>NC_140081.1:84557878-85218954 GCF_964194135.1 Talpa europaea
TTTTTGTGTGTTGATTTTGTATACGCTACTTTACTAAACTGATTGATTAGTTTGCTTAGTTTTTTCTGTGGGATTTTTGGGGTTCTATATGTATTATCATATCATCTGTGAAGAGTGATAGTTTAACTTCTTCCTTCCCTATTTGGATTCCTTGTATATCTTTCTCTTGTCTTATTGCTCTGGCTAGGACTTCCAGTATTATATTGAAAAGCAGTGGTGAGAGTGGAATCCTTGTCTTGTTCCAGATCTTAATGGAAATGCTTTTAACTTTTTGCAATTGAGAATGATACTGGCTATGGCCTTGCCATATATGGCCTTTATGATGTTGAGGTATGTTCCTTGTATCCCGAGAATTTCCAGGGCCTTTATCATAAATGGGTGTTGTACTTTGTCAAAAGCTTTCTCAGCATCTACTGATATTATCATATGGTTTTGGTATTTCTTTTTGTTGATGTGTTGGATTACATTGATTGATTTTCGGATGTTGAACCATCCTTGTGTTCCTGGACTAAATCCTACTTGATCGTGGTGAATTATCTTGTGGATACATTGTTGGATTCTGTTAGCTAAAATTTTATTGAGGATTTTTGCACCAGTGTTCATTAGAGAGATTGGCCTGTAGTTTTCTTTTCTTTGTGTTGTCCTTATTTGGTTTTGGTATTAGTATAATTTTGGCTTCATAGAATTAGTATAATTTTGGTATTATCCCTTCCTTCTCAATTTTTTGAAAGAGTTTATGAAGGATAGGCACTAGTTTGTTTCTGAATATTTGGTAGCATTCATTTGTAAATCCATCTGGTCCTGGGCTTTTGTTTTGGGGGAGGGTTCTGCTTACCATTTCAATTTCACTGCTTGAAATTGGTCTGTTTAGGTGTTCTATTTCTTCTTTATCTAGCTTTGGGTGATTGTATATTCGTAGGAATTTGTACAACTCTTCTAGATTGTTGAATTTTTTACAAATAACTCTTCATAGTAGTTTCTAATTATTCTTTTGATTTCTGCTGTGTCTATTGTGATTTCTCCTTTTTCATTTGTGATTCCATTTATTTGTACTTTCCCCCATTTTTCCTTTGTGAGCCTGGCTTGGGGTTGTCTATTTTATTAATTTTTTTGAAGAACCAACTTTTGGTTTCATTGATCTTTTGGATTTTTTTTTTAGTTTCTATTTCATTTATTTCTGCTATGATTTCTATTATTTTCTTTCTTCTACTGGTTTTAAGGTTTTTTGTTGATCTTTTTCTAGTTCTTTGAGATGTGTGATTAGGTTGTTTCTTTGAGTTCTTTCTTGTTTCTTGATGTGAGCCTGTATTCCTATATATTTTCCTCTTATTACTGCTTTTGCTGCATCCCATACATTTAGGAAATTGGTGTCCTCCTTGTCATTCAACTCAAAGTATTTTTTAATTTCTTCTTTGATCTCCTCATTAGTCCAGTGGTCTTCAAGTAGTGAGGGTTTCAACCCCCATGAGGCAGGAGGGTTCCTTGCCTTCTTTTTATGGTTTATTTCTAGTTTGATGCCTTCATGGTCAGAGAAGATGGTTGGTATGATTTCAATCTTGGTGTATATGTTAATGTTTGTCTTGTGTCCCAGTATGTGATCGATCCTGGAGAATGATCTGTGTGTGCTTGAGAAAAATGTGTACTCAGATTTTCTTGGGTTTAGTGTTCTGTAGATGTCAGTTAAGCCCATGAGGTCTAGATCCTTTTTGAGAGCTTTAGTGTCCTTACTTATTTTTTGTCTCATTGATCTATCCATTGCTGATAGTGTTGTGTTGAAGTCTCCTACTACATATGTATTTTCTCTGATGTCTTCTTGCAGAGGTGGTAATAATTGATATATTTTGGTGCTCCTTCATTTGGTGAGTGTATGTTAATGAGTGTTAGGTCTTCTTGAAGTATTGTCTCCTTGATCATAATGTAGTGACCGTCTGGGTCTCTTTTTACCTTTTTGAGTTTGAAATCTGTTTTATCTTCTATAAGTATAGCTGTCCCTGCCTTCTTTTTTGGTCCGTTTGCTTGTAGGATTGTTTTCCATCCTTTTACTTTCAGTCTATTTTTATCTTTTGTAGTTAAATGTGTTTCCTGGAGACAGCAAAAGGTTGGGTTTTGTTTCTTCATCCAGCCTGCGACCCTGTGTCTTTTTATTGAAGAGTTTAGTCCATTTACATTTAGAGTTAATATTGATATGTTAGTATCTGTATTTGCCATTTTTTTTGTCTTTTCTCTGGTTTTATTTATTTATTTATTTAATAAATTTTTTGGTCTTGTTTCATTCTTATCCATCCCTCTGTTGGTTCTGGCTTTAGGACTCCTTGTAGTATTTTTTGGAGTGGGGGATTAGTCGTAATGAAATTCCTGAGTTTCTGTTTGTCTGGGAAGGTCCTAGTTCTTTCTTCATAGAGGAAGGAAAGCTTTGTGGGATAGAGTATTCTTGATTGGCATTTGTTGTCTTGGAGTTTGTTGACTGTGTCCCTCCACTCTCTCCTTTCCCTGTAGTGTTTCTTCGGAGAAGTCTGTTATCAGCCTTATTGGTTTTCCTTTGTATGTGATCTGTTTCTTCCCTCATGTCAGCTTCATTATTTTTTCCTTGTCTTGGATTCTTGGGAGCATTACTATTATGTGTCTTGCTGTATTTTTCCTTGGAACTTTGGTGTTCTTCTTGCTTCTTGTGTGTCTATTTTCAGCTCCTTCTTCACATTTGGGAAGTTCTCTTCAATTATTTCCTTGAATATTTTCTCTGTTCCTATGTCTCTCTCCTCTCCTTCTGGGATTCCTATAACTCTTATATTTCCTTTCCTCATGGAATCAGATAGTTCCCAAAGTTCTTCTTCATTCTTTTTCCTTCATACTTCTCTTTCCTTTTCTGTTTTGGTTCTTTTTATTTCTGTGTCTTTAAGGGTACTTATTTGTTCTTCCATTTCATCTATTCTTCTTTCATTGCTTTTCCCAGAGTTCTTTAGCTCCTCCATTAATCCTTTGATCTCCTGCATTTCTTTTACTTCCCTCTTTAGAGACTCAATTTCATTCTTCTGGTCATTGATTATTTTTCCCATGTCGTTGATTATTTTTCCTATATCATTTTCAACTTCTTTCAGTTTTTAATCATGGCAACTTTAAATTGCCTATCGGGAAGACACCTAAGTTCCTCTAAGTCACGGTTGTTGCAGTCTGGTGTTTGATTGTCTTTTTGTGGTGTGTCCTTTCCCTGAGGACTTGCTTGGTTGCTTGTAGTTTTTCTTCTCCCTGCTGCTTGTTTTCTAATTTGTGCTATGCATTGGGACACTGTGTCACTGGTACTGGCCGGCATCTGTTTGGTGTCAAAAACTGGTGGTCCAATCAAGTCCAATGCTGTTATACCAGAAGTCCAGTAGGAAAGTGGTACTCCAAATATGTTAATGGTTGCTGTCCCAGAAAATCTCCTCCTTCTGTATTTGTTTAATTCCAGAGGTGGGTCTTGAGGTCCCACAGACTGCCTTGGCAGTTGCTGGATTGCCCACTGGGCTCTAAATCAGTGATCCCCTTCTGGTCTCCGACTCTCTGACAGGGGGGCCTGGCTTGTGGGGGCCTTCATATCAACTCTCGCTGTGGGGACAGCCCTTTCCCCATTCCACACAGTCTAGCTGGGTTCCGAATGCAGAGATCCTTGTTCTAAAATGGCGAGTCAGGAAGGCACTTCCCTGCACTTGCGGTCTGCCCCAGCTGTGGCTGGATTCCGCCCCCCCCCCCCCGTTCCAACTGGTGGCCAGATGGGGCCTGGTTTGTGGGGGCTTTTCAGCTACCTCTGACTGTGGGGACAGCGTTTTCCCAGTTCCACACAGTTTTGGTGGGTTCTGATGCAATCCCACACAGTCTAGTTGGGTTCCGGACACAGAAATCCCTGTGCTAAAATGGCAAGTCAGGAGGGCACTTCCCTGCATCCGCGGTCTGCCCCAGTGGTGGCTGGATCCCCCTCTGGGCCCTATGCTTATTTTTGAAAGTTTTATAGTTTCACATTAAATACATGATCCATTTTGAGTTAATTTTGTATAAGATATGAGATTTAAAATGCCATGTGTGGGTTAGCAACCTGGCCAGGGATCAAACTCAGGCTGTATTGGTGATAGCGCTATAGTGATATTTCCTATTTTGTTCCTGGTATTGGCAATTTGTTTTAATTTCTTTGTCATTCTTGCTAGAGATCTGTCAGTTTCATTGATCCTTACAAAGGCACAGCTTTTTGTTTCATTGATAATCTTTATTATTTTCCTCTTTTCAATTTTATTGATTTCTGCTATTTATGATTTCCTTCCTTCTGCTAGCTTTGCATTTGTTTTGCTCTTTTTCTTCTACATACTTGAGGTGGGAGCTTAGATTACTTATTTGAGACCTTTCCTTTTTTCTAATGTATGTATTTAGTGCTATAAATTTCTCTTTCTACATGACTATTGCTGTGTCCCATGAATTTTGAAATGTTTTGTTATAGTCCCACAGTTTCCTGAGGCACTGTTCAATTTTTCTCAGTCTATTTTCTTCTCTCTTTGTAATTTTTATTGTTATAGCTTCAAATTCAATGATTCTTTCCTTTACCCCCTCCATTTTTCTGTTGAGCCCCTCCACTGAGATTTCCAGTTCTAAAATCTCCATTTGATTCTTCACGTCTTCTTGTTTGCTGAGACTTTATATTTCTTTGTTGAGACTGTATTTTCTTTATATTTGTTTCAAACATGTTTGTTATTGTTCATTGAAACATTTTTATGATAGTTTGCTTCAAAACTTCTCTCAGATAATCTTAATATCCCTGTCATCTTGATTTTGGCATCTATCGATTGTCTTTTTTCATTCAGCTTGAAATCTTCCTGGTTCTTGGTAAGATGAATGATTTTCATTTGGGATATTATGTAATGAGACTCAGGATCTTATCTAAATTTCTGTTTTAGCTGTTGTTTTTTTTCTTATACTCCTCTGTTAAGGTTGTGGTGGGGTACTGCGTTGTTCTAGACAGATGGGGCTAAAAGTTAAGGCTCCCCACTTGGCTTTTACTGGCATGGGTGGGGGGTCATAGTTTCTCTTGTAGCATTTGGCTGCAGTAGATCAGTAATTGTCGGAAAGTTTTTTATTCATGCCAGGCTGTCTGTTACCTGGTCCTTTGGCAAGCGAGAACACTTTTTTTGTGTGTGTCTGCTCCCGTTGGTGTTTTCTGAATTGATGGCTTCTCCAGAAGTCAGTTTAGGATATGCGAGGCAAAAAGGAAACCCAGAAGACTTGCCATCATGTCATCCATTAGCTCCTGAGGTCCTTAGACAAGCTACCTTCTTATCTCCACCTTTCTTTGTCCTCTTATGTTTGTCTCACATTATTGTCCAGGGTTTTTATTTTCAGTAAGTAAAAGGAATGGGGAAAAGTACATCTATGCCATCTTCTTAGAGGCAGAAGTCCCCAGATGACTTTTAAGATCCTATATCTCCTATTAATTAAATCTCACTACTTATCTCCAAAATAGTTAAAAAGTAAAATTTAAAAAGTAAAAATTTGATATTCTGTCTTCATTGAGTGAGTACATCATACCCATGTAGCTTGTGAGATGTTGAAGAAGAACTATAGATTAAGGCATCCCTAGAGTTTTCCAGTTGCTGAGCTGGTGACAGATTTCTTAAATCTGTTCTGCTCTTAAACAAACAAATCTTCCATATGTGCCCAGAGCTGCACTGGATGTTTAAAGGCTTTGGAGAAAGCTGTAGGCTGGACTTTCAGGGTATTTAATGTCTAGTTGGTGACACAAGACAAATGAATTCTTCATCTCAGAACCTAGCACATAGTAAACGCTCAGTACATACTTGTTGCATGAATGAATGCTGCTGAACAAATGCTAAATTATCCCTGAATGACAGGCGCTAAACTCGGTTGTGTGGCACAGACTAGAAATTCTGTATGAAGCCAGAAGAGAGGCAGCAGATAGACTGGAGTAGTCAAGAAGGGATTTCTAAGGAGATAGAGGCTGGGTAGTCTTGTAGGTTGGGTAGGATATGGAGATATTTTTTGAAGGAAAATTTGACAGGACTCATTAACAGATTCTTTAAGGGGCATGGATGGGTAAATAAGAGTAAAAAGCCAGATAGACTTGGTTCAGATCCTAGGTGACTAGGAGATAAGGAAAAGACCATGCATTTGTTTTTGAACCTGATTAGCTTGAGCTGTTAGCAAAACATCCAAGCACAGTTGCACAGACTGTCATAGTATTTGGATTATCTGAGTTGATCACAAGATTATACTAGAAAAACCCATCTTTTCACTTGAGCATGTCCGGAAGCTTCAGGACCTACCCCCAACTTTGCTGTCAACAAAATATGGTATATAAAGCAATTCACAGCCCCTCCTTGAGCTTTGATTTTTCTCATCTGTTAAATGGGATGCATTGAGAGGTGGCTTTTGTAAGATAACATTTAATCATTTCATATGAAATAAAATATCATAAAAAGATTTGATCATATGTTTTGATGAGATAACACTTGGTTATTTCATTATAACATTGATGAGGGAAAAAAATCCTGGCCAACATTGAAAGAAACAACTTACTTGAGGACTTGCTTTTGTTAGTCATCCTTTCGCTTAAAATTCCTCTTTCCAAGAAACCATTTACAATGTTAAGTGAGGACTTACTGTATTTAATATTTGAAAGGAGCCCTATACCTGTTGGAATATATTCTTTCCAGCTCTAAAGTTCTAGGATTCCAAGATTTGTTTGAAATTGTGAATAGTCCTTACTGTGTCTGTCTTCTGTAACTGAGTTTTTCCTTAATAGTTTTTTACCCAGAAGAGGCCATCAGTTTATATTATGTGAAGCTAGGAATGTAGGAGAGGGAAGGTTGATATGTTGTAACTCAACCTTTTAGACTTCTAAGTTTGTCTCTCTTCTGAGCATTTGCAGTCGTCACGCTTGAATCAGAAAAGCCTCCACTTAGGCTGACAACAGCCCTAAGCTCTGGGGAGCACAATGGGCAGGTGCCATTAGAACACAGGAAGGAAGGGCTCTGTGGTATCTTAAAGTCATTGGATTGTATTTATTTCCAGTTTGCTCAACACAGGAGGTGAATGATGAAACCGAATGGGGCCCAGAGAAAAGGATGAAGACATTTGCCTTTCAATATCAAACTGGGCTCATAACACTTAAACCTGAAAAGGCTTCATTTTGTTTTTCTAAAATCTAAACATGGCTGTGACTTCCCACATGGCATCTGACTTTGGTTCAAGAGATGGTTCCATATCTTCTTTCTAGGATTTTATGAATGTAAGCCCTCCATCTATCATAAATAGTATCTAATTACTTTGAATTAAAAAAAGGTACTTTTCAGATTGTTAAGTAGCTGAAACGCATTGCAGAGAAATTGGAAACAATAGTAATTAGAAAATGAAAATCATTCATAATCCTGCAACATAGAGATAATTGTTGTTCAATATTTCTATTTATTTCCTTCCAGTCTTCTTTTTTCTACACACACACACACACACACACACACACACACACACTGGGATCATGCATATGTTCATTTGTGTATTCTCCTACCCCCCCCACTTAATTTGGGTTGTAAGCATTTCCCAATAACTACATAATATTTCATAGTTTACAGGTTAGGATTTCATATACAGCTTTTAAGTCGTTTCCACTTTTTCTCTATTTTAAATAATGCCACAATGAATTTCCCAGAATTTATTTTGTACATTTCTATTATTTTTAGGCTAAGTCCTTAGAAAGAGAATTACTTGGTGAAAGGATAAAAGTATTGTTAAGGCTTGGCACATTTTGCCAAATTGTCCTGTGGGAAAATTGTAGTAATTTGCATTCCTAGTAGTATTTGACGATGCCTGACTTACTACATTAATACAGAATACTTCACCATCATATATACACGATGCAACTTTGAACCATTCCAAGTCAAGGGCATTTATTGAGCACCTACTATGCGTAGGACATGCGCTAAGCATTATACTCACTCCCGTTATGTGGTATAAGTGCTAGGCAGACAGCACACATACAAAAATGGCTAAAAATGCAAGTGAAATATAACAATACATGAATCTCTATGACCAGGGCTGATATCGTTCAGTCTATAAATGGCTACTTTGTGAGGGAAGACACTGTGCTAGCAAATTTTCAAAAGTAATTTAGATCTCCTAAACACTTTCATAAAAGAAATGCATTAACATGAATCTTGCAAACAATAGAGGTTCAGTTGTAATCACTTACATTGTAGTTTCTGGTATAAATTAGGGTGGAATGGAAAGGAATATTACAAATCTACATCTCTTAAAAAAGAAAAAAAAGCATTTGGGTGATAGGACAATTTCTGCTTTTGTCAGTTGCCTTTAGAAAGTTAACCTGTTGGTTATCAGAGAAGGGGGACACAGAACACACAGAACACTAACCTCCTTCTGGCAGCTGGGATAATTTGTCAGTCTCCTTTGAAATGTGGCTTTGTGCTCACTGGTGAAGGCAGCTGGAACAGAAAAGGCATGACAGACAAAAGCTGAAATCCACATGAAGTAAGGTCTTTTTCCCCAAAATTACTGCCTGAGTTAGCAATGGTCAGAAAAGAAAGTACATGTCTATCTTCCCAGCACAAGCACGCCTGGTGCTAGAGAAGGACCCATGTGCTACAGGAGGCATTTAGAATAGTTGTAGCCCTGAATAGGGCTGCTGGATAGCATGCAAACAAGTCTTCTGGCCCCAAGAAAAATTACCCCCTCGTTTTGGTGGTAGGTATGATGTGGCAACATACTCCTGAAGAAGTATGAACCTATACTTCCAAATCACATACAGTGTTGTAAACCCACATTTCCTAAATAAGAAAATAATACAATAAGAAAGAAAAATTATACCCTCAAATTAAATCCATTTGATACTGAAACAAAATGAGTGAAAGCAGCACATTTTGGAATTCAGTCAGAAGAATTTACTATTATGAAAAAGAAGACCCACTTAGTATATGATAGATGGAGGACCCAAAAAATAGAGGGTCAAAGATAGGATTTTAAGTTAAATGGTAACCAATAAAATAACTGAAAGTATTACTATCAAACTGGAAACAACCCAAATGTCCTTCAAGTGATGAATGGATAAACTGGTATATGCATGCAATGGAATACTACTCAGCAATGCAAAAGAATGTACTATGGATACATGACTTCCAAGCTAATTATACTGAGTGAAAGACGTAGTTTCAAAAGGTTATGTGCTCCAAAAATCAACTCAAAATGGATTAAAGAACTAGACATAAGACCTGAAACCATAAAATATATAGAAGGAAATATAGGCGAAACACTACGTGATTTGCACATCAAAGACATCTTTACAGACACATCACCCAAAGCAGTGATAGTGAAGGCAAAGATAAACAGCTGGGACTACATCAAATTAAAGAGCTTCTGCACAGCAAAAGAGACAATAACAAAAACAAAGAGAAACCCCATCGACTGGGAGAACATTTTTGCACCCAACACTAATGATAAAGGACTGATCACAAAAATCTGCAAAGAGCTGATGAGACTCAACAACAACAAAGAAAATAATCCAGTCAAAAAATGGGCAGAAGAGCTTAAAAGAAACTTCTCTGAAGAGGAAATGCAAATGGCCAACAGGCATATGAAAAAATGTTCAACATCACTTGTCATCAGGGAAATGCAAATCAAAACTACCATGAGATACCATCTTACACCAGTGAGAATGGCACATATTAAAAAAACTAGCAACAACAAATGTTGGCGAGGGTGTGGAGAAAAAGGAACTCTTCTGCACTGTTGGTGGGAGTGCAAACTGGTCCAACCACTGTGGAAAGCTGTGTGGAGATTTCTGGACCTACTAAACATAGAGCTTCCATATGATCCAGCAATTCCACTCCTAGGTATTTACCCAAAGGACACAGAAACATCAATTCCAAAGAGCACCTGCACCCCTATGTTTATAGCAGCACTGTTTACAATAGCTAAGCTTTGGAAACAACCCAAATGCCCAAAAATAGATGACTGGATCAAGAAGATGTGGTACATATATACCATGGAATATTACTCAGCATTCAAAAAAGATAAACACATGCAATTTGCAGCAACATGGATGGCGCTGGAAGGGATCATGCTCAGCGAAATAAGCCAAAAAGAAAAAGAAAAATACCGGATGGTCTCACTCATAGCAGGAATCTAGAAAACTTAAATAAGGGACCAGGAAAATGAATAACTATAAGAAAGTGAAAATCAAAATCAACAAAAAACTATGAACCAGAGACACTTTTAGGGGGGTGGGGGCGGGAGGGGAGGGATTGGGGTCAGAATGGGGGGGCTGCAATTGTATGGGGAATATAACAATAAAATTTATAAAAGAAAAAAAAAAGGTTATGTGCTCTCTGCTTCCATTTCTGGAAGAGGTAAAAGTATAGGAACATAATACATGTCAGTGGTTATCAAGGGGTAGGGGTAGAGGGAGGGGTTGATTACAATGAACAGCATGAGGAAATTATTTGGGGTGATGGAGCTGCTCTATATATTGATTGTGGTGATAGTTACGTGACTTTATATATTTGCCTAAACTCGAACTGTAAACCCAAAGCAGTAAATATTACTCTTTGCTATTTTAAAAAGTGTGAAAAGATCAGTTGGGAGTAATGGTAAGGGAACCAAATCTGCAGTTTTTTTTAATGGAGCCAATAGATAAGGCCCCAAAAAGGGCAAATCAAGAAAAAGGAGTGGGGGCATATAATTCAGAGATACTGAAGTAACTACCAGATGAACTAAAAACAGAATCTATTAACAGTTGCCTCTGAGGAGTGGGACTAGGGTAAGCAGAGAACTATTGTTTTTTATTACAAAATCTTTTTGTATTGCTTGATATTTTAAAATTATGCTCATGAATTACTTTGATTTAAAAATAAATGGAGTGGAGAATGCACTGGACTGGGAATTGAGCAACCTGATCTCTAACCCTAATTCAGCATCATTGAGCAACTCTTCTCTCTGGCCTTGGTTTCCACATGTGTATGATAAAGAGATTGGACTAGATGATCTTAAGACTCCCTTTCAGACCTAAAAGAAACTGATAAAATCAGATGGTTTGCAAATCCATGATTGCTTGTTGAGTCCCAAGCAAAGATGCAGGCATTTTTATTTTTAAAGCTAATGGAGACTAAATCATCAAATTAAGCCATCTCTTTTTAACTT
Organism: Talpa europaea; assembly: GCF_964194135.1. Lineage (NCBI taxonomy): Eukaryota > Metazoa > Chordata > Mammalia > Eulipotyphla > Talpidae > Talpa > Talpa europaea. The sequence goes on from NC_140081.1 coordinate 84,569,060, forward strand.
GAAGAAATCAAGGCACAGATTGGGTCAAAGACCCACATAAATGACAGTTCATTGGCAACCATTTTGGAAGAGGTGCCCGACATGAAGGACTAGAGGTCAGGGCTCCGCAAGGCTCTAGCCCTCGCGCCACACAGGACTGACAAAAAGTCCCCAAAATGACACCGCGGATATAACTCATATGCAGATATGGTTTCACTGGGCTGAGAAATGAATCAGAGTTTTGGAAGTGGTCCCTGACATAAGCATGCATGCTGCAATATTGTAGGCAGCCTGGAGTTCATCAAGGTCATTTGGGGGCTCCATTTCTTGATTGGCGGTAAACTGCCTTTGACAGCTACTGTCAGCCTTTTGACTTTCGCTTGGGTGTGACAGGAGTCCACCATTCATCTCACCGTTCTCATTCTGATTTAAAAGAATGGGTTCATCATTTTTTTTTCTCATTGGTCTTTTATCTTGATAACCTCTATGCTCATGCATGTTTCATTTAAAGCTGCCAAGTATGAGAGAAGAAACGTCCACTTGGAAACAAAATGCACCATTATCAAATTAAGAAGGTACTTTGCTATGGTTGAGCGATCCTCTTAGGAAGACAGTTGAAACAGAGCTCTGAACTTGACCACACCATCTTGGGAGAAGACCCTCCATGTTGACTAGCAAGCAAATGAAAAGCACGTTTGCTGAGCCTTCCCCCGCCTTCTTGGCCTGGGCCTGCAGGCTCATTTGCCCCTCATGCACAAAGTCTGAGGTTTAGAGAATAAGGACACCATTATGTGGGGCTATCATTCTTCCTCAGTGGAAACAACACTGCCCTTTGTCAACTCCCAGCAAACTTCAAAGGGTGTGGCTATCTTTCTGTGCTCCTAGGGAGGCCTCCTTGGGAAACCCTGCTTAGTGCCTTTCTAGTACTAGAATCTTCAGCTGATAGTGAGTTAAAGCAGCAATTTTTAGGCAGCCCCCCGTTGGTACTTTGTCTGCTTTAGAAGCAAGATTGTATTTTTAACCCCCGCCTTGAATAACTCTTGTTTGCCAACTTTTGTGACCCCCCCCCACCCCATCCGTGCTCCCACTCAAGCCTTGGCTTTCTGCCCAGGTCTGAATCCCGCCTTACCTACTGCCTGGCGTTTACTTCACAACAGCTGGCCCAGGGATCTCAAGTACTTAGCCTCAGCTGCCAGCGTTGGGGAGGAGAGGCCCCTGTAGTTTAGCCTGTGACAAAGACAGCATTTGTTCCCACAGCAGCATTCTCAATGTCAACAGCAGTGACAGGCCCCAAAGGGGATCATGCCCAGCCACTGCCCGTTGGTGAGAACTACACGAGCCCAGAGATGCTCAGACATCCAGCTTCCATATCTGCTTTGAATCTCCTCACAGTGCTGTGAGGAGACTCGAAACCAGTGATAGGATTCCCATTTTACAGCAGAGAAAGGGCAACATGTGGCTACTGAGAGATTTGGCCAAGGGAATGCTCATCATTTTGTTCAAAACAAGAATCAGGATACCTGGGTCTGCCAAATGTCGATTATTGTGATTTGCCAATTTATTTACGTGAAAAGTACCATAAACCTGGGTTGCTTATCATGGGGTGACAATGTCAGGGCCAACTAAAGTGGTGGGTGATGCAAGGGAGGTTGCTGTGAGGGTGGGGGTGGTTCACCACACTGCGGGGCCATGGCAGAGAGATTGTAGCTAAGACCGTCCCTCCCAGGGGCCTGGGGGACACTCCTGCCTTCCTTCTGCCTACAAATGTTGACTGTGCCCAACACTGGGGGGACAGAGATAACTCAAATGTGCCCTTGTCCTCAGAAGGAGGCTCACAGCCTCATAGCCAGGGACTGTGATAAGCAGGCCCCTGCTCCCCAGGGGCTGGCCAACAGAAAATGGTGTTTGGGTGGCTTTTCCAACAGTAGTGATGGGTGTGTACCCCATAACTCACTTTGCCTCCCTTTTTGAGAGCAGAATTCATTTTGTCAGTAATCTAGCCAAACTACGTACAATATGTAAACATGTATCTCCATGCGATTGTATATTGGTTGTTGGGTTTTTCTTTTCAATAATAAAAGTGGTACCATTGTTGATTTCTCAGCAAGTTAAACACAGCACTGCTATATGACTCAGCAACTCTACTCCTAGGGATACACCCATGAGGACTGAAGACAGTGTAAGCTACATGAAGGCAGGGATCATGTCTGCCTTGGCCACTGTCTAGAAGTGTCCTTGGCATATAATAGGCATCCAAGAGTTATTCTTGGAGTTTTTGTTTAACAAGTGAATATGTTTTTTAATGCTCTTCTCATCTGAGAAGCATCAACCATTCTTGTTTAACACTTTCAAAATATAGGTACTAGTGGAGTGTTGGTGGTTAGTGGTTAGCATAGCTGCCTTCCAAAACAGAGGTACTCAGTTGAAGCAAACAGCAAGAGCAGAGAGGGACGGCAAACTCTCTGTGTCTCTTATAAAGATATTTAGTCCCTCATAAGGGTTCCACCCTCATGGCCTCATCTAAACCTAATCAATTCCCAAAGGCGCCACCTTCAAATAGCATGCCACTGGGGTTAGGGCCTCGATATATGAACTTGGGGGTGGACACACAAGTTGGTCCATAGCAGCTAGAATGCACTCAATAGACATTGTGCATCAATACAAGGACCATCTTTATGGGCAAGATAGTCATGCGTCGCTTGACAGTGCTCAGGTGGGAGTGGGGGCGGGAGCGGGGGAGCCGCATACACAACAGTGGTCCCAACAGGCTACACCAGAGACCTAGCTGTGCAGTAAGCTCTCCCATCGGGGTTTGTGCAAGCTCACGCTAAGATGTTTGCACACGGTGAAAACGCCCAGTATGATTGTCTCAGAGCACATCCCCCGCCTTAAGCGACACCACCCAAAGGGACAGAGAGTCGCACACGTGAAAGAGTATTATCAAGAACCAGTGACTAGTTCTCAGACACATGCATGTAAGGAAATCTGTCTATGTAGAAACAGACACAAGGAAACAGTCCATCCCACACAATCCCCTCTAAGCCCTGCAGCCACAGGACTCTATTTATTTAGCAAAGGCAATTCAAACAACACAAAATCATTTTTATACTTCTTTAAAGTTTGAACAACACTCGTTTGCCAACTTTTGGGACTCCCCCCACCCCATCAGCGCTCCCACTCCAGACTTGGATCCAGCCAGTGTAAAGGCACGGTACCTTTGCTCTGCCACGGCCCCTCACCCCACCTTGCCCAGTTGGAGGAGCTGAACGCGTGTGCAAGCCAGTCTCCGGCGGCAACCTTGGTCTAGGACACGCACCCCCACCACTACCCGCGTGGACGCATATATGCGACCCAGGCAGGCCGGGACCTCTCGTGCACATGCAGCGGGTAGAAACGGCGGCTCAGAAACCGAGTTTCCGTGCGGGCTTCCACGAGCCACCTCTCGCGGGCGTCCCGAACAGCAGGGCAGATCCATGTCCTAACGCCAGATTTTCTTCTCAAATCTGGGAAAGAAATGCGCAGCGAGCCAGGGACCTGTATCCCAAGCCCCCTGGCAGAGCCGTCTGTACCTTTCACACTGAAATGTCATCAACGCCAGCTCACGCCTGGGCCAGCGCCACGGCAGATCCGTGCGCGCCCGCAGGAAGCGACACCCCCCCCCCAATGCCTCGCGAGCCCGGGCACATGGAGGAGACGCTCACCCGCACGTAGCGTGGGCGCCCTCCGTGCCTCCTTCGGTGAAGAGTCATTTTGCAATACGAAGGATCACCCGTCGGTTCCTCCTTTGCCAGTTATTTTGCGGGTTTGTCTCCAGGCAGACCTCATGCTCCCGCAGGAGGCGCCATCTCTCACACTCGGGAAGTACGAAGACCCCACATCGCAAAGGCTCCGGGGGACCAGCCAGCTCTTACCGATGCCCTTTCTCCTTGTCAGTGGCGTCAGCCCCCCTCAGACTTTGGTCATTTAAGTCTGGGTTCTTCTTCCCCACTCCCAGCGACCCTCTCTGCTCCATTGTCTTTTCCTGCCCCCCTCACCTCCCTGAGTCTCAATTCCCTCTATCAGACAGAGAACCATCCTCCCCCTGCTCATCTCAGAGACGCCTTCAAAGATTCGAATAGACAGTGAGGACTGCATTTTTTCCTTTGAAGGTATTTTTGAGCCTCCAACCTGCCAACTTTCCCCATGCCCAGGTCTGGCCTATAATCAGTGGTACCCAATAACCTCAGGACTCAAAACTAATACTCAACGCACATATCTTAACTAACAAACAATCTCTTCCTTGTACCATCACTGCATTGTCACCCGCCCCCATGCCCAGGCCTGCTTCTGTGGTTGCTAAAATAAATGGCTTCTCTAGCACTTGCTCTTTTGACCCTCTCTGACTGTTTTGGGGCTCAGGTAAGGATAGGTGTGGGAGAGCCCTTTGGACAAGTACTGTTGCTGAGCCCAAGCTCAGGTTTGGACCTGATTTGATCACACCAGTACACACAGCTTAAACCACTACGTGGAACTTCTGGCATCAGTAATCAAACATGGTTTCAGCACATGACAAGTGTTGAACAGGCCAAAGCCTATGCTATGACAAAATGACAAAGGTCCAATCGGTTTTGTTCCCATGAGCCAGTGGCCCCAGACAGAGTTAGCTATGTCCTCAACAAAGTGCCTTGATTTTTCTGAAGTACTCGGCGACCTGGCACAGGTCAGCTTGTTATTTATTGAACAATGACTGTCCAGAACACCACAGCCATCATCTCACTTGTATCCTCACAGCACCCCTGTTATTATCACCCGTCTATCAGATGAGGAAACTGAGGCTCATGAAATTCAGTGACTTGCCCAAGATCACATAGCTCTCTGCCTCCAAAGCTTAACCCATGAAACTCATGTCTGCCTGGTAGGTTGCACTCTGGGACTGAGAACTCAGGTCAAAGACCTGGGAAATTTTTATCAAATACCTTATTCCAGTCTAGAACAATCACCACACAAATCTCATCAGTGCAGGCAAATAGGGCAAATAGGGCAGAAGATCAAAGCCTGGCAGCAGGGCGCATGGGTATCCATCCTTCAGAGGCAGCAGAAGGGAAGGAAATCAGACCAGGACCATTGACGTAGACAAAGCCACTGTCCTAAATAAGCTGCTGTTAAAGTTGCCTGTCAAAATTGCCATCGACACAGTTATAGGTCTGCCTTCTTCTAAACCAATATTTTTTTTTAATTTTCTTTTTTAATTAATTAATTTTTCTTACATCATTGTACTCCCCATAGTTCTCCTGCGACCATATCACCTGTGAACCATCACCGCATTCCCTTGTGTTCTTCCCTCCCCTGTCTTGACCCCTCTCCCTTCCCTGCTGTGTGCCTTCAATCTGTGGTCAGCTTGTCAGTTTTGGCTTTTTCTTGACCTTTTATTTGTAAACCAATAGTTCTGAACCTCTCGGGGGTATACCCTTGAGAATCTGAGGTAAGTTGCAGACTCTGAGCAATAAAGGACAAATGCAAGCACATGATTTTGCACATGGTTTCAGAAAGATTCATGGAGCTTCCAGTATTTCATCTAAGAATCTCCCAGGTTAAAATGTAAAGAAAATTCTACGTTTTAAAAAGTGATACATCAGAGAACAACGATTCTTTTCAATGAGAAGTCAGCCCAGAGCACAAAAGTCAGGATTTGCCTGATGAGAATTTTGTTTACATATAACTTTTCAGCAGCCTGACTAATTGCTCTGAGGTCATTTGCAGCCGCACCTCCATATTCCCCTTCAGCCCCATGCAGCCAGAAGCGATGATGGCACAGATGACCATCTTCAGAGGGGGTCAGAACACAGCACTGGAAACCACACGTAGAGTGGTAGGCAGACAAGTGGTTTCCTTGGAAGAGAGATTGAACTATATAGGACCTACACGGTCCCACTCAGCACCACGAATCTAGGTTCTAAGAACTATCTGAGCCTAGAGAAGACTCAGATCACAAGTTCAGTGCTGCCAAGGAGCCGATGGCTCCAGGAGAAGCCAGGTACCTGATGGGGGTGGGCTAAGTCTTGGCTGCTCCCCTGAGTCTGCAGTCAACCTCTTTACACTGCTCCATGTTATTCTTAATAGCAACGGTTAGTTCCCCATTGTTCTTTTACAAAAATATTAGATAATCCCAACCCAAGTAATTCCAAAACTATTCCCCCCCCCTCGTGTTTTGAATAGACAAGGTCTTACCGTCATCTTTAACACCATCGTTATCAGTCTGTTATCATAGCTTGATATTTCTTCTGAACCCACCCCCAGTGTCTGAGCCCTCATACAAAAGGTGCTTAGATGCAAGACATCGATGTGATGCAAGGATCCCATGGTGCTTTCTCCTTTAAAAACCTTTTCACTTGAGGGCCTCCCCTGGTGGTGCAGCGGTTGAGTGCTGGGCTGCGAGGCTGCCTGCCCGCAGCCTCTGCAGCACTGGTTCGAACCCTGCCACCGGCGAGGTTCCCACAAAAAAAAAAAAAAAAAAAAAAAAAAAAAAACACTTCACTTGAAAAAGAGAGATTATGTGATGTGTTCAAAGGAACACCGATATGGAGTCCTCATTCCTCCTAAACTGCCTCTGTGCCACTTGCAGCCTCAGTTCCCTCAATCCATCAAACAAAGAGCCATCCTTCTGCTTATCTCTTGCGTGTCTTGTAGGATGCAAATAAAATAGTTGAGTATATAAATACTTCAATCACTATTAAGTGTGAGACAAACAGAAGAATTCATGACCATCATTTCACTGAAGTTGCAAACCAACTCCATGAGCTACACAAATCCTGATTGTTCTTTCATGCATCCATTCCCTCTCATTCAGAAAACATTCACTGAGGCCATATTATCACCCTGCGCTATGTAGCTTAAGTGCTTCCAGAATTGGAAACAGGCTTAGTAAAGTAAAACACGTCCAAGCTCACACTGCTAGGTGACAAGGACCGGGGACACTCACCCCTTCCCCTGCCCCGAGACCGATCATTTCCCATTGCTCCACATTGTCTGTCCCAGAAACTCTCCCCATTGGAATAAGAAACTGTTACTCACTTATGGAAAACAAATCCTTGACCCTCTTTGGGACCTCTAAAGCAGTTGGTCCTGTTTTCTCCTTGTGAACTCGAGGGCAGGGAAGGGAGGGGGGTGGGATGGATGAGGCCGACCCCTCGGACTTGACTCTTCTATGGCTGAACTGTTGGCGTTGTGTACAGCGTTCAGAAGAAGGCCGAGGGTGTTCACCCTCCTTCTTTCCCCGCCCCCCCTTTTCCAATTTGCAAGTTATAAAAATGTGTCACCCCCAAATGCACCAGGTGTCTCCAACTTTCTAATTGAGCAAGGCAGACTCTTTCCCAGCCCGGAGCCTTGAAATATTTATTCAAATTTTTGTTTCACTGAATTAATGTCTTAAGCTGGTGAACAATCCAACTGAAGGTCAATGTTTGTTTCCTAGAGTTGTCCAATGTCTGTGTGGTATTCAGACCTGAAAATGATGACTTTCCTCCAGATTGCAAACTCCCCAGCGAGCACCCTGGAGATGGAAGCCAGCCCACATTGTTTTCTGATCAGTCAGCATAAATGTTCCTCTCTTTCGAGTTCAAGGTGGGCTCAAAATTGGAGCTGTCTTGAGATAAAGCAGAGCAGCCCTGTTTCACCCCTGGGGGAGGGCCTCTGAGCGGGGGGGGGAATGTGAAAGGCCCCTCTGGTCAGGGGAGACATCCGCTCCCCTTTGCTTTGGGCTGTACCAGTTGGCAGATGAAGCTCTGTGCAAATGCCGGCCAGACCAAAATGGTGCTGAGACAGCCACGGTGTCATTTAGCAAAAAAGAAAGGAAACATCTGCAAATCCTGCCTTGGTGCTGAGCAGGGACAGCCTGCTGCTTTTCCTCCTGGCCCACCGTGGGCTCGCTCCTGACCGACCAGAATGGTTCCCTGAAACAAATGCATTTGAAAGATATTTTCCATCCCTGCCCCCACCCCCCCCCACAGGAAATTCTTGTGTTTAGTCATCCTTACTACATGGGCTGAGTCAGCAAGCTCTGCTTTAACCACAGCTGCTTTCAGATGGTAAGCTAAGACCAGTTAGTTGAGTGAACAGGCTTGGCTGAAACACTTGGACAGCCAGGGCTCCAGGACTGGATGGCTACCCTGGAGGAACTGTAAGCCGGGTACTGCTCAGTACCTTTGAGGCCTTCTGGGTGGGCCTCAATTCCTTTTTAGCATGTTGGTACTACCGAGCATTCGAGAACTAGAAGGGACAATAGCTTGATCTGAGTGCCTTAAGAGACTATTCTGGTAGAGTGGCACGATCTGTTGGCCTAGGATTTAAATCCTGGTTCTGCCAATAGTTAGAGGTCTGACTCACAGGGCAAGCAGCCTCTCTCTCTGGGTCTTAGCACTCCCATCCTTAAAATTGAGGCTTGAATCAGATGACCCCTCGGGGCTCTCTCTGCTTGGATGGTCAATGAGACAACCTAGGATAGATGGTCAGCCACTCTTTTCTCCATTTACCAGGAAATTGGAAATACTCTGCAGAATGCGTGTACTGGGGATCTGGTCCAGCATTTTATCCATCTATGGTAAAAAGGTCTTCCTGGGGTCTAACCACAATCTGTTTTCTCTTGTTTGGGCCTCTGCAGACATGGAGAATCCCAGGAAACATTCCTTTGTAAGGAAACTTGTCAACTCCAAGAGTTTTCTTGTTTGAGTTCTGGTAAGTCCTCCGCAAGCAGGAGAGACAGTTGCTTAGGTTTATATGGCCATGCTTTCCCTCTCATCTGATAGTTTTCCAGCCTTTTAGTTATTATCTCTGACTTGTGAACCTAGGGAGACTGAGACTGGGATAGATTAATGACCCACTGGACAGTTAGCTCTGTAGCAAGGAGAAAGTCACTTTTCCAGATCAGACACATCACAAAAGTTGTCCTAGGCTACAGAAAGCCTTGGATAAAAGAGAAGACACAGCACTGTGTAAGGTGACCCCCCCCCCCCAGATGCACAGCAGATGAGGAAAATGGTCAACATTTATTAACACCTAATGTGTACATGCTAGACATTGTTCTAAGCACCTTACATGCTCATTTGATGTCAGTCCTCACAACAGTAAAATTATTGTGCTTATTTTACAGATTGGGAAACTGAGGCACATAGTGGTTAATTAACTTGCTCAAAATAAAACAGCTAATAAGCAGGAAAGTGTCTATTCTATCCCAGGACTTCTCTGAACCATCATGCATGGTGAGACTGAAGGTGGTACTGATGACTCTGGCTCCTGTAAGGACTGCCCGCCTCACCTGCCTCACCTGCCTGCATCCCTCATCAGGTACAGGTGCCTGCCCTGGTTTCCATGACATTCTACACCCCCGCTACAAGAAAAATGCTTCCTCACGCAGAACTTCAAAGTGTTCACTTTACAACACTGGAAATGTCATGTTTTCCTCTTCTAAGGGAAATTATTGGGAAAGAACATTCTATAAAATGGGGTTCCCCAAACTAAAGAACGTGTTGGAAAATGACCATATTCCCCTCTGCTGGTAAATCCATTAGATTTGTCAAATGTCAGAATTTGGGGAGAACTTGCAGTTTGTCTAGTCAAAGTCCTTCATGTTACAGGTGAGCAAACTGGAACTGAGCGTGGTATCGGGGGTTCTTGGGCTCTTCTAAGGTTGTCATTTCTTATGAGAAATGACAGAGTTGGCTTAATAAATAATTCCCCTTTGAGAAAACCCCACCAGAGAATCAGAAGGTGGGATTCACCCACTCCAGAGCCACTTTGTCTAGTGGGGTTCCCCAAACATGTGTAACTGGATTTCATAAGCATAGTCTTCAAAGGCAGCATGATACCAAGCAACGGCCACATTCAGATGACCAAGGTCTGTGGCTCAGTGGTCATGTTCTTATAATCTTGCTTATCGCCAGACCTGCTGACAAAGTGGATCCCACACTAAAATCACAAACAACTTTGGGGAAACCACTTCTGTTGAAAAAGAAGCTCATCAAAAACTTTGGATTATTGATTGTGAACCCCAAAATATCTCTCCATGCCTTCTATGAGAGCTAAATGGAACCATCTTACTTTTCTGTATTGAATGTGCAGATATTACTGAATTATTTTCAAGCCAAACGGCTTGTAAAGTATTAGTTTAAATAAATTTTATGGTAGTATAAGTTTTCACTGATCCTAACACACGAGTCAGTATGGAAAAATGAAAAGAAGGACCTGAGGCTTTGTATGTGGTTCAAGTCTCCCAGAAATTGGCCCTAGGGAACAGTATCTTAATGGTTGTTTTCAAAGAAATAGTAGATCCTCTTCCACTCCCCAGTGTCAACCCACAATGTATTTTCCAGTCTCTTCCTACTAAAATGCCAAAGGAAAAAAAAAAAGAATACCAGAGTTTAAAAATAAAAGGTACAGAATTGGAGATCTTGCCTGATTTGCCCCAAAACTTATTAAGTGTTATGTCTCCTAGGTGCAACTATATACTTGAACAGATTGTTAAAAGACCCACATCATGTTTTTGGGTGTAGTCTATTACTGCCTACAGACTTTCCCATGTGGGAAAGTAGGCCACACACCATCTTATAAATAACCAAATGAACTCCCCTCCATTTTATAGGGTGGCTAAAGGCTGATTACCTTTCGCAATCAGCCAACCTCTTAATTCATCCCAGGTTGCAGCTGGGCTCCAAGAACGTGGACAGGGTTGGTTTAGGAGGGAAAACCAAGGGTGGGTGAGGCGCAGGGGCATGTCTGCACATGTGCATGGCACACAGATCACTTTTGAAGATTTTTTTATAGGTAGTCAGTACTTTTCAGCTAGGAAAAAAATAACCCTGCCTTTGTAGTGTTAGGGGATGACATTTCATTGCAAAAATAAATGATTTGGTCATTACCATTTCATGGTTGCTGGCAAGCACCTCCTCTGCTTTCTAACAATTTCCATTTTAGGCACTGACAGGCCTTCAAAGTGATTCAGCCAATATCCACCCAAAGTTGCGTATTTGGCAGTTTCATACTGAGAAATCTGGGGCCTCTGGGCAAAAATGTCAGAAAGGGCTCCCTCCTTCTTTGTCAATTGTGAAACAAACAGATCACCATAAACAGTCACTGGGGGCTCCGGGGGCAGCCATGCCGAAGGAAAGGGAAGGAACGGAAGTTGTTGGCAAGGGCTGCTTCCTTGGCTCCCGTTCTTGCTCTCATTCTCCGTTGCTGCTTGTACTTTTCCTGAAGGCCAGAGCTGCCTCAGTTGTTAACCCTGACCAAGGCGAGGCACACTGGCTCTCCAGTAAGCAGGCATTCCCTGCCATGGAACGTGATGAACGGAGGTGGAAATCACTGGAAATTGACTCTTCCGGGCTGTTGGGGCTAGGGTTGTTTTGGAAGCATGCCTCGTTGAACTGACTGAACCCACAAGCAGGCAGTCACCGTGGATCCTGATTGGGCAACTTCCGGGTTAATCTCTGAAACCCACCTTGGTCTCTGTCTCCCACTTCCTCTGCCAGCGACCGTCAGGCTGAGAGTGCTTTGGTTGTCCCAGTGGGGAGCAAAAGGTAGAGCACCTCCCAGGGAGCCCCTGCCTCACCAGCAACTTGAAGAATCTGAGTCCTCAAGCCCCTTCACACATATTTGACTCAACCTTCAATGCTTTTGAAGCGACTGACCCTCTCCCTCCATTTGGGATTCACTCTAAATGCCAAGCCACCAGGGCAAGGCCATGCTGAACCCTCATTTTCTCACTCACAGAACCTTCTTTTTTTCCTGCTCAAAACAGTCATGGCCAGTAGCAACTATCTATTTATTTACGTGTGTGCTTATTACTCATCTTTCCTATGATACAGTGAGCCCCAAAACTTCTGTTTTGTTCGACACTGTACTCCCAATGCCTAGCATAGTGCCTGGCACATAGTAGATGCTCAATAAATAGTTGTTGAGTGACTGAATAAAACTGTCCAGTCTGAGAACACTTAAAAAACAGGCTTATTGTCTCCATGTGTACGTCTCTCCTTAAAAGCTTCTTGCATTTCACTGCTGCAACTCATCTATGTGGGAGAGCGTGCTAGCCACCAGCGATTTCCTTTCCCTGTCCATGTCCTACAACTCATGTGTTTCATGAGGCCCAGGTTCTAGATACCAGGGCCAGGCAGCTTTTTGGTCAGAGGTGCTTAGTGCTGGGTATTTGCCAAAGAGAACTGGCTCTATAAACAGTATATTGAAATGTCACTTGGCGGGGTGGGGGTGGGGGGTCAGCCCATCATACTTAATAATAATACTTTATCTTTTCTTCCCTTTCAGAGCTGCTTTTAAGAAGTTATTTAGATTCCCTGTCAGAGACAATAGCCAACCTTTGCAAAGCTATTAATAAAGTCAAGTTTCTCTTATGTTATATCGCCCTTCATTCAGTTCCTTCCAGGAACCTCTCAAAATGCTGTCTGCTCTGTTAAATGATGGTCGCAGCCATCAACTAGCTGCTTGACACCCCAGCTTAGTTCCTCTTCCTTTCAAAGACTTAAGAGAGAGCTGAGTTACAAGATCTCCAGCATTTGAAAATGACTCCCAAGGATTACCATGCTGTCTGTTCCCTTTCTTCCTGTCATTAGTTGCAACAATATTAGTGTTTGGTTTAGAAGGGTATGGAGGGCGCTGTGCTTTTTTATTCCACTTTTCTCTAGTGACCCACACATGTATTTCTGCTATGTTTCTTTCAGCCTAGAATCCCAGGGCTTGGAATTGATCTGACACACATACCAGGATGCAAGGGCATGTGTACATCCACAGTGTGTCACTGAGACAGTGTTGGTAATACTGGTGCCCCCGCAAAATGGAACCATAAACAGTCATCAGAGGAATAAGACAGATCTGTATGTTTTGCCACAAAAGATTTCCGCAATGTCCCAGATGGAAAAAGCTAAGTCTGGCATGGTAGGATCCCATTGTTTTAGAGTCTATCAGTTCCTTCTAGCTATTTCACAAAATCCTTGTTTTTCATTTGCTGTCATTGGTTCAGGCCCCTGACTGGTTCCCTGGCCCTATGGTCTCTCTTTCCCACTAACTAGAATGAATATTCGAGAACATCACTTTTGTCAGAGCTTTTTACTGCTAGAGGGAAAGTCCCAAGTAACCATCCCATGGCAACTACAGAGGCAAGATGGTGGACTGTTTCCGTGCTCTGGATTGGAGGGTGGGTTTTACCACCGACTAGCTGTCTGACTTACGGCAAAGTACTTAACCTCTCTGAGTCTGTTTCCTGGAGGCCATGCCTATGTCCGGGAAGGCTGTGAAGATGAAATTAGAAAACTATGTAAAGAGTGCGGCATGGTGCCTGGCACTTAGCGAACTCTTAATCGATGGTAGCTATAATTGATATTATTGCTATTCTTATTACCAGATCAGGAATTGGTTTATTTGGAGTTCTCTGGGAAATGCTTTGTAATTTTGGAACATATTTTGGAAGAAGGTTTGCATATTTCTTTCATGTTTACTGTAAAGCTGCCGCTTAGCTGTCTGCTTTTCCTGATGTGCACAGCAAGGTGGTCCTCTCCTCTGCACTGCACAGTCTGGAGGACGTGTCTCAGTCCCTCAGTCTTCAGGACTTTCTAGACTTTGATCCCATGACACCCCTTCTAGGCCTTCATCTTCCCCAGCTCTATTGCTCTAATCTCTCCTGCCTAGCCCTGTAAGGCCGCCTCCCAATGTGCTTGGCCTTTCCTGGCTTCATTAAGACTTTCTTTTGTGGTGGCCTGTTTTGTGTTTCTTCTCTTTGGAATCAGGTGACTATTTTATTCTACTAATTGAAACAAAAAGAAAGGGAAATAAGCTGGTGCCGTGGAATTAAAGAGCGCGCCAGTTCTGGTTTTATTTTCCCTCATTGGATCCTTATTTAATGCCGTTATTGTGAAAGGTCAATAATGTTTTTATGTTCCATTTCGATTTCTGCCTTTTTATTTAGTGGGTGCCCAGAGTGGAGTCATAAAAGGCAAGCTTGTGTCTTGGCTTTGCCTGGGGACGAAGTCACTGTGTGGCCTGGGGCACGTCTAAAATACTCTCAGCTGCAGCAGCAAAAAGGGAGTTTTGATGTGTAGCTCCTAGTCTATCTTCCAGCTCTGATGTTAGGTCGTCCTATGGCGTGCATGGGGTCCAGAAAGCTGAGACTCTGGATCAAGTTCTGTCGTTATAAACCATTATAACCCAGTGGGAGGCTGGGCTGGTTGAAGTTGAAATTAGCTATCCTGTGGGACAGTTTCATATATTTCAAAGAGCACATCCTTGGAAAATTCTTCTAATGTATATTAAATGTCAAAAGAATTGGTTTTTCCTTTTCTCGGGTGCTCACCTCAGCACTAAGCGCCAAGCCCTGTGTAGGCTGAGAAGAACCGTCAGATCTGCTGGCCAAGAACTCTTCTCTCCGTCACCACCTCCATTCCCGGTGATTGTCATCCTCACACATTTACAACCCTTGATGTCTTCCAGGCAAATGCTGAACGGTTGGTTATTTGCACAGATGATTGTAGCATGCCCTCGCTGGGATTTTGCCTCCAAAGTCTTTTTATTGAGAGTTTTTATACTAAACATACACTAAGTCTCAAGCTTGATTTTAACTGATCCCACATGAAGGAATGATTTTCAACTCATAACACATGAGAAACATCTGTTCTGCTTATTTGAATTCAGGCAGTACTATTATTATTATAGAAGCTGACTGGTGAGTATCAATATTTGTCTCTTTCAGTTCCAGTGAACCTTCCTGTTCACCACTCCCATTTGTGGATCCTTTAAACATCCATCCTGTAGTCTATAAAACAGTGGAACGGCTCCCATTTTCCGTGTCATGTTCCCCAACTTTTGCTGCAGAACCTGGGCCAGGCCCTGGTTAGCTCTTGCACATGTGGTTGGGACAGGGAAGTCCCTGTCCAGTGAAGTCGAGTTATTGGTCAAAAGTCCAGATATCAAGTGCACAGCCTTCTAGGCTACCTCATGAAGGCTGGCCCAGACCTGTGTTTGCCACAATCAGATTGCCCGTCAGGGGGAAACATGACTGATTTGGCTATTCTACCTGCAAACTGGAACCCACTGAGCTGGATGACACTTCTCTAGAGTCTCTAGGTGGGCTCCAAAGGAGGATGTGTTCAGACCAAAGGTTCTTATTTTTTATGTCAGGACATACTGGTATCCGATGATCGTTTTTGTTTGTTTCCTGTAATCAGATACCAAAGCTTGAATATGATTTGCTTAAAAAATGACTTCAAGGGCCTCCCCGGTGGCGCAGCGGTTGAGCGCTGGGTTGCGAAGCTGCCCGCAGCCTCTGCAGCACCGGTTCAATCCCCCGCTGCTCCCGGCCACCGGAGGACCTCTCCTGCCGCCCGCTGCTCCCCTCAGCAGTGTACCTCGGTCCTTCTGCCTGCTCTGCTCCCCGCTCTGGCTCTGGTGAATTCTCTCACCCTCCCGCGCTTCTGACTGTACCCAGTGCATGTATAAACAAAACAAACAAACAAATAAAATAAATAAATAAAACATGCCTCTATAAAAAAAATGACTTCAAGCATATTCAAGGATTTTTTTATAAATAGTTCTCACTCACATTGTCATATGCTTTCATGAGTGAGAGAGAAAGGGGTGGAGTTATATTCAGTACTCTGGGAACTAAAAAAAGTTCAGGGTGTGTCCAAGAGTGTGTGAACACTAAGGGCACTTGTGCCAGGCTCTCCTCCCTGGCAACACTTGGGTATTTTAACCAAGACCTCATGAGATCATTCTCCTGCCTCTGGGGTCTGTCGCAGTGGGGACTGAAGGGCAGGCAAGATGGGGCAAGCAACATATACACAAAGGCAGTATGTTGATGCTGAGTAAGTAGATTGGCTCAAAGTAGGGTTAAACATGTGATAAATGACAGGACAAGTTGGAATCTTAACTGCTAGTGCAACCTTGGCTAAATTATTCAATTCTCTGAGCCTCAGACTACTCACCTTTAAAATGGAGATATTATACATCTTGACTAAGTGGGATTTATACGAGGGATGCAAGGATGGGACAACATATGAAAATCAATCAGTGTAATTCACTATATCAACAAAAGGAAAGACAAAAATGTTATGATCATATCAAATCATGCAAAGAAGGCATTTGATAAGATTCAGCATCCATTTATGATAAAAAGTCATAGTAAAATGGGGATAAAAGGAATATACCACAACATAATAAAGGTCATGTATGCCTAACCAACAGCTAGAATCATACTCACTGGTGAGAATATATAAAAGCGTTTCCTCTAAGATCAGGTATACTACATGGATGTCCACTCTCACCACTACTATTCCACATAGTATTGAAAGTCCTAGCTAGAGTAATTAGGCAAGAGAACAATATAAAAAGAATCCAAATTGGAAAAGGATAAGTAAAATTTTCAGTATTTGCAGATGACATGACAATACACATAGAAAACCCTAAAGACTCCACTAAAAACTGTTACAAACAATAAATCAGTATAGTAAAATGGTGGGATACAAAATCAATATACAAGTCTGTTATGTTCCTATATGCAAACAATGAGCTAGAAGAGAAAAGAATCAAGAAATCAATCCCTTTCGTAGTAGCATCAAAAAATGTTAAATACCTAGGAACAAGCCTAACAAAGGAAGTGAAAGACCTATTTGACAAAACTGAATGTTAAAAGAGATGGAAGAAGATACAAGGAAATGGAAAGATACTTGATGTTCATGGGTTGGAAGAATTAACATTGTTAAAATGTTCATGTTACCCAAAGCTATATGTAGATTTAATGCAATCCTTATTTGCTTCAATGGAATTTTTCAAAGAAATAGAGCACCCATTACTGAAATTTATATGGAACCATAAAAAAATGCAGATGGCCAAAGAAATATTGGCCAATTTATATGGAACCATAAAAAAAACTCAGATGGCCAAAGAAATATTGATAACAAAGAAAAGGAATGGAGTTATCATGCTCCCAGACTTCAAACTATACTACAAGGCTATTATAATCAAAACAGTATAGCACTGGAGAAGAGAGACAGACCAATGAAATAGAATTGAGAGTGCAGAAATAAATCCACATTTACATGGACAATTAATCTACAACAAAGCAACCACACGATGGATAAAGGAAAGCCTCTTCAACAAATGGTGCTGGGAAAACTGGACAACCACAAACAGAAGAATGAAACTAGACCACTCTTTCACACCATACACAAAAATTAAGTCAGAATGGATTAAAAACTTGAGTGTAATACCAGAAAGCATAAGATACATAGACAAAATAGAGGCAAAACATTACATGACACTGGCTTCAGTGATGTCTTTGGAGACAAAAGCAAAAATAAACAAATGGCATTATATCAAAATAAAAAGCTTCTGTACAGCAAAAGAAACTTATTCAAACACCTTAGTGAATGGGAGATGATACTTGCACATCATCTGACAAGGGGATAATAGCCATGATCTACAGAGAACTCATATAACTCAAGAAAAATAAAACAAAGAATCTGATTTTAAAAAATGGCAGAAGAGCTAAATAGATACTTCCCCAAAGAAGAGATATAGATGGCCAATAGGTAGATGAAAAAGTGTTCAATATCACTTGTCATCAGGGAAATGGAAACCAAAATCACAATGAGATACCACCTCACTCTCATGATAATGGCCCATATAAAAACAAAAACAAAAAAAAACAAAAAACAACAGAAACCACAAGTTTTGGAAAGGGTATAGAGAAAAAAGAACCTTTGTACACTGTTGGTGGAAATGTACATAGGTGCAGTCCCTGTGGAAAACAGTATGGAGATTCCTCAAAATTTTAAAAATAGATATACCATATGACCCAGTAATTCCACCCCTAGGTATGTACCCCAGACTTGCAAAAACACTAATTCAAAGGTATATATGCACTCCTATGTTCATTGCAGCACTGTTTATAATAGTCAAGTTATGGAACCAACGTAAGTGCCCAAATACAGATGAGTGCATTAGGAAGATGTGATTTATATACACAATGGAATACTATTCAGCTATAAAACAAAGACAAACTCTTGCCATTTGTGACAACATGGATAGAACTGGAGGAGATTATGCTAAGTAAAATAAGTCAGGAGAAATACAAATGCCAGATGGTCTCACTTACATGTGGAATATACAGAAACAAAACAAAGGTTCAGATAAAGCCAAATCAGCAACAAACCTTAGAAATAGGACTGCAGAATTGAGGCTACTAAAAGGGGAGGGAGGGTAGAAGTAGCAACAAAGTGGGGAGGGAGCACAGAGGCCCAGGATAAAGGACGATGGGTGCTTTGGTGGTGGGGGTGGTGTGGTGACATACATCTAAGGAGATGTGAGCCTATTTCCCTAAACCATTACAGTGCTGTAAACCAACGTTACCTCAATAAAAAAATCAAATTAAAATTAAAATAAATTGAGGACATTACTCTTAACTGCTTCAGAGAGTTGTGAGGATTAATTTGGATGGTGCACATAAATCACCTAGTGTGTGCCGGGAAAGAGCTGAGTATTCAAAAGACACAGCAGTTGCTACTACCCACCATGCATCTGAAGCTGAACCTCATGCCTGTCACAGTGACAGGCACACGAGTAGGTACACCAAGCAAATGCTGGCTTGACACAAAAGGCCACATATTGCATGTGTCCACTTAGGCCAAATATCCAGAATAGGTAAATCCATAGAGATAGAAAGCAGATTTGTGATTTACTGGAGTTGGAGAGTGGGCTCAGGGGAGTAGGGAATGACTGACTGCTTAATGTATATGGGGTCTCGTTAGGGGGTGATGAAAATGTTCCAGAACTAGACAGAGGTGATGATTGCACAACACTGTCAATGTACTAAATGCCATGGAATCATGCATTTCAAAATAGTTAAAATGGTAAGTTCTGTGTTATTTGCATATGACCACTATACACAATTCTCTGCCTTGGATGGGCTTCTGTGTGTGTGTGTGTGTGTGTGTGTGTATCTAATTCACAGAAAGTTCTGAGACAGTTCACATGCGGAGGGGATGGCTGCATGGTGCTCAGGCTCAAGGCAAAGGGCAAACGCAAAAGTTGTGCCCCACTGCCCATCTTACTGGTTTGTTGGCTCGCCTTGCCCCCGTCCTCAGCCCATGGAGGAGGAGTAAGAATAGCAGGGGTGGAAAGGTCCCAACAGGAGCCAGAGAATGAGGCTGAGGCCCAGCAGAAATAGAGTTCCCAATTCAAAGGCAACCATTTCTCGGGCCTGCCCTGTCTCAAAGCTAACTAGCCTGGGTGAAAGCCACAGATGTCCTAGTCTGTCCACACTGCTGCAGGGAGTCTAAGGAGGCTCCTGTGGTTATTAAGTCCCTGCCGTCCCCTCCTTGAGTAATCACCCAATGCCCCAAATGCCAAGATTCTTGGCATTGGAATGCATTCGTTTTGGGGGGATTGAGCGATGGTCACCGATCCGGGGTCTAGAAGGTGACTGGAGCATTTGAGATTTGTTACCCAATAAAAATCTCTGCTGAGGCCCAAGACTGAAATAACTCAGCTGGGCTCTGGACTCAGCAGGGACCATTCATTAGCTAACACTTCTCATCTGGGATAGTTACAGACAGGTTTTTTCATGCCCCCCGAAATGGGCTTCAACGTTGCAGCTGGCAGACAGCTGTGGCCTCAGTGTTTACATTACCCAGACGAATGCAGTCTGTGTAGGAGACACAGAATGAATCTGATTTAGCTTTTGGAAAATGGGATTTTGAAAAGTTCCGTGGTTTTTCTCTCACCCCTCCCTTCCTGAGCTGCAGAAAGACTGAGGTGGAACTAAACAGGCACGGCTAGGAAAAGGAGACTCTTGTTTCTCAGGCTGACACTTTTCTTTGTTTGACACCTCCAGGTGGTGGGAGCTGAGCTGAGACCATAGGATTAAGATGACCGCTTCATCACTCTGGAGCCCAGACTTAGAGTCAGCAGAGCTCTCTGGGGACTCAGCACAGCTGGCACAGAGACAGCTGGGCAAAGTCCCCTCAGCTATAGCCTAGTTCCTTTCACCTCAAGATGTGAAGAGAACAGAGGGGCCAGGGTCCCCTAAGACTGTTGGGTCCATGACCAATTGCCCACAAAGTGGAAGCAGGGGCTGGTAATCTTACAGGGGTCTGTGGGGCCCACCAAATGCCTCGTGGGGAAACTATTCCACTTTGGCGGCCATTTTGTTTTGTTTACTCAGGCCAGTGTTCCTTAAGTTTCCCAAGTCCCGTCCACTCTTCCTTCAAAATGTATCCGACAGTCTCCCTTCTTCTTTGTCATTGTTGCTACTGCTTGGGGTCAGGGCCATATTTCTTCATATCTCTAGTAGGGCAGCATCTTTCTGATTTCTTTTCCCTGACTTCTCTTCCAGACGGCTCTTCCAAAGATCTCACCTTGTGTCTCATTCCGTCCTTTCCTGTCCCATTTCATCCCATCCATCAACATGTCTTGAGTGCTGACCATGGATTAATCCCTCCGCTAGGTGTTAGGGAAATACACAGCCAGCAGACGCAAGCACTCCCCACATGAAACCCAGCTCAAGTCTTCTTGGGAAGAAGTCCAAGGAAACAGAGAATTCCAGGAAAGTGTGAAAAGTGCCATGAGAAGGTTCAGGGGATTGTGGGAACCCAGAGACGAGCACCTCTCTGGGGGCTAAAGGTGGGGGGGCAAAGAAAGCCACAAGGCTCTCCTGTGTGGCTTTCACCTGGCCACACACCTCCTCAAAACCCTACCCTGGCTCCAACCTTCTTTTTTAACCAGATATTCCATGACACCTTTAAAACATTCTCTATTCTAGATACCCTGGTGCCCTCCCTGTTCTCAACATACATAGAATCTCCTACCCTTTCAACACGCATTCGCCCCGCACTGGCCCTTGGCCATGGTTGATCTTATTTGGGGGAATGTGTGGCTCTTGGTATCAAGCTTCCTCTCCTGTCTTCCTCCAGCCCTAGCACAGTGTCTGGTACACAGAGTCTGTAGACTCTCGACCCTACTCTGTGCATTTTCTTTCCAGTGTGGTACTAATCTGACTCTTACAAGCGGGATCATTGTTTTCCTTCCATTGGGATTATCAGAAAAATCTGTGAATGCAGATGAAGGGGTTTGGAAAACTGCTGATAGGTTTTGGTCACACTGTTTCCAGTTTCATCCTGACCTCCTGGAGAAGGAGGTTGTTGAAAAATCAAGTGGAGATGAGCAGTTTCAAGAACTCCAGTAGGCGTAGCGTTGGATATATTTTCCATTCGGATTTAAATATTGAGCCTGATTTGTTTTTGGCTTTATTTGTGTGTGTGTTTTGTTTTGTTTTGGTCCCGGGCCTGTTGGTCAGGGCTAATTTGTACAGCTGCTTTTTCGTTTGGTTTCTTCCAAGAAAGCGAGAGGAAATAAGGTTGCCAGCAAATTTGCAGTTACCAAGGTTTTCCTAAGATGAATATTATTTTTCTCTTCTAATACTGCCAAATACAGTATAAAGAGAAGCATGTGATTATTCCACATATTTAGTCGTACCAGGGGTCAAATCCTGTACTCTGTCCACATCCTGATGTTGGGAGACCTATAATGCAGATTTCCTGACCCGCTATTTAGTCAAGTTATACCAGATTTTCAAAATTGTAAATTCACCCTGATTTTGAGCTCGGATTCTCTGACTCGACTCTCTTGGATTTCAGCAGGCAGGGCCAAAGGGGCTCATCTGGGTAAGACAGGCAATGGCCAAGCCAGAGCAGGAGAAAGGGCACCAGAGTTGTATTCTTGTCTCCGCTCTGCCACTAGCTAGCTGTGTGATTTCGGCAAAGTCGCTTCTGCTTTTGGAGGGAGTGTCTCCACAGGGACGACTGGAGTGGGCGCGCTCTAAGGCCTTTTCCTCGCAAATAGTATTGGACTCTGTGACTTTGATTTGGATATTTCTATGGAGATTCATCAGGAAAATGCCACAGGCCTGTGAATACAAGTCTTCTGCTTCTTGGTTTGTCTTTAAGATGTGCTTACCCAATTTGGTGCCTGACTGCTCTGCAACCTGAGAACTGCCTGGAGGAGGGGGCCACGTCTTTTTTAAAGGAGAACAAGTGTAGCCTTGATAGCTGCTACTGAGTCCTGCTAGGTCTGGGGGTCACTTTTTAAAAACAATTCACCTCAATTAAAATGTACAACCCAGTGTTTCTTAATGTATTCACTGAGTTCTGCAGCCTTACCACAATTAATTTTAGTACGTTTTCATCACCCCCCACCCAGAAAAACCCTGTACCCTTTGCTGTCATTCACCCACCCCCCCACCTCTTCCCACCCATCGTGGCCAAACTCCCTACCCCACCCATTCCTAGTCAAACACTAATCTATTTCTGCTTCTATGGATTTGTCTGTTTTGGACATTTCATATAAATGGAATCATATGATGAAGTCTTTTGGGACTGCCTTCTTTCAGTTAGCATTATGTTTTCAAGGTTCACCCATGTTGTAGCATGCCGCACCTCACTACTTTTATGGTTGAATAGTATTCCTTTGTATGGATGTTCTACCTTTTGTTTGCTCATTCATCACTTGATCGACATCTGAGTGGTTTCCACTTTTTTTTTTTTTTTTGCCTATTACAATTAAGGCTGCTATAAACTTCCTTGACAAGTTTTTGTGTGGACATGTGTTTTCAATTCTCTTGGGTAGATACCTAGGAGTAGAACTTCTGGGTCATATGGTAACCCTGTGTTTGTTTGAGAACTCCTGGACTGTTTACAGAGTAGCTGCACCATGTTCTAGTCCCACCAGCAGCATATGAGGGCTCCAATTTCTGGAGCCTACTTTTGAATCCTATCCCATTGGTCGAGAGTTCTTTCCAGGGTTGACAGCATAGATAAGTTATCTCCTTGGGATACTCTGACTGTGTAATGTTCAGTTTTCAAGGGGAGAATTTGTTATTAGCAAGTCACTGCCATTTTGTTAGATGGTGGCTGAATCCTGGGTGGTGGCGACTTGGTGGGAAGCCACTATTGGCCGTTGAAATCTACAGGAATTCAATAGAAGCACTTTTGGGATATCTGATAACGATTTGTAATAAGATGCCATGGGTTTGCAGTGGGTGCATAAAATTTTAACCTTTTAAAGGCTACTTTATATCAGCAGTAGAGGGAGTTGAAGGGAGTTTGGCAAGTCTGCCTGTTCAGCTTCAGTGTTGACCAGTCTGGCCTGTGAATTGGGGTCAAAAAGGAACTTAGTGCTTTAGGAAAGGTGAACACATGTACTTGTTTGCCCAGGATGGCCCCAGTTTATACCTGCTCTGCTAATGTCATTATTGATAGCACTGCCTTCAACCTCAAAAATGCCCTAGTTTGGACAACAGACTATACTGTCACCTTAGCTTTAGACCACATATATAATGGTCAGCATCACACCCAGAGCTATAAAGACTACACAGTTTCATATTGTGATGAGCTCATATCTCACTGGGATAAAGAAGGGATGGCTCAAACTTGCAGAGTGAGCCAGGATTGCACACAATAGAAACCAAATGCTGATGCGATTCAAAGTGTAGGAAAGTGCATTTTGGAGGAGGGGTGGGTTGGAGTGTGGGGAAGGAAATTTATGCAGGGAAGGCTTCCATGGATGAGGTGAAGCTTAAAGAGAACCTTGAATGAAGTATAGGATTTGGGCTCTCCAAGTTCCCTGACAGACCAAGGTCCCAAATATCCTTCATCCTTGTTCTAATTAAAAGGCACCGTGCTCTCTTGTGCTTGGGCAGACAATTCACATGACCTCCCAGCTCATTTGGCAGCACTTGGGAGAAATCTGGCCTTGCAATCAGACTAAATGATGTGTTACCCTACACTTAATCTCCACCATCCATCAAAATCCAGGGGCCTTGGCCTCAGCCCCTTGACAAGAGGCCCACAGTACCTGGGTAGGATTTCATCCAGGGAATGAATGCAAAGCCCCTAATTCTCCATCCATCTCAGCCCTCTGTAAACAGTTAACGACTGCAGCCAACAGCAAAAGAACTGCCAACCCAAATGAAAAGAGTGAGTCAGCAAAATAAAGACAGATGGCAATGGATTAACTATAGCATAGGCGGCGAGGAGCCGACCCTCCTTAGTTCTAACCAGATTGCCTCCCCTCGATTTCAGGCGATCTAGTAGTGCTCACACGGGGCCCCTCAAGAGGTATGCTGGGGAGGGAGAGAACACTTGCTGTATACAGGGGTGTGTAGCCGTAGCAGTCTAGGGGAACACTGCTTTAATCCATGGCCTCTGGGAAGTTCAGGCTTGGGGAGGGCGGTGGGCAGAGAGGAAAGGACAGATGGGAAGATGACATTGATCAAGTTTTCCCCCAAGCTGTTACACCTCCCTGTCACAGGGCCATTTCCTTAGATGACCTTATTTTCAAGTATTCTTCTCTGTTGTCCCTCAACCACATTGAGTGGGCCGCATATTCCAGTTTGCTGAAACACCACCCTCATCACCACAACTTGCCCTGTTCTTGCCCATCAGTTTACCCAAGCTCAAAGTTTAGAGATGGGTAAAGTTTGAAATTATGTCTAAAAAGAATTTGTGTGATTGCTTGTCTATGAGGATAAATCCTGAGCCCTGTGCTTCCTAGAACATAAGAAGTGCTCAATAAAAAAACATGGATGAGATTTCTCACACAAAATGTGCCTTGAAGAACACAAACAAGATAGGGTCTCACTGATGTGAGATCTTTTGTGTAAAAGTCTTTATTTATTCAGCCAAAGAATGTGTTGGTCAACAAGCATGTCCTCGCATGCTCTAGCTACCCAACACGTTGTGTCCACCATCACCTTGCCTATATCAGTATTTTTCTCAAAACTCTCTTGAAAAGACCCTCTTCTTGAGGAAATGCAAATGGCCAACAGGCATATGAAAAAATGTTCAACATCACTTGTCATCAGGGAAATGCAAATCAAAACTACCATGAGATACCATCTTACACCAGTGAGAATGGCACATATTAAAAAAAACTAGCAACAACAAATGTTGGCGAGGGTGTGGAGAAAAAGGAACTCTTCTGCACTGTTGGTGGGAGTGCAAACTGGTCCAACCACTGTGGAGAGCTGTGTGGAGATTTCTGGACCTACTAAACATAGAGCTTCCATAGGATCCAGCAATTCCACTCCTAGGTATTTACCCAAAGGACACAGAAACATCAATTCCAAACAACACCTGCACCCCTATGTTTATAGCAGCACTGTTTACAATAGCTAAGCTTTGGAAACAACCCAAATGCCCAAAAATAGATGACTGGATCAAGAAGATGTGGTACATATATACCATGGAATATTACTCAGCATTCAAAAAAGATAAACACATGCAATTTGCAGCAACATGGATGGCGCTGGAAGGGATCATGCTCAGCGAAATAAGCCAAAAAGAAAAAGAAAAATACCGGATGGTCTCACTCATAGCAGGAATCTAGAAAACTTAAATAAGGGACCAGGAAAACGAATAACTATAAGAAAGTGAAAATCAAAATCATCAAAAAACTACGAACCAGAGACACTTTTAGGGGGGCGGGGGTGGGAGGGGAGGGATTGGGGTCAGAATGGGGGGGCTGCAATTGTATGGGGAATATAAAAATAAAATTTATTATTAAAAAAAAAAAGACCCTCTTCTTAAGCTGACTTATATCTTCCTGGCTTCCCATATTCCTAAAATCTTTGCTATTTGGGGTTTTTTTGGAAAGCATTCCCAACAAATAACAATAGCTTTTTAATGATGAACTTCAAATGATTCTTGGGTATGGGCAGGAAAGGAGATAGGAAAAGAACACTTGACCTAGCTGAGGAGGAAAGGAATAAGCCTTGACACATGGCAGGGGTTATGGGGCAGGAAATAGCTTCTACTATGTACACACCTAGTCTACAACTTCCCACAGCTACCCAGGATGCCCAGAATCAGAATTAGGGTTTCTCCAGTCTGACTTTTCCCAAGGTTCTCTTAATATTGTTACTAAAAAATTAATTAATTGAAGTGAAATTCACATAAAATTAACCATTTTAAACTGAATAATTCAGTGGCACTTAGTACATTCACATTCACATATTGTGCAACTGTCCTCTATCTACTTCCAAAGCATATGCATCACTTAAGTAAAACCCCACCCATTAAGCAGATTCCACCCCCACTTCAGCCCCTGGCAACCACCAATCCTGTATGAACATTTCATATAAATGGAATCATATAATATGTAATCTTTGTGCCTGGATTCTTTCATTTAGCATCACATTTTCAAGGTTCATTCAAGTTGTATCATGTGTCAATGTTCCATTCCTTTTTATAGCTGAATAATAGTCCACTGTATGGATATACCATACTTTTGATTCATTCATCCATTGATGGGCTTTGGGCTATTGCCACCTTCTGACTATTATGAATAATGCTATGAACATGTGTCTACATGCAATAGTTTGAATCTTTGTTTTCAATTCGTCGGGGTATATACCTAGGAGCAGAATTGTGGGCTCATATGGTAATTCTATGTATAATTCTTCAAGAAGACACCAAACTGGTTTTTACACAGTATTACATTCATACCTTCAAGGAGAGTAAACACAACAGAAAGAATGACCAGTTGAAATCCACCAGCATCCAGGAAGCTGGCCTAGGTATCCCTGGGTTTTGGTTCCATGACTCTCGGACTGCCTCAGGATTCTAGTGTATTGGTAGTGGTTGTTGACATCAAATACTCTTTCCTTCTGTTCCTCTCTCTTCCTTTCATTCATATAACAAATATGTATCAAGGCTCACCATATTTTAGATAGTGAGCTAATATTGCAGAGATGAATGAAAAGCAGACCCCACCTTTGGGGCCACCACAAATGCTGGGGATATGGTGCATGTTTAAGTGAAGGTGCCAGATGTCAGAGTAGCCAGGAGAGTTCCAAGTGTGGACACCAAACTATAAACTGGTCAAGGGTAGTAACTGTCCTGATCTTTACTCTATCCCTAGAGTCTAGTGCAGTGTCTGGAACACATTTGCTGCCAACAAAGCAACCTCAGAAATGTCTGAAGTAGGGGGCCCAGCCACATCAGCCCATTGTCCTCACTGTCACCCCCGGACCACTATGGTTCCCTTTGGGTTCCTCTGGTTCTGTCTTAGGCAGATGGCACAGAGTGGGTATATGTTATGTCCTGCAATCTCTGACCTCTCTTTAAATTCAGAATGAGTTCTCTTTGAAGAGCAAATTTATATTTTCAGTTCCCTTCTTCAAGGAAGAACCCAGATTATGCAAAGAAGTGAGACCATCCTTTCCAGGGAGTGAATTCATGGTGAACAGGAAAACCCTCGGTCACCAGATTGATTTTGGTCTCTGGAAATATTCTTCTATCAGATCGTAGCTTAGGGTGGGGGGTGCTGAAAAGGGGGCAGGAGCCGTCCATAATGCTCATGGTGTTCCATGATTTTGGTATGCTGCTCTTTCAGTTCGGCCTGTGTTCTGCTTTCCTTGGACCTGATTGCTAACCACAGAAGTTTCCAGAAGAAAACCTAGGGCAGCAATGCATAGATGTTGCCAATTTCATAAACTACTATTTCAGTTCATATTCTTAAAACACCTCCTGGACACAAGTAATGAAAAAACTGTAGGGTCAATAGTGAATAAAAGGAGGGAATTGAGGGGAAAGATGAATATAGAGGGACAGAGGTTGTAGGGGTTTCAGATTCCATGGGAAACAAAAGAAGTGGAAGTGTGGGATGAGGCCCCCACCCTCCCTGCAGAGAAGGAAGGGTCCCCTGTGCTCAAAAGCTGCTTTTAACTGGAAAAGTCCTGCAGTGGTCTGTAGAGGCCCTTTAACTCCAGTGAGTCTCAACTTCTTTATGACTCACTCTTGGTCCTGGTTCTTTTGAAAATGAAACTTCTAGATCCATGCTGGGGTGCAAGGCTGAAAGGTAAGCAGGGAAGGATGCTTCACTCCAAGAGATGGTCAGTGGGATTACACATTTAAAGGGTTTTGATTCTTTCAGCAATCAAGAAAGGAAGGGTAGTTGTTTTTCTTTTTTAGACCCCAAACTCAGGCAATAGATTGATGGGAGTCCCTTTGTTAGATCTACCTGCCAGCTTAGGGGTTGCTACCTCCAATAAAATTTCCATTTGAATTCCTACTGGGGATGCCAAGTACTATGGTAGGCACTTAGAGCTACATTAATGAAGCAGACACGGTCCCTGCCTTCAAGGAATTTACAGTCTAATAGGGGAGAGAGACAAGCAGACGGCTAATTATAACACAAAATGATGTGTGCTGGAAGTTGCTGGGGGAGGACAGAGGATGAGCATCTAAATCATGCTGGAGGGTCAGGGAAGGCTTCCTGAAAGACATGATGCATAAACTGAAGAATGAGTAGGAGTCAGCCAAGTGAAAGGGAAGGAGGAAAAGATATTCCAGACAGATGGGCTTTGCAGGAACCAGGCATGCTCATAGAGATTAAAGAAAAAATTTACAAAATACACAATCACAAAAAATGGAAAGTTGATCCACACAAACAAAAGCTGGCTCTTTGGAACCACCACTAAAATAAGCAAAGTTAGCAAGTTTGCTAAAACAAACAAACAACCATTCAAGAGTAAGAGAGACAGAGGGAGGAGAAGAGAGAAGTACATTTAGAATATATTAAAAAGAATAATACAGGAAAATATGAAATAGTCTTAGCAATTGCGTAAGTACTGGTACAGGTATAAAATGATAAGCAATCAGTATTTTGTATAAATATTTATATCAATAAATTTGAACCTAGATGAAACAGTTTTTTAGGGGAATATAAATTACCAAAATTGACTTGAGAAGAAGGTAAAAATCAGGCTACCTCAGTAAACTAGAAAATAAATTGAAATAGAATCAAAGATGCATCTACCTCAGTCCTCTTAACACACATACACAGGTTTTAAAGGTAAATTGCACAAACATTTAAGGAATAGATAATGCCCTTATCAGGCAAACTACCTCAGAGCACTGAAAAAAATGAAAAGCTTCCAACTTATTTTCTAAAACTAGCATTACACCAGTACCAAATTGTGTGAAGACAGGAAAATAACGCTATAGAAAAGCCCTAAATAATTTATTAACAAATCAAATCCCTCCCTTTTGTAAAAGGAAAATATAACACAACCACGTAGGGTTTACTCCCTGCAATGCAGCAATGGTTCACCACGAGGAACTATATCAATGTAATTCATTATATTCACATATTAAACAAGAAAAACCATACAATCCTCCCCCATTGTTCAATGTGCAGCTTAAACAATGACTTAAAGATACCACGTGTTGAACACTTAATTGTGTTCATTTAATCTTTTCTGCAACCTGATGTGATAAACATCAATTTTCACCTGATTTGATGTGGGGTGGGCATAGTGATTTGTTCAAGGTTTGCATGGCTCACAGTGATAGATCTAACATTCAAAGCCATGTTTACCCAACCCTGGAGCTCCCGTGTCGAAGTACCCCTCTGTTCTGACTGTCTGAACTGCCTTCCCAGGCTGCCTCAATTCTCCCCGACCACTCCTCTTCTTTGTTTTGTCTGCTTTGCATTGTTTTCTAGTAAAATTGTAAGCTCCTGGAGGTCAGGGCTCATATTTCATGCTTCTCTGTGTCATCACAGAGCTGAACCCACAATGGGCGTTTTATTAATTGATCATGGTTAATTAAATATAGCTGGATATAGAGGAATTTGGCCTTAGCACTCAGTCTTCTAGAAAGGTTTGATTAGCTTGAGGATAACACAAGTCCACCTCATTAAAAAGCCCGAGTTTTAGCTCTAGGACAGGAAGGGAGGAGTAGAATTACTACTCACCCTGATTTTCAAGCATCTCCCTGCTTAGCTTAGGTCAATGTTATAGGATGAATCTTCCTTTTACATAAGGATTAGACCCAGGCCAGGTGTTAACATGTGAAAATGGAGCCAAATCTGTCAATTTATAATTGTGCAAAATCTGACTGTTGGGCATCTTCCAGAAGTGAGCCCAGGGAAAAGTAATCAGTTGTCTTACTTAATTCACAGGGTCATGGTGAGAATCAAGTGAGATAATAGGTC
The DNA here is from genome assembly GCF_964194135.1 of Talpa europaea. Taxonomy (NCBI): domain Eukaryota; kingdom Metazoa; phylum Chordata; class Mammalia; order Eulipotyphla; family Talpidae; genus Talpa; species Talpa europaea. The sequence goes on from NC_140081.1 coordinate 84,599,063, forward strand.
TGAGCACACTTTGGAAAGCAGCAATGAAAAGCAGCTTGCTTCTCGAGCCGGGAGTGGAGTAATAGTGCTCATTGGTGATATCACGTCCTTAGCCAGGTGAAGGGTGGGGGCTCTTGTGAAATTCTTGGACTCACCATTTCCCAAAGGTTGCAAGACTTGCTTTCCGGCAATTCTTGGGAAAATTTGTCATGAGACTTCTTCAACTACATGTGAATTTATCCTTGACTTCCCTTTTCCTTTTTCTAATTACGCTTACTCAGCTAGTCCACAATGCTCTGGGGGCTTCTGAAAGATAAACTAACTTTCTCTCTTGTTGGTGGGTTGAAGAGACAGTATTTTGCTAGTGGCTTACATTTAGATTTCCAAGCTCTCTCCGAGGTCAAGAGCAAGTGATATGGGGAAAGCATTCTGTGTGACGGATACGTCTCTTTGCTCCCCCCAAACAGACCAAATTCTCCTAGAATTCAAGTGTTTGAGGACTCCAAGAGGATTTAGGAGTCCGGGCTGATAAGCTAGAGGTAACAGAAGAGAATTTTGAAAAAAACGTTTTGGTTCAAAAGACTCAGATTCTGCAAGTGAAGAACTTTGGGGGGAGCCAGGGGAGAGTGAGCTCAGCTTGGACAGGGAAGAGGAGAAAGTGCCGAATGTGCAGGGCCCTTAGCCAAAGGGCCCTGGATCAAGAATAGACTGGGTTTGCAGAGGTAGCCAAAGGTATTCCGACCAGGGAGTTGAGCAAGATTTATCACCTACATTGGCCTCGATTGGAGAAAGCTTGGCTTGGAGTCTGTTTTATGTATTAGGCTTTCAGATAGTGAGTCATCGCTCTCAGAGAAATGGGGACAAGGGGAGGCTGCTGCTGGTGTCAGGAGAACCCAAGACACACAGCTATGCTTCCAAACATAGCCACGTAGGCAGGAAATGGCGGCCCCACCCGGTCCACAGCTCCGGGGCCACTGACTCACATCTCTACCTTCGGACAATGTGCACAGAGCAGACTTGGCAGCTGTCCAGGAAGCTCCCGTGGACTCCCAGGCCCCACTTCCCTGCATCGTATTCCATCACTCCACCTTTGGTTCCAGAACACTTATCCCAGTGAACTGTTGCAATAAGCTGTAGAACACCCCAGCCTGAGTATCTCTCAGTGCAGGCTTCAGAGGGTGCCTGTGCCTATGAACTTTGCTCCACTATAGCTGCTGGATGGAGAGAGAAGCGAGTAGGCCCCTGCTGGGCCTGTCCCTCCCCTCTGGTTATGATAGGCAATGAAGCAAATCATTTGGGCAATTGCCTGACCTTAATGGGATAGAAAGGGCTCCTCTCTTGCCTGAAAGGAACATCCAAGCATGTGCTTACTGTTTAGTTTTCCTGGAAAAATAATTTCTCTGGCAGGCTTAAGAGAGTGAATTTGCCTTCAGAAGAGGATTGTGTCATATCTATGACTCCTGTGGCCTCCTCTCTGCATCTCCGTGGCTGAAAAGCTTGCATTCAGTGGAAGAGCACCCAAAAATCTGCTAGGAAAAGTTTTTTATTTTTACTCAAAGAAAACTGTGTATAAAGGGAAATAGAGATACACTATTGGGGGCAGCTCTCTGGGGGTTACCCAGCAATCTCCGAGATTTTTTAAAAAGAATGCCAAATATAAAACAGATCTGACTGCTCAGTGTTATGATTTTAAGGGTATTCCCCCACTTCTTGGAATTCTGCCCTTTAAAACCCATCCCTTTGTATTTGAAAGCCCTTTAGAGTCTTCTGGAGTCAAGTGTTGAATAGTAACTTGTGTCTGGAGGACTCTCACCTAAAACCAGGTCAGGAATGGCATCTTCAGTGATGAAGGGGGTCCTTGGGATGGGACAGGAAGATGTCAGGGAACAGCAGAAACAGGAGCCTGAGTGACAAGAGGTGACAAGGGGACCGAAAGGGGCAGTGGGAGGGCTTTGGTGGAAGGAGCCTCATAGACCATCCACACCTTTCCAAAACACCACCAGCACCACCATTTTTTAAACATTGGAAACCTTTGTTCAAATGCAGAACTCATTATGCATAAAATGAGTACCAGTGGGGCTGCTGTGACTAAAGTGGGGGTGAGAGCCCTGAGACTGTCTACTCAGCCTCTCTGTTGCTGAGGTTAAGAGAAAAGTGAGACAGCAACTAACTCAACGGGGGGTGAGAACTGATTGTTCATCTTGGATATGGGGGGGTCAGGGTTTTTTTTAGATTTATTTATTTTATTTATACAGGAGCTGGGGTACAGGCCAGATGCGCGGGAGGGCGAGAGGATTCACCAGAGACAGAACAGAACAGGCAGACTGACGAAATACACTGCTGAGGGGAGCAGCGGGCATGACAGGAGAGGTCTGCTGCACCACGTGGGACCCTCGCTGGCTGGCCGGGATCGAACCGACGCTGCAGAGGCTGCGGACAGCTTCACAGAGCTGCACTCAACCCGCTGCGCCACCAGGGGAGGCCCTGGGGGGTCAGTTTTAACAGTCATTATGAAAAATTGAATTACAAAATCCTATAATAAGTTATATTAAGGAGAAAGCTAAGGGTTAAGCTGTAGTCATCACCTTCTCATGGTTTTACTACCCTCCATGTCTCCTGCTCTATGCCTAGTGCATCTGTGGGGTGGAAATACTCCATGCTGTCATGCTGCTTGCTGTCTCTTCCCAAGTCCTCCTTCAATTACCTCATGTTGGGAGCCTGATACCATGGTGGGAGTATTTACACCATGGAAATCAGCAAACGCTATCCATCAGCACCCTCCCCCGCCACCAACTCGGCCAATTTACCAGCACAACTGACTATACTAGGTTCCCACTTTTCCAGCAAACTCAACCACAAGGAATGCAGCTTCAAACTCACGAGGGAGAGAGGATTTGCAGTTGAGTGATCAAACATTATCACAAAGACACGCATTTTACTCCATGAAAGAGACAAGCCACCACGAGGCCCAAGCCCAGGCAAATTTGTGTCACCCAGTATGGCAGATGAGAGGCAACACGGTGACAACAGCAGGACCTGACAGCTGGCATTGGGAGATCCCAGTATCACAATCTGGAGTCTTTTACTCGAAGAAGAAACAGTCCAATTTATTCTTGAGACCCACAAAGACCCAACTGCACAGCTCAGGAAGTGCTATTGTTGGCCTTGATGACCCCTTCTTAACCAGCTAAATTCCAGGCAGAACAAGGTCCATAGGAAGGCCCCTGGGCTGTCGTGTCCTCCAGAGTCCACAGCACCGACACAACACTGCGCACAGGAGTCCTTTAGTAAGTATTCACTGAGAGTGTGAAAGCGGTTTTCATCAGCACACTACTTGCCTATTTCACCACTACTTCCAGAGAAGGTACGCAGATGTTTTGTTTCAGAAAGCAGTGGAGTCTGTATACATTTTGAAAAACTGTCAACAACTGAGCTCCAGAAGTATCGATACCCCCAACAGCTGAGTGTCTGTCACTGGAAAAGTGAAGTTACTTGATCAGGATGGGGAGCAGGTCCTTTCTTTACTGCCCCTACTCCAAACATCTGTGCTCTCTCTCCTTTGCTTGCTCCCTTCACTTTCCTGTCTCTCATCCCCTTCTCTTGCTGCCTACCTTTCTCTCTGACCCCCTCCTACCCTCAGATTGCCAGTCATCACCTACTTGTCCCTCGTCACCCACCCAAATAACCACCATGTGAAGTCCTGCCTGAGGCCCCGTGGGCTGGAGATGGCTACCCCAACCCCAAACAAATTGTCTTTAGTAGACCAGTCCCTTTGTCTACAGTCATGACAAAAGGAAACTCCTCTAGAGCCAAATATTTCCCTTTTCTCAGTTTTCAACATATACTGGTGTGTGTGTGTGTGTGTGCATGTGTGTGTGTCTGCATGCGCGCGTGTGTGCATGCACGTGCATTCCAAATGACTGTGCGGTGCCCAAATTCCCTTTTATGCATTTACATCCTCACAACCTCATCTTCCATCTCTAGAGTTCACAATCACAGAAGAGTTTGACACATTTCCTGATTTTAATTAAGCCTTTCTGGCTCACACTGCCCCAGAAGCCACCATCTCGCTAGTTCAGGCAGACTCCAAAAGGCGCCTAGGCTGGAATTGCTGGCTTAACTAAAGGTTTTTGTCAGAAAAGACTCAGATTGGCAGGTCATGTGTCTCCAACTGAATGGCTAGTTGCTAGGATGAGGCTCTTTCCATCTCTGGTGGTAAACTTGCCGACCCAACTATTATTCTTCCGGGGCACCTTGGGATCCTTCTAAGGAATTTTAAGGTTTGCAGCCAACCCTAGAGTGAGGTTTGTTATTTCTGTTCTATGGCTCTGCAGGTGACTGCAGTCAGGTGAGCGGTGAGGCTGGGTCCTGGTCCGGCTGATTCCAAAGTAAAGTTGTCCCAGGAAACCTCATTCTGCAGCTAAATCTCTCTCGGGAGGAACTGAATCAATAGGAGAGACAATTCAGAAGGGAGTTTGAGTTCAGGAAAGTAATCTGCAACATACTGGCAGGCCAAATGACTTCTAGAAGCATAGCTACTCTACAGGTGAGCAATAACCAACCAAATGACTTTGCTGCTCGGTGCCTCAGTTTCCGCGTCTGTAAAATGAGGTTAATGAAAGGACCTACCTCATGGGGTTGTGGTGAGGATTAATTCAATGAAATGCTTATTCCTGAAGCTGGCAGTAGAGTTGAAACAAAGTGTGCTGCACAATCCTTGAGCCTCAGTTGGGAGGTCTGTGGCTGCCCCCGCCATGGTGGCCTGTCTGTGTCACTGAGTGATGAGCATGTGGAAGTGTGTCTGAGTTAGCAGGGTCACAGGAAGGTGAAACATACACACTTGGCATGGCAGCAGTGCCAACCATATTAGCACTGGGAACTATGGTGATGACTGTCCAGTCTCACAGTCATTAGGGCCAACGTGTGTCTAGGGGGGCCATCTCTGAGAGTCCCGGCCCAGGTCCCTCATGTACCTGCTGACTTTGCCTCTCCCTGGACCCCACGCCTCACTTTCTTCATTCCCAAAGGTGCCACTAGTAACTCAGGGCTATGTTGACAGGGTAGGGCCATCTTGGCACCCTTTCTTTGCCCCATTGCTACCCACCCTCCAGGCTTACACACAAGTCTAGCTGCAACACACCCCTCCATGCTCCGTTTGAGTTTTTGCTTTAAGTGAAAAGTTGATCCTACACGATTGGGGATTCTTTGTTTATCTCTGAGACACATTGATCTAAAGAAGACTGGGGACGTCAGGCTTTACAGAAATGTAAGCACTGCAGGCAATGTGACAAGCCAACAGAGCCCTCGGACATTTCGGGCCACCCAAATGATGGAGACACAACTGCCTGCTTCACCAGCCCCAATTCAGAGGGTGACTGAGACGAAGAGCTAGGTCTCCCAGGACTCCTGGAGAGTCCTATGTGGGGTCAGTGCGTGGCCTCATGGATCTGTGGGCACATCCAAGCTCTAGCTATCACCTCTAGATTGTTCTTGAAGCACTGTGCTGGGGGTTCAACTCCACAGTCTCAATGATCATTTCTTCAAAATTCCAGCTCATAGTAGGATAGATAATAGGATGGCTGACTACCAGGGTTTGCAAACAGCAGGATTTAGTGTTGAATGAATGAGTGAACGAATACAGCCCCATTTTGTCACTTGTGCCTATATTTCCATTTTTCAGGCAATTTCAGTTCAATCTCAGATCGGGTTTCTAGAGTCACATTTTTTTCCAACCAAATCCTGCCCATTTGTAGGGGGGAGCCTTCTATATGAGTGTGGGATTTGAATTTGCCCAGGTGCTGGCAGTTAAGGGGTTTTCATATTCAAAGCTGCACACGCTTTGGAAATGTGACTCCCATGATGACAACAGGAGGCACTCATTTTTGGTGGGAAGGGGCTGGGGCTAGAAGTTGGGATGGGAGTTTGTGGGCTCTGACCCTGAACGTCAGCATTTTTCTAGTGTCCTGCCTATTCTCAGGCCTTTGACCAGCAATATCAGTGGAACTTGCATCGCTCAGGGCGGTCCTGTCTCTGGAGCCCCAGCCCTGTTTCTATAAGTGCTTATACAGCATTGTGCAAGCTTGGGAGCTTGCTGCCCCCTCCCCCAACCCCAACAAGTGATTCCGAAGGCAAGTTCAGGAAGTGCAGGCAATTTCCCTGCAGATGCCCACCCCCCACCTCTCCCCCAAGGACGATAGGATGAAAAACATACTCGTTCTAAAAGCATCTCATCCTAAAAACTGTGCTGAAAGAAGAGGCAGATTGACACATGGTCATTTGGAACAATCTCCAAGAAGGCTTGCGATGTGATAAAAAGCAAGCTGCCAACATCACAGTGGAAGCGCGTTTACCTGGCTTCTGTAGAACCAACACTCAGTATTAAAGGGTTCCTCTCTCCTCCATAAAACGAGCTGCGGCTAGATGCACCACTATGCCTCTCCCTAGGGGGTCTGGGCACTTGTGCTTTAACTGACTTTTAATTAACTGACCGACAACTCCCCCAACCGCAGAGATGAGAGCAACTCTATTATAGCTAACAAAAAGATTGATAGCAGAAACCCATCTACTTAAAAAAAAAAGGATCTACGAATGCATATATAGGATTGTAAATTTCAAGAACTATGAACAGTGTTTGCTTCTGGGTAAGAAGTACTAGGTGTCTGGGGTAGGAAGGTCCACTATAGACCCTTTTGTACCAGTTTAACTTTTTACTAGGTTTGTGAATTACTTTCTTCCCAGTTTTTATTTTGAAAAATTTCAAACCTACCAAGAAATTGAAAAGGTCATATAATGAACACCCATAAGGGTTTCCCCCACTATCTAAAAGTAGAATGTTCCTATTTGGTATGATTTGTTAGGTTATTTTTTGGGTCTGGGAATGCTCAAAAATTTTTCCATGGAAATAGCATTCCCAGACCCCACAAGTAACCTAAGAAATCATACTTGTACTTTGGATTGTGGGGGAAGCCTGTATATGTAGCAAGATTCCACAGTAACATTTGCACATATTTGCTGTATTGCTATTTCTATCAATCAATCGATCTATATATATTTTTTTTTTCTTTGTTGAATCACTTGAATGTAAGTGACAGGCATTGTGATATATTATCCTAAATTCTTCAAGATGACTCTCCTAAGAATTAATAGCAACAGTGGTAAAGAGAAGAGTCACTTTATATAAACAGCAACGTTCAAATGAGCGTGTCTTCTCCCTGTCTCTAGCAGCAGCATTGCCCAGTCTTCTGGTCCTCAGATCTGCTTCTTTAATCCCTCCACTTCACTCTTCATATTCTCCATGCCCAAGTCTGTCAATTTGCCCTTCGTCACACCTTGTGTATTCACGCCACTCCAGTCCCACTGTGTGCCAGCCCCCGGGTCAGCCTTCAATGGCTCGCCCTTTAATTACTGCAACTGCCTCCTAACTGGCCCCTCTAGTGCTAGAATCTTCCCCTAAACATCTGCTGTCCTGTGATATGGAAGAAACACCGCCTTCTTCATCACGTGACTCCTCCCTGCAAAGTTGGCAGTGGCTCCCTATTTCCTGCTTTCCAGTCAAAACCCATCTTTTTTCAGTTGGTGTCAGTTATCTTTTCTGAATTTGGATTTTTCTGTTATTTCAGCTTATCACTTCAGCTCATCTAAATTGTGTGTTCTGTACATGTGATGTTCCATGGTACCATTAACTGCTGTGGAAGTTCATGTCTCTACACTGTGGAGCACTTAACTTGTGGATTTTTTTTTTTTTTACTAAAAATGTAGAATGGGGCCTCCCCGGTGGCGCAGTGGTTGAGCGCTGGGTTGCGAAGCTGCCTGCAGCCTCTGCAGTGCCGGTTCGATCCCCAGCCACTGGGTGAGGGTCCCACTTGGCGCGCAGACCTCTCCTGCGGCCCGCTGCTCCCCCCAGCAGTGTACTTCGGTCCTTCTGCCTGCTCTGCTCCTCGCTCTGGCTCTGGTGAATTCTCTCACCCTCTCGTGCTTCTGACTGTACCCAGTGCTTGTATAAATAAATAAAATAAATCTTAAAAAAAATCGTCTTTACACAAAGAAATGGAGAGACATCCCCTGCTCATGGATTGGAAGAATAAACATTATTAAAATGGCCATCCTTCCAAAAGCAATATACAGATTCAATGCTATTCCAATCAAAATTTCAATGTCATTCTTCAAAGAAATAGAACAATTATTGATGAAATTCATATGGAATCACAAAAAACCCCGAATAGCCAAAGCTCTCCTGAAAAAAAAAGAAGGGAATGGAGGCATCAGACTCCCAGACTTCAAACTATACTACAAAGCCATAATCATCAAAACTGCATGGTATTGGAACAAGAACAGACATACAGACCAATGGAATCGAATAGAAAATCCAGAAATAAACCCACAGATTTATGGTCAACTAATCTTTGACAAAGGAGCAAAGAATATGCATTGGAGCAAAGAAAGTTTGTTCAATAAATGGTGCTGGGAAAACTGGGTCTCTACATGCAAAAGAATGAAGCTTGACCACTACCTCACACCATACACAAAAATCAACTCAAAATGGATTAAAGAACTAAACATAAGACCTGAAACCATAAAATATATAGAAGGAAATATAGGCGAAACACTACGTGATTTGCACATCAAAGACATCTTTACAGACACATCACCCAAAGCAGTGATAGTGAAGGCAAAGATAAACAGCTGGGACTACATCAAATTAAAGAGCTTTTGCACAGCAAAAGAGACAATAACAAAAACAAAGAGAAACCCCACCGACTGGGAGAACATTTTTGCACCCAACACTAATGATAAAGGACTGATCACAAAAATCTGCAAAGAGCTGATGAGACTCAACAACAACAAAGAAAATAATCCTGTCAAAAAATGGGCAGAAGAGCTAAAAAGAAACTTCTCTGAAGAGGAAATGCAAATGGCCAACAGGCATATGAAAAAATGTTCAACATCACTTGTCATCAGGGAAATGCAAATCAAAACTACCATGAGATACCATCTTACACCAGTGAGAATGGCACATATTAAAAAAAACTAGCAACAACAAATGTTGGCGAGGGTGTGGAGAAAAAGGAACTCTTCTGCACTGTTGGTGGGAGTGCAAACTGGTCCAACCACTGTGGAAAGCTGTGTGGAGATTTCTGGACCTACTAAACATAGAGCTTCCATATGATCCAGCAATTCCACTCCTAGGTATTTACCCAAAGGACACAGAAACATCAATTCCAAACAACACCTGCACCCCTATGTTTATAGCAGCACTGTTTACAATAGCTAAGCTTTGGAAACAACCCAAATGCCCAAAAATAGATGACTGGATCAAGAAGATGTGGTACATATACACCATGGAATATTACTCAGCATTCAAAAAAGATAAACACATGCAATTTGCAGCAACATGGATGGCGCTGGAAGGGATCATGCTCAGCGAAATAAGCCAAAAAGAAAAAGAAAAATACCGGATGGTCTCACTCATAGCAGGAATCTAGAAAACTTAAATAAGGGACCAGGTAAATGAATAACTATAAGAAAGTGAAAATCAAAATCAACAAAAAACTATGAACCAGAGACACTTTTAGGGGGGCGGGGGTGGGAGGGGAGGGATTGGGGTCAGAATGGGGGGGCTGCAATTGTATGGGGAATATAACAATAAAATTTATTAAAAAAAATAAAAAATAAATAAAATGTTTAGAACAAAAAAAATCGTCTTTAAAAAAATAAAATAAATTAAAATGTAGAATGAAGATGATTTGGAAGAGTTGAATAAGGGAAAATTTGGAGTTTTGAACTCAGTCTTTGGCATCAGAGACAGATCTTTACTTAAATCCCAGGGTTGTCAGTTACTTACTGAGTGTCCTTGGAGAAGTCTCTGGTTTATTTGGCCTTCTTCTTTTTAAGATGGAAATAACCATTGTGGCTGTCTTTCAGTGTTGCCCAGGACACACCTGCAGTGCTGCTGGTTCTTGTAAGAGTCTCTCCGAATCATGCCCTTTCTTCAAGTCTCAGCTCCAGCCCTGCTTCCTCCAGGAAGACCTCCCATGCACAGCAGCCCTCTACCCTGAATCACCACGGCACGTGTGATCTTGGGGAATAATTTAGCGGATGCTAGTTGCTATAGACAGAATGTTTGTGTTTCCCCTTCCCCAATTCATATGTCGAATCTTATTCCTCCATGTTTATGTTTTCATCTTGTTAGGCTAGGTGGCTGGGGACCCTTGAGGGCGAGAGTAGATCTATTGTCTTTCCCAGAGTCTCAGAGCTAGGGCTGCACTGAATATTCGGCAGCTGAGCACTATGCTTGACCGAAGGTGAGAAGGTGATTTGTGGATCTTCAGAGTCCTCCCTTTAACTCTAAGAATCTCTCCCTCAGGTGAGACAGGAAGAACCAAGGACCGTGACCATCATCCAAATAATCACAGCAACGGTTCCTATTTCTAGCATGCCTATTGCGTGTCTGGCACTTTGTATATATAGTCAATTTGATTCCAACTTCACACGAAGAAACAGGCTCAGAGAGGGTAAGTGATTTGCCCATGGTCACCCAGCTATGAACAGCAGAGGTTGGAATTTGAATTCAAATCTGTGGAAACATAGAGCCCATATTCTTTCCTGGCTGCCTCTGTAGTTACAGTGAACAAGCACATGCTGATGGAAGGAAGGATGATTTATTAGTGCTACTATGATTAGGACCAAATTTATTCGAGTACTCTCCCTTATAAATAAATGACAACACCCACCCTCAGGGTAGTGTTGTGTCACCAGTAACAGGGCAGCTCGCATGACTCTTGGCCTCAGAGTCGAGGCCAAGAGACAAGCTTCTCTGTGGCCATGGGCGAGAATGAGCAAAGCAACTCACACTGGGAAAGGTCTTAGGGTTCCCGTCTGTATCTCAAAGGGCCCTAACCTGACCATCTGGTGAACAGGAACTCCCAAAGGAAATAAGCAGGGAGAAGCAAAGGAAGAGAAATGACGAGATGGCAGGGAAACAGGGGACAGGACAGGGGATTAGCTTAGAAATATGTGTTCAGGGGAATCCCACATGAAATCCTAAAGAACACCCCCTGCAGTTGGGGGTGGTGCTTTTGTGTGTGTGTGAGAGAGAGAAAGCATGTGTGTGTGTGATATTGATTTATATGTATGTGGGGGCATGTGTGTGCATTTGCTCAATCGTGGGATTTAAATAAAGAACAGACCAAATGCAGAGTCGAACTGCCTCCTTCTCAGCAGCCACTTCATCACCCCGGCGTCACATTTCCCAGCTGGAGGGCAGGAATCGCCCGGCTAGATCTGGACCCATCTGGGAAACACCAGGGTCTTCCTGAATCGTCATATACCCTGCTGGCTGCCAAAGGCATAAGGTGACCTAAGTGAAGCCTTCACGCAGGCCATATGCATAGAGTCATAAAACCCCAAGGGAATGTGGCGGCAGAGGCAGTGGCCGCGCCTGCCAAATTTCCAAGGGAAGAAGGAACTTGCTGTGTCTGTATTTGCCCCCAGGATTGGAAAAATGTATCTCAGTCACTGGAACTGAAAGGGGGTGGCCTTTACCTTCACAGGAGAGTCACTGTTTATACAAATACTGCTGATGGCCTGATATATGTGTGTGTCTTTATATAAACAAAGCTATACACTCATTTTGCCAGATTGCATCAGCTACCTGTTTAACATTTTACTCTGGTGCTTTGGAAAAAAAAAAAACAGTCTAAAAATCAGAATAACCTGTGGTCTTTGCAGTATTTCCAGTTTGGTCTTTTACGTTGAGAGTAAATGAAACCCACATCTGGTGCTTACCCTTGAGATAGTCACTGATTGAAGGAATTAAATTTACTTCCATTTGTTAGAAACCATATCACTTTGACAGAGCTCATTCACGGTAACAAGGCGGCTGGGGGGGACCACCCCACAGTGGTGGTAATTCTTCGAGAAAACAAGCCATGAGCCGGCCACTTGCATGCTCGCTGTTGCCAGGGTAAGAGCATGTCAATGCAGGCCCTATGCTGGGTACAGGGGATACAAAAGCAGATGAAGCGGGTTCCTTCTTGTCCTGGGTTCTCTCAAGGAGAGAAGCAGTTCTTTTTATACAAGAACTGGGGTATAGGCCAGAGGTGCAGGAGGGTGAGAGAATTCACCAGAGACAGAGCGGGGATCAGAACAGGCAGACAAACAGAAAGCACTGCTGAGGGGAGCAGCGGGTGAGACAGGAGAGGTCTGCCAGACCATGTGGGTATCTCCCTGGCCGGCCGGGAACTGAACCCGCGCTGCAGAGGCTGCAGACAGCTTCACAGTGCTGCGCTCAACCTGCAGCACCACCGGGGAGGCCCCCCAAATGCTTTGTTTTAAAAAATGTAAATAAATATGTAGTAGAGATCAAAAGCAAAACAAACATATTCTTGTGCCAGGAATGAAGAAGTTGGAGGCCAGAGTAGTGAGCAGGAATTGCAGCCACAGTCTACAGAGGAATCCAGTGTGGGCAAGCAGTCTGGGGGCAGGGTTTTAATGACAGAGTGGGGATGGAAGTGGGGTCTGAGTTCCTATAGCAAGTTCAGCAGAGCTGACCCATAAATGAGGATGGGGTGGGAAGAAAACATTCAGAAGTGTCCTGGCCGTGCTGAGTTGAGAGAGGGGACGAATCACATCAGCCCAAGTATGCAGGCAGGCCTCCCAGGCAAACAATCCCTGCCAAATAACAGCAATAATACTAATCAAGTGCTTAATTGCATGCCAGACACTGCACTAAGTGCTTGGCTTATATTAACTCATTCTTAGAAGAGCCCCACTTTACAGATACTGAAACTAAAGAACAGAGACATTAAGGAACTTGCCTAAGGCCACAGTTAGTAAGCGCAGAGCCAGAATTCAAACCCAGGTAGTATATAGCACATGAGTCTGTAATTGAACTACAACTTTGAAGATGAACTTATAACCAAAACTCGCTAAGTCCATGAGGAAATAAACCACTACGAGACTGACAAAATAAATGGGAGAATTCACATTACCTTGGAATATAGCTAATAGAGAAATCTGAAAATGACTTTAAGATAAATATGCTTAGAATGTTCAAAAAGATTTCCTTTAAGACATAGGAATTATAAGACAAGAATAGAAAAAAGATGAGTTAAAAAATATGCGTGCAGGGCCTCCCCGGTGGCGCAGCGGTTGAGCGCTGGGTTGCGAAGCTGCCCGCGGCCTCTGCGGCGCCGGTTCGATCCCCGGCTGCTCCCCGGCCACCGGAGGAGGGTCCCACGTGGCGTGCAGACCTCTCCTGCCGCCCGCTGCTCCCCTCAGCAGTGTACTTCGGTCCTTCTGCCTGCTCTGCTCCCCGCTCTGGCTCTGGTGAATTCTCTCACCCTCCCGCGCTTCTGACTGTACCCAGTGCATGTATAAACAAAACAAACAAACAAACCAGCAAACAAATAAATAAAGCATGCCTCTATAAAAAAAAAATTAAAAAAATTTAAAAAATATGCGTGCAGTTGAATAAGAACCAAAGGATGGGCATTGAAATGGCCAAAAGAACAATCAATAGATTAAACAGCAAACCTGACAGTAAATGAGAATATTAGTGAACTTGAAGGTAAGATCTGAGGAAACCACCCAGAAAGCAGATCAGAAGAATAAACAGAGGGAAAGAAACGATAAACTCCATGGAATGGAGTTCTAACAAGTGTCCAGTAGGAGAGAATCGGGTGACCGGGGAAGAGGCAGTGTTTGCAAGATAACAGGAACTTTCCCAGAGTTGTGGAAAACCATGAATCCTCGAAGCTCCTGTCTTACTATCACACACAGGAGCCTGCAGGTTGGCCACCAGCAGGAGGTTGGCACCTTCGCTCTGCCACTGCTGCTATGATACTTCCAAGGTGTATCTGTACATCTGTGCTTAACACAAGCACAATATAGCCTGTTCCCATCAGCGCAGAGGAGGGTTATTCTACTTTGTTCTCCCTTTTCCTTTGCTTAGCTTTCTACTCATACTTCAGGTATCAGGTTAAAAGTTACATCCTGAACCCCCCCAGAATAGGTCAGGCCCCTATGTGATAGGATCTCCTTTAAGGCACTTAGGAAAAGCATAAGCAAATAATGATCTCTCTGTCATTATTGATTCAGCCAGGTCCACGTCTCTCCAGCATTCTGCTGCGACTTCAGGACTCGGCGCAGTAGCTGCCACATGGTCGATGCTCAAATAGCTGAATAAACGAATGAGTACAACGAGTGGCATTACCTGAGCAGATGAGAGGAAAATCACAGCCTTGGGAGGGACCTTGGAAAGCTATTTTAACTCTTCCCCAGTTATGAGCAGAACTGTTGTGTAACTACTTCTGAAAGAGCAAAGTATGTGCTTTTCTTAAAACCACACTACAGTAGTTCCTTTTTCCTTTAAATAGTTCTTATTATTTGGACGCAAAAGGTGGTCAGGAAGCTGTTGAGAATAGAGACAGACCTCTTTTTGAAAATATGTAAAAATAACATCTAAAATCATTTCCTATTTTAGAAGAGCCAAGGAAACTGCCAGCTTCAAAGAAACACTGTAGTAAATCCTTTTGTTACAGGGAATAATGGAGCAAATTGAATGAAGATTCTCTATTTATCCAACAGAACCAAAACATACAGGTTGAAATTTGGTGCGGTCACAGTGGTTGCTCATATCAGCTTGTGAGTGTCAATTATGAAATGTTCAGAAGTTCTGAGAGCTGGTTGTTAAATACAGCCACTATGAAGTACTAAATTATATGGACTTACAATATATTGGATTAAAAACAATTCTTACAAATACTCAAAACCCATCACTTCCTAATTATTTTACTACACTTCACTGTTATCCATGCCCTTGAGGGTATTTACACCTTTAGTATCTGTGTAGTGGAAAAACCAGGTAGTTTTGCAACTACTCATCTCTCCACAACTCCACAGCTAGTCACAGAAGGTGGTAGCTTGAAATCGGCAGTGGTAGGAGTATTTACATCATGGAAATTGGCAAATGCTACAAACCAGTGCTTAATCTATTGTTTTGTCGATTGTCTTGACAGGGATCAGCGAACTTCCCCCCACAGTCTGTTTTTGTACAGCTCACAAGTTAAGAATGGTTTTTACATTTTTAAAGGGTTGTTAAAAAATGAAAAAGAATATGCAACAGAGACCTTATGTGGTCAAAAAACCTGAAATATTTACTATCTGACTCTCTACAGAACATTTTTGACGACTTCCAGTCTAGACTTAAGAAAGTGATGGGGAAAAAGTTAACAGTGCAGATTAAACTTAACATTGCATCATCTCTATAATGGTTACATTATAAATAGCACCAAAAAAAATCAAGGAAATATTCTTCCAATATTCAAAACTATTATCTGATTTAGTAAATAAGCCAATCACATCATTTATGTGAACCAGTGAAATTCTGACATACATTCTATTGTTTCATTTTTGCTTGTATTATGCATTAATGTAAATCAATAACAACCAATACTCATGTGGGAACTACACTTGTGTGTCAATTACCACCTTCGGATGGCTATGGATAAAAGAGTTAGGAAAAAATTTTACTAAAGCATTCTGTGAGAGTTATTTGTTAAAATCAACACTGCATATTTTATTATCTTTTGTAAATTGTGCATATAGATGTATTTTTTCCGAGTATTTTATTAAGCATTTAACAGCATACCACTGGTCATATTTTTTTTTTTGCAGCTGTCTAGTTTATTTATAGTTAGCATATTTAGTTAACAATTGTTAATTGAAGAAAGAACATTTAACATGAGATCCACCCTCTCTGCAAATTTTTAAGTGTACAATACAGTATTGTTAACTATAGGCCTGATGCTTTACAGCAGCCCTCTAGAACTTATAAATCTAACATAACTGAAACTATGCCCTTGAATAACAACTCCCCATTGCCTCCTCCCCATAACCCCTGGCAACCACCATTTTTCTGTCTGCTTCTATGAGTTTGGCTAGTTTAGATGTCTCATACAAGTGAAATTATACCGTGTTTGTGTTTCCATAACTGACTTATTTCATTTAGCCTAATGTTCTCAAGTTTCATCCATATTGTCTAAAGTGGCAGGATTTCCTTCTTCTTTTAAGACCGAATAATATTCTATGGTTTTCTTTTCCCATTCAGCTGTCATGGCTTTTTAGGTAGTTTCCACATCTTAGCTGTTAGGAAGAGTGCTGCAATGGATGTGAGAGAGCAGGTATCTCTTTGAGATCCTGATTTCAATCCTTTTGGATAAATACTCAGAAGCAGAGTTGCTGAATCATATGGTAGTTCTATTTTTATTTTTTGAAAACTTTATCGTTTTCTAAAGTGACTGAGCCATTTTACATTCCCACCAACAATGTATGTACAAGGGGTCCAATTTTCCTGCAAACTTGCCAATACTTTCGATCTTTCCATTTTTTTACTCTATAGTCTTATTTCTTTATTTTTAATTGAGGAAACATTGGTTTACAACACTACATGTGATGTAGGGGAATAGGTTCACACCTCCTCAGTTGTATGCCACCACACCATGCTTACCACCCAAACACCCATAGTTCTTTATCATCAACCATTGGGCCCCTTCCTCCCTTTGATCCCACTCCCAGGATCCCCTCCCCCCAGTAGCCTCAATTCTGTAGCTGTATTTCTAGGGTTTGTTTTGATTCAGTTTTGTCAGTTCCTTTGATTTGTTTCTCTCTATTCCACATGAGTGAAATCATCCGGTATTTCTCTCTCCTTCTGATTTATTCCAATTAGCATCATCCCCTCCAGATCTATCCATGTTGTTGTGAATGCAGTTCATTTTTGATAGCTGTATAGTATTCGATTATGTATATAAACCACAACTTCTATTTTTGATAATGGTTGCCCTACCAAGTAGGAGGTAATATCTCACTGTGATTTGAATTGCATTTCCCTAATGATTAATGATGTTGAACATCTTTTCATAGACCTGTTGGCCATTTGTCTGTCTTCACTAGAAAAATGTCTACTCAGGTACTTTGCTCATTTTTAAACTGTTTTTTTTGTTTGTTTGTTTTTTGGGTTTTTTTTTTTTTTTTTTTTGCTGTTGAGTTGTAGGAGTTCCCTATATTTTTTGGACATTAACCCCCATCAGATAAATGGCTCACAAATATTTTCTCCCATTCTGTAGGCTGCATTTTCAATGTGTTGATTGTTTTCTTTGCTGCGCAGAAGCTTTTTAGTTTGATGTTGCACCACTTGTCCATTTTTGTTTTTATTGCTCAAATAGGATTGGCTTTGGTGTCTATTCAAGAGACCATTTTACTGGCTGTATCTTAAGGAGGCAAAGGTCTGTGCAGACTCTTTGAGGCTTTGAACAAGATCATGGTCTCCTTTCTTCAGTTGTGTCTGAGCAAAGCTTACTAACCTGGAAACAAAACACATATCTGAGCTGTCTTAAAGCTGTTGAGTTATGGCTGCAAGCTCTATCCCTCTTAATTTCATTGTGGAGAGGGAGGAGGCTGTCTAGTCCTCGAGCCCTTCAGCTGCCTGGGAAAATCCTCAGGAAAAGATAACATTTCACTTTGGTGACAAATTTGTTGATTTTACAGATAACATCCACATTTTGCCCTCAAGAAGGAGCACTCAACAAGGACATTGGTTTTATGTTTTTCTCTAAACAGTCATTAGTACAAATTAATAAATCTTTTTGTTGGGAGAACATTGGGCGATATTTCATTTTTGTTCTGCTAACAGTAAAAAGAAACGTGTTTCCTTGGGCTCAGGGCATAAAACACAAGAAGTTATGTGGACCTGGCACATGCCCCTAAGTAAGTCATGCTAAGGACATAGTGTACCAGTTATGAACATGAGCAGAACACACATGAGTACATTCCTGCTTTCTCTGCTAGTGGAATTTAGAAACCTTTAGAGTTGAGGGTCTTAAACTTGAGAGAGCATCAGAATCAACTGGAGGGCTTGTTAAAACACAGATGACTGGGTGGCACCCCTAGAGTTTCTGATTCACCAGGCATCATAGGGTAGGGGCCTGGAATTTGCATTTATAACCAGTTTCCATGGGATTGATGTTGCTGATACTGCTGGTCTGGAGACACACTCTGAAAACCAGTTGTCTAGGAAGAAAAACTGTGTTCCAGTTGCTGGGTTTTGATTATAACCCACCTTGAGATGTTTCCTACAGGGTCACCTTGACAGTTTGTGGTCATCTAAGTAAACTGGAAAATGCCTTTCTCCCACACTTTACACAAAAAATAGGCAAAAGTCTTCTGAACCAGGACCACTTTGGTCTTGGGCAAAGTCATGTCCGTTCCCATCATAAAGTCCTTTGGGGCCTGAATTAGTGTTTCAACTCCTATAATGGCAAAAGATCCAGTGACAGTGACAAGGATGGAACTGGAGGGAATGATGCTAAGTGAAATAAGTCAGAAGGAGAAAGACAAATACTGAATGATTTCACTCATATGTGGAAAAGAAAACAAAGGAACTGACAGAACTAAATCAAAACAGACCCTAGAAATATGGCAGCAGAATTGAGGCTAGCAGAGAGGGAGTTGGGTGTGTGTGGGAAAACGAAGAGGGTTGATGATGAAGAACTATGGTTGATGATAAAAGAAACTATGAGTGCTCTGGTGGTGAGCATGGTGTGGTGGCATACAACTGAGGTGTGAACCTATTCCCCTAAATCATATACGGTGCTGCAAACCAATGTTACCTCAATTTTTAAAAAATCCAGTGAACCTGGATCTGGGATTTTTGCTGTTCCAGAAAGAGATCCAAAGGCCTACGGGGTCCCAGCTATAGGTGAGCTGATGTGTAGGTTAGGACGTTGAAACTATGTCACCATTAACCTTCAGGTTCTAGCTGAGAGAAGGAGTGAAAGAGGAGCTAGAAAGTGAGCCTGGAAATAATCTTCCCAGCACTGCTCCCCATAAAGAGGTGGAGTGATGAGAGTTGGGGAGAACAAGGCACTATCTATAATGTTCCCAGTGGTTATCTTTGGAGGAGGGGTCGGCCATAGGTGATTTTTTTTCTTTCTAATTTTCTGCATTTTATAAATTTAAAAAAAAAACCCTTACTGTATACATATGCTAATTAACAATTTAAAAACTCACTTTCTGTAATGAGGCATAGCATTTATCATTAAGTACATAAATTCCACTAAACTTAAGTGTAAGTCTCATAATTGTGGGTGTCTATACCCATGGAACCAGAATCTCAATGAAGATAGAGAACATTTTCAGCTTTCCAGAAGATTCCTTCATGTCAATAGTCACCAAGGGACCTCTAGCATCACTAATGAATTTTGGCTCTTCTTGAAGTTCAGAAAAATGGAATCATTTTGTATGTATTTTTTGTGTGTAGTCTCTTTAGTTCAATCTAATACTGGCAAGATTTATGCAACTATAATAATAGCTCATCCCATTTCATTGCTAATTAGAATTCCATTGTATGAACACACCACTATTTATCTATTCTCCTGTTAAGTCATTGAGGTTATTTCTAGGTTTGGGCTATTATGGCTATTCCCTCTATTTCTTTAAAAAGTTAGGATGTAGCAGTGAAAATGATGGACTCCCTAGCAGTCACAACTCTGTTTTATTGAATGCCTACTTTGTTCCAGGTATTTTACTTAGTCCTAACCCTCCTAACAGCCCGGGGTGAGAAAATATCATTATTCCCCTTTCACAGGAGAGGAAACTAAGGGTGAGAGAGACAGGGCGGGTTCTCTGGGAAGCTGTCACTGCATTGGGTTTAGTGGGAAATGATCCTTACAAAAGTAAGGGGAAGGAAGCAGGATCGGGCAAGGGCTTCTTCAGGCCACGGTGCAGACCTGTCAAAGCTTACCAGCCCAAAGGAAGCTATGAAACAAAGACTGCCTTCTAGAGGGGTCTTCCTTATGGTACAATGGGTGTTGTATCACTTCCTTGACCAATCTCTGGCTGGGGTTTACCCCAACAACAGCATGACCTTGGCTCTGAAGCTGAGGGAAACCCTGAAGGAACTAACAGCTGGAGGATGTCAGCTAAAGACATTCCTCACTGCTGGGCAATGGGTTTTTTCTTGACAGGGGAGCTCAGCAGCCATACATGTCTGTGGCCACTTTAGCAAGTAAAGGCAGAATCAGGGAAGTAAACCCAGAGCATCCAGGACCAAAGTCTGTCCCCCTTTCTGCTCTGGTGCCCTGCCTCACACAAGTCAAGGGACCCTACTCATCAAAGGTAAAGAATCCCTTTGGTGGCATCAACCAGGGTATTCAGGAGCTAGGTAGGGCCAAGGCTATGGGAAGGCCAGATCCCCTTTCTGTCCTTGGCAGTCTGCTTCAATTATCAGGTGCTCAGTGTCAATTGGAGTCCACAAGCAAGAGTGGGAAGGACATGTCCAGAATCAACCACGGCCACTTGCTAGCATGCTGCCCAAAGTGTGAGGCTGCATGAGAGGCACACAAGGATTTTCCTTTGAGAAAAGCCATGAAACCAAGTTCTTCTTTCCGAAAGTTGGGCTCTAACTACAGCTTGCACTTGAGTGGGCAGTCTTAGGTGGGTTAACACTGGATCAAGTGTCCTGCTAAGGGGAAAGGATGCTCTGTCAGAAGCTAAGACTTCTCTCGAACTCAGCACAGTGTGCTCAGAAAGAAAAATGGCGTCTGAGTTAAAGCATCACTTTCCAGAGTAAGGAAGGCTGGTTCTGGAAACGTGTGATTTTCCAATACAATTCTAGGTTGCCATTAAGATTTGGTTTTGGTGACTACTGTTTGCCCTGGCTGTGCCCTTTCTCTTCAGTGTGGAGAAAGATGATGTCTCTGGCTAGTCTGAGACATTGGAACTATTGTGAGTCCTCCACACCGGACCATTCCTCCCTGTCAGTTCAAAATGCCATGGCCCAGAAACAAACCCTCACATTTATGGTCAATTGACTTTCAACAGGGGGGCCAGGGCCAGTGCGTGGGGAGAAGAATAGTCTTTGAAACAAAGGGTGCTGTGACAAGGAGATTTCCACCTGCAAAAGAATGAAATTGGACGCTCACCTTATGTCCTACAAAAATACAATCAAAATAGGCCAAGGGTCTAAATAGAAGAACTAAAACTATAAAACTCTTAGGAATAAACATAGGTGTAAATCTTTCTGACCTTGGATTAGGCAGTGGTTTCTTAGATAAGACACTGAAAGCACAAGCAACCAAAAAGAAAATAGATAAATGGGACAATGTCAAAATTAAGAGCTTTTGCACTTCAAAGAATACAAGCAAGAAAATGAAGAGACCACCCACAGAATAGAAGAAAATTTTCATGAATTATGTATATGATAAGACACCTGTATCTAGTATGCATTAGGGAGCACTCACAACTCCATCATAAAAGCACAAATAACTCAATTTAAAATGATCAAAGGATCTGAACACACAGTCCTCAAAAGAAGCTACGCACATGGCAACAAGCACATGAAAAGACAGGCAACATTACAGGTCATCAGGGAAATGCAAGTCAAAACCACAGTGAGCTACCACCTTACTTCTATCTGGGTAGCTTTAATAAAAGGGGAATAACAAGTGCTAGGGAGGATGTGGGGCAGTCAAGACCCTTTGACATTTTTGATGGGATTATAACATTGTGTAGCTGCTCTGAAACTCAGTTTGGCGGTTCCTTACAAAGTTAAACACAGAGTTAGTTACCGTATGACCCACGTTTCCACTCTGAAGTATACACCCAAGAGAACTGAAAATATATGTCCGTGCAAAGACTTGTATATGGATGTTCATAGCAGAATTATTCACAATAGCCAAAAAGGGTAAACAATTCAAATGGTCACCTCTGAAGATGAGAATTGTGGTTACTCCTAGGGGGAGGTGTTGAATGAAAGGGAGCACAAGCAATCCTCTGATTTGCTGGAATCTTTCTAGATCTTTTTCTTTTAATTTTTTAAAAGATTTACTTATTTATTTTGCATATAAGATCTGAGGTGTAGGCCAGAGGTGCAGTGGGTGAGATGATTAACCAGAGACAGAGTGGGGAGCAGAACAGGAGGATCTACTGAAATACACTGCTGAGGGGAGGAGAGGGGAGACAGGAGAGGTCTGCTGCGCCGTACATGGGTCAGCTCCCTGGCCGGGGATTGAACTCAGGCCACAGTGGTGATAGTGCTGAGACTTAACCCCTAGGCCACCAGGGAGGCCCCTAGATCTTTTTTTTTTTTAATCATCTGAGTAGTGTGTACAGATGTATACACAGGTACACACAATGTAACAATTCACGGAGCAATCCACCATAAGATTTGAGCACTAAGTGAATGCATATTATACCTCAATTAAAGAAAAAGAAAATATAAACTAAGGTGGAAAAGATATGTTGCTATAGAAAGTGAGAGCTGGAAAGGGCTCTGGGGATCAGAGAGGGAACAGAAAACATAAGACTTGCCCAACCCATTCCATGACTTAACTGGAGTAAGTCATGAACCAAGATTGATAATAACTATTTTCCATCTTTGAACATTTGTTAACTGCCAGGAGCTGTTTTCAGTTAAGTGATTTAACATTCACATTAATCCTATGAGGTGGGTGGGTGTCGTTATTACCCCAGTTTTACAGATGAAGAACCCAAGGCCACATAGCTCACTAAGTGGTAGGGCCAAGATGCCAGCCCAGGCAGCACCCACACCCAGAGCCCTCTGCCCAGATGCCCAGATCCATAATCCAGTGCTTTGGATCCTGGGTATCACTCTCTACCTTTTTTTTTTTTTTTTACAGGGCTATCTGTTTATTTCCTCGAAAGGGCCCCTGAGAGTTCTGGAAAGGATTGGTGGAAGGTCTCAAGCCAGGCATGGCCAGCTCACACTTGTCTACAGGAATTCCACAGAAATGAAACCTTCACATGGAGCCTTTGAGGCCAAAGACTGAAGGTTCTGAGACGTGGAAAGATTTCCTCCCGGCTGCTCCAAATCTTCCTGGGATTGGGGCAGGATGGGCTAAGTGTGAATCTTGCAAACAAAGCCCTCTCCCACCCCGCCCACTCCCCCAGTGAGTGAGCACATTGTTGTCTTTAACCAAAACCAAATGAGCAGTCATGGTCACACTGGGTGGCAGGGAGGCAGGCCCAGTGGAAAGGGGTCTGGCCTTGGGAAATGACCTCCCAGCGACTACCTCCCAAGGTGAGGCCTAGGGCCTGGTTCTGGCCTTTGTGCTCTGGGCTGGGAGGAGCTCACCCACAGAGGGGTCTGCTGGGCCTGGACAAGGGTCCATGGGGATGGGGCCAAGCGGGAGACAGTGTCATCAGAGGCTGACTCTTCTTCTGGCCCATCCCATCTTCCCAGGCCCTTCCCCATGGGCTTAGTGGTCATGTGTGGTTCAATAAAGTTCATCCAACATCTCTGGAGCGTCTACCCTGTGAATTCAGCGGATTAGACTCACCTGCTCTCAAAGAGCTCACTTTCCAGTGGGGCAGATTCCAGAGCCAGACAGCTTGGGTTCAAATCCCAGCCTCACTACTCCCCACCTGTCAGACACTGAGTGAGTTTTTTAACCTTTCATTTTCCCAGTTTCCTCATAAACAAAGTCAGACAACCAATAAGAGTCATGAGGATTAAATGCTAACACACAGGAAGGATTTAGAACAGTGCGGAGTACATCCTAAGTAAGAGGTTGTGGCAAGCTACCTTTTCTCTACAGTGTGGGAAGTGCTTGGGCTGAAGGAAAGCACAGTGTTTTGTGGGAGCACAGAGAAGGCCAAACTCACACAATGGCGATCAGGAAGGCTTTCAAAGGAAGTGACACTGGAAGTAAGTCTTGAAGGATGAGCAGGAGTTAGGACAGAGGCACAATGGGGGGAGTAGTAGTAGAGAGAGAGACAGAACAAGAGCAGTGGCAGAGAGTCTGGCAGCTGCTTGGCATAGGCTAGGGGGGCAGAGCAGTGGTAGATGGGGCTGAAGAGGTTGGTGGGGGGCTGTGATGGCACGGGGGCCTTGCAAGTCTGATGCCGCTGTGTGAAGTCGCCTTTTCCTCCCTCCAAGTCAGGCCAGTCTGCTCTTGGCCATGGGCTTGCCCTGGATCTCGATAGAACCTTGGCTGCAGTTCACAGGAGGCTGCAACAATCTCCAGGAAATGCCGAGGTGATGAGGATGGTTCTGTATACAGCTAATGTAACTGTCACTCCGCTCTACCCCCCCCCCGCACCCCTCCCCCCTAAACACATTTTTGTCTTTGTCTCTGGAAAACATGTGTGCAAGCAGAGTTTGGCTGGGTGGCAGATGAAACCTTTTTGACAACAGAAAGGCCTCAGCAGCCCAGCTCTTGCTACAGGAGAGCCTGGCCCAGCCTTACAGGCTCACCTGAAAGGCCTGACTCCCCTGGGTGGTCCTTTCTACCTCAGGGACTGTCCTCGATATATCTACTTCCCCCTGACCTGACAGCAGAGATCCAGCAGGCAGAGGGGCCCTGCTGCCTCATGCTTGAGGAATGCCTCTCGAGCTCCCGCCCACCTCCAGCCTCCTGGCTTCCAGAACTCAACAGCTCGCCTCTTGTGGGCCAATGTTTGCAGAAAATGTTTGCAGACTTCATAGCATGCCACTTCCAGGAATAATTAGCAGTCAGGCCGCCAGTCTTTCACTCAGGTCTGGTGAACGAAAACCTCAAGAATGTGGAGTTGGGGGGGAGGGGGCAGAAGGCGAGGGGTATTTGCCCGACTGAGGCTCTTGCCAGCTGCCTAGCTGGCTGGGCGTGCTAGCCCCTGAATCCCAGCCTCAGTAGGAGCACACATGTACCCACCCAAGCATACCACCCAAGGAATCTGCTCCACCTGGCCTCCATGGAACAGATAGTCATTGACTAGTCTTCTGGCATCCCACGGAATGTCAAGTTCCAGTGCAGCCTCCAGCCCTACCATGCAAATGAGACAGAGATGCCAGTGCGTGCAGTTTGTACCAAGATCATCTTCTCCCATCCTGTCCCTTTGCCCTGAAGATTTGCATCTGAAAATCCCCCTCTCATTGTCACCTAACAAGGATACTAGTGACTTTGGAGTTCACAGGCCCAATCAGATATCAAGTGCAGGGTGAGCATTTGAGGAGCTTTCTGAGTAGGCTGCAGTCTATGCTATGCTTTGGAGTTTCCTGCACTACTTTATCAAGCCAGAGCAGAGTACGATCGCTTTGCTTCCTTGTTTAAAAAAAAAAAAAAAAAAACTTTAACCCCAGGGGATTTTTGTCAGGCCTCCTACTTTTGGCTAAGAACCAGTTGAATAAAATTTGCAAAAGACTTTCTATCTTGCTGAATTACAAACCAACTCAATAGACTGGAATAACAGGGTATTTGAGCAAAACAAAATGTAACAGAGGTCAGTGTCCAATCCTGTAATTTGGCCCAAAAAGTCAATTGCGCAAGTACAGGAGAGGAGAAAACTGGCTTAATGGTACAATGTGTTAAAAAAAGAAAAAGGCAGGGGCTTAACGAGGTTTCTGGTGACAGTCGGCACACTCTAAGTCTGTTTACGAGGTGGCCACTACACCCAAAAGAAAAAGTATTGTTTTAAGCTGCATTCATAAAAGTCTGGTCTTCAGGAAAAGTTGCTCTGCTCTGGTCTCATGGAGAAGGTACAATTCTCCGGAGTCACTGGGGTACATTTCGGGCCCCCCAAATGCGTGGATTAGGTGACAGAGAGTTATGAACTGGTGGGGGGAGTCCTGCTCTTTATTATCTGTCGCCCCATTAGACGTCACTCCCCAGGAGGGCAGGGATCCCCAGGACGTAGTGCAGGGGCTGTCACCTGGTATGTGCTCGGTGAGCAAAACTGCCGAGTCTGTTCACCCAAAGTCGCTGCAGTGCCAAGCAGCCTTGGGGGAGCGCAAGCCCTGCGCCTGGACGGGTGCAGGAAGAGGCTGGACCACACTGGGTGTGGGGAATGCACGGGAGGTTCAAGCATCATTAGCTGACCTTGAGCCCCTCTCCCCGAAAGTGCCAAGGGCTTATCATAACACCCACTGTGGGAAAAGCGGAGGCTGACATGGTGTCTCTGGGTGGTCCCAATACTCTGGCTGGCTGAGCGCTCAGACTCACATGAAGTGTGGATTCTCTCCAACACTGCCGCGCTCGCGCGCTTCCCTTCTCTTCTGGAATCCAGTGGTGTCGCTGGAGTGTCCTGTGGTAGCTGCACTAAAATCAGACCATACTCAGTGATCTTCCTCCATGTCTGAGAATGTGGGTGCTACTGATCTAACCAGCTGCTCAGAGGCACCTCCCCATTGTGAGGATAGTATCTTTAATAATACTAACCTACCTAAAAAAAAAACAAAAAACCTCATGATTCTGATGAAATAGAGCAAAGGACTCTTTGCTAAAGAGGGGCCTTCATTTGAAGAAACCCCAATTTTCAATATACTCATGGACAGTGCAAGGGATGAGGGTAGGGTGACTACTTACTGTGCAGAAGCCACTGCACCCATAATGCCTTATAATAGGTGCCTGGCTGGTGGGTGAGGAGAGGAGCCAGGCTGGGGATTTCACAGGCGGGATCTAGCAGGTTTGTTCCCTTTATTGGATGCACTGCTAGGTACGTCCATAAATCTTGTCACTTCAGAGGCTCCTCGTGCCATATTATGAGAAGCAACCCTGACTTACTGGGGGCTGTGGGGAGGCTGAAATGCCTGTATAAGTCACAAGAAGGAGGATTCTCTGTATCTGTTTAAGTTGAAATGGTCCTTTGGGGGAATCCAGTCAGTGCTGACAGGGAAAAGGTGAGAGAGAGAGAAACATCCCAGGCTTGTGAACTTGCTGAAATGAACCTGGATGAGCCTCTGAAGGCTTATTTTTAAGAGAGAGAAAGAGAGAGAACGCTACAGAGACAGAGAAACAGAGAGAGAAGGGAGGGAAGAGGCAAGGAGGGAGGGAGGGAGAGAGGGAGGGAGGGAGAGAGGGAGGGAGGGAGGGAGGGAGGGAGGGAGGGAGGGAGGGAGGGAGGGAGGGAGGGAGGGAGGGAGGGAGGGGGAAAAGCTGAGTGGATTTGTGACAGGATGTGAGAAAGGAAATGGCCTATCATTTCTAGGCTCATTTCAGCCTAGAAACTCTATAATGTGAAAGCCCTAAAAATTAAATCTACAAATAAATTAGTCCTAAAAATTAAATCTACGAATAGATTTAGTGTACCAAGCGATCCCAAATGAGAAATGGAATAGTATGCAGAGCCCACCCTGGTCCCCAAGCCTTCCGGCCAAAGACGGTTGTTCCAGCTCACCATCTTCCTAGAAGGGAGGTGGTATTTCTTGACAGTAAATGTTGAAGGCTGGAGAGATCTGTGATGGGTAGGCTGACACTGCCTTTTGATCTCTATCTGTAGAGGGAGGAAGGAGCTTGCCTTGTTCTCTGACATAACTTAATCCCAGAATGAAGGCACAAAGAACTTCGAACACTGTGATCTAGGCATTGCTGGCCGATCCCCAAATGCTCCTCGTTTGTCTTTACTCTTCAGTTAATGAGAAAAAATGTGACTGCAATCTAGCGTGGGGCTGGGCAGCACTGTGCATGCAGCCTCTATCTATTCTGGAGATGAAAGGCAAAATGGTCACCAGATGAGATTTCTAAAGACTACCATCCTTGCTTTTTTGAAGCTACACATCTGTTGGCTATGATTGCAACAATCCCCTATGGGGGTGAAACACAAGACGCTTGCCTTGTACACTGAAATCTTGGCCCAATAGCCCACTTGGGAGTCATTTAGGATATGGCCCTTTTGTGATATTTCACAAGTTTAATGGAAATGGGAAGACACCAAGGTTGTAAAGGGACCTGATATCATGGATCTTCCCCAGAAATTCTAGCTTCAGGATGACATGTGGAAAAATATTCCTTCTAAGCACTAAATCCTAAAACTCATTTTCTCAGCCTCACGCCGCCAAGTCTCTCAGGAAGCTTGAAATGGACCCGTGGAGTCTTTGCAACGCCAAGAGAGCCTCCATCTCAGAGGCCGTTCAGGAAAGAAATGGGGGGGTGTGTGTGTGCTGGAGTACAGGGTGGGGAGAGTTTCTGTGTCTTTGCAAACAAGGCAAGCCCACACATCCAATAAAAGAAGGTCCAAGTGAGAAAGGACTCAAGACAAAATAAACTTGGTTCTACAGCATTCTTCCCATAACCCCAATCTCATGCACCGTGACCCCCTTGTTTGTGTTGTGCACTGAAATGGGTAATTCAGAGTTGTAAAAAACAAACATCAACAGCCTCTCAAAAGGATTGACTGGGATCTCCACTCTCTTGCCAGCTATGTTGGTTTCATGGACAAGTGACCCAAGATAGACCACACTAAATGTTTTGGTACTTTCAGGTTGTGGAAGAAACGATTTTCAAGAAAAACTTGACCAGGGGTTTACTCAACAGTTTCTCATTTCTCCTTCTCCTGTCGCCATCACTGGCAACACAGATTAAACCCAGTCTCCCAGCAGAATGAGGAAGAGGGAACTGGGGGGGAAACTCTGCTCCCATAAAAAGATCCATGGGACAGGAGCTTGAGGATGTTTGTTAAGAGAAAAAAGGAGCAAGGAGATTTACTGTCTCGTCTCCTCAATTAATAGTGGAGAAGATTTGGACAGATCATGTGACCATGCGGCTAACAGTTGCCCAACCCACAGCCCATGAAGAACAAGAATATCGATTTGGGGCCTCCCCTGGTGGCACAGGTGGTTGAGCTCAGCCTTGTGAAGCTGTCCGCAGCCTCTGCAGCGCTGGTTCGATCCTGGCTGGCCAGCAAGAATCCCACACGGCGCGGCAGACCTCTCCTGTCTCGCCCGCTGCTCCCCTCAGCAGTGTATTTCAGTCACTCTGCCTGTTCTGCTCCCCGCTCTGTCTCTGGTGAATCCTCTCGCCCGGCCGCGCATCTGGCCTGTAGCCCGGTTCTTGTGTAAATGAATAAATTTTTTTTAAAAAAAGAATATTGATTTATCCAAATCAGGGGAGCCATTGGTCATCCCTTGAAATCACACCCAAGTCAGATGCAGGATCAGCAGCTTTGCTCTGAGCCATAGACAGCCATTGCCCCACTGCCCCTGAACTCTGTTAATGGCTGAGCTGATTGACAATGAAGAAGAAAATGCAAGCTCTCCCATCTCGGCACAGCCCACCACTGTCCCTTCCCCCTTCGCTCTGCTGGATTTCCAGAAAAGGCAATTTCAACACAAAAAAATTTGGTGACTTCTGCTTGTCTCCTCATAGGCCTCCCCAAATGTTTCCTCTGTGAATTGGATAGAAATAAAGGTGGGGGCCTACCTGGTGGTGCAAGGGGTTAAGCACCGCACTATGAAGCAATCTGCATCCTCTGCAGCCTCTGCAGCACGAGTTTGATCCCCAGCTGGCCAGGGAGCAACCCACATGGCAGAGCAAAGCTCTCCTGTCTCCCCGCTGCTCCCCTCAGCAGTGTATCTCAGTCACTCTGCTTGTTCTGTTCCCCGCTCTGTCTCTGGTGAATCCTCTCACCCCCCACACCTCTGGCCTGTACCCAGCTCTTGTATGCAAAAATAAAGAAATCTTAAAAAAAAAAAAAAGGAAAGAAAGAAAAGTGGACTTCTCCCCTGCCCCCCCGCCCCACTTGCTGCCTGTGTCTCCCTAGAATGAGGTGCAGGCAGCACTCACAGTGTGGACAACCCTACAGAAAAATCTGGGTTCACGAGATTCCTTTCGGGGCAGAGATGGACAGTCTGAATTCCCGGATGGACAAGGTCACCACATCATCGCTCAACCCTCTGTTGTTCTGAAACGGGCAGCCTAGCCGCTTTCTGTCCCCCCAAAGGTAGAATGCACACTAGCAGAGGCAGGAGCGAAAGGGGAGGCAGGAACAAAGAAGCCTTTCTTTAGCAAGAGTGACCTTCCAGAAGTCACTTAACCCTTCCATGCCCCTTGCTGCCATGTGACTCAAGTCATAATTTATTGGTTACAAACGTTTCAGTTGCTCAATGAAAAGTAATGGAAAAAGGGTGAACTTGTATAGTTATTCTACTAAGGAAACTTTGTCCATTCAAAGTCAGGTTACAGAGTGGCCTTTATTTTAATTAAAAAGCATCTGGAAATTGAAAAGCCTGTTTGGCCCAGGGCCTCCTTGGAGAGTAATTGATGCATGTCATCTGGCTGGGCCATCCCATGCTTCCTTCAGGGGGCTGCAGGGGCGGGGGAGTGGAGGCTGCCTGGGCCGGTTGTGCTTTTGGGGACTGGAGCCGATCAGCTCTACCGAACACACTGCTCCCTCCGCAGACATTCTGGGGGCTGCTCCCACATACCCACATACCAGCCTCTGCTAGTCCACGCCCCACTGACCCGGCATCGCAGGCTTCCACGACTTTGGCTTTGCTAAGTGCTTTCTGAGGGAAGGGGTCTCCGACTTTCAGTGTGTATTCCTGACTTTCAGCTCGTATTCCCAGAGAGATGGTTAGAGAGCCCACTGCCAGGTTCGTTCCTGCATTCCCTGACCACCCTGGCTGATAGCAAAAACATTTCTAGATAATCTCTTATGACGGGTTTTTATGTGGGCAACATGCGGCCGCAGCCTGCTCCTCACAGAACACAGGATGATTGCTGAGAATGGAATGCTCCCTCCAGGGGAGACACAAAATCTGCCTCATTCCTGCTGACCATGGTTTTAAAGAGGTTCTTTCTCTTGTCTGGGCCTCAGTGTCCTCATTGGAGAAAATGTATCTGAGGTTCCCAAGTGGAGCCAGTCACAGAATCTTTGCAAGCCAGCTTAGATAAGGGGTTAAGGATATAAACTGCTGACTTGGAATTCTGCTACTTCCTCCCTAAGTGACTTTGGGCAAATTATGAAACTTCACTGTGCCTCAGCTTCCTCAGCAGTAAAATGGGAATATTAAAATTATTATTGTGATGGTTAAATGAGTTAATCTTTATAAAGTACTTAGAACACTAGCAGTAAGGGATATGTGTTTGTTATGTAAGTAAACTTGTTATGTTTGTTATGTATGCTTGTTATGTAAGTATGTTTGTTATGTAAGTAAACTTGTGGGCTCCTAGACCCTGTGCTGGGGGATTTTTTTTTTTTTGAAATTGAGATGTAATTAATAATTACATTAATTTCAGGTATATGACATAATGATTTGAAATTTGTATATTAATGCAAAATCTAATTAATTTTCATCAACACAGTTCCATTTTTTTGTGATAAGAACTTTTTTTAAAAAAGATTTATTTATTTTTATAAAAGAACCGGGGTACAGGTCAGATGTGTGGGAGGGTGAGAGACAGAGTGGGGAAAAGAACAGGCAGACTGACGAAATACACTGCTGAGGGAAGCAGCGGGCAAGACAGGAGAGGTCTGCCGTGCCATGTGGGATTCTCGCCGGCCGGCCGGGATGGAACCCACCCTGCAGAGGCTGCGCCACCTGGGAGGCCCAGTGTGATAAGAACTTTTAAGAACTACTCTCTTAACAACTTCCAAATATACACTACAATATTGTTCATTAGAATCACCATATTGCACATTACAGGGGGATTTTGATTTGGGGTCTGGAAGGGGTTTTTCCAATATGGATTTTAAAAAAGTCCTCATGGTAGATTCTGTTGTCCTGTCATGAGATGGTGCTTAAGCTCCCACTCAGCTGTGCACTGAGAGAGGTGCATTCTCTCCACAAATATTAACCGACGGTCTGTGTGCCAGGCACTGGGAGAGGTGCTGGAAATACAACACTGAACAAGCCAGGCATGCATTCTGCCTCAAGAAGTTTACCTTCGAGTGGAAAGCAACAAATATCGAACACATAACCACATATAAACATCATGTTAAACAAATAAATATCTCATACGATATAATTTCAGAAAGCAATAAGTGCTCTGAAGAAAACAAGAAAATAGACATCCTTCTATCATGAGGGGCATTAGGAGGCCTCTGGGATAGCAGGTAACAACACCTGTATTACTATCTATGGGGAATGGCTAGTGCAAAGGCCCTGAGGTAGGAATAAGTTGGAAGAGAATGGAAGGCGGGCCAAAGTGGCAAAAATGGAATGTGGCAAGTGATGGCAAGAAGGTAGGAAATGAGTTCAAGGGGTAGATGGGAGTCAGATAATGGGGACCACGGGTGGCATGTTTGGATTTTATTTTCAGGCTAGTGGAAAATCATTAAGGGTTTTAAGCCAGGGGGTGATCTGTTCTGAATTATGCTTTAAAAAGACTGATTTGGCTGCTGCATCAGGAACAGACTAGAAAGGAAAGGGCTGCAGCAGGGAGACCAATGAGGAGGCTATCATGGTGATGCAGGTCAGAGAGAAGGTAGCCTGTATAGGGACAGTCATGGTAGAGGTGGTGAGAAGGGGTGAGGCTTTAGACCTATTTTGAATATGAAGCCAAACAGGATTCTCCAATGTATCAGATAAATGGGATAGGATAAGAGAGAAATCCTGAATGACTTCCAGCCTTTTGGCCCGAGCGACCTGATGGCCACGATGCATCTCTCCCTTTCTTTCTACTGCTGGACTCACCACCTCTATTCTATATGCTGCACTTCATTCTCCACATGGTGGCCAGGATTATCTCCCAAAATGCAAATCAGGCTACATCATGCTCCTGATCTTCAGCCTCAGTCTAAGTGTGATTTCCCATCACACTTAGCATAAATTCAAAGCCTTTTCCATGGTC
Source organism: Talpa europaea (assembly GCF_964194135.1). NCBI lineage: Eukaryota > Metazoa > Chordata > Mammalia > Eulipotyphla > Talpidae > Talpa > Talpa europaea. Next base: position 84,631,603 of record NC_140081.1, read on the forward strand.
CACAATTCCCTCTTAACCTCCCCCAAATCATTTCCAGCTCCTCTTCTGGTCATTCCCCAAGCAATGATGCCTCTGTTCCCTTGCTCTTTCTCAGACATGCCCAGAAGGAGCCTTTCTAAAGCCCTTTGTACTTGATACTCCCTCTGTTTCTAGCACCTTCTCCCAGTCTTCCCCAGGCCTTGCTCCTGTGCTTGTTCTCCATGAATGTCACATCTTCCAGAAGCTTTCCTAGAGCCCTCTGCCAAAAGTAGCAGAGGGTCACTCCTTCTTTGCAGGGTGTAAAATGGCATTAGTTGGGAGCTACCATATCACCCAGCAATTCCACTCCTAGGAATCTACTCAAAGGACACAGAAACATTAATTCAAAAAGATCCCTGCACCCCTATGCTTATTGCACCACTATTCACAATAGTTAAGATATGGAAATGCCCAAAAATAGATGACTGGATCAAGACGATGTGGTATATATACACATGGAATATTATTCAGCAATCAAAAAGATAAGCTCATGCTATTCACAGCAACGTGGACAGAGCTTGAAGGGATCATGTTCAGTGAAATAAGCCAGAAGGAAAAAGAAAAGTAGCCAATGGTTTCACTTATAGGAGGAATATAGGGGAACCAAATAAGGGATCAGGAAAAAAATAACAACAACAACAATAATAATAATAATGGTAATAATAAAACAAAACTAGCAGGCAACCATAAATAAGAAACATTCTGCGAGGGAGAGGGAGGAAAAGGGATCACAACAGGGGAGAGATGAGCACAAGGGACTATGGTGATGGTTCACGGATGAACTGGTGGTGGGAATTTTGCTGGGAATACACAATTATGTAAAAGATATAAATAAAACAATAAATCATAAAAAATAATTTTAAAATGGCATCAGATGCTCTTTTGTTAGGGCATCATTGTTACCACAGACTCCTTGGAAAAATGGAAATTTCTCCATCTTGGAGGAACCTACCCAGATTCATCAGTGCCATTAACCGAGGCGAATAACCAATCTATAGTTCCTGAGTTGTCACAAAACTCTGCATGAAGAGAATCGAATGCGTGGTAAACACTTTGGTTGTTAAGAGGCAGAGATCCTTTTGGGAAAATGTCTCTGACAAAATGAGGCGGCTTTAATGGCTAATACGAGAAGTGGAGATGCTGTTCCACTTCCAAGCAGGATGGGTTGATTGGGCTGAAGTGCAGACAGAGCATGGTAACAGACAGTCTCAGTACATGTACAGATGTGCGCATGCAGATATCCATTCATTCAACAACTGTATATTAAGCACCTACTCTGTGTCAGGTCCTAGGACGTCTGCTTAGGTGACACTTTGCAAAGAACCACAAATTTGAAAGAGGATGACTACAATGAAACGGTAATGATGAGACTGGGACTAAAGGAGGAGAAAGATGAAAAAATATGAAGATGAATGGAAGCACCATGAAGGCAAAGATCTTTTGTTTTCTTTACTGATGACTTCAAAGTATCAAGCTCAGTACCTGGGATATAGTAGGAACATAAAGAAATTCTTGTTTAAAAAAATGAACATGGGGCCTCCATGGTGGCACAGGGGTTAATGTCTAGGTGCTCTCAAGCTATCACCAGACACTGCAATATGAGCTTGATCCCCCGGCCAGGGAGGTGACCCACATGGTGCAGCAGCCTTCTCCTGACTCGCCTGCTGCTCCCCTCAGCCTGTTTCAGTAGATCTGCCTGTTCTGCTCCCCACTCCATCTCTGGTGAATCCTCTCACCCTCCACACCTCTGGTCTGTACCCCAGCTTTTGTATGCATACATAAATAAAAATAAATCTTTAAAAAAATGAATGTGTCAGTAGCAGCAAAAACACCATCATCAGGGTTGGAACAAGATGGTGGATCAAGAGCTCATGGAGAAGGGTTATAATCCTGGTTTTTGAGTCACTTCCTTCTCAGGGTATCCATTTTCCAATCTGCGCAACAAAGAGCTTTTTGTATCAGCTTTTTTTGGTATCAACTTTTTATTTAAAAAAATACACATGAATGAATGTTTTATCATGATGACTGCATGACATCAGGAAGCATGTTAGGTAAGCTTGCTCCATAATTGGCGATGTTAGTTTGTAATTTCAAATATACTCTTAGAATGGCAGTGGCAGATAGCACCATAAACAAAAAAAAAAAAATCAAACTAACATAACCTTGTATCCTAGAGTTTCAGCACACATTGATGATCCTTGCCTGAATTCATTATTTTTTTTAAGATTTGTTTATTTATTTATATAAGAACCAGGGTGCAGGCCAGATTCGTGGGAGGGTGAGAGGACTCACCAGAGACAGAGTGGGGAACAGAACAGGCAGACTGACTGAAATACACTGCTGAGGGGAACAGCGGGCGAGACAGGAGAGTTCTGCCGCGCCATGTGGGACCCTCGCTGGCCTGCTGGGATCGAAGCGGCACTGCAGAGGTTGCAGACAGCTTCACAGTGCGGCGCTCAACCGCCTACGCCACTAGGGGAGGCCCACCTGAATTCATTATTAAGATGATGGTTGCAAAATAGTGATCAGCTAATTCTATGATTTCTTTTGTATTTATTTGTTGGCATTCTTCTATGCAAGGTGATTTTAAAGGTCCCTTCTAACGCAGATGTTCTGTGCTTCTATATTTAAACCTGATTTACCTTATGTGGTAGCAGGCACTTTGAATAACAGGGCCATCAATAAACAAAATTCTTTACAGGACACTTGGGTGGGGTATGGAACCCTGATTGCTGGTCCAATTCGGGAGGCAATCAAGTTCAGATGGGTTCTTGAACCCGGCCTCAAGAGAGAAGGAAGTACATTTTGGGCAAATGACTCCTCCTCTCTTGTTCAGGGTCACTGGAGGTTGGCCTTGCTATAGGTGACTCAAGTGTGTCCCTATCTCTGGACTATAGGGTGTAAGCTAATCTAGTGGTCTATGATAAGTGTCATAAAGCCTCTTGTAGGGTAAGGAAAAATGTCAGGCTTTTCTGCCCTCCCGCCATCAGGATGGATGATGGATCCTTGCAGTCCTGAATGCATGCCTGATGGTGGGCACCTGGAGTAGGGTGTGGGCATAGGTAGATGGGATTCACCTGGGCGGAGACTGGGCTTTTAAGGGTGGCATCATGGGGATGCCAGTAGTAGCCAAAGAGAAGCCGAGAGAGAAGCAAGAGAAGCAGAAGCTGAGAGAAGGCCGGAGAGCCCAGAGTGAAGACCTGCTGGGGGCTGGGAGGCCTGCCAGCCTCCCGGCCCCCCAGCGCTCCTGCCTGCCATGTACCTGGTAATCCCAATAAAAACCTGCAAAACCACTGAGGACTCTGACTCCTCTTTTACCCGGTCTGCATGGGATCAGAAAACCTGCACTGTGGTCTTCCTGCCCTTACACCTCTTTAAAATAAAACTCAGACAATAAGTGGAGATAAAGTAAATGAGGAGATGAACTCTTTAATTGTGAAATCAAGATAATATTTTCATCCTTGTCCAGTTCACAGGTGGTAGAGATAAGCCTGTGAAATATGTTCATTATTTTGTGTGAGATTTTTTTTCATTCAATTCCAATGCTTTCTTCTCCCCTTCCATCTCCAGAATTTTCCACTTAGTCCTAGTCCCACACTAAGAAAAATCAAGGGCCACCTACCCTCAAAATTTTCATTTTTCCTTCTGATTGCCAGTTTCTGATGCAAGCTGCAAAATCGATTTTGGGGGCATGGGTCCAGCAGTGAAATAGAATTTGGCTTTGTCCACTGGACCCTGGAGCCCTCCTAGCATGTCCATGGCCATTTCTGCCACCACCATCAGAGATTCTAGCGATGTCAAAGGAGCGCCCTTTCTCCATCTTTGTGGACCTACCCATTCTTCACTGTAAACAGCAAAAATGGAGAGGTGAATTTCACAAGCTGGTTCAGATGGACCCACTCGGAGGAGTCTAAAATCTAGGTTCATTTTTTAGAAGAGATTCTGGTCAGTTCTCACCACATGATGACACAAAGATCTGAGTGTCACAAATTTTTTCCACCATGGGTTGCCAGAGCTTTGCAAACAGTGGCCTTGTATCATTTATCTTTCTCTGCTTCCCATCACAGGCTAATTCAGCCCAGATTGAAAACAGATGATAGGGCTGGCTTTTGGTAACATCAGGGATGGGGCTTTTCCAGAGTCCTGTCTATAACACGGAGTCCAAGCATGGATTGTCTATGTGACTAGAAAAATACTGCAAAACCATTCACCATTAGCTCTCATAGCAAGAAGCTTGGAAGGATACTTTTTTCCTTTCATGAAAGGCCTTTGCTTCTGGAGCTGCCACAAAGTGAACACTGGCTTTGTGCCCAACTCCTCTTGATCCAACATCAGTCTGTGTGGGTACCATATATCAGGTCTGAAACCAATTGGGCATCTGCAAGTGTGTTGGCCTAGATCTGAAGGAAAAAAACTAAGTTGGCATGCCCACTACAGACAAGGCAGCAAAGGCCCCTTGTCCACAGCCTGGCTGAACTGACCTGGGTTGGAATGTCCAGTCAGAAAGAGAGAGTGATATTTTTGTGACCTTAATGGGAAGCTGACTACATCAAATGATGAGCAACCTTGGACTAGAACTGGGCAGAGGGGTGGAGTGGGGGATGAGGACTGAGAATGGCACTTCCACATGAGGTGTAAGAGATTGGCAGGTTTACCAATAATCTAAATCAATTGCAAATGCTACCTGCCACCAAGAAGTTCCCTCCATCCCCCTCAATGGGCTGACCCCCTTGAGCAGAGTTCAGCTTTTCCCCCAACTACATGAAGGCCAATGTGCAGCCCTCCAAAACTTCTAGTGGGAACTAAGGATTTGGCATCGCTCAGAAACACTAGGAATTGAATCCCATCATCTCCTGAACAGCCAGAATGTTGTCAAGTTTCCTTCCATTAAAAAAAATCAACAACCCAACACTGCAGTGGGTCTCTGCTTTGATCTAAGTGTCTTTTCATTTATACTACTGTTACCAGCAAACTGAAATTCTCAGCATTTCACACTTACGTTTCAAAATGGGAGACTAGCCATGTGTCCCAGCTACTTCCCATTCCCCTACTAAGTAGTTTTTCTTTCCTGGCCCATCATACAAAAGTCACTTACCAGCTGACAGATTGACATCCATGACCTAAGAAGTCACCATTCCATTTTTGAAGAACAGTCTAGGGCTGTTTTCTTCAGCAAAGGATTACGGGCCTCAAAGTTTCCCTTTGAAGGAAATGGGGAAGATGGAAGATTCCAGAATTGGTAAGTCTGGTGTGAGATTTCTGACAGCACAGTGACTGGGGAAGAGAGATAACAGGCCTTGCTGGATAGTCCTTACATCAGAGTATATAGTTGGTTTTGCCTAAACTGGCCCTGGGCCTATTCCTGAAATCCCACAAAGTCTACCAGGGGTCATCCCTGACCTGGACTAGGTAGGAGCTCAGCTTGATCCAAACTTCTCTATCGATGGCAGAAAGTGAGGGTGGAGAATAAATTGCTTAGCCCTCGTTGGAAGGCTGCCTAGCCTCGCCGGAAGGCCTCCACAGAGCAGCTGCCAGCCTTTACCAAGGGGTCGCTTTGGCTCTGCTGAGTGAGTGGTCATGTGCCCCATGCCCTTCCAGAGGAACATGCTCCAACTTGTGTCCCTTGAGATATTTGAGCTGTTGCGAGCACACCAGCAGGAACCAGGCATCTGCAACACAGGTGGCAACACCAGATCACGGCCAAGGCAGTGGGTGAAACAGGAGCCTAGCAGCAGACAGAGGCGTCCCGACTCAAATTCCTCACCCCAGTGCCATCGTCCTTGCTCCTAGGCTTGCTCCCAAAATAGCGCCCGTGCTGGGCCCCAGGCGGGTGGAGATGGAGAACGCAGCCTGCAAAGACAGTCAGTCCTCATTGAACGTGTGGATAGGTTCTTGGAAGCTGCTGCTTTGGCCCAAAATGCATACAAAATCCACTGAACCAGAGGCGAATTCATCTAAACAAGAGTTCAGTTCCCATAGCATATAACTGGTCACAAAAATCAGCACCAAATTTCTAAGACCAAAACACTTCTCATATGAAACAACAATTTGTATTCATTCACTCATTCACTTTCCAACCTGCTCATTCCAGTTCAGGGTCATGCGTGGCCAGAGCCTCTCCCTGCAGCTCAGGGCACAAGGCAGGAAGCCACTCTTGACAGGACGCCTTCCACTACCAGCACATTCACACCCACCCTCACTCACCGTGGAACCACCGGGTCATGCCAATGAACCCCTCACATGCACATCTTTCACGTGCAGGAGGAGACTGGAGAGCCCAGAGAAAGCCCAGACACACACACATGGGGCAAATGTGCAGACTCCACAGGGACATTAATGTTATAACAAAATGACATTGAACAAAATGATGTTATTCGAGGCCCTGCTGTATGTGAAATATGGCAGGTTGGATGAAATGGCGACTTTTTTTGGGTCAGGATTGGGGAAATATTGGTCATTTCATGCGAATGGAAAAAACTGCGTCAGGAGTCTAGGGCCAGTGGAAGAACAGGTCTTCTGAGAGGAGCTCAAAGTTGGGCTTTGAAGCTAATTTTCCAAAAACAGGGCTCACCGGGCTGTTTCGATTCAGGGGCCTCTACACATCTTTGACAAGGAAAATTCAGCAGTGTGGTCACTCCTGTGAGGGAGAGAGAAGAGGGAGGGAGCGCAACTTTTCTGCACTCAAAAAGCTTGTGCTCCCTTGTCAGGGCTTGGAACCTATATTTTGCCTGCCCAGTGTCTAAGGTATCATGTTGAGACAACGATCTAAGAGCCCCAGACAGCAGTCTGAGACACTCACTCTCCTTTCCTCAGAGTGCAGGGGCCAAGGAGCATGATTACGTGGCAGTGTTCCATCCTGGCCGGGATTGCCACTGGGAAGAACACTCCAGGAGGACATTCTGGCACTATCCAAATGGCCTTGGATTACCAAGTGAGTCTCCAAAGCCAGCTAGGAGAATACTTCAGAACCTGAAACAGATGTGAGCCAAGAGGCCCTTCCACAGAGGTCTGCTGCTGCTGAGGTTACATGCGGTGGAGTGGGAGAGCACTCGTCCAGGGATCAGGACATCTGGGATCCAGCGTACAACTAACTCACACATGACCTTGAGCAAATCTATCTCCTTCTCCAAGTTGCTCTGTCTCCCCATCTGTGCAACTAAGGGTGGGACTAGATGAGCTAGGAGTTCCTTTCCAGCTCTGTCATTCTGTGGTCTGAAGATGGGAAAGTTGGTGGCCAAGAGTATCTCTTCCAAGGTACAATGCCAAATCCAGGGTATAACCAAGGTGGGCAGAACTGCTGGTTTAACTTGGGGGTGGGGAGGCTGCCTAGGGTTATGAAAAGTAAACAAAGAAAAAATGCCTTTCTCTAGCTAGGTGTGCCCTCCATCTCAGCCAGCCCTCTTGTCTGGCACAGAGAGGACTAGGTGAGTGGGATGTACTCAGTATGGTCCTGTCCGCTGCTGGATAAATGTCTCAGGACCCAGCTCGATTCAGAGTTGGGGGGGGATCAGCAGGAGTCACAAGGTCGGAAAGTACTTGCATTATTTTAATCTTTACAAGATATTCTCTCAACCTCCTGCCAATCCTAGGAAGAAGACAATGGGTCTGAGTCTGAGCTCTGCCCTGGACAGCCATACAGACAGCCACATGCTCAGGGCCAGTACTGACCCTTGGTGACTGTGGCAAGGAACCTAGGCTGAGCTCGGCTGCCTCCTTCCACAGCCCCAATTGTAGCTGGGCCCTTACCCCTTTGCTTCTCCCAACACTGACCAAGAACTGCAGCTCCTAGCCTTCGTCTTGGAGAACACCTGGATGGAGTAATCCCAATAAGGAACTGGGTGCTGATTCAGCAGAGATGATAGCCTACCCTTCCAGAGCACATGCGATTTACAGAGGGATAAGTGCAAACCATATCCCCCTCAAATCTTACAACACTCTTAAGACTGAGGTGTCAGCAGAAAGGGGTGTTGGTACTAGGCTCTATCCCAGATCCGTCCTGGGAGGGGCGAGATAGAAAGAAAAGGTAAATTCAAAATTCTTTGAAAAGCCCAAGGAAAATGTGTGTTAGAGTTTCCTCATCTGAAAGCATCTAAAGAATGACCGTAAATCTCTTGTCAAACCAAAACTCTCCCTTTATCCATGTCAAGGGTAGAAAATATCTTTCCAGTTCCCTTTAGATCATCAGTGGGAGTCTGTCTCAGAGGGTAGATTTACAGGCTTCTGGGAAGTTCATTGCTCAAAATTATGATGTGAGAGTCTGCTGGTTGCTAGACTTGATCTGGCTGCTTTGGGAGCAAAGTTATATCCCCCTTTTATCCTATCACTCTATGACAAAGAGTGATGTAGTGGAAACAGTGCTGGACTTGGATTTGTGCCTTAGTGGAACCTACTGGACCTTGTTAAGCTTCACTTTCCTGATGTGGACAACGTGGGGCTTAACAGTAAGTTTGAAGACTAAATGAGATGCACATATGAGGCGCCTAGCGCAGTGACTGGCACGCTGGCGAATCTCAAGACACGATAGCTTCTAGTCGTTTCAGTGAGACTTCACAGTGGGCATCTGGGACTGTGTGAGAGCTCCGGGCCCGTGGCCAGCCTGTAGATGACTGAAACTAGCTGTGAGGAGAGAAAGAGAAGACAGGAAGAGAGGTGAAAGGACTGACAAGAAATTTCATGTTTCCCTGATGACCAGCCCTGACTCCAGGAAACAGGTTTAGAAGAAAGCGCTCCCCCAGTCCTCCTCTCTGTAAGGGTGTCCAAAGCAAACCATTTTCCTTCTTGCTCTCTCTCGGCATACCAAAACATCTGTGAAAACTGCTCTTTCCCCCAGCGTTTTCCATTTGTTTCACTCATAGAAATCAGAGAGGAGAGTTGGGGAGTTAGCAAGTCCAACACTTTTGTCAGTCATGCTGGAGGGGGGAGAGCCTTGCATGCATCGAACAAGTAGGTAACAGACAACACAGCAACTATCGTCAAGCCTCCCATTCTCATCTGTCAAATGATGTGGTGTTACGTGATGCCCCGATAGGAGTCATCCAGCCAGCTGCCACACCACATTCATTGCAGAGGAACTGGATTCCATACAAGGTGTTCCCGAAGGTTCATTACTAAGTATTCATCCAGCAGTTCTTTGAGAGGTTGCACTGGGTGACAAGGACACTAAATCCTTCTATGCATTAAAGCTCCAAGAAAGGACAACTGGAAATTACACCATGGTTTTTCTCTCTTTTCTTTCCAGAAGAGAAAATTTATAATTAGTCACTTGGGCCATTCCCGCCCTTTCCTTGATGTTTTCTGGCTTTGAAGGCACTTAAATGCTTGTTCCCTTGTGTTCAAAGTCTTACACCACAAGTTCTTTATGAAAACAATATGTCTTTTAAATTAATGCTAAATAAAAATGAATATGTCACTGGAAGACCATCCTTGTGTAAAGTATCCAGATTCAAAATGAGTTGAATGACCTCTGACCTCCAACCCAAGCTCCAATTTCCTATTCCAAGTTCCTTGGAGACCATCTCTTCTAGAATGAGCCACCATCACCTCAAACTCCCTGTGTCTACAATCACATGTTTACTTTTGCTCCAAACCATCTCCTCTCTGCATTGCAGCTGACCCCACCATCCAGGGGTGGAAAACTCAGAGTCACGCTAGACTCCTTTCTTCCCTGCATCTGCCCTTTCATAGGTGACTACGTTCTGGTTGTTCTGCCTTTGACTCGGCGCTTGATTTGCCTCTGCCTCTTTATTCCCATTGCCACCATCTCAGTTCTGGTTCTTGTCACACCATGGCAGGACTCCTAGAAAAGCCCACGCACTGATCTGATTTCATTGTCTCCATCCCATTGGCCACTGCCGGATTAATCTTCCTACAAGCCCGCTTTCAGCACGTCACACCTCTGCTCAGAATTCTACAAGAGTTGCCTCTTGCTCATTGTATCACGCCTAAATTAACCTATTGTTCAAGAGCCTGCTATTATTTCAGAATATAAACCCACTGCTCCAGCCAGGGTTCTGTCTTCACTGTGTCAGTACAAACCACAAACCGCACTCATTGTTGCTTGCAGGCCTTTGTGTCCATGTCCCTGCCCATCTCCTCTGATTTACAAACCCTTCCATCTTCCAGGGTGTACCTTAAATTTCAGTCCTTCCATCAAGCTCCCCTGACTCCTCTGGCTTACAGGGAGTATCTCCTGTTGTTCGTTAAGGGAGACCCGGATGCTGGCCCTGGCCTTGCCACTGATTCAGCGTGTGACGCTGGGCAAGCCCCTCCCTTCTCTGGGCCTTAGTGTCCTCAGTAAAAAGAGAGAGCTAAACTACAATGATTCTTGAACACCAATCATTTGCACAACACCTTTGTGTTCACCATCTCTGCAGTCTATCTCTATTTTCACTTTCTTAAGACTGCTCTATATTGTTTTTCAACTTAAATACACCTCTATGATAAAAGAAAATTGACCATTTCAAACATTCTGAAGTCTACAATTCAATGACAGTAAACACAATGTTGGGCGACCGTCACCACCACTGACTTCCAGAATACTTTCCATCTTGCAAAACTGAAAGCTATTAAACAATAGCTCCCCATTTCTGGCAATCACCATTCCACTTTCTGTTTCTCTGAATCTGACTATTCTAGGTCTCTCATATAAGTGGAATTGTACAGAGTTCATCCTTTTGTGACTGCCTTGCTTCACGTGGAAAATATCTTCAAGTCTCATACATGTTGTAGCACATGCCAAAATGAAACTGTATGTTGAAATACGTGGTAAAAGAAATCACTGTATATGTACACTCATCATTTTATGCAATGGCTATATATTTCTAATATACATTAAAATAAACACCTAACAGTTAAAAATAGAGCTTGTTTTCCTCAGTGCAATCAGTGGTGTACTCCCCACTCTTCAGGAAACACCTGGTGTGATCATCTCCCCAGGCCTTTCAAGCCCTAAAAACATAGAGATCGCTGGAACAGTGCTTTGCGAGTGTGGCTGAGAATCAGAATTCTTCAAGCAGCTTTGTGAAAAGCCCTGGGCAGTATCCCAGAGCTATTGAATCAGGATCTCTGGGGATGGTCTGGGAGTCTGAGTGTTAACAGGCACATAAAGCATTTGTGATGATCAACCAGGTTTGGAGCCACTGTCCCATGACTGATGTGAGGGCAGCAAGGCACCAGGCCCATGCCTGGTTTACATTTGCAATAGCACAGTCTCGGTTACAGAGGTCAGACTCAAAGCTATCATACTGACCGAGAAATTGAGAATTTCCAGAAATAGAAAGATGTTAAGATTTTAAATTAACTTCTTCCTTTTCACAAGTGTTACACACACACACACACACACACACACACACACATCTTCTGTAAAACAGGGGTAAGGCGTACCTCATTTTATTGGGCTTTGTTTTACTGCACTTTGCAGATATTGTGTTTTCCCCTAGCTTATCGGAGCTTTTTTATTATTATTATATATTTTTATTAAGAAAAAAAACACCACCATCCATTGGAACCTCTCCACCCTTTCTCCCAACCCTCCCACCCCCTCTTCCTCTCTGGTAACCTCTGTTTAGTTGTCAGAGGTCACTGGTTTATTTTTATTTTGTTCTGTCTGTTCCTCTACTTTGTTTCCTTGTATTCCAGAACTAGGTGAAATCATCCAATACTTGTCTTTCTCCCTCTGACTTTTTTCATTTTGCACAATCCCCTCGAGTTTCTTCCATTTTGCTGCAAATGGCAAAATGTCACCTTTTTAAATAGCCAAATAGTGTTCCATTCTGTACATACGCCACATCTTCTTTATCCAGTCATCTCTCAGCAGGCACTCAGGTTGTTTCCATCAGATAGTGTTTTTTTTACAAATGGAAGGCTTGAGGCAGCCTTGTATTGAGCAAATCTATCGGTGCCATTTGCCCAACAGTATGTGCCCACTTTGTGTCTGTCTCACATGTAATTAAGGCATGTACATTGATTTTTCAGACACAATGCTATTGTGTACTTAATATACTACAGTATAGAGCAAACACAACTTTCATATGCATTGGGAAACCAAAAGATTTGTATGTGTAACTCACTTAATTGCAATATTAGCTTGACTGCAGTGGTCTGGAACCAAACCCGCAATATCTCCGAGGTGGGCCTGCATGGATGCCTTAACTTATGGGGTTGCTATGGTTCAAACTGGATAACATGTGAGAAAGCAGTGACTGTTAAAAATTTCTTGTACACTGCCTATGAGCCTAGCTTCATGCCAGGAGCTCTGGAGATAGACAAGAAGTTGAAAACACGATGCCTGTTCTCACAGAGCCCACGATCATCTCGAGGAAACCAAACTAACCCAGATGGAAAAAGTGAGGAGCCATGACTTCCGAGTGGGGCAGAAATCCAAGCCAGGTGCACTTTGGGCAGGCTTCATGGGTATACTTGAGCTGAGCTCTGGAGGAAAAATTTGACTTGGAGAGAGAGACAGGAGAAGCCAGGACATTCCAGGAGAAGGGAATGGCATCAGACGTGGCTGAGGTGGTTACCCATGTGATATATTTGAGTTGGCCCAATAAGACTTGTCTCATCACACAACACCCTTAAATAACTCTGGAAATTTGACTGTTTAGAATTCTGTTCCTTAGGATGGCCCTTCTGGAAATGCAAACACACCTGCACTGGTTTGTGCATGACCTCACTTACACCTTTGTGTACGTTAGCTAAATCAGAATGATTTCTCCCCAACATCTGGACGAGATGGGTGGGCTAAAGTATGGGACTCTGATTGGTAGAGGCTCAAGAACGGGTCATTTTGGAGCCCCGGAAACAGTTTCAGTTGGAAATCCAGAAAACAGCGTCAGGGTCTGGATAGGGTGGCAGTTATCAGGGTCCTGAATTGTCAGCAATGACATAATTTTGAAGATGAGGAAGGGGACAAATCCTAACCAGAATCCATTTCAAATGACTGCTCTGTTGTGCTTGGAGGCTTCTGCAAAGCAGGGTAACATGCAGGTTTATATTAGAAAAGCATCAAGCTTCCACATTGGACAAATAAAGATTTGTCACAGTTGGGTTATTTCATTTGATGAGTATTTGGGAAGATGGACTGTGACAGGCATGGAGATGTGGTTCTTTGGAATCAAGGGTGTAACAGGCTCTATTCTTTCATTTTATACCCAGGTTTTCCTTCCCAGTCCCTTTAAAGTTTGACTTGACCTCATGTGGGAAAAAAATTTTCTTTGTAAAGCGTTTTCTTTTTTCCCCCTCCCAGAGTCTGCTGGTCTCAGCAGAGCCTGCTTCTTGAATAGCAGTGATTAAAGATAGAGGCTGTTTCTCTTCCTCCTCTGGGCTCCGAGGAAGCCAGTCTCCCCTCCAGGGCTGTGCTTGGGGCATCTCTTCCTGGCCTACCCGCCATTCCCTGCAGCCATTACACCAGTTAGCCCAGCCAGCCAGCCAGCCAGTCTTTGTTTGGCTTGGCAGGTCCCCTGCTAACTTAGGCAAAGATATTTAGGGAAATGTTCAAAAAACCTGACTCTGGGGCTTTAGGAATAAGACTATGACAGGGAAGCCTGTTCACCTTTATTTTACTACTTTCCTCACTGAGCCAGCACTCGCCCTGTGTATGGGACACTTTGTTTTTCGTGCTCCAATTAGGAATGTCCATAACCAGTCACTAAGTTAATTCACAAATTATTCCTCCAGAACATACTTTGTGCTAAGTTCTATGTGGTGGACAGGAAGTGAAAGGCAGGGCCGTGGCTTGAGAGAAAAGCTATCTCCCAACACAGAGAAAACATTTAGTTTCCAAGATGAGGCGGTAGTATGCTAAGGTCAAAATTATTGTGGGGGAAGAGCAATCATTGTCAACAGAATTTGGAAAAGGAAGAGAAGTGAGATATAGGAGGGGGAAGTGGTTGTAAGACTTCCAGCAGGAAGTAGCTATGAGCTGGACTTGATGATGATCTATATTTGGAAAGTATATTTAGATAATTTTTGCCATGCTATCACCCTTGAGTGAAAATAATCCCAAACAATTCTTCCAGAATCGCGGCCTGGCATTCAAGGTCTTCGATCACATGGTCCCGTCTCCCTATTTTTTCCTGCCAACAGCATCTCCTGATAGTCTGCTACACGGGCTTCCTGATCGAACTTTATTTACTTCTGGTCTCTTGAACATTCCCACTCACCCATGATTTGGCGCCTTCTGTGCTCCACTGTCACTCCTTTCCTGCTATACAATTCTCTAGTCGGACCCATTCTTCACCATATTCAAAAATTACCTCCCTGGCTGGGGATCGAACTCATGTTGCAGTAGCTGCAGATTGCTTCATAGTGCTGACGCTTAACTCCCTGTGCCACCAGGAAGGCTCCGGACTGCAAGAGTGAGCTGGCATAATGTTGGAGGGGAAAAAACGCTGTGTCAGACTTACTGAAGAATGGTATGTCTGTCTCCAATATAATACCTTTCAAAGGAATTTTTGAAGGGTATTTTACCTATAAATTATTATTATATTTTTGCTCACCAGAAAACTATTCTCTCTTTAGACAGGACTTCCCTATACTTGTTTCCCCAACTCAGGTGCCAACTCTGTGTGATCAGAACCTGCATCCTAAACTTCTTTGTGTTCCTCCAAAGTGCCTAGCAAAGTGACATGAAAGTAATAGGAATGGAATAAGTCAATGACAAAGATTGTTTATCACACACATTAATTTTCACAGAAAGTTTAAGGTTCCTAAGTCACCCCCCATGTGCCACAGAAAATGGAAGAGATTTGTGCTATCACATATATCCCATGACTTGTTGGCATTTTCTGTGCTATTTCTAGAAATGGAATCTGTCTGTTCCCATCCCTAGCTGGATCAACTGAGCACCTGGCAGTTTCCTATTGATGCCTGGTCAGCTGTCACCTTCAAACTCCTGGTCCTGTTTGCTTAACATGTCTCCTAGAGCAGGCCTGATTATTTTGGGTCTAAGCTACAGCTGTCAGCGTTTCAGGCGTACCTCACATATTTCTAGAATTAGTTGGAAATATTTGAAGCTTGAAAAAGTAACTATAATGTTCTGAGTATGAAGGAAATATTTAGGCAAGTATCAACTGGTGGCATATAAGGCTAACTAAGAAGAATCAAATCTCTGGTGATAAAATGAGACGAGGACAACCTAGCCAACCCAGCTTGGGTTACTTGCATGTTAGTAGCATGGGTGAGTTACCAAACTATTTGTTATTTTTATTAGTGTGTGATTAAGGAATTGACCAAATGTGAGACTGTTTGTTACAAATGTGAAGTGACAGATTAATTGAACACATCTGCTTTGCTCTAATAGAGAATAATCGTAATTTTAAGCCATTGTTTTATACATGTGCTTTGAAAGTCAGATCGTATCTCTTAGCTTTGTTCGTTTTAATTTTTTTATAATAATTTCTCAAATCTGATGGGGTACAGTGTTGACCTGGAGCATTTAAACTATAATTCTGTACCAAATTATTCAGATATGATTAGTTCTCTTGGAGTCAAGCCCAGGAAAAGTAGAGAGTAAAATGTATGGAATGGCTAGGTACCAAGGCATGGTGAAAGTGGTAGAGACTTCTTAAGCTTCCAAGATCAAATGAAATTTAGTGATTTAATATCAGCCAGGTCACTCATGTCTTCTCTTAGACTTAACAGCTACATTTAACAGTCCTTTTAGATTCCTTTAAGTGAGTGTATTGAGGGAAGTGTCAAATCCCTCTTCATTTTTTTTTTTTTAAATAATTTGCCTTTTTACACTTTTACCTCTGTAATGTGGGTTGGAGAAAATGAAGCCTAAAAATAACCAACTCAGTTGTTGAAATGCTCCAAATTCAAGCTATCCATGGAACCAAAGGCTCTGTGGGTGAAGTGACTGCGGTGCTGGTGATGCAAAGACCACGGCATCCATCCTTGAAAGGATCAGTTACCTTCCCTTTCTATCTATTTTACAGACAGCTTCCCCGATGATTCTGTTGCAGGCAATCCAGGGATCACACTTGGGGAACACTGCCTTCAAGAGCAAACATAGACATGTCCATAGTCTAAAGAAAATCAAAACCTTAAAAGGCTGCTTAGAGTCATTAGATTCTTTTTAAAATTTATGTTTCATGGGGCTATGTGCCTTTGTGATAATTCTAATCCTGCTTCCTTCCAGACAATCAATTATTGATAAAAAGATCACTAAGTTACATCATATGTTGGAGCACTTGAGAACTTAAATTTTCAGCTCCAGGACTGATTTGCAGTCTAACCTTGACTTAATCAGTTAGTTATTTTCCCCTCTTGTAAAATGTAAGTCCATCTAAGAAACATCTGGCAAATTTTGGATGAAAAACACTGAGAAAACGCTTATATCACAAGATGGTTTTTTTTCTCTACCTAGGGTTGCCAGATTTAAGAAGGAATAAAAGACACCCAGTTCAATTTTAATTTCAGATAAACAATGACTAATTTTTTGGCATAAGTATGCTCCATGTAATATTTGGGATATACTTACACTGAGAAAAAGTCATGGGTTATCTGAAATTCAGATTTAACTAGGCATCCTGTATTTAATCTGGCAACCCTATCTTTACCACCACCCTTTTCCTGGAGCCTGCACTTTCTAAGACTTGGGCAACAGAAGAGAGCATTTGCAACTCAAGGCCAGGAAGGAAATGAACACTCATTTAGCATACTACAGTACATGAGAAATGCTAGCAGGAGACTAAAGTTCCACACTGGGGAAATCTAGGTATCTTCTGGGGATGGGGAGCGGGAGGGTAGTGTGAGGGAACATAGGGGAGGGTAGAGAGTGATTGGGCAAACACAGACATGAAATTCCAAAGAATATCCAATCATTTATGCAAACAACATAATCCAACTTGCTTTTTTACAGCCTCAGGAAAAAAATAGAGAACCAAGGAATTCTACAAATAGGCTTCTGTCATTTTCCATTGCCACTACCAAAGAGAAGGAGGCATTTCTATACCAGACCGCACAATCTTGCAAACTCAGCTTGGCTCCTTTACTAACTCCTATATTCATTCACAGTTGTGAGTCAAGAATTTAGATTGCAAAACTTACTGTGCTTACAAGATTCCACAGACTTCTCTCCCTCCCCCCCCCCCAAGATCAGATTTTGCAAGGGACCCTCAGCTTCTTTTGCTGCAATGCTCTGCTTTGAAACACCCAGCTCAATGCCTTTCTTTCCTCCAAGGCACAAGTCTTCCTTGCAGTTCCTGTGGGTCTTCACCTCCTACTTTACTTTTCCTGCCTCCAGCTCTCCAACAGACAACTTATCTCTTTGCTAGCATTCTGGTCTTCCTACCCAAATATGGATTTACGATGACAAGGCAACTATTTTGTTCTGAAATCAGACAAATTAGGAGTACTTGGAAACCATACGTAAATGACGAGGGTAGAGGTGGTTTCAAAAATTAAAATAATTCTCTTCCTGAGAACATATACTAAAGAACTCGGGGCCTCCCTGGTGGTGTAAGGGTTAAGACACAACCTATGAAGCTATCCACAGCCGCCACAGCAGGAGTTTGATTCCCAGCCAGCCACGGAGCAACCCACATGGTGCAGCAGACCTCTCCTGGCTCGCCCACTGCTCCCATCAGCAGTGTACTTTGGTCAATCTGCCTGTTCTATTCCCCACTCTGTCTCTGGTGAATCCTCTCACCCCCCCATGCCTCTGGTCTGTACCCCAGCTCTTGTATGTATAAATAAATAAATCTTTTTAAAAAAATTTAAAAAGAAAGAAAGAAAGAACATATGCTCATTGTAAAAAATTTTAAACAAAATATAAATCAGTAACTGGCCCACAGTAGGTGCTCATTACAGTAGTTCTCTTATCTAACTTCTGCATTACTTTACTGATTACTCAACACTTTCCATTCCTCCTATAAAATATATTGACTGATATCCAGGCTAAGTTGAATGCTTGAAGCTAGTAGGCCATTCACTGGAGTTCAGCATTCAAAGAACTTCACTAAAAGAACTACTTGATGGATGTATATCAAGAAGAAAACTGAACCCAGAATAAAGGAGTGGGGCTCAAGAAATAATGGAGCATGAAATTTGATAAACACATAGGCAATTTTAAAAAACATCAGGGTTAAAAAAAAATAGGGTTTCTTTTATGGAAACTCATACCAAATTCACTTGATGAAATTCGTCTGTTCTAAAAAATTGTGATTTACCTCTCAATAAACCTGCCTTTTAAAGAAAACAAAGGAAGCCCAACAATAATAATGATATAGTGACCAATTTGGGGGAAACTAAAAAGTAAAGTAGAACCAAAATACTGTCCAAGACAGGAAGTAGACAATTAAAGATATGAATTAGAATATTGCTTTATAATTCAAAGGATAAATAGAGACATACATTAAATTGAAGTTTTGCCCAATCTTTGGGTCCATTCAAAAATTTTAAAGGTAAATAACAACATAAATACAATTTCTAAAATTTTAGAGAGAAAGGGAAGATAAAAGAATAATAATTCAATAAAGATGGGGAAGGCAAGGAAAAAAGCAATGAAAAAACACAGTAATATAAAATAAAATGAAAAAAATCTAAACATAACAGGAATACAATAAAAAAAGCTGAAAGTCTGTTTAATCACATTTTAAAGAAACTTCTCAGACTAAAATTTCATACAAAGTTTGAAAGAAAAGGAACCATAAGGTACAAACCAGGCATATTATTAAAAAAAAAAAAAGCTTGTATGACTATATCGGATTTAAAACATAATGGAAAAATATCTTTGGGGTTAAGAGGCCATTACTGTTAAAAGGAATGGTAACAAGACACTATAATAATCCAAATAGCATGTTTCTGGCAAAAGACACACTAAAGATATACAAATCTTACAATATTACAAACAGCCCTATGCTAATAAACTTGAAATTAGATGAAATAATCACGGTCTAATCCAAAGAATAGCAAAAGAATGTTAACTTATTTTATAAGGTTAGTGTAATTTGACTCTAGAATCAGACAAGAACAGTACAAGAAAGGAAAATATTGGTCAAATTCACCTATAAACATAGATGCAATATTCTGAAGTAAAATATAACAAATACAAATCCATATAGGCATGCAATTACGTAAGATATATTCTAGAAAATCTGTTGATGTAATTCACCACACAAACAGATTAAAGGAGGGAAACCAAAAGATCATTAAAATATATGGGAAACCATGGTAAAATAAATATTTTGGCAAACTAGCAAAAAGAGGAAACTTCCTCACTCTGATAAAAGGTAGCTAACAAAAAATACAATAATCATACATAATAATAAAAGAATATAAGCATTTAATTTAAAATTCAGAGGAGAAAATGCTAAGGATGCCTGTCAGTACTGCATCTGTTTGACATTGTAATTGAAGACCCAGCAAACAATAGTATAAAGAAATATATGTCATAAATACATAAGGATTGGAAAGGAAGAAAAAAACAATACTTGCAGATGATAGTCTACATAGAAAATACAATGAAATCTACAAACAATTAAAACAAATAAGAGAATTCACAAGGGTGTTGGATATATTAATATGAAAAATTAATATGATTTCAATGTACCAGAAACAACCAATTAGGATATGCAAATTTTTTAAAATGAATGATCCCACTTCCACTCATGCCAGCTAAGGCCAAATGGGGAGCCTGGACTTTCACCCTCTCCAAACCTTAAGGAGGTGCTCAACCACCCAGCTGCAATGTTGTCAGAGGTCTGAGTGGGAAACTGGAACTTTAGCAAGGCTCCTTCCCCTGTGGTGAGAGTGGAGAGTATGTGAAGAGCCTACATTTCCACTTTCAGTGGTAGTAACAAGGAAGTACCTCTTCCTCCACTGGAGCAATGTTAGAGGAGATATGCTAAGACAGAAGATTTAAACAATATAATATCCCAAATACCAAATTTTTAATTAGAAATTACTAGTCATATCAAGAACCACAAAAATATCAACTTGACTGAGAAAAAATAATCAACAAATGCCAAGACTGAGGTGATGCAGACATTAGAATTATCTGACAAAGATTTGAAAGTAGCCATCATGAAAGTATTTGAATCAATAATTTTAAGTACACTTGAAACAAAGGATAAAAAAATCTCAGCAAATTAATAGAAGATATAAAGAAGATCCAAATGGAAAATTCAAAACTGATACAGATGACCAAAATCAAAAACTTAATGAATGGGCTCAAAAAAAGTTGGAAGAGACAGAGAAAATAAGTAGTAAACTTGAAGACAGAAAAATAGAAAGTACCCAATATGAACAAAAGGGAAAAAGTAGACTGAAAAATATGGACAGGGTCTCAGGGATCTGTGGGACTATCACAAAAAATACCACGGTTGTGTCATCAGAGTCCCAGAAAGAGAACAGAAAGACAATGGACTCAAAAGGTTTTCAAATAAATCATGGCTGAAATTTTCTCAAATTTGGCAAAAGACATGAACCCACAGATTCAAGAATTTTAATGAATCCCATAAAGCTACCCCCCCCAATTTTCTGCACTGAGTACATAGTCAAACTTCTGAAACACTACAAACAGGAAAAAGATCTTAAAAGCTGATGAGACTCAACAAAAACAAAGAAAATAATCCAGTCAAAAAATGGGCAGAAGAGCTAAAAAGAAACTTCTTTGAAGAGGAAATGCAAATGGCCAACAGGCATATGAAAAAATGTTCAACATCATTTGTAATCAGGGCAATGCAAATCAAAACTACAATGAGATACCATCTTACACCAATGAGAATGGCACATATTAAAAAAACTAGCAACAACAAATGTTGGCGAGGTTGTGGAGAAAAAGGAACTCTCCTGCACTGCTGGTGGGAGTGCAAACTGGTCCAACCACTATGGAGAGCTGTGTGGAGATTTCTGGACCTACTAAACATAGAGCTTCCATATGATCCAGCAATTCCACTCCTAGGTATTTACCCAAATGACACAGAAACAGTAATTCCAAAGGGCACCTGCACCCCTATGTTTATAGCAGCACTGTTTACAATAGCTAAGCTATGGAAACAACCCAAATGCCCAAAATAGACAACTGGATCAAGAAGATGTGGTACATATACACAATGGAATATTACTCAGCAATCAAAAAAGATAAACACATGCAGTTTGCAGCAATATGGGTGGAGCTAGAAGGGATCAGATGCTCAGTGAAATAAGTCAGAAAGAAAAAGAAAAATACCGGATGGTCTCACTCATAACAGGAATTTAGAAAACCTAAATAAGAGACCAGGAAAAAGACTAATCAATGCAAAGTAATAATCAAAATCAATAAGCAATTATAAACCAGACACACACCGGGGGGGGGGTGGTGTTGGGGATTATGGAATGGCGGGGAGAGGAAGAACAAGAGTCAAAATAAGGGGGTGTGCAATTGTATGGGGAATATAACCAAAATGAAAATGCATACATTGTACAAACATGAAAAATGATGTAAGAATTATATAAAATAGAATATTTTAAAAAAGCAGCGAGAGGGAAATGGCAACTTAACTGTAAAGGCCAAACAATTCCAAAGAGTGAATTTCTCATCAGAATCTATAAAAGTTGCAAGAATTGCCACAATGTTTTCAACCAACTGTCCATCAACAAATGACTAGACAAAGCAATTGTGGAGTATATACTCAATAAGATGCTACTCAACTATTAAAATAGATGAAATTGGGCCTCCCCGGTGGCGCAGCGGTTGAGCGCTGGGTTGCGAAGCTGCCCGTGGCCTCTGCGGCCTCTGCGGCGCTGGTTCGATCCCCGGCTGCTCCCCGGCCACCGTAGGAGGGTCCCACATGGCGCGCAGACCTCTCCTGCCGCCCGCTGCTCCCCTCAGCAGTGTACTTCGGTCCTTCTGCCTGCTCTGCTCCCCGCTCTGGCTCTGGTGAATTCTCTCACCCTCCCTTCCGCACTTCTGACTGTACCCAGTGCATGTATAAACAAAACAAACAAACAAACAAATAAAACATGCCTCTATTAAAAAAATAAATAAATAAAAAATAAAATAGATGAAATTGTGTCTTTTGCAGCAACATGGATGGAACTTAAGGTGATGATGCTAAGTGAAATAAGTCAGAAGGTAAAAGACAATTACTGTATGGTTTTTCACTCATTTATGGGACATAAATAACCAAAGAAAAACTGGCAAAACACAACAAAAATAACGGTTAGACTCTGTCAGTGGTATCATGTGAGGGAATTCACAGACCACTGGTGGGACTGTTATTTGTTAGTGCCATTTTGAAAAGCAACCAGAAAAACTAAGTATATACTCTTCAACCCAGTAAACCTACCCTACTTTCTAAAAGGAACATACCCTAGAGAAGTTGCCATCCAATGTACAAAGACACTGGTGTTCTTTGTAAGTTGTTTATATTAGTAAGAAAAAAAAAGTCAATATCCATCCTTTGGAGAATGAATAAATCAAATGTGTTTTGGTTGTACAACAGACTACGAGCTAATGTTGGCATGCACTCACGTGGACTGATCTCAAGAACTTAGCGTTGAATAAAAGAATACCAAAGTATATCATGTGTTATCCGTGGCCTGGAAGAAAACGTACCAAATTAAGGAAAATGGATTGACTGGAAGTGAAAGGAAAAGGGAACTTCAACTTTTCCTGTAGTGTTTTATTCTTATTTTTAAAAAATGCAAGACAAGGTAAATGTGGTAGGATATTTCTACTCCACATGTTGCAAACACAAGAGTTTGCTATCAAACCCTTTTCTGTACTTCACTTAGGATGGACAGCTAAGAGAGGGGATAGAGCAACCCCCCCCCCACACACACACATTATGCTTTCAGTCTTTCTAAATTAAACTTCATTTCAAACAACTCCACATAAAATAAAATTTAAAGCAAGATTTATAGAAAAATGGACACTTGCATGCCCCAAAAATCCCTTCAAATGTGATCAAGCATTTATTCTATCTTGTTCACCAGTCTTGAACAGATTTGACACAATTTAAATATTTCTTGGCTCATCTGCAGAGTATCAAGGCTTGTCTGTGGCTTTGAGATTCCTACTCCCTTCACCCCAAACAGCTCTACCAGTTGTTCAAACTGCTCAAATCTTTCTTCAGCCACAGTTGTTGTTTTTTTTTTTTTAAATGAGAGTCTTTTTATTGCTTTAGGCATGTCCCTTCCCCTAACCAGTGATCAGAATTTTAACTATCTAACTATTCAATTTCTCTCTGTCTCTTTACATGGGGAAGAAACTGGATTTCTGTCCCACACAGTTTGGCAAAGGATAGCAGGGAGTGAGAGATTACGGCCAGATGTACATCTGCATGTCAGCAGCAAGAAGGTCTGGGATGGTGCTTTTTCAATCAGAAGGGAGGCTTTTTCCCCCTCTCCAAGGAGAGGGCCTCCTCCCTCCCATCAGCTATTTGGCTGCTAGATGCTCACTGATTAATTACTAAGGTTACATCTACATACAATTGGACTTCTTAACAACAGTTCTAGCAGGCTTCCAGTTCATTCCTGAAAATGCTTCTTATTTTTAAAAGAACTAACCTCCTTTCCCAAAACATACATTTGAAAAAAATGAGAGGAAAATAGTAAAAGAACAAAGCACAGTTTTCAAACAAATAAAGTGATTTCACCACACTTCCTAATATTAGAAAATTAAGCACCGGTGGGAGAGTATTTTCAGGGGCAGGGAAACAATTTGAGTGTCTTCAAATCAGATCTTCAAGCCAATCACTGAGTCTATTATATGGAGGGTATCATTCCTGACACCTTAAGGTTAAGTTCACAAATCCATTTTAAACTGGTAAGGTAAGGTAACACAGGTAACCCATCTCTTTCCCAACAACCCTCCCTCACCCCGCCCATGCTCAATAGACATATTCTATCATTGCTAAGTTCCTTTTCTAGTTTGACTCATTACTGAGAATATCCAACTGTTTTTTGAGACAGATAGATGAGGTCCCCAATACAATCACTGCATGAAACCCAACTGGAAACTGCCTCTAGTTTTGTTACAAGGCAAGGAAAGAGGGGGCCCAGACCCCACAAACCTGCCTGCTCTAAGTAGGTTCTGCCATCCGCCACATCAACACAAAACATATGAGACTTTAGTGGGAAGGAACTTTAATACAATTAGGAAACAATACGGGAAAGGCAAAGAATATAGTTTCTAAATCAAGCACCCAAAGTGACCCGTCCCCTCATGGGTAAAAGTCCATCCAAATGGGATTGGCCCAAAGCAAGTCCCCAAAGCCTGGCACAAGTCTAAAGCATCTTCCAGTGGGGACCCAGAGAAAAGGATCAGAAACCACCAGACAAGTCTGGAGGGAAAAGAGCAAAAACAACAAAAGCAAGACAAAAACCGCCATTGTCATCCTCCCACGGGTCTCTCACCCACATCTGTCTCTCACCCACATTTGTGTCACCCAGTCCACGACCAAAAGGCAAGCGTAGTTTCTTCACATGTCTCTCGGCTCCATGCGCCTCCTCCAGGTCTCCTTCTGGCTCCATCCTGCTTCCTTCCTTCCTCAGTCTCCTCTGCAGCTTCTTCTCTCTCCGCTGAGCTCCACCCTCCCTTGGGTGGGGCAGGGACCCTGGAACCTTCACCTTTCCTGGGGACCACCCTGTTACAGTTTCACATTTACCTTCCAGTGGCACTCAACACACAATGCAGCCAGAGCTAGAAGTAGGTGATTGCAAGGAGTATAATTACGGGTTCTCCAAGCTAAATTCACAAGTATGAGTGACAGTCACTACTCAACCAAGACCCCCATCTCAGTATTAGGGGAAATATTAGAACCCGGTGAAATAAGCAGTAACTCCATGATACCAATGAAAATTAGCACTGAAAATTTTGAGGGTAATCCAGCTGAAATGTATTAATTCAACTCTGGAAAGCAGTACCCACCCATCCTGCCTGCCCAGATCATCTCCCCTTCTCATATACCTTGTGGGTCACTGCAACTCTAAATTGTGCTACAATAGACCAGTGCTTGCTTTTCACATTCATGACATGCTCCTACGGGTGTCTTTGGGGGAATACATGATTCTTAGCAGGCTGGCTATGGAACTGGACCCTTTTCTCTAGCTCTCATTAGAACATACTGAAATGCCAGCAACTGAGAGCGACACCATTATTATAAGGATAACCTTGAAATCCCTTCCAACTTATAACTACAGTAAGTCGTTCAGCAAATTCAGCTGGCTCTCTATGATTAGTAACAAATTATTTCTGTCACATCTTAGAACCAATCATGACACATCTACTGTGGCTGACAATGGTGACCCTTGTTGGATTAGTGACCTGCCACTCTTTCCATGCCTCTGCACATGTTTGTCCCTCTGTTCCAGAAGGTCCTAAACCCTGCATGATAAGTCTACAAAACAAGTTTCGTGATTGAATGAAAGAATGAATGTAGTGCTGGTGTCCTCGGATAAGCCCCCCACTGTATTTATAGCCTTCATACATTGGGCCGCAGCCATGCACCCATGAAAATTAATATTCTGTTATGAATAGGAAAGTCACCTGTGATTATGGGTGATTTTTTTTAACCAGAAAGCACTGAGGAGTAAGATGTTTTGCAGCTGTGCATTTTTACTAAGGGCTGTTTAAAGAAACATAAAATATGTTTGCCAGAAGAGGTAAAAAGATGGATGCAAATTATAGCCCCCAAATAGGTAATTCATTATTCTTTTGCATTTGCCTCAAAATGTGCCCCTAAAAGAGCAATTATCCTTGGATGTCATTTTTGACCAGCGACAGGGACCAGAAAGAGTGACTTAATTTGGGCAGGAGTTTGCTGGGACATAATATGGCTACTGTGCCTGGAGTCTTTCTTGGTCATAAAAGCAGTAAGGAAGTATGACATAGCAGTGTGATGGTAAATCACAGCTCAAGCCATTTTGGTTGGCAGCATTTGAAAGACAAATAAACATTCCTTCAGGAGCGGAGAAGACGTGGCCTAATTACTGCCATTCCTGACCTGGGAGTCTGCCCTGGTGTCGTTCCTGGACTCAGGCGTGTCTACACAGAGAGACAAGGGCAGGTATCTGTCAGGTGAGGAGGTAGGATGTGAGGACTGGCTGTCTCCTCCTATCCAAGGAAATCAGGCAGCCAAACTCCAAGGACAGTCTGAGGGGCTCTGTGGAGCCCGAAGGGAACACAATCAGAGGAAGAGGAGAGGTTGCCCCCAGGCACTCTGACTTGAAAATTGGAGTTGGGGGGCAGGGTGAAGGAGCTCACTGCATTTTTGAATTTCTGCAATTTTTACCTTAGGCTAGGCCAATTTACCTCCTCCTTCCCTCTGAGGTCTCCCTGCCTGGCCACAGCTGTGGCCCAAGTAGGCTTGGGGACCATCCCAGGGGACAATAACCTAGAGATGGAGCCTCGTTTGCTGCGTTTTCAGAACTCAAAAACCTCCACTCTTTTGCATCCGTTCTTTTACACCGATAGCACCTAGTGTCCTCCCCTCCTGCTTCTGATTTCTCTGTCTATGTTTCTCTGTCTATGTTTCTCCCTGTCTATGTTTCTCTCTCTCTCTCTCTCTCTCTCTCTCTCTCTCTCTCTCTCTCTCTCTCTCTCTCTCTCTCTCTCTCTCTCTCTCTCTCTCCTTATACGTCTATCCCAATCCCATCCATTCTCGAACTTTGTTTACATTGTGGTGAATATATATATATATATAATTTTCCACATTAACTATTTAAATATATAGTTCAGTAGCATTAAGAACATTCATTCACATTGTTGTCCAGTCCATCGCCAGAATTCTTCATCTTCACAATCAACTCTACCCATTAAGCAATTCTGCTTCCCCCAGCACCAAACCCCGGCAACAACCATTTTTTTTCTGTCTCTAAGAACTTGACTCCTCTAGGTCCCTCATGCAAGTGGAATCACACAGTGGTTTGTCTTTTTGTGACTGGCTTATTTCACTTAGCATGCTGTGCTTGAAAATCATCCGTGCTGTAACTTCTGTCAGAACTCCCTTTTTAGAACTGAGTGATATTCCATTGCACAGATAGACCACATTTTAATTATCTGCACATCTGTCAATGGACACTTGGGTTGTTTTCATCTCCCAAACTTTCCTTTGAACTGTGAAAAATTAGGAATGAACACCAAAAATGCCGATGTGAGGTAGGCATTACCCCATTTTACAGACAGCAATACTGAGATTCAAAAAGCTGAGTGATGTTAATATTTGCAGCAGAATTTGGATTGGAAATCCCTCTCTTCAGCTCATCTGACTCTAAAGATTCCACTCACAAGTACCTCTCCCAATGCCTACCAAGGCCCAGGGTCCCCTTCGCCATCAGTTGCTACTTCCCTGTGTTTGTTGCAGGGAGTGTTGATTTTGTTTGTTTTTTAAAGAAGGGTAGAGTTGACTGCAAAGACTGGCCATTAACCACACAGGCCTGGAAGGATCCTTTGAATCCCTCAAATCCTGATCAACCCCCTCTCTCATAGGCACACCTATGGGCCCACAAACACACACTCACTCACACACACACTGAGTTCTAAAATCATTCCACTTTGGGGGCTACCAAGACTCCTCTGGTGTTTAAACCAGGCAGTGAACATTATTGGGATGCAAAGATTAAGTTGAACTGTGTTCATCAATTAGCAGAAAGACTGGCCCAGAAGCCTAGGGACTTGGTTCATGTTCTGGGATCCGCAACTCTTTGTTATTTGTTTTATTTCTTCTCCTGTGGCTCTCTGCTCTTGTCTACCTTGAATGAATTCATTAAAGAGGTGCCCAGCATTTTAAAATGCTGGAGGAATTAGGCTTCAGGCTGTTGGCAGATGTTTGCCTGTCAGTGCGTGTGTCTTAGATGCCTGAGGGACACCCAGTTCCACTAAGGAGAAGAAAGCCAGAGGAATTTTGCAGCTGAGAGTGGGGTGTGTGTTGGGGGGTGCCCCACAGAGGTGAGAAAAGGCCCAGTGGGGCAGGGAAGTTGCAAACGAAACACAGACTCCACAGCTTCAGTTTTGCCAGGAGCTGGCCAAGTCCACAGCTCTCTGGCTCCTCCAAAGACGGGCCAGAGAGGCCGTGCACATGCCGCTACCCTAGGCAGCAGCAGGCCCAGCTGGGTAAACAGAAGTGCAGGAGCAAAACAAGCCAATAAATCATGGCACAACTCTAGCCCGTGAGTCTGCAGTCCCTCCTCCCGCTTCCTTTCCTGCTCCCCCGGGTCTCCCGATCAAGCAAATGGGCCCAGGTGTCCTTTCATCTATCTCCTTTGCCCTTTACAAGGGAGACGGGTATCTTATAGGAAGGGTGAGCTCAGTCCCACCTGTGACCTGCCCCGCAGGGAGCCACGATCTTCACACTTCCAGCTGCTAAGGGCAAAAAAGGCCAGCAGACCTGGAAGGCTTGAGAAACTTCAGGTCGGTCTCTGGTTAGGGGGCCCTGGGTGGTGGACCTTCAGAGTTATGGAGATGAATGCAGCATGTTCTCCTCCTCAAGCACTGGAGTGTGGGCACACAGAGCCCTCTTAGGGTCAAGGTTGGCCTCAAACTCTATCATTGCCTCATTGCCTCTTGGCTTCAGTTTCTCAAAGACTCCCCATGCAGAAGTTCAGAGTTCAGAACTCATCTTTGAGATCACTCATTCTGCTTGCAAGTGGATGTATCATCCATTGTGATGCCAATGATCCCCCGCAGGCCTCTTCCTTCAGGAGGCCTACACCAGGCCGTGTTCTACTGGGCACTGAGTGTCCTCAGTGTCTACAACAATGCTAACATATAATTGGTGTAGATTAAACACTTGTTAAGTGAATGAGTGAGTTGGCATAGTGTGATGGTTAAGAGTGAGTCTCTGGAGTCAGACCAGAATTTCAGCACAGATTCTGCCAATCTGACCTTAGAAAAATCACTTACCTTTACCTTCCCTTGGCTTCGGTTTCCTTGTCTGTATAATAAGAATAATGGTTTCATCACAAAACTAATATTGTGAATTAAAAGAGATGATGCATGTACTGCCCTCAGCCAGAACTTGATTCATTAGTCCTCAGTAAAATGTCAGCTGCTATTATTATTATTATTATTATTATTTTGTATACTAACTCCAAAAAACAGCTCCAGACTGCCAGGGATGCTCAAAGAGGATTCTATGTTCTCATCCTGACCTGATGGAAAAGAGTCCTCTAAAGCCTACATGGGTGGAGAAGGAAGAAGTGGGAGATTACTTGCCAGGGATTTGCCTTCTCTGGTTTGCCAAACCCAAACCATCTGAAATAGTCTTTAGAGTGTAGAAATATATTGCACACATATGACAAGTAGCCTTTATCAGCCATGCAGGTGTTGGGGGAAAAAATTAAGCCATCAGTGGGGACTGCTACCTGAGTGAAGGCAGAGGTTGAGGGTAAGCCTACTTACTAAAATTCTGTAAGCATTCAAGCAGCCAGTTACAAGTCTAAGGGTTAGAAATAGCATTCTGATTCTTCATCAAAAAGTTCCCCAGTTGAAATATATAAAATAATTTTAAAAAATAAAATAAAGTTGGAGCCTACCAACACAGAGACGCAGACCCCAGTAGGAAGTTACTACCCTATTCCTTAGTGGAGTCTTTGACTCCATGAGCAGAATGGCTGCCTTAGCATGCGCTTGAGTTCATCAAATGTCACACACTATATTTCAAACATGTGAGTTGACATCATGTGAACAACATTACACTCACTTCTAACCCTACTTGAACTTCAAAGGACTTGCCAGCCATATTGGCCCGACCTAACTGTGTCTCACTTTTGATCAACTGGTACCTGATGGCCAAGACTTTGATGCCCATATGTAATTAGAAACGGAGCCAAGAAAGGGAAATTTTGATTAAAGGTAAATGAACTCAAGTCTTGGAAAGTTTGAGTTCACAAAGCCCATGAGGTCAGAGCAAGTCTAAAATTCTCTACCTGAAAATACTCCAATGACATCACCTTGAGTCTGGGAGCGTCCTTGGGGTCTGGAGAAGTGTGAGCCAAGAAGCCTTCCTGGAGAAAAAAAATTCCCCATCGCAAAGTCTCCCCAGAGAATTTTAGTTCTCAACATAGCTGTAGGGTAAACTGAATTTTGAGGAGGACTGTGAGGATAGAAGTGTAACCTTTCACTCCTGGCTCCCTACGCCAGCTTCTCCAAATAATGAACTTGCCTGTGTGAATTATTTGAAAAGTACACAAAGAGCACCCTGCTCTCCAAAAATACCTCCTTCTTGGCCTCCAGTGAGTCACCTTTTTTACAGCTTTGGGGCTTGACATTCCTCATGGTCAGGGAATTTGGACAGGGTTACTTAGGGAGGCTTTAGCAAACAGAACACGTGACTCAAGCAAGTGCATGCTATCCGGCCAGTGAACGAGGTCTGTGAGCAAGGGACACCCAACATGGAACAGATTTTGAGAGCAACCTCAGGACCTAATGCTCCCGCTGGGGAGCAGACACCTGAGAGATATTATCCTGAGAATTACCTACTTAAAGCCACCAGGGGCTGGACACAGCAGCAAAAAGGCAAGATAGGAGGGCAAAGAAGACAAATGTTTACATTTTGCCTGGAGCCGTGCTGGGTAGTCTTCCCATAAGACCTTTCTCCATCAGACAGAAGGGAGACAAAGCTGAAAGACCTTTCTCCTCCTTTACTCTTCCCACCTCTCTGTCGTGCCAAATGAAGGGGTTAAGAAAGATCCTGTGAATTGCTGTTTAACAGAAAAACTAGGCCCCCCACTTACAGGTTGCTTACTGATAAAAGAATTTATAATAGTCATCCTCTAAGTAGAAAGTATTTCAGCCAAGTCCTTTTTTACCTCACACCAGGGCAAAAACTGTGGACAAGTGTCCCTTATGAACATAGATAAAAAACTCTAAACAAAATTGATAAAAGGTGAATCCACAGAGACAAAAAGTAGATTAGTATTTGCAAAGGGCTAGGGTAGGGTAGAATGAAAAGTAATTATTTAATGTGTATAGTATGAGGGAAATATTCTGGAAGTGTACAGTTGGTGACTACACAACACTGGATACACACTAATGCCACTGAGTATTTTTCAAATGAGGCATTTTGTGTTATGTGTATCTTGCCACAATAATTTTAAAAATCCTCAACAAACTATTAGTAATCTGAATTCAATAAAATACAATAATGATAACATTATGACCACTGAGATTTTCCCCAGGAATTCAAATTTGGTTCCACTTATGAAAATAAATCAATGTAATACAACATACTCATAAACAGTGGGCTAAAACCACACATACATTTCAATCGATGCAGGGCAATCTTTTGACAAACTCCAATAACTTTTCATGATAAAAATATTCAACAAACTAGGAATGGAAAATAACTTCTTCAATCTGACATAGGCCATCTATGAAAAATCCACAGTAGACATCAAATTTAATGGTGCAGGACTGACAGATTTCTCCCTAAGATCGGGGACTTAAGATGTCTACTCTTCTATTTGAACAAAATGCTGGAGGGTCTAGCCAGGCCAGTAAGGCAAGAGAACAAAATAAAAGGCATCCATGTTGGAAGGGAAGAAGTAATATCCCGATTCAGCAAAGTGTAGGATACCAAATCAATGTAAAAAATAACTGTATAACTATATATTAACATGGACAACCTTTTACAATAAAATAATTAGGAATGAATTTAACCGAAAAAGAGCAAAACATTTTTGTACATTATAAGTTTTTCATGTTTGAAAATGTATCACCTTAAGCTAAAACTCTGAAGCAAGTAACTAGAAATACAGTCTCAAGAAGTAAAATGTTAAATGTTTTGGAGGCCTCCCTTGTGGTACAGGGATTAAAGACACAGCACTATCAAGCTGTCTGCAACCACTGCAGCATGAGTTCGATCCCCGTCCAGGGATCTAACACACATGGTGCAGCAGACCTCTCCTTTCTCGCCCGGTGTTGCCCTCAGCAGTGTATTTCAGTAGATGTGCCTGTTCTGCTCCCCACTCTGTTTCTGGTGAATCCTCCCCACCCACCTCTGGCCTACACCCCAGTTCTTGTATGTACAAATAATTTTTTTTTTGAAAAAGTTAAATGTTTTAAAAGATCTTATTTATTAGATGTTTTAAAATTAAATGATGGGGCCTCCCCCGTGGCGCAGCGGTTGAGCGCTGGGTTGCGAAGCTGCCCGCAGCCTCTGCAGCGCCGGTTCGATCCCCGGCTGCTCCCCGGCCACCAGGGGAGGGTCCCACCTGGCGCGCAGACCTCTCCTGCCGCCCGCTG
This sequence comes from Talpa europaea, assembly GCF_964194135.1. Classification (NCBI taxonomy): domain Eukaryota; kingdom Metazoa; phylum Chordata; class Mammalia; order Eulipotyphla; family Talpidae; genus Talpa; species Talpa europaea. The sequence goes on from NC_140081.1 coordinate 84,663,794, forward strand.
CTCCCCTCCGCAGTGTACTTCGGTCCTTCTGCCTGCTCTGCTCCCCGCTCTGGCTCTGGTGAATTCTCTCACCCTCCCGCGCTTCTGACTGTACCCAGTGCTTGTATGTATAAGTAAATAAATAAATAAATAAAATAAAATAAATTGAAAAATGTTTAAAAAAAATTAAATGATGGTGGGGAAAAATCACTTTGGTATTTAAATTCCATGGAGTACATTTTAAAGAAAAAAGTAAATTTTCTTTTAAATGTTGATATTTACAGATTGAAAATAACATCTTTGGAACTGTTTATGATTTAAAAATTATCTGTTTATACTTATGATTTTAAAATTATCTGATACACGTGTGCAAGAGGACACTTAGTAATTAAAAGACCAAGGAACACTGAGAATGAAGGGCACAATATCACTTGTGTGGTGTTTTGGTAAAAAATATATAACCTCAATCTTACGTAGAAACATCAGACAACCCTAAATTGAGGTGCATTCAAAAAAGCTTCTGGCATCTTAAAAAGTGTCATGGTCATGAGAGACAAAAAAAAAAAAAGATGGAAGGACTGTTACAGATTGGAGACGAAGGAGACATGGCAATGACAATTCAGTGGACCAGAACACATCAGTGGACCAGTGAACTGTGCTAGAAGATTATTGAGCTTTGGTTGCATTTGTGGGGTGGTAACATACATCTGAAGAGGTGTGAACCTAGACCCTTAAATCAAATACAGTGTTATAAACCAATAAAAAAAAAGATCAATGGAAAGGCTGGGGACATCTGAATGAACTCTAGTAGTTTAATGCTGTAGACTGAATGATTGTGTGCCCTCAAAATTCATATAGAGAAATCACAACCCTTGATGTGATGATTGGGAGTGGGAGGGAGTCTCTGGGAAGTGATTAGATCATGAGGGTGGAACCTTCACAAATAGGATTAGTGTCCTTACAAAAGGGACCTCAGAGAAATCTCTCCCTTTCTACCATGTGAGGAAACAAGAAGATAGCAATCTGCAACCAGGAGAGAATTCTCACCAGAACCCAACCATGCTGGTATCCATTTCTCAGACTTGTAGCCTCCAGAACTGTGAGAAATAAATTTCTGTGGTTATGAACTACCCAGTGTATGGAGTTATGGTCATAGCGGCATGAACTAAGACATTTAGTTAGTATTATTGCCTAATGTTAACTTCCTGGTTTTAGTCACTATCCTATGCTTATCAATTAACATTAGGGAAAACTGGATGAAGGGTATATGGGAAATCTCTGTTCTATTTTTTCCAATTTTCATATGAGTCTAAAATCACTTCAAAACAAAGTTTCTAAGTCCTGTGGAGATCAGGCAAAAGCATTTGAAGATCACTGTTACATGAGTCACAGTGTCCATGAGATAAGGGCAAACCTGTGCAGCTCTTCCTGATTCTAAGATCTGAGGTAGCTTCTCCCCTGGTGCCCTCACGCAGGACTGATGTGACAAGTTTCCCAGCATCCTTTTGCAGGAAACAGTGACAAGTAGTACTCACTTTTCTTTCTGTGGGTCTGCACTGTGCACTGAGAGGATACTTGCATCTTTCTTAAGTGTGTGTGCTCAATTTATTTTCTTTGTAGAAAGGGTTATTTTTCCTGATTACAAAGGCAATATAAAATCCTCATAGGAATTTTAGTAAGCAAAGATAACTACAAAGACGAAAATAAAAATGTTTCAAATTGCACACTTACAATGAGTGTGTTGGGCTATTTCCTCCTAGTCTTCTTCCACGCATAATTACATGAGTTGTGGGGGATTTTAATAAAAATATGAATCATCTCATTGTAATGTAAACTACTTTTCTTTTTTTTAACAATTATAAGACCATCTCTCCACATAATGACATGCTTTTCTCTAACACCATTTTAAAATTCCTTTGTGTGGATGGATGAAAATTGATGTGACCAACTGCCCCTATTATTGGACCATGTGCTCATCAGCCCAATAAGGGCTGTGGTTCTGGCTCTGCCAGGCTCTGCACACAGGTAGACACTTAGCCCAGGTCAGCTGCACCCACACACATTGGTAGCTATTAAATCCCAAAGAAGATTGGGTTTCTGCTCTATTGAAACATAAGCAGCCATCAGAATATTGCTACTCCTAGTGGATGATGGCAGTCTGCAGTGTCCATCTCCCTGCACCCCAATTTAGAAGTTTTTGGGCATATCCCCAAACATCATATAAGTACATTTTTTCAAATTTCATTGATTTCTAATAATTGATTAACTTGTAAACATAATTTTAACATTTATTTTTCCATTTTATTTTGTGCATAATAATACAGTTGTAGTTTACAAATAATATTAATATATGTACTAACATAATAATTATGGGTGTTATCTAATATCCTCCAAATAATGTACTTATTTGGAATTTTTATGTATAATTTTACTTGTGAAAATTATTTATTTTATAAATTATGTATAATTGATCATACTTCTTTGTAAATGATGTGTATATTATTTATAAATTATGTATTAATAATGTGTAAATTACAAACATGCAGTCTTAAATTTGCTCAGTGTGTATGCTTTATACCACATAGCATATACAAAAAATAGAAATCTAAAAGTGATAAAATAAATGGAAATAGATGTTCAAAAATGTTCTTCGTGCACCCCAGTGTGCACACCCTACTTTGGAGATCACTAAATGAGGAGATCCTCAATTTGATTCATTTGTTTTCTGGGAAAGAAAGGCAGCATGTCGCTTCTCATAACACCTTCAAATAGCTCCTGACCAGGTCCTCAGTCAGGAAGTTCATCTTGAACCCTCTTGGACCCCTCCAGGCACTTCAAATTGACTCCTGCAGAGGACTGCTGACCTCTGTGCCACATGGCTGTTCGTTATGCAGCTTGTGTATTGTCTATTGACTTTAGATTGTTGGAGCCTGTAGGCAAGAGGCGGGCCATTAATCTGTCCAGCACTTAGCCTGCTGTTAGCCTTCATTGTTACAGGCTACTGTGATTTGTAGACCAAACACTGGCCCTGGAGTCAGAAAACCTGGGTTTTCCTCCTCCCTCTGCCCCTTGCTTAGTTGTATGACCTTGGGCAAGCCAATTTATCTCTCTGAAGGAAGCCACAGCTTGTCACAGGAGGCAGTGTGACCTGGCAGAAAAGACACAGGTCCTAGAATCACCCACACCCTGTTCAAATCAGCCCTGCCACTTGGGTGCTATGCAATTTGGGGCCTCTCTCAGCTTCCAGATTCTCATTGTTAACTGGAAGATGATAATACCTATCTTACAGGATTGTGAAATTCTGTGTCAGTTACTAGGATAGTGCTCAGTCAATGCTGCATCTGTCTCATTTAAAGGTAAGCAGAATTACTGAATGTCAGAGTCCTCCAAAATCATCTGTTTCACCCCCATCACTCCACAATAAGCAAACTGAGACTAAAACCCAGGAAGGGGGCTTGTCCGATGTCACCTCCTGATTTTTGTCTCTTCCATGAAGTCTGCTGACCTAGATTCTTATTATGGTGTTACCACTATCTCCAGGAAAATTCTCCTCAAGAGTCCCCTTTGCTTATAATAATTGGGGAGAGGGGGCATGAGAAGGAAGAGAAGGGAAGGGAATGAGTCATGACATAAAACTAAGGCCCACAGGTCAGATAAATATGACTGACTATGCAGAAGGAATTTGGGTGACAATAACATTCATGATAATGGCTCATACTAAGAACTGGGTATTATTCTAAACAATTTACCTATATTAGTATACTTAATCCTAGCAACAACATTATAGTCTCCATTTTATAGTTGAGGAAACCAGAGCTCTAAAAGGCTTCAAGATTGCCCAAGGTTATACAGAGGGAGAACTAAGATTCCAAGCTAGGTAGTCTGTCTAGGCTAGTGGTTCTCCAACTTGAGAATGGATCAGCTCACCTGAAAGAGCTTGTTAAGACACAGATGACTGGATCCCATCTCCAGAATTTCTGATTTAGTAGGTCTGGGACAGGGACCGAGAATTTGCATTTTTAACAAGTTCCCAGGTGATGTTTATGGTGCTGGCAGAGGAACCACAGGAACACACAAGTCATGTTCTCACAAGACATGTTCCCATGAGACCCTTTATTGATTCCCTGATAACTTTCAAGCACAGACACCGTCTAAAAACATGCGGGGATTTCATAACCTGGACTTATTTAGCTTTCTAATCTCATCTGCTTTCTGGTACCCTCCACTGACCCCATGTCCATCCTCCAATGCTATTTTTATTTCAGAATGTACCATGATCTTTCTGTTTTGTGTCTGTATTTGCTGTTCCCTCTTTCTAAGATGCCTGCACACTCACACATTCTTGCCAAGTCTTGACAAGTATTTTGTGGGTTAAGATTAGATATTCAGCACAAGTGTTACCTCCTTCCAAAGACCACAGAATCTTACTTCTTACCCCCCACTCCATGCTGCAGCTAGGGGAATCCTGGGGGTTCCCAGTTCACTGGCCTTCCCTCAGTCATAGTCCTACACTCTCTAAACTATACTTTTCTATACATTGGCTTCCCTTCCAAGCATGAGGGACTTGTTCCACTCATATCAGTATTCCCAGTGGCTTACATCTGATATTGCTTGTTGAATGAATGTATAAGGTTGATGGTTGAGACATCTCAATAACTCAAATAACTATTAAAAACTGCTTGGTAATAAGTAAGTATGGAATCAGGTAAAGAAAATTGCCTCTTGTGCTAAGTCTATCCCAGCACCATAGAATTTATAAACCATTCTTTATCCCTCTTTCTCCTTTTCTCTCCCCCCAAACCACCAATCCTCAGTGCTAGAGACACACTGATAATGAACCTTAGGCTACCTTTCCAGTTCTTCTGCCCCTGTCTCTGATTACCTCTAAATTGCCATTAAAGTATCCCCTTTTACTGTGGGGACAGAGCCTCAAACAGGCATCCCTGTCTCTGGCCACATTGCAGGACTTAGCCAACTCCAGTTTGCAGGCGTATAATATTCAGTGTGCTCCTGAATGGAAGGAAAGGGCTAGGAGCATATCCTGGGTAACACGGATTTCAACTTTGTTTCTGGATTGTGGCTTATGCTCTTTAGGGAAGTCTTGCCAGCCCTCTTAGAAGAACATAATAGGATCTTCTCTCATGCCATATTACTCTCTTATTTTTTTTTTTATATTTAAAGGGCAGGTTTATTAGGGAAAGAGACAGAAGAGTAAAAGACACTTGCATAGACATGAGCGGGCAGGAAGAGCTGCCCCGAAAGGGACAGGTTTGCTGAGAGAGGCCTGCATGGTTGCAGGCTGGCAGTCTTGAGGAGAGCGGCCTTCGCTGAAGGAGGTCAGTGCAGAGAAGTCCAGGCATGGTACAGGTCACAGGCAGGCAGGCAGGAAGCTGCCACATCTGTTTCAGGACCAAAAGGCAAGCACAGTTTCTTCACATGTCTCTCTTCTCCGTGTGCCTCCTCCAGGGCTCCTTCTGGCTCCATCCTGGTTCCTTCCTTCCTCAGTCTCCTCTGCAGCTTCTTCTCTTCTCTTTAGCTCCACCCTCTTTTCACTCTCTCATTATTTTTTTCTCTTTCTGACATGAAGGCAGATAATGAATGCTGATTGGCTTCATAATGTGTAAGTTACTTGACTAGAGATCCAAAAAGCATCAGACAAGTTTAATATTTATAACATGCTTCTCCCAATGACTGACCTCTAGTTTCATCGAAAGAGTTGTGAAGTACCCAAAGCAAACTGAAGGGGGAGTTGAGTTATACTGTGTAAACTAACTTCCAACCAGTTCTGGTGGAAGTTTAAATAGAAAAATTTGCTTAACAAACAACAATTACAACAAATAACAACAAACCCTGGGGAGGAGGAAGAAGCAGATTTCCAGAATTACCATACTATAATGTTCAAAATGTCCAGGTTTCAACAGAAAATTATGAGACCTGAAAAAAATCAGTTCATACCCAGGAAAAGAAAATCAATCAAAATTGTCCCTGAGAAAATCCAGATATTGGACTTCTAGAAAGATTTAAATCAGCTATCTAAAATATGTTCAAAGAACTAACAAAATGCTAGCTAAACAGCTAAAGAATGAAGGGAAGTTTTGGGAATGATGTCTGAATAAATAGAGAATATCAATAAAGAGATAGAAAATGTTTTAAAAGAACCAAATGGAAATTTTACAGTTAAAAATTACAATAACTGAAATGAAAAATTTACTACAGAAGTTCAATAGCGTATTTAAACAGGATGAAGAATCAGCAAATTTGAAGATATTGATATCCACTGTGAGAAATAGAAACAGAATGGAGAAAAATTATCAAAGCCTCAGAGACCTGTGTGAGTCACCATCTAATATACCAACACACATGTAATGGGAATTTCAGAAGAAGTGGAAAGAAAGAATATTTGAAGAAATAGTAGCTAACAACTTCCCAGATCTGATGAAAACCCTAATCTACACATCAACACCTAATCTACACCTAATTTCAACTGGTATAAATTTAAGAAGATCCACACCAAAATGCATCACAAATAAACTCTTGAAGACAAAGGTAATAAGAGAATCTTGAAAGCAGCAGAAGTGACTGGTTCCATAAAAATTGATCCTCAATCAGATTAACAGTTGGTCTCTCATCAGAAACTGGCAAGGCAAAGAAAGCAGTGGAAAAGACATATTCAAAGTGCTGAGAGGCAAAAACTGTCAACCAGGAATTGAACATCCAGAAAAACTATCCTTTAAAATGGAGAAATGAACACATTCCAAAATAATCAGAAAGTGAGTTTGTTGTTAGGAAATCTTCCCTACAAGAAATGTCAAGGAAGTCCTGCAGGCTGAAATGAAAGGACCCTAGAGAGTAATGAAAGAAGTAAAGAAAAAAAGAGCACCATTAAATGTAATATTTATATTTAAATATTGAAGATATTCATATATTTTTGCAACTCCTTTTTTTCTTATCTGATCAAAAAGACAAATGTATAAAGCAATATAAATCTATGTAGGTGGGCATTTTAAATGAGGAGACTGAGGCATGAGACATTTAGGTAACTTATGCAAAGTCCCACAGCTGGTAAGTGGTAGAGCTGAGTGTGACCCCAGACAGTCTGACTCCAGAGTCCATGCCCTTTCCACTTAACCACATTCGAAGAGCCTCAGATTTGTCTAGCTATAGATACTAGATCTTAAATGATATGACTGATAGGACTTGAGGGCTTTCAAAAAGGTGTCCTCTATCAATTTTCCTTTATTGACTCTCCCACTTGCTGGCTGATACCTGAAATTCCACTGTTAGATATTGAGTTCTTTGGTTCGAGATTCCTATCTCTGGAAATAAAGGCTTAGGAGACAACATATAAGTCACTATGATCCTCTTTGCTGAGAGATGGTTTTATTGTGCACATGTAGACAGCCAACATAAAATGCAATCATACCCGGAGAAGGGAGAAACTGTAAGACCATGAGGGCCAGAGGGCTCCGCGGAAGAAAAAGGAACAAGGTAGAACACTTGCAATAGACAAATGTCACCCTTTGGGGGAATACCAGCCTTGGTCAAATGATCATTACTCTTTTGAAAAAGCCCTCACAGACAGCACTGCTTCTGAGAAGCAAAGTCTTTTACTGGGGAGTCTGGAAGCAAACTTCTTTAGATGTGGTGCTATGAACCCTGGAGTTTTGTTGTTTATCCCATAATCCCCTCTGTTAGCTCTGAAGTAGTATTCAACACAGATTCCTCTGTCAGTACTGCTACTTGCTAGCTGGGAGACAACTCCTGTCTGTAAGGTTAGAGGAAAGAAGGGGCTGAGAAGCAGGAGGTGGAAGACATTGCAGCTGAGAGCCTGCCTTTCCTCCCAGCTGAAAAGAGTTGTGGGAGAAGCATTCTTGCCTTGACTTGGCTCTGACCTTGATGACTGTATGACCTTGAGCAAGTTAGTCTCTCTTCTCCATCAGGCTTCACTTGCTTCCTGTGTGTCAACAGCTCCCATGCCCATATCCTAACACTAAACCTCCCCACTGAGCTAGAGCTATTGTCCTAGGTGGGGCAAGTTTCCCTTCAGAAAATGCCTACAAAAAGAAACGTGCCTTAATTTTACACATCTGTCTAAAAGGCAAAGAATGTTCCCTGCAGCCTGACTCCTCGGTGTTTCATTAGTGCCACCACTTCAGAACTGTGCGACCCAGACTAATGTGCCCAAGTCTCAGTTTACTGGTCTATAAAATGGGCATGCAATCATGCCTATCTGTGACATAAGTGCTTAGCACTGTTCCTGGGACATATTAAATGCTCAATGTTTGCTTTTAAAAGTGAATTATGAGCAATGGTTGGATTTGATTACCAAATTGGTGCTCTTGGGTCAACAAGTTGGGTTCTTTATTTTTGAGACACCTAAACCAAATGAAAGCCAATTCAAGCTTTGGAAACACGGGGTAGAGCCTTCACCCTTCCAGTATCAATTACTCTGGGGTCCTGCCCCGAATCTTGCAAAGGCACATGTGTCACCTGGTAATTCACAAACACTCCCTTCCACATTGCCATGGTGGCGCAGGTGCCATCTATTTGGTAGGATTTCTGGGGCATGGGGAAGCGCTACCCCCTGTTTCTCCCAATGACTCCCTCCTAATGTCTGAAATGCCCACCATGTCTTCTAAGGAGACTCAGTTAAGAAGTATTTACCCTTTCAGTTCTCATCCCAGCGCTGTGACCTCCATCCTGGGGATTTTTTTGCCTCCTCGAGACTCTTGTTAATATGCAAGTATGCCTGTTACGCCCCAGGCTCTTACTAACTTACTAACTAACTCCCAGCTGGCGATTAATTCCTTAGCAGGGCTTGACAGAGTGAGGCACAGAATGAGGACGTGAACTAGACTTGCAGCAGGAAAGAGGTGGGGGCTGGGAGTCAGAGTCTCAGCCCCAACTTCACTGCATGTAGCCCCCATGTCCTTCCCTCCAGCCCGCCTAAAGCTCCAGACAGAAAGTAAACCCAGTGTCTGAGCAGTCCACGACTGGGCCATCAAGTCATACCAATCTGGCCAGAGGAGATTGGTCTACAACATGGGACATTTTTCAAAGAGATACGGTTTTATGACTGCCCAGCCGGCACAGTAGCAAGGAACTAATAGCCAGCCAAGGGCTGCCAAGTCTCAGACTTGGCAGATCTACTTTAATGACAAAATAAGAACCATTTATAACAAGTGTATTGGTCTGTAAATGCCCCCCCCCGACGTCCCCAGCCAACAGTTTGTTCCTACAGATGTGAGGGGCATGTACCCACAATGCTTACTCCATTTTTAAAAGGCTCTCCAAGAAAACCCAAGCTTTATGAAGCTCAGGCCCCAGCAGATACTCTCAAATGCTGAGAATGCACCATCCAAAGCAGTGACCGGAGTTTGCCAGATCATCAAGAAGCAGGACTGTCGGGAAGGAGCAACCCTGGCCTTTGTAAGAATGAGGCACCAACACCCCAAGACAGGCCCCATCCCAAGACAGGCCCCCCCCCACCAAGACAGGCTCCCTCATCCACTAAGAATATGTACAGCATCACCAAACATCAAATAAAAATTCTTTTTTTTTTGTGGGAAGTAGGAGGTAGAAGTCAGAGATGCAAATTGCCGAAGCAAGCGGGAAGGAATGACAGCGAAGGGGCCCCCACTGCTGCTCCCTAATACTGCCAGAAATAGACACCCACTTCTGTTTCCTCCCAAGGAAAGTGAATGGACAACAAGGATCCTGTGTGCCTCCTCCTGCCATGGGACACACACTCACACACACACTCCACACACAAGTCCTTTGTTGAGCTCCGAGGCAGGAAATGGGAGATTCAAAAAAAGAAGCGTAAGGAGCCATTTCATTTCATTCTCAGGGGGCTTCTCACCATCCTGCAAAGGCATCGTTCCCCTGCACTATAGACCAGAGCTGCACTCGTGGCATCTTACTTCCTTCCAGATATAAGCAGAGAACTTCCAGGGCTCCGGATAGGAGAAACTTCCCCTGGTGGAGGAAATCACTGGAGGCGCTGAGAACAACCCAGGGCTGGCTTCATGGGTGGGGTGGGACTTGTGCTTTGGTGATGTGAACACATGAAAGAGGTGAGTATGTGCAAAAATAAAATTAAAAATCACAGGAAAAGCTCTCCAAACTCGCTTGGGCTGGATCTGAAGGAGCAGCCACACAGAGAGGGTCCTTCCTCCTTTTGACTGCTTTCATCGGTAATTTCTTTGTCTTCTGGACTAGTAGGCAAATCTGGAGTTTGTGAAGATGTATGCACAGGCAGTCTGTGCCCCCAAGTCCTGAACCAAACACTAACAAGACGCAAGGTTCCTAGTGCTGTTTCCTCAGAGCCCTGGTCCTGTGAAATGACATGGGAGTTTGGGATCTTCATGGGGTGGGGGGGCAGGATGGATCCAGATTGAGCCAATGTTTAAGGCAAAAATGAGCATGGTGGTGTGGCGTGGGTGCTGGGGACTCCCCGAGGCCTGACAGAACAGAGGACCCCAGGCCAGGAGCAATTAGAGGTGATAAAATGGGGAATAAAAAAATAAAAAATAAAAAACAACCTCAAACAGATTGTACTTGTCAGATACTTCAGGTTATTGGCAGGAGAGAGGGTTCACTGCCCTTCTGTGTTTGAGATGTGGGGGAGAAGTTTGCAGACCAATGTGAGTTTTGCACTGTGCCCTCCAACACCAGGTCTGCCTAGCGACCTCACCTTGGGGAAATAAATCTCTTGTCTTCACATATCTGCATGGGTCTTAGGAAGCCTGGCTGATGTTCTTTTCCGGGTGAGATTCAACAGCCAAGGCAGCTGTGCCTGACGTCGCATGGGTAAAGCCAGGAGTGCTGTGCCTGGCTCTGCCTTGTCTGGGAGGGGAACATTCCAGAGGGAGCCCCCTCCTAGTCCCTACTCATTCTCCTGCTTCCACCCTGTTTCCTCAGCCCCAGAGTGGGGAGCCCTCTTAAATGTGTTGTGTTGAAGGTTGAGAATAAATTCTGGGTGTGCTTTTTTCAAAACTCTATCCAGGGTGGCCTTCCCACCCATAACCTATTGTCCGAAGCCCCACAGGCAATGACCTAGACCTGACCTCCAAGGCAGAGCCTGGCTGGCTTCTGGAGAAATGTTAGCAATGGGAAGGCATGAGAGTTGGGGGGAGGGGTTCTCCCCAGAGCCCAGCAAACCCAGGGCTTGCTTTCCCTACCCTGGGGGCCGGCAGGAGTTAAAATGCAGACTTAGTCCCCTAGTCCACACCTGCGGACCCACAGAGGCCTGATCTGCCCCCAATGGCTGGCAGACAGGGGCCTCATTCACAATTCACTGTGTTTCAGGGGGCATTGCCCGTCACAGGCTGCTCTGCCACGGGCCTCCTTCTAAAGAGTTGCTGCTGCTCCCAGGCAGGCAGCTCTAATCTCCCAGATAGGCCTCAACCTCCCTCCCTCAGCACATTTTTTTAGGAATGGTGCTTTTTTTCCTTCTTCTTCTTCTTCTTCGTCTTCTTCTTCTTCTTCTTCTTCTTCTTCTTCTTCTTCTTCTTCTTCTTCTTCTTCTTCTTCTTCTTCTTCTTCTTCTTCTTCTTCTCTCTCTCTCTCTCTCTCTCTCTCTCTCTCTCTCTCTCTCTCTCTCTCTCTCTCTCTCCTCTCTTTCTCTCTCATCATCATCAAAATATATTCACAAAACACCCACATCTCTGTCCACACTATAAATCAGGGTGGGGAGCCTCTGGCCCACAGCCCAGATCTGGCCCTCAGCTTGATTCATCTGGCATGTGGGGGATACTGTACTGGCTGCCACAGCTGCAACCCAGAGAATAATGCCTGCCTCCCTCCCCGCCTCCCACCCCCTGGACTGCCTGGGCTGGCCCTTCCGAAGGGAGCCTCAAAAATAGCCAGACTCAGATGGGGTGACTCTCGTAACCCCCACGGTTGCTATTAAACAGGAAACTGGACTCTAGAGCCCAGGAGGTGATTTTTCCTGACAAGGAAAGTCAGTATTTGGTGCCCACTCAGCTCATTTCTAGGATCAACTGAACACCTACATTTTCTCCATTAACCTTGCTCATCCGCACTGAGAATGCTTGTTTTCAGCAGGAGTGTAGCAAGCAGGGGCGCAGGAACCATCACCTCACCCCAGAGCTAGGAAGCAGCCCAGTTGGGAAGGAACCCCAGCCCAGCTTCCGTGGGCGCCTCTGTAACCACTCTGCTCCACTGCCAGCTCTGGCTGTTGTAGACTCAGAGCTTGGGCTTCTCTCAGCAGTATGTGCAGTAACCATGTGGTAGTTGTGGGGTGACTGCAAATTCGACTCCAGTTACTCAAGTGTGACCACCTCTGCACTAAAGATTTAGAAAGCAAACAAACAAAAACTCCTGAAGGGTAGCAATAGTGTTTAATAGCTTACTTAGAAATTTTAAAGGCAGTGAAACTCTTAAAGTCCAGAGCCCAAAGAAACAGAAGATATGCTACTGGCATTTTTCACCAATATTCTCCTGTCCTTTTTGCCTGGAGAGGTCATGGCTAATGGAGGGGGTTGGAGAGAGCAAGCAAGCGAGAGCACAAGCCCCTTCCATGGCATCTCGAAGCCCCCTTGCCCCACTGGCACAACTGTTGATCTTTTAGAAGACTGTGTTAGGAGATGGCATCTATGGACAGGTGAGCTAGAGCCTAGAGTTTATGCCCCAACAAAACATAGCATGTCTCTGGGCACTCAGAAAGATGTTATGAATCTAGAACTATCCAGTAGTGGAAAACTTAAAATAGGAACCAGGGGGGTCAGTCAGAGCCCCCTGTGTCAGACCATCTGTCTATCTTTAAAAAAAAAAAAAAAAGAAAGAAATAGCTTTTGGCCAATGTGAAACTTGTAAATACCAATGGACCCACAAATGTCCTTTGTTGATACTCCAACTACTTCAATTTAAGAAAATCAGAGGAACTCTACACTGATCTGGGAAAGAGGAAGCAGCTGCTTGGTGACATGGCCCAGACCCCCCCCACCCCATTCCTGCTTCTTAAGACCCAAGTGACCAGAGATATAGAATGAAAGGGTTGGCTGGGCCCCTAACCCCACCAACAGGGTGGTCCCTGCATCCGACAGCTGGTATTAACAGCCCTAGCAGTGCGATACTACAAATGAGTACATCTTGTCCTCCCAAGAACCTTGAAAATGGAAGCTTTGCTATGCTCATTACTGAGAAGGCTCTGGTGCTCTCCAACCCAATTTTATCTCTTCATCCTCTTGCTAAACATTTGCTGTCTCACAGGCACAGCTGCAGGCTCCTAAAAGCCCAGGTCCGAGACCCCTGGAGACCCCACCAAAAAGAGTCTCAAGTGGAGAGTATCATGTCTGATCCCGAGAAACAAGTGGGCCCTACAGGCTGCACACAGAAAATCCACACCTCTACTGTCATCTCCTGCTTCATCTTGCCCCGTGTGGCACTCCACAAGCCACTAACTCAGAGGAGTTTCAGTCTAACCAAAGAGAAGTGTATCAAACTGTAAGAGTCTAAGGAAGTAAATCAAAATAGCAGTGTATCTAGCAGCCTGGTGACCTACTTCCTGAATTGGATGTTGGAAGCGCCTTCCCACAGAACAGCCAATTGTGATGTGTTAGTATTTTCATGCAGTGCAGCCCTCTGGCATGGAGGCGCTGCCCCATTCCTTCCCAAGGAAATTCCACTGCAGGCAATGTTATGATTAGTGGACTAATAACACTTGTCATTGGAACACTCCAGACAAAGCTGCAGTGTGGACTGGCCTCCAAGTCCCTTAATCACCTATTTCATCATCTCGACACTGGAGCCCTGGCAATGGGGATGGGCTTGTGGATCCCAATAATTAACCAAAGGGACAGCTGCTTGTTTGCACGGGGCTCTCCCTTCTCTCCATTCATAATCCCAAACTGATCTGTGGTGTCCACTGGTGTGAGTACCATGTCCTATACTGGATGGCAGCTAGAAAAAGATGCCGCAGGCAAATTCTGAAGCAAGTCACCTGTCCATTCACTCCTGACATTTATGCACACATATTTTCTTGTGATTGACTTGCTAGGGTTCTAGGCAGGGGCCAGGGGAGAGTCTCTCTGTGTGTGTGTGTGTGTGTGTGTGTGTGTGTGTGTGTGTGTGTGTACGTGCGCGTCAGTGCATGTACTAATACTCCCACCACCTGATTGGGAACACTGCTGATTGCCAACACTCTTAATTGTGAGCTCCTTTACCTTCACCCTGACATTCCACAGGCTGGGGGTGGTGGAATCTGAACACACCAAGGCCTCTGAAGAAGCCAATTAGGTCTACAGGAAATGAGATGGGGACTGAAGAACAATCTACTCTACTCCTTCAAGCTGGACCCCTTTGATTGGGCTTCAAACTAAATCAGTTAATTATCTCAAGATAAATGCTTATAGTCTTTGCATGAACTGATTTAGAAGTGAGAATGTATAAAAGGGGAATGTGGTAACAGATGAGTAGGGGAGAGCAAGGCTGATATAAACCATAGAAGGAGGGAAAGAATCTTCAGGGACTTACTGATTTCTCAGAACTGCTGGCTATCCTCACACCAGTGGACTTGACCTCCTTTCTAACTCTGAGAGCCATCGGGGTTTCTTGGCCACATCTTTGAGGGAAGAAATAAACATAAAAAGAGAAAACCAAGTTGTGGGGGAAGGGCAGGGAGGAGAAGAGGAGACAAGTAGTGAGAGCAAGACAGAAGGCAAGAAAAAGGAAAATAAAAAAAGGGAGAGGTCAATTATTGTTGGAAGGTAGAGGGCTATCAGCAATGCTTGCAGGCCGTTAGCTGAAGCTCCAGAGCTCTGGGGTGCCTGGAAGGGGCTCCAGGGAGAAGCATGTTGCCAGTGCACAGTATTTCATGATCTGAAACACATGAGTTGTTCTCTAGAAAACAAGACACAAGGCAGACAATCCTCGGCAATTTTCTTCCCACAGATGTTGGGCTCATTCTCCAAGTTTCCTGACATAACTACACTGTTCGCGGGGTTTCCTGGGCAAGATGGCTGCCCCCAAGCAAACTGGGCAAATCCTGGGTGTCCAGTCTCTCCTGGACCCAGGTACCAAGAGAGAATGGTGTCTGCTCTTTTCCTCCACCCTCCCTGAGAAGTACAAACTGTCCGGGTGAGCAGACAGCTCATGGAGCAGAGGCTCAAACATTCTCTGGGAAAGTCCCACCCCAATCCCTTTCCCACTGACCTTTCCAAAATTCATTTGGCTTTGTTTTGGGCTCCACAAGTGATGAGAGTTAGCTTCCAGGGGAGCTAGAGATGAGGCATTCCCAATGTGGGATTTAGAGCTCTGTTAATTTCCACCAAAGTGCCAGAGTAGAGTTTGGGGGCTGTTTCTCTCTCATATTTAGACAATGACGCAAAACCTGTTGATTTGTTTAGACACAATTGTCCCTCAGCAGGACAGATGGTATTCAACAGAATGGAATAATTAGGAGATTTAAAAGAAATAATTATGTGGGAAAATATGTTTGGAGTCAAACATGCCTGGTAATCTATAGGAAGAATTCACGTCTAAACTGTGCATAAAAAGTGTCCTTGTAGATTCTGTTGCCCTGTTATCCTGAGGTAAAACATGTCTATCGACCAGAGATGTTTCATATCATGCTGTTAAAGACAAACACGATTTTTTAAGAATCGTGGGAACAGCGACATGAAACGTTCAGTTTATTTTCATCTCTTCCTGGGGAAACTGAAGTTCCTGGTGAAACAACTTTATGAGGCAATGGATTAATTACACTAAATGGTTTTTAAAAAATAACACAGCAGGGTGGGAGTAGGGGGAGGGGAGTTATCTTATTCATTTGGTTTCTGTTTGACTTTGAGTTGCCTTTGACTTTTCACGGTCCAACAGATGGGACTGTCTTCTGCAAATATATAGACTTTTTAAAACGAAAGCTTCATTTGTAACTCTCTTTCCTAGGCACACATTACTGCTCTGCCCACATGAGTGAGGATGAAAGAGCCTGAGTCAGCTGACTCCTGCAGCAAACAGGAGGCCCAAATGCAGGGAGGAAGCCAATTAACTGCAGCTACCATTCTTGGTGACATGGTTGCTTCTTGCCTCCCCCAAGGCGAGTGCCAGCAAGCTCTTTCACTTGTGTTATCTGACAAAAGCCATGCAGCACAATTTTGGCCCAGCACCCTGATGGGGTACTCAAGGCAGAATGATAGCATGCAATGAAATCCGCCTGATCACCTGGGATCAGGAGAAAGAGTGGACTTGGAATGAAGTGGATTGAGGATCATTTAATTTTTATTTAAGCAAGGCATCTAGTCTTGATCTTAAATATCCATTCTAACTTTAAAACCCATCATTCTTTGACATCATTTACTAAAGCTGAACACACACACATCCCTTAGGATTCAACAAGCATACACCTAGTGTTAGCATGCAGACTGAGGGGCACCCTGAAACTCCCAAACTTGCATGCCCTAAAGGGGTCCAGCCATCCATGTACATAATGCATATTCTTAGCATAAAAGAACTTTAATGGGATTACTGTGCATAGAGACAGATGAGAAAAAAAGGATATAATTTTTCAATAAAAAACCCAAAGTTACCCACCCCCTCATGGGTAAATGTCCAATCAAACAGAGTTGGTCCCAAGCAGGGTCTCTCAGACCTGAAAGCTTGCCCCAAGACTAGAAAGAAGAGTGTGAAGAAGGGGCATAGATTTAGAGGGAGGACGTCACAAGCCAAGGAATGCCTGAGCCTCTAGAGCTGAGAGAGGCAAGGGCAGATTCCCCCAGGAATCTAGAGCCCCAGAAAGGAGTGTGACCCTGTTAACACCTTGATTTTTTCCTCCCAAAGAATAGAGAGTAAATTTTTGTTCTAAGTCAATACATTTGTGTTAATTTGACAGGACAGTCCTGGGAACTGATACAGGGAAGATGTTCTGTTTCTCCAGAACATATGATTATATGCATATGTTCATCAAGCTGTACACTAATAACCTGTGCACATTTTAACATGTATTATTATAATTCAATAAAAAATGTATTTTAAGATAACAAGTGGTGGAGAGGATATGGAGAAAAGAAAACCCTTGTGCCCTGTTGGTGAACTTAAATTGGTGCAGCCACTATAGAAAACAGTATGGAGGTTCCTCAAGAAATTAAAAATAGAGCTACCACATGATCCAGCAATCCCAATTCTGGGTATATAGCCAAAGGAAACAAACTCACTATCTCAGAGAGATATCTTCACACCCATGTTCATTGCAGCATTATTCATAATAACTGAGACATAGAAAAAACCCATGTGTCTCTCAATGGATGAATGGATAAGAAAAATGTGGTATCTCCACACAATGTAATATTATTCAACCATGAGAAAGAGGAAATCCTGCCCTTTACTACAACATGGATGATAAGTAAAATAAGTTAGAGAATCTTTACAAAAACAGAGACTAGATTGGGGGTTGCCAGAGGTGGGTGGAGAGATGGGGAAGGGGATGAAGGTGGTCAAAATTTACCAAATTCCATATATAATATTATTAAGTCCTGGGGGTATAATGTACAGCATAGTAACTATTAACAACGCCATATTGTATATTTAAAAATTTCTAAGAAAGTAGATCTTAAAAGTACTCCTCTCAAGAAAATATTATTGTAACTATCTGAGGTGGTGTATGTTAATTAGATTTACCACGGGGATCACATCACAGTGTATACATATATCAAGTCATTATATTATATGTCTTAAACTAATACAATGTTATATGTCAATTATATCTCAATGAAACTGGAAATGCTCATTAAAAATGTATGATTCTATAATCTAGTTTCCAATTAGCCACCATTTTGAGTAAGCAGATGCTGGCTTTATGATCTCATTGTCCATCTGAAACAGTATAATCCACATAGAGAGGGGAGGTTCCAGGTTCCCTGCCCACCTATTGAAAGGTGCAGCTGAGCACTGAAGAGAAGCTTAAAAGGACCAATAGAGGAGATTGACTAGAAGACTTGGGGGAGGCATGTGGAGGAGAGATGTGTGAAGAAGAAGCTGCACTTGTTTCTCAGCCTTGGACTGTACCAGGGACTTGGGTGACGTGGAAGGAGACACTTGACAGAGACATGGATGAGAGGTCTGTGAAGCTGACAATGGCAGACTTTATCTTGACTTGTACTTTGATTTTGCTCCTTTCCTTCCAGACTTGCTGGCCCTTTCACCCCTTTCCTATGAGTCTCCACCAGAAGGTGGCCTAGACTTGTGGCAAGATTTTGGGCTTCAGGAGCCCCACTGTGGGTCAACCATTTTAAGCTGGTAATTTACCCAAGAGGGGATGGGTAACTTTGGGTGCTTTATTTGGCAAGTATATCCTTCCTCTCTTCTTCTCTCTATTGCAAACTAATTCTACTAAAGTTCTTTCCTATTGAAGATAAGTCTTATGCCCTAAGAGAATGTCTGTCTTTATGTAGCAGATGGCAGAACCCATTTAGAGTGTGCAGGTTTGGGGGTCCTGGGGTACCCTTCATTCTGCCTGCTAACAGATCTTGAAGCCAAGCTTCACATTAGGAAGGTCTTTCACCAAATGAGAAAAATATGCCCATAATCAATGTACTCTCATCGTCTTTCCCTCCACTGCACTACGGTGAGGGGCACTTTGGAAGACCAAATGTCAGAAGCAATGAACAGACATCCATGTTTCATATCTTCTTTTTTGTTGAAGTAGGTAGCAGGGTAACTAAGGGGTACCAAATATCCAGGACAGGAATTATCTGGAAGTTTTGGGTAATGATAGAAAGAGTTACTCCTTAATTTTGGTCCAAGTGGATCTATTGTGAACCCTTTGTGAATGATGATCACAATAAGACGATAAACCTAACCTCACCATATGTAACAATTTTACATATGGGAGAAGCAGCACTGCACACAGTTTGTGCGTTATTAAGAATGAGATTCAGAGATGGCTTCCTCTGTCTTGGAGAAGAGAACATGCTTGGCAGCCTACAAACAGTAAACCAGGAGAGGTTTCAGATTTTTTCCAAAAGAATGAGATGCCTCCAAAAGGAACATGTTTTCCATTTCCCACTCCCTCCAACCCCAGGCAGATGAATTTGAACGTGCTCTCTCTTCACACTGGCTTCGAAGAAGTCAGCACTTGCCAGAACTGTGGACTCAAGACGAAAGCCAAGTGCAGATGGAAGTGACTGTGGAGAGCAGGCCCAAATTCCCTCAGCAGGGATTACTGAGGAACAAAGCTGGCAGGGTGGAGATTTCAAACAGCCACAGGTGCAGAGAGGCGTGGGGAGAGAATGGGGCGCTGGGGAAGAGCCTTTCCCACCCTCCCATAAGTCACTTCTCAAGCATGTCAGCTTAAAGGGGGCCACTGTGGCCTAAATCCAGTGAATGAGCTTGTTAGTTCAAGGAGACCTCATCACTGAGGATGAGCAGACGGGTCTACTATTTCCTCCATGATGGAGTCCACCCTTTTGTTAGCCCTGCACAGGCGCTAAAAATACAGGGCTGAGGCCACATTGTCCAAGGCACAGACCGTGAAATAAAGAAGTCAACAGTAGCCTTCTTTCAACTCGGCGAGGGGTTCTGAGGTCCTCAGTAGGGGCATGCCAAGTTTTGCAATAGTTTGGGGGCTGACTTGCTTAAGGGGCTAAATTAGGTTAAATGTGATGACCCCCTCCAAGTTCCCTCTTGCACTGAAATCTTCCAACGTGCGGGCTTTGCTCTCTGGGTTGGGATGCCCTTCTCCTTTCAGAATGTAAGCTACGAAGACAGCAAAGGCTGGGCCTTCCATTTATATTGTCACCTTTGAGCTGTTGTCATCTACAGGCAGCTGTCAATGTAAAAAAAAAAGAAGAAGAAGAAGAAGAAGGAAAAAAAGAAAAATGAAAAGAAAGAAGAAAAGTGAAGACAGAAGTGAAATGGCACATGTTCCAAATTAGGGCACTATGGGATGTGGCCACAACAGCGACTTCTTCGGTAAGAAAAAAATCTCACTAAACGATTTGTTTGAGAGGAGAAAATATGAAATTGGGGGCAAAGAGGAAAATTCCCACCTAGATCTGAAAAGTCAATGTTGTGAAACCAGATAAAAACTGATTTAAAAAGAGGTCAAGATAGTAGGTAGTGTGAAGTTCTCAGCCTTGACTTGAATATATATTGCATGTTTTTTTCCTAATTCAGTTTTGTCTGTGTGGCATTCTAGCCAAATGTTCTAACCAAAAGCCCCTGAGGAAAGACTGAATATGAGACAATAGTTCATAATTCAATTCCACTAGCATTCACTGGATGCTTACTGTGTGCTCAACATTCTGTTTGGTGCTGTGGGGAGTGTGGAGGAAGTAGGTGGAAAAGCCAATGCCTGCAAGAAGCTTGCCACTTTGTTGGGAAAGAGTTCTTCCAAAAGCAGAACAATTCAAACAGTTAAATTCAAAAACACCTAGTCAAGAACCAAAAAAATACTTCAGTGCAAGATATAGGGTTCAGGCAAGAATAGGCAACTCAACTGCACAAAAGTACTGCAGGGAGTAAGGCGAAGGCCATGGAGTAGACAAGGAAGGAGGGAGGAACTAGGCCAGCGATTGCCATGCTCTGAAACGCTGGTCAACGATGTTAACAAGGACAAGTCTAACCACTGGTGCTAATAAGGCAATGGCACTGTCTCAAAATCAACAAGACTAGGAACAGTTTCTAATCTCAACAGCAAAGCATCAACTGAAAGGCTAACAACATAAAATCAGTTCTCTCAGAGTGGCCGTGACAAAAGTGTTTGGTGACTGAGGATGTAAACTGAATATGGAAACCCGGATCATAAAACAGTTGTCAGTAAGTATGCGACACTGTGACAGAAGCTGATCTGAGTTCTCTACGCCATCAGAAAGGCATATTCTGAATCACAACTGAGTAGACAACCCAGGTTGCCTCTCCCCCTCCCTTTGTAATGATTCTCTGAAGAACAGTGGTTCCCCAAAACTTTACCCACGACCGCGCCACTTACTTACTACTCCTGTGGCCGTGGACTTCATTTCACTTCTCCAAGTCTCAGTTTCCCAAGGTGGGAATTACAATATAATGCCTGTCTCCACTGGTGAAGATGAGGGTTCAGCAAGGTGATGCATGTGGCGTGCCAGCACGGGGCCAGCCCTATGGCAGGAACTCAGTAAAAGTGTGCTTTTGATGTTGTTGCTCATAATAAGTTCCCGATGGCCACGAAAGGCAGATAAATGAATAGTTAAGAGTTTGGGCTTTGGACTCTGATAGATTAGTGTCCAGTCTGGGTACTGCTTTTTACTAGCTTTGTAACTTTGGGCAAATCAGTCTACATGGTATTGTTATTTTTAAAAATCTTATTGAAATAGCACTGGTTTATAACTTTATATGTGTCCCATGTAGGGATCATTCGAAATCAACTTCTGTATCTGTTACATTAAGTTCACCAGTAAAGTGTTGTTATTATTATTTGCTGTTATTGCTATTATTACTACCAACTTCGTTTCCCACATGCCTTGATACTGGGAAAGGAAATCAAGAGAACACAACTGTTGGAAGGCACTGGAAAGGTGTACTTTCCATTGTCTTCTGAATTAATCTCCTCTAGTCCAGTCAGTGTATATCAGTGCCCCGAAGTCCCTGCTGGATGATCTAGGAGTTCCTGTTTCAGTAACCAGCCAGCCTCTCTTGTCATCATCTACTGTTCAAAATAAGGAAGCTTTTGGTTCACAAAACTGGAAGGACAGACACAGGTGATGTCTGGGCTGACATAATAGTGCTGCCTTCCTGCATTCACTTTATCCTCCACCTTGAGGGCTATGTCTGCAGCAGGGTCGAGCCCACACCCATTTATGACAACATGCAGAGGGACACAGACCTCTGAACAATGAAGAAGCTTCCTTCAGAAGTCCACAGCAAATGCTCCTTCATGTCTCATGAATACGAACTTCGTCACATACTCATTCCCAAACTAATCCTTCTAGCCAGGTCTGAAATGCACAGATGCATCCTTGTAGCCATTACCAAGATTGGCTTAACCTAATTAGGTTCCACCCACTGGGCTGGAAGCAATCCCCAAACTATACTTGTACCTAACAATGCGCGAGAGGTAGGAATGTGTGGTGAAATATCAATCCGCAATGGCCACCATCTTAAGCGTAGGATATCCGTACTCCTTAATGCTGGAGATAATGAAAAATAACCCTACCAAGAATAATTGGCCACTCCCTGAATGTCAGTTGAAATTAAGGTCTACCCCGGTGACCTCTTTGAAACTATAGTCATATCCGGAGTAACAGGAATGTCAGTGCCTGGAAAAACAGGGTCCTTTTCTAAAATGGGCTTTCCCTTCTGGCCAGACTCCTTGGTCCATAACTGCAGTTGATAGGATCTTTGGGAGAGGTTTCCTTGACCTTTTGTTTGAATGTTGTGCCCCCTTTATGATTCTATACATGAAGAGGAAACCAGCCCTTTCCAGCTATGTCAGGACCCTGATTAATGCCTCAGTAGCAAGCACGACCCAAACCACAGTGAGCCTGGTTCCTTCCTTTCCCAGAAGGAAGCTAACATGCTCTCCCTTTGTTTGACGGTGCTGGGTTAAAAAACACCAGCTGCAGTTTCAGAGAGAGGTAAGGAGGCCCTAAAATCTGCCCCTCTCCTCACCCTTCTACTGTTTGTATTGAATTTAAAATGAATCACTCTGAGGAACTACGTAGGGTTCATCCAAGCCAGGGTTGAGGACTCCCTACATTGACCCAGGCAAGGCTGGACTACTTGTAGAGATCTATGTGACACCCTGTTCTGAGCCTGTGGCTCAGGGTTCAGTTCCTATTATTAGATCCCTCCTTGACCTGTTTTTAATTTTTCAAACTCCCACCCCTCTTGCAGAACAGTTTCAGTTCCTTGCCCGACCTTTGCTGGTCTCCCTGGGCGAGATGCCTTGCTCCCCCTCAGCTGGCCAGGCTGGCTGGCTGCCTAATTGCCCCAAGAGACAGGAAGGCACCCTTTACATTTCTCCAGTTTGGGTCCATTTTTACTACCTCTCTGGAGTTAACATCAAGGACTTTTTAAAACATCATGGTAAATGCAGATGTAGAGGCTAGATAGGATTGTGGTCACCTTGGCCCTCATTTTTCTTACTGCTCACAGAGTAGGAAAATTCAGTGCTGTTTTTGGACTTGACCCAACACCTTTTCTGTCCAGAAAGCCAATAACTCACTCTCACAGTGACTTGTTTGGCTCCGGTGGCTGTATCACGTATCATATATTATAGATGATATATCACAGTCATTGGCAAAGCTAACAAATGCCCAAGCTCCTCTCCTAGGTGCCAGCTCTGACTGCCAGAGGTAACCGTACATTAACGTTAGCAAGACATGGTGGGCTGTTAAACCAATCTGTATTATTTGAGGTGAAAGGGTGGAAGTGAATAGACTTCCAAGTTTCTTGGATTAGTATCAGTATAATTTCTTTTGGACTGTAAATACTTTGAAAGATCGTATTTTCTACATTACTTGGAACTTGTTTTTTCAAACGCAGTGACTGTTGTGTACAGAACATTGTGCTTCACGTTCGAGGAGCTACAAGGGTGTGAGTAAGGGATACATGCCTTAGGCTCTGGAAAAAGTCTCAACAACCCAAGGTGGTTTATGCTTAGTCCAGAAGAATGGTATAGAGTAGGCTTTAAGTACAAAAGAAGCACAGAGGACTTTACCCTTAGTTGATGTATAACAGGTTAAACTCATTTCTAAGCATTGCCCTTGGGCCTTTCCATTCAGGACAATAACATACTCTGGGAGAGGTGGGGTGGAACACCACTGACCATCTAGAGTTAAGTGAAACCTCTTATTAACCCATTGCCATTCGGCACCAAGATTGCCCTATTTAGTGCTTACTTCCTGTGGCTAAATCCAGGAGGCCAAAAGAGCATTTGCCCAGTGGGTTATATGGCAGCTAGCATTCTGATGAGGAAGGGAAGAAAAATGTGGAAGGGGGTGGGGAGAGTGTTGACCTGACCTCCCTGGGAAATACTCTGCTATATTTTGAGTTGCCTGGCCACTCGGCTTAATGATTTTAAAAGAAGACATTATTTTGTTCAGTGGCCTGTAGTGAAGTTTGCACTCTGCCAAGGAAAAGAAAATAAATGTCTGTGGGAGTGGGGAACTGTAGGGACCTCCTTGGAAAATTCTCGCCTGGTCATTCAGCTTTAAAAGTGAGATTATAGGGTCAGGAAGAGAACCTTGGCCTGGAAATCAGGAAACTTGCTGTGGGGTAGACTCATTAGCAGGGAGAACATCAGTCACTGGGAACCCAAAAGGAGCAATTGTAACATTATAGTGTTATATTTCATGTCACTTCACACTTTTCAAAGCACTTTCACATTTATACCCACAAAATCATAGAATCTTAAGAGTGGAAAGGACTTTAGGAATTATCCAGTATGGCTTCTCAGTCCAGACAAGACACTCACCTACAACATCCCTTTCACTTAATTTCCAAAGAAGCCCGGCAAGGGAGACATCTTAGCTGCGGCACCCTCTCCATCTTATCGACAACTATCTGAGGACTTTGGGAGTTTCAGGCCAAGAGGATCCAGTTGAGACATAACAAAACTGGCCGTAGGCATGCTAGTCCCAGCTTCATTCAACACTGTCACATGTCTCTTTTGTCTTTAAGGGGAGAGGTTCTAGTCACTCTTCTGGTCCTTGCTGTGTAATTTTGCACCTATTTGTTCTCAAATTACTTTAAACTTCATATCTGTTACCAACTAGAGTATAAGATCTTGGAGAGCCAGATTCATACCTCATACTGTCTTTGAATCTCCATCATCTCCCCACTTCACCACCCATGCTGGGAGTTCTTCGAAGATACTTACAAATGTCCAAATAAACAGACTGAAATTCTATAATTTCTGAGTGACTCCTTGTACCTCAGGGTATTTCCAGCTTCTACTTTCCATGATTTTATCCTCTTTGGAAATTTCATTTG
Organism: Talpa europaea; assembly: GCF_964194135.1. NCBI lineage: Eukaryota > Metazoa > Chordata > Mammalia > Eulipotyphla > Talpidae > Talpa > Talpa europaea. Next base: position 84,688,703 of record NC_140081.1, read on the forward strand.
GTTGTAGCTACTGGGGTTACTTATGTAGTTTGAAATCATCTAGCATCAGAGTTTACAAAGGGGGAATATCTTGATTAAAGCAGAACACCTTTCTTGATGGATGAAACAACTGGCAAGGCGATTCCCTAGGCCTAATATTGGCAATTTGAGGCTCCAACATCTATTTTTATTTCTCCTTAAAGTCCTGGCTTTAATTCTACAGAATAGAGAAGTCTGCCCACTGGAACATATTAAATGAGACACATTGAGCTCATTTTCAATCTTACTGTTAGAGAAAGAATTCTGGTCCAGGTTATTCATCATGGGCTTCTGACATAAACTACCCTCTTCCAAGTGTGTTAGGCTGCAAGGAACACAAGAATCAGACGTACATAGAAATATTCACCAAATTGGACTAGTTAGCCAAAATGTGCACCTCTTTCTGAAGTTCAAATTTTGTGTTAGATGAGATATTTCTATTTAAAAATCAAGATTTTTAAACTGCTGTTTGTACCTAAACTTTAAAAAAAATTCTCTTGAGTTCATAATTCCTTTGATGTTGCTGACAGAGGGACCCTAGCTGCTGGGTTTCCATTCCTATCTGCTCATTCCCTCAGTTTTGCTCCTCTTCCCATATGCATAGGCTCTCTTGCAATAAGCATCTCCTGCTTCTGCCCCACCAAGGACATCTGGAAAGGGTATTAGTTAAATAGCAGTGGATCTTACCAATGCTATAATTTTTATACTATAAAATAGGAGGACCCTGTGAGCACCACCTTCCAGTAGATCTTTCTGCAGGCCATTGTCACCCCTATACCAGAGGTGGCTGAGCTGCTCTGAAACTCTTTCATGAGGCGTACAAGTAAAGGAATCTGACAGATCACCCTAACCAAACACCACGCAGGCAAAAGGGGCCCAACCTGTTCAGTGAGATTCTTTGAAATACACTTTATACTATTAAGGCTTAAATTTACCAGAAGAAAAAAAATAATGAAATTTACCAGGAAATGCTTACGGTAGAGAATAGAGCTGCTAAGATACACTTAAACATAACTTTCTATGTTTAAATGGTATAATAATCTTTTCCAGATCCTTTTAGTTTCTTATTCCAAAAAGAACCTAATATGGAATCGCACATATTTGGCCCAGCACAAATTTGGCCCATATCAAGCCCCCTAGACTTGGCCCACCACAAATTCATGACATCAACTGAAACTTGACTTCTACCACTGCTCAGTTGTTCCTTAAACATCTTATACTATGACTATTCAAGTCTTTCTCCTCAGGCCCCCCAAGTGCTCTTCTCCCAACTCCCCCTTTCTTAGTAAATTCACTTAACAAAGGTTGTTGGGGGAAAATGGAAGCTAATTTATTTGCTTATTGGAGATGTGGGACTACCTCTCACATCAGAGAAAATTTTTCCTGCATACTCTCCAAGTTATACCCTTCCTCTCTGTTCTAGAATTCATCCCTTCCCACTTTTCTACGCCTACATTTGTCCTCTCCCTCTAGACCCATGTCATCCTAAATAGTAGCCACTTCTAGCTATTTAAATACAAATGAATTAAAATCAAATGAATGTTAAAATTCAGTTTTACAATGGCACTAGTTGCATTTCAAATGTTCTGAAGTTCACAATAGCCACAGTAGGAACATTACCATACATTTCATTGCAAAGTTCTACTGGCAAACAGTGCTCAGGAGGGTCCTCTGATTTCTTACCTATTCCATGGTCTCTTCCATCTTAGGCAGACAATTGCATCATCATCAACAAAATGGCAACAATCCTACAAGTGACCCTTCGACTCTTCTAGTGGCCAATCTCCAAATGCTACCAAACTCTTAGAATAAAAATTTGTTTCATTCTTGCATTTCTTGCTTGGCCCTCTGCAATCTGACTTCTGTACCGTCTTGACAGAAATGGAGTCACCAAGACTTGGGGAGGGGCTCCTTTTTTATCAATCATCACCCTCCTAAAATTTCTCCTTTGTTTCTCCCACCTCCTACCCTGGCACATCACCACCATGGAAGAAGTGTCAATTACATGAGTCCCTACTTGACCGTTCATTCTTCTGGGAGACTTCCTAAGTTTCCCTCCTGTCCACAAAATCCCAGTCCTCTACTCATCAGAAAAGGATACAGAATTGTTTCTACTAATTCGAAGATATATCTGCACCCCTCTGTTCACTGCAGCACTATTTACAACAGTCAAAAAAAAAAATAACCTGAACTCCCATCAACAGATGTGTGGATAAAGAAGACATTATATATATATATGCATATATATGTATATATATACACACACACACACACACACACGCACAATGGAATCCTACTCAGCTTTAAAGAAAGATGAACTCTTGCATTATGACAACATGGATGGAACGGGAGGGGATTTGCTAAGTGGAGCAAATTAGAAGGAAAAAGACAAATACAGGATAGTTTCACTTATTCATAAAGGTAAAGAAATAAAACAATGTACAAATAAAAACAAACTCTTAGACCATACAAATAAAATGATGGTACCGGAAAGGAACAGAGAAGGAGGGTGGGCAAATGAAGTAAAAGGAGTCAATAGCATGCTAATGAATGAAAACTAGTCTTTCAGTGGTGATCATACTGCAGTATGCAGGGATGTCAAATTATAATGCTGTATAATGTTATAATAAATATTTCAAAAAAAATTTTTTAAAGAAAGTCTATTATCAGGGAATGCCCCCAGTTAAAATGAATGCAGAGAAATCCCCTCCAATCCAGTTCATTCCAGAGTTCCCTACAACACTGTGGCATGTGAAGACTCAGTGATCAAAGGGGGCAGAAGCAAAGGCAGCAAAATGAAAGGCCTGGGAAGACGCTGGCCAAAGACATGTTGCCTATATAATTCTGCCTATATAATAATTCTGCCATCGTCCTTTCTTAGGACCAATTTCAAAGTCTCAGAGTAGTATAGAAGTTCTTTTTCCTTTGGATTTCTTCTTTTTTTGAGGCTGGGGAAGGAAGGAGTGTGTTAGTAACCTGCACCTTGTCTCTTGATAGCAAACTGCACAAGGAGTTATAGATCAAAATAGAAAAGCAGTGACTTGCACAAAATTACACCTTGGTGTTGTGTGAAGGAAGTTGACAGGACAACACCCTCTTTCCTTTCTCAAAATGAATGCATAAAGTCCACGCAAACCTTTAACAGTCTGTGATGTCTATAACTAATGTGAAGGGAAGTCAGCCCTTTATTTCTCCCTTTGGCTTTTTTTTTTCTTTCAGCAGACAGATTGCTCTGTTAATTATAACACTAAGAAAGTGAATAGGTTAGGAATATACAGCTTTCTCAGCTAAAGGAAAATTAAAGTAATGCAGACAACACAATCTATGGTACTTGATTTTTAACACTTAAGCATAACCAGTTCCTGACCAATGTTCATTACTACTTCACTGTTTTATGAGTTTGATTTTTTTTTAAAAGATTCCACATATATGTGATACCATACAGGATTCTGTCTCCTGACCAGAGCCTCTCGAAATGCAAGCTTAATATCCAAAACCCACAAGTGACGCTCTGAACTCTAAGAAACAGGAGAAATTTGCACTGGACAGATGTGGGGAATTCCCAGACTCAGTGATCTTTGACAGCTACAAGGTCAAGACAGTTTCTCAAAGCAATTTGTACAAAGTTTGCTTCTAAGACACATTTAAAAGAAAACATTCAATTAATTATACATGAGGTAACCAAAGTAGCAACAAAGATCTCCAAAGTGCATATTTATTGCATTTACTAAGCAATCTTAGTTAAATTGCTATAAAAGGCAGATGGGGGGAGGGCGGGGAGCAGAATATCTGCCTTTCTTGCAGTTGAAGAAAATTTGTAATGAAAAAAACCTTAAAAAAAAGGAAAGAAATAAAAAGTCTCCTTTCCCACAGCCTTCCGCCAAACAGATTCTGTTGCTAGGTAAACATTAGTTACCAACAATTTATGCACCAATATATATAGCAAATTATAGCTGAGAGGAAGCTTGCTAGCTTATGAAACAGATGGTAGATTTGTGTTGTGGCCCAAGAAAGAACAGGGTTTTACCACGATGAGCCATTGTAAGTCTCTCTGACAATTTCCTAGCCTAATAAACACTCTGGCTTTTTATGTTGGGAAGTTGGATGAGAGTGGAATCATGTAGAAAAGAAAGGAAGGGCTGGAAGGAATAGCAAAGATGATGCTCTTTGAGAGCTGGAATTATTGGTTTTAAACTTCATGTTTAAATATGCAATTACAGCAGAAAGTAAACCAACACAGCTCGTAATATATCCCTCAGACTTGCCATCTGGGTTGAAGTCAAATTTAATAAGCCCAACTACATCAATTCCACTTCTCTAGCACTATAACAAATTTATGAATGGCTGGTCAAACAATGAAGGGCAGGCACAAAAGGGTATAATCTGTGAACTCTGTAACTAGAGAATATATCCATGCTTATTAAAATGTTGTAAAAAGAGTTTTTGCTGAATAAAGGCCCTTGCAGCTCATATTTCTCATCCAAACTAAGCTGGTGTTTGTTTAATAAGCAACTGGTTCACAACTGGACTTCAACTGTCCCACCACATCCTGGAACAGATTGCTGAACCACAGTTAGATCCACACTGACATCTGCAGGTAATTGAGACAGGGCTTCTATGAAGTGATTTCTAGATGCAGTATTGTCAAACCATTCATCATAGCAGTGTGCAAACCCATAAAACTTAAATGTACTGGATGACTATTTCTTTAAAAAATACCCTCAATGTTTAAGTGCTTGCATAGACTAAAATATTATATATAGAGTACGAGCTCAATTATGTAGAAAAAAAATCCACATACACTTCGCTATTTCCACCTGGTGTAATTATGGTGATTTTTATTTTCACTTTAAACTTTCCTTCTACTTTCCATTACTTTTCATTTATTCTCCATAGGGCATAAAGTACTTTTACAATACATTACTGAGAAGTTGCTACCTAAATTTTAACCTCAAACTCTTAGTTGCCCCAATTCAATTTGTATTCACATTCATCAAAGCTTTTTGTAAAAAAAAAAAAAAACCTACAAAATGTTTTAAGGAGTAAACTGCTACTAAGCAGCAGGCTTATTTATAAAAGCTATCAAAACTCTTAAGTGCGCACAAAAATAAGGATAAAACAGACCTGCAGCCAACTCAAGCTGCTCCGGCCTGATGCACGTGATTTTTCTGTAGTGACTTTCAACTGAGCAAAATTTCAAAGTAACATTTATTGGATCAATCTATAATTACAGTATTAGAGAAAAAAAGGATCTACTACCAAGAGGCTCCTTTTACAATGACTGGGGGAAAGTCTGTTTTTCTGGGCTTGTAAAATCAAGTTACTTATTCAAGTTCTCAGGTAATAGTCAACATTTAAAGTAAGCCTTATTCTACATGTTGAAAATTAAGTGTTATAGGAAAATACATCAAGGATGTCTAGTGAAAAGGACAATAGCTTAAGGGCTCATTAACAAGATCTATCATTCATAAGCATGCAGTCCCCCACGTATAAATGTGTTACATTTCAAATACTTAATGGATATATTTCTTTTTTTGCTGGCTGGAATGCATTTTCTTGAAGAAACAAAGTTCTGGTGGTTAAAGTCCCAAGTTAATTCACAAAAGTAAAGGCTTGCAACGAAATTGTAGAAAGAGTTTTAGCAACAAGATAAAACAAATGTTGGCAAGACTTTAACAATAAATTAATTTTCAGTTTTCTTGTTTTGGTGCATAAGAAATTATGGAAAGAAAAGAAAACAGAACATTTCTAAACATTTGAGGCATTAACATCTAACTTGTCTTTAAACCTTGCCACTTTTCTCAATTTTTGAGTTTATACTTCTGGGCCATGTTTAAGATTTTACTTTAGTTAACAAATGGACACGTGGTGGAAATTAGGGAGAAAAATTATGAGAGGTTTTGCTATGGAAACTGGACAGGACTGAAACATAAAAGTGGGAGAGAAAATTAAAGGAAACATGAATGTAAACTATACTTTTTGCCCCCATTTCATTCATTCATTCAGAGGCAAACCGATTGATGGGCACAAGGACCTTGTAGTAATTCATTCATTTATTCATTCTCATTCTCACCAAATGATCCAGATAGTAAACTTAACAACATTGTTTCAGAAAGCATATTTGCGTCTCTCTTACTCTGTATGAAGTTGAGTAGCCTTTCATAAGTCTAAGGGGCATTTGTATATTTTTTTTCTGTGTATTCATGTTTTTGCCTATCTTGCTCTTTGGATTTTTAGTTTTTTCCCCCACTCTGGTTTTTAAGAGTTATTTATATATCAGACACATTTTACAAATATTTCCTCTCAATTTTGGCATCTTTCTTTTGATTTTGCTTATGTGGCTTTTTTGCCTCGCAAAGGTTTTTACTTTCATTTTGATGTATTTGAAATCATTCATCTTTTTCATTGCATCTAGATTTGGAGTCACACTTAGAAAAATTCTCCCCATACCCAAGTTATAAAGCAAATCATCTATATTTTCTTATAGTGCCTGTATGGTTTTATTTCTTAAATTCAGATACATTAGGAGTTTATTCCAGTGTGCAATATGAGGTATGGAACCAAATTATCTATTTTTTATGGCTATTCAGTTATCCCAACAGCATTTATTAAAAAGTCCATCTTTTGCCCTAGTGATCTGGTTATACCACCTTTATTATGTATTAAATTTTCATACATACTCTGGTCCATTTCTGCATTTTCTGCTTTGTTCCATTGATCTGTCTGTTCATGTACAATAATAATAACAGGTTATAATAATAATAATAGTAACAGGTTATAACACAATGAATAATGATTTTTTTAATTCTATTTTTTAAAGATTTATTTATTTATACAAGAACTGGGGTACAGGTCAGAGGCGCGGGAGGGTAAAAGGATTCACCAGAGACAGAGTGGGGAACAAAACAGGCAGACGGACTGAAATACACTGCTGAGGGGAGCAGCAGGAGAGACAGAAAGGAGAGGTCTGTCATGCCATGTGGGTTTCTCCCTAGCTGGCCGGGAATCGAACCTGCGCTGCAGAGGCTGCAGACAGCTTCACAGTGCAGTGCTCAACCACCTGCGCCACCGGGGGAGGCCAAATAATGATTTTTTAAAAAAGAATTTGAAGTGATATACATAAGAAGGGAGGCAACTGTCTTTGCAAAAAAATGCTAGCTGAATAAATGTGCAAGGAATGACAGAATGAGGAAAACACCCTTTTGCAACCACCATCTCAAAAACTGATTCAGGTAGACATCACTAGCGATGCTAAAACTACTGGGTGAAAGTTGTTGGGGGATAGTAATTTACATGGTCATACTTACTTTTTAAATATTAGTTTAATATTAATTACAATGGGAAAAAAGGTACCTTTACGGAGGAGAAATGTAGAGAGCACTACCTGGATCAAATAATTGAACTTGACATCACCAAAGGGGATAACTGACATCATGCACCTCTTCATGTGATACATGGGAATCACTTATGTAACATTCTTACCCAAAATTTTTTAAAAATCTAATTTCAACTGAATCTCATCATGAGGAAACAATCTGACAAAACAACTGGCCCAGACTCTTCAAAACGAGTATTTTATGAAAGATGAAAACAAATTGGAGAGTTGCTCTGTATTTTTTTTAAGAAAAAATGAAAATAGAGCTATAACAACTAAATGAATTTGCACAATTTTTTATCCTGAATTTTGGATCTTTGATTGAAAAAGCAAAAGTTCTAAAGGAGATTATTGAGACAATTTGGGAAATTTGGATATTGTCTGTTAATAAACGTTATTTTATCAATATTAAATTTCTTAGGTGTGCTAACAAAATTGTGGCTATGTGGCTAGTCCTTCAACAGGGGACTAACCAAAAAAATGGAATTAAAAATGAAGAAACTCTTTTGAGGACTAATATGAAATTACCACCAAGCTATTGTGTTAGGGAAACTCTGGAAGGTACAGAGCAATACCTATAGCATTGTGTTTGATAGAACACAATGTCTTGCTGTCTGCAACTTCAAATAGTTCATAAAAATGTGTGTACATAAATACAAACGTATACACACACACATATACATATATTGAGCAGAAGAGGAGACCAGAGGAGAGAGAGAAAACAATGTGGCAAAATGTTAACAACTGCTTAATATTGGTTTGGCGGGTGTATGGTTGTTGAACAATTCTCTCCACTTTCTATAGGTTTGACATTTTTCTAAACAAAAAGTTAAAAACCCTTTTCATTTGGAACCATTTGTCAAAATTATAAATATACATACCCTTTGACCTAGTAATTTCACATCTAAGAATTTATACGACATGATCACTATCATTCACTGCAGCATTGTTAGATAATAACAAAAGATTGGGAGCAATTTAAATTTCCTTCAACAGGGGACTAGCAAAATAAAACGGAATTAAAAATGAAGAAGCTCTTTTGAGGACTAATATGAAATCGTCACCAAGCTATCGTGATAGGGAAACCATTTAAGGTACAGAACAATACCTACAGCATTGTGTTTGATAGAACAAATGACCCTCTGACCTCTTCTCCCTAAACCCACAACCCTTGAAGTGTGACCTTGCTGCTCCTCACTGCCCTTGAAACTGGGATAGCCTTATGACTTGTTTTCTCAATAGAACAGAACAGAAACCACGGTGTGTCAGGTCCAAGCCTAGATCTCCAGAGGCTTTGTGTGCTGCTGTTCTTGTAAAAACCTTGACACCACAATTAAGAAAAGCTGGAAAGTAAACAAAACAAAACCCCTGTGGAGTAAAGTAGAATATACCAGCTAAAACCATTTAGACCCACCAATCCTCAGTCGACCAAGCATCAACCCATCAGCGGAGGAGATCAGCTGAGCCTGGCTCGCAACAGTAGCACTGTTCAGCTTACCCATAGACTCATGAGAAGTAATGGATAATTTTTGCTTTAAGTTACTAAGGTTTTGGGTGATGCAGAGGGAGATTACACTGTTATAGTTCATACAAATACACACCGTTTGTGTAAACTTTTGGAGGTATTTGTTAGATGTATATGTAGATGTGTAGAGAGATGTATTTGTTTGCATATGCAAACTTTCTCTGTAAGCAGGCACAAGAAACTGACAACAATTGCTTTTGAGAGAAGGAGCTATGGAAACTGGGAGATGAAGATCTAGGGGAGATATTTCACTGACTGCCCTTTTGCACCTTTTGAATTTTGAAACATGTGAATGTATAGCCAATAAATGTTTCTCTCAAGTATTTGCAGAACCCTTGATTCATCTCTCCTGGAGTAATGGAAACTTCCATACTCTATAGGGGATTATAAGGAGTGCTTATAAAATATGTAAATGTATATGCAGTGCACAGGGCTATCTCTGGAAGAACCCACTAGAAGCTGATAACACTACTTGGTCCAAAGGAAGGATCTTATGGGACTGTGGAGGGGGCGTCAAGTACCAAAGGAAGAATGACTTTTCCCTACATGCTCTTTATTCTTTAAATTTTTTACACTGAACTTATATTACCTTTTCAAAAGGAAAATAATAAGCAAAATGCATATATCCTTTGACCCAGCAATCATCACTTCAAATAATGTCTCCTGCAGACTTCCATATATAAAAAATCTAAATGACCATCAACTAAGGATTAGTTAATTTGTGGACTGTTCAGATAAGGAAATACTATATAGTTGCTAAAAATGAACCCATAAACCTAGGTTGATATAGAACATTCCAAAACTATTAAACCACTCCCTACTATTTTCAACCATTCATCCCCTATAAAATATCACAAATTGAATAAACCTATCTAACCATCATCATCCAGGCAACATGGAACATTCCAGACCTCCTGAAGCACCCCCTAATGCCCACTGTCAGCCATTCCTCTACTAATGATCACAAAGTAAATAAATCCAAGCAACCTTGACCCAGATCATGGAAGAGTCCAGACCTCCTGGAGCGCCCCCTAGTGCCCACTGTCAGCCATTTCCCCTATGAATGAGTACAAACTGAATAAACCCTTGCAACTTTGACCCAGATCACGGAACATTCCAGACCTCCAGAAGCGCCCCCTAGTGCCCACTGTCAGTCATTCCCCTATGAATGATCACAAACTGAATAAACCCTTGCAAACTTGACCCAGGTCACATAGACTATTCCAGAATATTACATAAAACATCCAGTTTGTGGTAATTCATCAAGCTGTATACTTTTTTGTATTTATGTTATACTTCAATAAATATTTAAAATATGCATGTGTATCTATTATAAATATTTACAAATATACAGAAAAAGGTAATAGGTACACAAATCGAAGTATTACATTATGAATGAAAAGGCTTGTGGGGGAGGAGTATATTTACTCTGCATACTTCTAAAACCAAACTTTTTATGAGATTTCTTCCCATCATAATTTTTAATTTAAAAATGAAAAGTAGGGGACTCCCTGGTGGCACAGGGAGTGGCAAGCTATCGCCAGCCACTGCGACATGAGTTCAATCCCCGGCCAGGGAGCAGACCTCTCCTGTAGCGCCCGCTGCTCCCCTCAGGAGTGTATTTCAGTACATTTGCCGGTTCTGCTCTCTACTCTGTTTCTGATGTATCCTCTCACCCCCCACACCTCTGGCCTACACCCCAGTTTTTGTATGTATAAATAAATAAATCTTTAAAAAAAATGAACAGTAATGATGAAATATGCAAAAATTTTAAATACTGTTTTGAGAAAAAATATATATCATCAAGATTATAAACCCTAGAATTCCTGTCCCACCACCACCAACAGCGACAGTCCCTACGCTCCACCTGGTGCGTCTCCCCGCCACCCAATAAGTCCTGGGGAGAGATAAATGCCTGAAGAACAGATTCAGACAAAGAAACACTTTACTAGTTTGGGCTTTTACCTCAGCCTTCAGTGTCATCACCAGATGGGTGAGGCTAAAAATTCCTTTTGTCTAAAACAGGCCTCAATGACCCAGACTAGAAGCTTCTTTCTCTAGGGGCTACACTGATCTTAGCCTTGGTGCCCTAACCACAACTTTAGTCAGAAAAGAAAGGTAAGGAAACACAAACTGAAGGAAAAACACGCCTAAAGAAGGCAAGGAAAATTTTAGGGTGACTGCTTTGTCCCCATTTGTCTTAGCACAGAAAGCCCAAAAAACCTTTCAGGTCCTAGCAAACCAGAATCTACACACCAGGCCTCAAGTGCCCTTTAGGCCGCTTTCCCTGAGCCCCAGCCAATTTTCCCTTTGACTTCCAGGTGAGAGGGGAGTATTTTCTCTTCAGAAGCTAAAGGAAAGGCACCAGGCTTCTCTTACCACACTTCACAGAAGAAAGAAGAGAATCAGATTGCCAAAAAGATTCCAAAGAGGCACCCAAAAATAATTCCACAGATTCAACAACAGCTTTTAACCTCTTCATACCGACAGTTCCACACACCACTGTAACCCAATAATTTCCTAAGTTCTAATTTATATTTTATTTTGGAGATTTTGACCATAGCAAGATGTGTATCCCTCATTCTATTGCTTACTTAAGCTGTTTCTTTAAATGAACTCACTTTTTCTTTGTTATATTCATTTTCAAATATATGCATTTAAAATTATGACTTGCTAAATTTATTTTCACAGAAAGCTTCCTCCCTCTATCATAAGCAGGAAATCAGTATCATATGCCACAAACAGAAGGTATAAATTAATAAATAGTACCTAGAGGTGGTTCTCCTTGACAAGACGCCTCTTGAAAGCTTTCCTCAGGAAAAGCTTGAAGTGGGAAAGACAAGAAGTTAGATGCTCCTCCTAGAGGTCAGAGTGTGTGGTTAACACTTCCCCAGCTTTTTCTTCCAGCACTTTCTATAGGTTAACACTGCCCTGTGACCACCTAGAAGTCAGTGATTTTTCTTCTAGCACCCTCTATTGGTTTGAGCGTGGAATTATTTTTCAACTACCTTTTATTGAGTGACTATTACATTTCAGATACAGTGCTAGCTGTCAAGATACAGAGAAAACAGGAAAAGATTTTGTATTGTAATTGAGCAATGGTTAGGAAAGAAAAGGAGGAAGTTAGCAGATTTGGTCATAATTTGTACTGCTTGTCACATTTTCCTAAATCCCCGTTTTTTTCACGTCACTTCAATCCATTTTTTTTAAATAATAAATTTTATTTTTATATTCCCCATACAATTGCAGCCCCCCATTCTGACCCCAATCCCTCCCCTCCCGCCCCCGCCCCCCTAAAAGTGTCTCTGGTTCGTAGTTTTTTGTTGATTTTGATTTTCACTTTCTTATAATTATTCATTTTCCTGGTCCCTTATTTAAGTTTTCAATCCAATTTTTAACCCCTTCTACCTTACCAAAAACACACTAAGGAAAGTCTCTAGAGGACCTCCTCATTATCAGATCCAGTGGAAGTTTTCAGTCATCTTAATTGATGCTGGAGACCACGCCCTTCTTAGCTTCTTTGATAGCATTAGCTGGTTTCTCCAAGTTTTTCTCCTATCTCTCTTGCCACCCATCTCTCCTTCAACCCTCCTCTTAATGTTGATGCTTGCCAGGATTTTGTCTTTAGCCCTCTTCTTCATGTAATCATGCCATTTACATTTCACATCCAGCTTTCACATACGTGAAGACTCCCAAATCCTAAAAGACCAAACAGTGGCCTGTTCCTCTCCAGCCTCATTTCTCCTATTAGCAAATTACTTGTACTTCTGTGGTAGCACCCTAGCGTTCCCTTGCCCGTACACTATTTCCCTCTACCTAACTCCGACCTCCACCCCACCTCAAGTTTGTTCTTCAACGTTAAGATGCTGTGTAACCTCTGCTGGGAGGAATTCCAGAAGACAGCCCTGGCTATGTTAAGTGTTCTCACTTTGTGGTCCCCAACACACCTGAATCCTTGTCTAATGGTTGGTGTTCTTCTATTTCTTCCACTACCAGGCTGGTTTCCTTGAAGACATGAACTTAATCTGTACAGTTCCCAGTTGAGGGGTGAATCAATGTTAAATGGATGAATATAAGAAATTTCTGTCAACAGTTAAATGCAGAGGAACAGGAGCCTGGGGTGGGTATGAGCCAAGATTTTAAACTTGGTTGTTTAGATCTTTTCCCAGCACCCAGGGCTGGTGGGGCCGTGGGGGGATCAAGCTGAGACAAAGGTGGTGGCGAGGATGGCGGGTCTGGCAATCGGTTACAAGCAGAGGAAATGAGCCATTTCTTTGAGGAGTAAGGGAAACAGGTTTCTCACTATCAGAGGAGTGAGTTACAAATATGAGTAGGATGCCGGGTTAAACCCTGTGGTGTTGAACTAAAATGGAAGGTACCAGTTTGAAGTCGTGATTTTTTTTTTTTTTTTGTGGGACCCTCACCAGCCGCCGGGGAGTGAACCAGCGCTGCAGAGGCTGAGGGCAGCCTCACAGCCCAGCGCTCAACCACTGCACCACCAGGGGAGGCCCTGAAGTCGTGATTTTTAATAGATGGACACATACATACATGTGTATATCTACATTTACATTTATAGGTATTTTCTCTGTGCTGAGGTAGCCTTTAAATTATGCTCCAGAAGCAATGATTATACCTCGAGCTTATACCTTGGTTTTCAAATACCATTTTCCATGAAAAGGAATCAGGGCTCCTTAAAGAAATTGCAGATCCCAGGGCTGGGGGAGGGGAAGTATGAATCTGGGATATCTTATGCTAGAAAGTAAAACCCTGGTCAAAGAATGATAAGGATTTGCCAAAAGGACACAGGAGCCAGGCTGGAGGGGGTCTCGTTCAAATCTGCCACATGACTATCAAAATAAAATAGGAGTCCACAGTGATGCAAATTGGTGAAGGGAAATTTCTCCTTTACAGTAAAATGCCAACTAATAAAATTAGAAGGAATGATTGAATCAGAGTCCCCATTACGTGGCCATCACAATACAATGAGGCAAGATGGATACTAAAATGAGTTGAAGTGTGATATTTAGGTATTTAGGTACTCTCAAACTATCTCCACACAAAATATTTTATTAATTTCAAAGGGAAAACACTGGGCCTCCCCAGTGGCGCAGCGGTTGAGCCCTGGGCTGCGAAGCTGCCCGCAGCCTCTGCAGCGCCGGTTCAATCCCTGGCCACCGGGTGAGGGTCCCACGTGGCGCGCAGACCTCTCCTGCTGCCCCTGCTACTCCCCTCAGCAGTGTATTTCGTCAGTCTGCCTGTTCTGTTCCCCGCTCTGGCTCTGGTGAATTCTCTCACCCTCCCGCGCTTCTGACGGTACCCAGTGCTTATATAAATAAATAAATACATCGTAAAAAAAAGGGGGGGGGGAAACATTGAGCAGACACCACCTGAACCAGAGTCAAGGTTCCCATCACCAGTAACAGACCAGTGACACCACAAGCCTCCTGCAATGATACACCGCTACAATCTCTTCTGTGGCATTCCTCCCCAAATGCATAACCTGAATTTGATAATGAGGAAACATCAGTCAACCCTAAATTGAGGGACATTTTTCAAAATAACTGGTGGTACTTTTCAAAAATATGAAGATCATAAATGACAAGGAAAGACTGAGGTACTTCTAGACTTAGGGAGATCAAAGACACACAATGAATGTAACAGAATCCTCGGTCAGATGATAATTTCCGTTCTTCTTTTACTAAAAGCATTATTGAATTCATAGGCAAAATTTTAATGGGGTCTATAGGTTAGTGGGCAGCTTTGTAGCAAAGTTAATATCCTGATTTTGACAGTTTAACGTCCAGTATAAATTTCGGAAATTTACACTGAAGCTTTTTTTCTAAAGATTTATTTATGCATACAAGAGCTGGGGTGTAGGCCAGAGGTGTTGGGGGGGGGGGTGAGAGGATTTATCAGAGTGCGGAGCAGAACAGGTGATTTACTGAAATACACTGCTGAGGGGAGCAGTGGGTGAGACAGGAGAGTTTGCTGTGCCATGTGGGTCAGCTCCCTGGCAGGGGATTGAACTCATGCTGTCCTGGACTGCTGATAGCTTCATAGTGCTGAGACTTCACCCCTTGTGCCACCAGGGAGGCCCTACACTGAAGCTTTTATTTATTTTTTTTTTAAAGATTTATTTATTTATACAAGCACTGGGTACAGTCAGAAGCGCAGGAGGGTGAGAGAATTCACCAGAGCCAGAGCGGGGAGCAGAGCAGGCAGAAGGACCGAAGTACACTGCTGAGGGGAGCAGCGGGCGGCAGGAGAGGTCTGCGCGCCATGTGGGACCCTCCTCCGGTGGCCGGGGAGCAGCCGGGGATTGAACCGCCTCTGCAGAGGCTGCGGGCAGTTTCGCAGCCCAGTGCTCAGCCGCTGCGCCACCGGGGAGGCCCTACACTGAAGCTTTTAAAAGTAACATCATATCTGTAATTTAGATGGCTCAGAAAACTGTGTATATACATATTTATACAAAAACAGATCATCCACACCATATACTATTAATATATGTGCAAGGGTGAGCAAATGATCAAGCAAAGGTGATTAACTGTTAACCATCAGGGAAGCTGGTTAAAGGATATACAGTGGTTCTTTGGGCTCTTCTTGCAAGTTTTCTGTGTGAAATAGTTCATATTTCTTAAAATACTGAACAACATTCAGTGGTTGTGATCTCAGTCATGCGTTTTTTTTGCCTGTCTACCCCCACCTTGTTCTAAAAGCAATTTAGAATCTTATGACTACATGAAAAATAGAACAAGATAAAATGAATTGAAACAAGAACTATGTGTGGCCTTGGCAGAACCTTCTAAGTTGCCAAATTCTGCAAAATGCTCTTGAAAATTTGACAATGATATAGACAAGTTTCTCTTTGTTTTGGGGACAGAGCCCAAACTTCCTGCAACTCTTCTCTGTGTTCCAGATATTCTTTTACACAAAACTTGATTGCAATTAAACACAGGGAATGCAATACTAGGGTACAGAGGCCGAAAATAATTATTAGCAAGAATAAAAGAGAGACTTCAAAGAATTTTATAGAATTTTATGCATGTGTACACACTTTATTAAATTTGCATTCTACAATATACACAGGTCAGCATTTCACAAAACTTCCTATTATTCCAAAAGCAGTTATCATGAAACACAGTGATTATATAAGTCAATCAAGCAGAAAGAGCATCTATAGGATTATCATATCATCTCTTGTACTTATTTTCAAATAGAAGCCTGAAATATGATATAATATTAGAATAGGAAGAGAGAATTGTATTTTATAACAATGACCACTTTGCAAATATTAGACTTTATATAAAAATAAAGGGGTACTGTCAACAAAGTTCATCTGAACGTTAGCATCTCTTCTATTTATTTCAAAATAATCCCTGCACAAACTTAACTTTCTTGTCAATTAAAACAATAGAAACGAACCTTGGTTTAAGCAATAAAGTGAATCATCTTGCCTCCTAGTTCTCCTACCACTGGAACAATTTCATTTTCCTGACCAATTCTACCTCAACACTGAATTTCAAAAGTAAATTTAAATATCACATCCCAAAGGTTATTTCTAAATCCTAAATCAGAGCCAAAAATGATGGCCAAAAGTGTCCCTTTAAGGCAAAGAGGACAGTAGTGTGAAGGTGGATACAGATCCTGTAAGATGAACGACCTCTTGGTATTATATAGGTAGAAACGTCTTAACATGATTCTTTCACAAACAATACATACATACACGGAATACCATCAGAGCAATTTTCCTTTAAAATGGCTTTTGAGGGAACAATCTTCATAATATATACATTGATGTTAGGACTGAAGGAGTAGGGCCTTTGCACAGGTGAAAACAATACAATTGAAACTGTTAATGGTCATTATCAGAATTGAAAATAAACCATACATCTGAGGCTGTAAGAGAACTACTTACTGCAAACTCAGTGATACTCTCTTATAATTCAAAGAGAATAGGTTTCCCTTCAAGTGGTAAGCACTATCAGCCTGTGAAGACCTTCAAAGTACAATTCAAGGATCTCTGCCTTCAAAAGACACAAATGCAGTAGTTTTCATTTCTTACATTCATTTTAAAGTGGAATATTATGATCCTAGCAGGTAAATTTCCATACTAAATACAGACAATCAAACCACAATGTCAGAACATTAAAAGAAATCCATCACAACAGATATTTTTACAGTTTTAAATAATAAATAACACAACAATAGGTTACACTCGGGTTTCTTAAATAGCTTCATCAGGATTTTTTCTTTCCAAATTAAATTAACTTTTGATACCTCAGACTCATTATCATGTACACTGTTCACAGCTCAAACAGCTTCTTAAAAGCAGTATGCACAATAACATTGACTGTTTCAGCTTCTATAAGCTTCCTTATAGGTATTAAACTGCCTTTACTATGAGGCAGCTACAACAAGAACTGGATTCTGACCCTGGTGACAATACAATATCCAAAACACAGTCAGCAGCACCACTCACCACACGACAAACAAACGAATCCAATGACAAAAAAGTAATGAGAAAAAGCAGCAATTGAAACAGTATGTGGCGATTAGACACATAAAGCCCGCTTTTCTACCCCACCTTTACAGCACAACACTGTACCCCAAGGCACCTTAGGCCTCATAATACCACCCGGTACAAGCTGTCAAGCTCCATGTATGCTTTTCTACACAGTGGTCTGTGTGTAAATAACATTATTCATTCATTTGTAGATGCTCCACACATCTGGTCAAGGCAGGAATTTCTTCTCCTTGATAACACCACCTAGAAACATTAACAATATTTTATATATTCCTCAGGACAACAGGTTTGGAGAGAAAAAGATCAACGGGTGTAGCTAAGTCATAAGAACCTGTGGTGACTCATCCAGGCAGCTTGTAAGTCCATTTCCATTCTCAACATAAAATCAACCCTCACTTCATACACTCTGACAGCAAAGAAGCGATATGGACAGTAATGAAAGCAACAACATGTTTCTTCCCCTCTGTGAGAAATGGCAAGTAAGCAGCTCAAACAGGAAAGGGAAACAAAATAATGTACTTTAAGCTGATGCAGAAAAATAAAAATTTAATATAGTCAAAAGCAATTCAGTTATTATTGTGAAATAAAGAGAGCTGAAACTATGTAGTTAACAGAGAACAGAAAAATCTCTCAAGCAAGAGAATTTCTGATCAACTTGAGCTGTCTCATCACTGCTGGGAAAAAGAACCATTAGCAAAAATACACACCAGTGCTTTTCTTAAATGTATAGACTCAAAATAGGTGCTCTTTGAGGCACTGAGAAAATAAAATACATATATATATGCTATAAGTGCTTAAAAAAATGAGTATTTGAGATTTAGTTGCTAGATCCAATGAGATCAGCAAAAAGACAGTAAGGTCACTACACTCACAAAATGGAACTTTTGAGATGCCAAGAATAACAGCATCAAAATGGTTTAAATCTATCACACTTTAATCCTCATTATGGATCAAAGTTCTCTGCATTTTATGTTTCTGTTTTATGAATGTTTTATGTAGGAAACAGCAGTTAAAATGCTGAATCAGAAATGGTAAGTCACTTGGGTGAGAGATCATCCATCAAGATGTACGGAGAGCATGAATTGGCGCATGCTACTGGAGACTCTGCGGTTGTGCTGCCTTTAGCCAGTGAGTCTGAGGATAAGTCACTGCTGCTACTACTGCCATCCAAAATATCTGAACTGAGGACAAAGCAAAAAGAATTATAAGCAGATGCATCTATCAGGGTAAAGGTAAACATAACATGCAACAACACAGTTCCAAGAATCACAAATCAGTAAGCCATTTGTAAATAATAAAAAGCATAAAAGCAACAGCAATGTACCACATAATGTACTATATTCAGATACCTGCAAAAGGACAAAGTCACAGAAATCCAAAGACACTTAAGATCCTGTATCATTTGAGTGCTCCCCTGGAGGCACCAGAAGGTCCAATATACAGCAAGTATTCCTCGTGACAGGACTTGGTTTTTGGGACTGAGTTCCCTGATCTTCAGCTCAAGAGATTTTTATTTTTATATTTATCTTCTTACCTTCCCATCAGCCTTAGAGTAAGAGTAATGGCTACTCATGGAGGTACTGCAGGCTGTCTGAAGCATTCTAGAAGTGTACTACTTCATGGTTCCTGTATTCCAGAACAAAGACTTTCAACTGCCCTAAATTTTAATGACTTCCCACTCCCAAGAGGTGTACAAATCAAACACATTTTCCCCCTCCTTATTTGCCTTTGATATTCTTTTCATTTTATGAATTTCTTACATTATTTTCTTTCCTCTTTCCAAACCCCAAAGTCTCCTTACTATCTGCAAAATACTCCTTTTTCTCTGAGTCCTTCAGTTACCATCCAGTTAAATTTCTAAAAGGAATGTTCTATATCCACAGAACCAGTACCTCAGAGTCCATTGTCTCTAATCCAGACAGCTGGCTTCTACTCCTATCCTCCCACTGAAACTTTTAATCTGAGCATAAAGAGCCTCTATTATTTAAAAAATGTGTTTATTTATATAGTTTTACATTGTTGTTCATTTTTCTACAATGTTTCATTTCTCCTCTCAGATGTTGTCCCCATAAAATTCCCACCACCAAGACACACGTGTGCCATCACCATGGGCTCTTGTGCTCTTCCCTCCTATTTTGATCCCTCTCCCTCCTCCTCCCCTGATGAATGTCTCCAATTTATAGTTTGCCTGCTAGTTTTGTCTTTCTTCCCCCTGATCCCTTATATGGTTTCCCTATGTTCCTCCTATAAATGAAACCATCTGATATTTTTCTTTTTCTTTCTGACTTATTTCACTGAGCATAATCCCACAAAAAGCCTCTATAACCCAACCCAGGGATACCTGACCCAGCCAGCCCAGGCTCTCACAGTTCCCAACAGCCACTCTGGCCCACCTCATATATCTGGCTTCAGAGTTCTGTATTCACAATGAAGAGCCTTCATAATCTGGCACCCAGCTGCCTTTTTGGTTTTGATTCCCATCAAGTCAACATATAAGCTCTATGTGTCTATATCAGGCCAAATTCACACATTCATTTAATACAGTATTTTTTGAGTACCTGCTAAGTACCAGAAGTAGGCTAGATATTTAGAGATGCAATGGTGTATGAGACAGATATGGTCCCTGCTCTCATCAAATTTACAGTACAGTGCAGGAGACAAGATATTGAAGTAATGGTGCTAAAATATATATAATTACAATTTATGATCAAGCAATAAAGGAAAGATAAAAGAAGCTCTGAGAATATACAACATGGGTAACCTAATCTATAATAATTTGGAGGAACTAAGCTCCCCAGAGTGATGTTGGAGCTCTCATCTGAAAGATGAGTAGCATTAAGTAAGATTTGGGAGGAAGAAAAAGTAGTTCTAAGAGCCAAAAGTAGACTAGTGTGGCTGTAGTACAGAAAGGAAAATGCAAAGAGAAACAAAGCTGGAGAGGTAGCCAGGCAGTTTTAAGATTTTCACATACTTTTTAATTTTGAAAAGGAAACTTAAGCATGGAATTGGAAAAGGAATTAGGAAATATGGGTACTAGTTTAAGTTTGTGCACCAACTCTTTCGTAAAAGTCCATCCTGGTCTGACATGCTCTGAGGCTAAATATTTTGAGTCTTTAATACTATCACTTTTAGGAGTTTCCAAGTTAATGCATTTCTATATTAAGCAAGCTATGGTACACTTGGAAGTCTCTGGGCCCTATACTACCCTCAGTGAAATATATGCAATTTCTTCCCTTCTTCTCTTCTTTTATTCTTCAAATTGCCAACTCCTTCTAATGCCTGTGGATGGTTTTTAGGTAGCAACAGAATACAAATCAGCTTTGTAGAACTAAAAATAAAAATGGGGACAGTATATTCCACACCACTACTACTCTATGCTCACTGCTGTCAAATGCATCATTAATAACACCAATTTTAAGTAAGAAGTTTGGAAAATTTAGCTGGCTCTGATATTTTTTCAGCCCAATGGCAAAAATGGGTCAAAAATATGAATTATTCAAACTAACGAAAGAAAGTTGCACAGATAATCTAAGACATTGGAAAATCAAAAGAGCTTTATATTTACCTTTGGAACATATGTGATTTTTCCTCCTGCAGCATTTTGCCTAGACTAATATTAAAATGAATTTACTTTCCTAAAACTGGGCAGCCGAAGGACATGGTCTATGCTATTTGGCAAGAAGAAAGAGACTTAAGATGAAAATTTGGCCACCAAGCAGATAATCTGAATATAAATAAAGACTTTCTTATTCCAGCCACCAGACTTATGGTTAGTCTTGGGTTAAAAGATTCCATTTGTATTAAGATCTGTTTGCTTAGGTGAATCCTGTATTCATTAAAAAAAAAAAAAAAACACAGAACATGACTTACACAATGAAATCTGTCTTCTAACACTGTGGATTACCTTAAGAGAAATACACTGACGGGGATGTTGCCAAGAAAAATGCATAAATCTGAACATTTCAGTTACTGTATTTTTTTCAAGAATATATTTTGTCAAGAACTTCGTCTCTATGATTAAATACAAAGGTATATAATTTTGTTCATTAACAGAACGATAGTATATCTATGTTTAGTCTTCAGGACAACTTAAACTCAGAATTTGGTAAACCTTTACCCAGATATTTTCTCTAAAATAAAATCTAGTTTCTGTTGTAATTAATCTGGCACTACCACACACAGTCATGGAAGCAGAGGCTACATGTCACAAATTACTCACTGTTCGTCTATCTGCATAAAGTAAGAGGCATTTCACTTTTTAATCCACAAAGAAATCACTACACAAAAGTGATTTCCAGTGTCTGCTAGTAAACCTTTTACCAGGGCTTCTAAAAGCAACAAAGTTTGGTTCAATTTGAGTTTCCTTCTTCTTTCTTTCCTAGTTTAAGCTCCAATGGAGAAGCTAATGAGCCTTATACTAATGACTAAAAGCCAGACAATGGCAGAAAAGCAAAGAACCTAGACAATTCAGATAGGACACAGGAGTACATGAAACAAAAGTGAACTCATTTATTCCAGTCAGTGAAAAAATACATATATTGAGGTCATATTTGAGCCATACAACCAAAAATACTTACAACTGTGTCTATAAAAACTATGGGTGAAAGTATGAGAATCATTAAAACATTCAAATGATAAAGTAGTAACAAAACTAGAATGTCCACTGTGACTTGTGCTATCACCCAAGTGCTAAGCCACTTTGTTCCCTGTCCATTCACTAAAGTAGGTTCTACCAGATGAATGGGCAGTAGAGAAGCACTAGAAATTAGCTACAGGCCTATCAACCCCAGCACAGATTTTGGTATAAACTAAGACTATGGGACTTCTCTTGATGTGGTTCAATTGGTCCATCATGTATGTTCTCTGGTCTCTATTATGTTGCCTTAGGAAGGACTAGTCTTATCTTTCCATATAACCTTTAAGTTCTTGAGATTGTGGGCCTCCCTGGTGGCACAGCAGTTAAAGACAGCACTATCAAGCTATCGGCAGCCACTGCAGCACGAGTTTGATCCCCAGGCAGCCAGGGAGCAACCCACATGGCGCAGCAGACCTCTCCTGACTCGCCCGCTGCTCCCCTCAGCAGTGTATTTTAGTAGATACGCCTGTTCTGCTCCCCACTCTGTCTCTGGTGAATCCTCTCACTCCCTGTACCTCTGGCTTATACCTCACTTCTTGTGTGCATAAATAAATCTTTAAAAAAAGTTTTTAAGATTGTATATTTAAAATATGATCCTTTCCATGGTTGCTTTGGGAATAGGAGTTTAAAGGTGTCAGTATAAATGTGGAAGCTGCCCACATAAACATCGTCAAAGTAGATGGAGATATTTCTATTAGTGCATAAATCATAATTAAACCTTACTCTTTGTATGTCATAGATCCATGATGAAACTTCTTGCCATGACACATGAAACATTAAAATATTAAAAAGTCACTATAATAAGCTAATGAAAAATGTTACAAAATAAAGCCATAAAGGTTAAATTAGCATTCATGTTACTGCTGATGCACAGGGGCAAGAAATTTCATGAGAAACTGTTTTTTTTGTAGGAGAAATAGACTATCATTTAATCTTCACTGCATACCTAGCAGCCCTGAAAATGCCTTTATTTTGTATAGTACCCCACGGATAGTCTTAGTCCCCAAAGAATAAAGGGCAGAATAAGAGTTCCCCGCATGCAAGAAGATTTACAAAGGCCCATGCAAAGGTGTCCTTCCAAGCTCTGATCAAACTCTTGATAGTCCTAAAGACTAAATGCAGAGTGACATCAATCCTGCCTTGTGGCTGACAATAGTTCCAAGATTTAGATGATCAAGATTTCAGAATTTTCATTCAGTAAAAAATATGACATAAAGACTATGCCTGCTATTTCTTTAGGCAGCAGCTGGCACACTGGACTCAAACTTCATGTTTTCACTTATACTTTAAAGAAGCCAGATTTTATTTTTTTCCCCCTTTTTTCCCCTCCCCCAAGATGCCAGATTTTAAAGGTTATAATCGAGTATCAAAAGCTCAAAGTTAAAACCCATGTTTTCTTTGTGGGCTGAGGCAGGGAACTATAACAATACAAATGATGAAATATCTACTAATGATCTGATACTTTTTATGCTCCTAAAAAATGTACAATAGAAATTATTTCCTTAGTTATCAAATAGATTGGTTATCCTTGGCAAAAGAATAGCAAAGTTCCTGTCTCTGTCCCTATAGCTAAGAATATGGATGTTTAATCTATGAAACTGCATTAAAGACATGGGGAAAAAAGTTTCTGCAAAAGCAGGATCCAATTTTTACATATCAGGGATAACTCATATTTAAAATCTCTAGTTGTAGATGTAAATGTCAGCAATATTAGTATATCAGGTAGAAATTAAGTTTTTAATAGCGTCAAAAGTCCAGGTGCTATAAACTAACTAAAAACATCTTGGGAAGGTTTAATCTCTTAAATATCCTTGCCACCTGATTGTGTGAATTTTGAGTAATAAACTTATTATTTCTAATGTATTACGTGAGCCATATGTTGGCTAGTTAGCATTTTATGCATGGCCATGAACAAAGCAAATTTCTCTAGTGTGAGGCAACACCCGCCGTGTATGTGGATCAGAAAGGTCCTTCACAGACATCCGAACAAGGGGAGACGACCCTGGGTTAAATACCTCCCCTTCTTTTTTCCTTTCTTACTCATTTCTATAAACCTCTTTTATGGCACCCTACATAGTTAGCCTAAAGCAATTATTTCTGTTAAACTCTGCATGATTTTAACTTGGCAAAATTCTTTCACATCCTTTACCTAACTTGGTTACTTGGATAGTAACTGGGTAAGCAAATCTATTTATAATGGCATGTGCCTATATTAAAACACACTTTACCATAAAAGTGATATGCAGTTTCCACTAAGTATTGAGTTTCATCCACTAGTTTTCTTTTTGCAATCATCTACGTTCCTGGAAAGGCACTCTGTACCAAAATTAGCACAGCAAGTTACCAAGGATAGGCAGAGATGAAAGGGAAGGGAGACTGTGGGGCTGAAAATAGCTAGAACAATGTAAAAGGCATCTGTTCCAAGGTTAGAACAGATCAACGAGTTTAATAAACTAGAATATCCTGTGACTTCTTTGTCAACTAGAAGTACAAATTCTCTTACACAAAACAATGAATAAGTGATTTGGGAAGAAGGAACCATCAATCTGTATACCCGATAAGTGGCTTATACTTCCATTTAGAGGGCATCACACTTTTAATTTTTTTTTAAAGATTTATTTATTTTTATACAAGAGCTGGGGTACAGGCCAGAGTTCCCCGCATGCAAGAAGAGGATTCACCAGAGACAGAGCAGGGAGCAGAACAGGCAGACAACCGAAATATACTGCTAAGGAGAGCAGCAAGTATGACAGGCGAGGTCTGCAACGCCATGTGGGAATCCCCCTTGCCAGCTGGGAATCGAACACAAGCTGCAGAGGCTGCGGACAGCCTCACAGCGCTGTGCTCAACCCGCTGTGCCACTGGGGAGGCCCGACACTTTTATTTTTAAAGTGAATGTCCTCGTGGGCTCTTTAAAAAGACCCTCAGTCATAACATTTAGAGAACAAAAAGTTTGGAAAGGCATGATATGGGTGCTTAGTGAGTTCATTAGAAATATGTACTGCAAGATGTCAAAATATTACCTGGCCACTGTTATTATTCCTTCCCCTTCTCCAATATGTATGTCCAAGTGCTCAACTTCAGGTACAGAAAAAGAAGCTAACTTCAGCACAAAAACATCAAAAGGCCTCAAATTAGACACCTAAACTAGGATGTGTATGACTAAAAGAAAATGTATGTGACTACGTGTGCTTGCATATCAGCCTTGGGATTAAGATATCAGTGGTTACTTTAATGGTGAAATCATATTTATTGCTCCCTTGGAAGGTTGTTACAATCTTGTGGGCTGTTGTATACACCTTAAAACAAAATCCAGGGCCTCCCGGGTGGTGCAAGGGGTTAAGATGCAGCCTATGAAGCTCTCCGCAACCACCTCAGCATGAGTTCAATCCCCAGCCAGCAGGGAGGTGACCCACATGGCACAGCAGACCTCTCCTGACTTGCGCACTGCTCCCCTCAGCAGTGTACTTCAGCCAGTCTGCCTGTTCTGTTCCCCACTCTGTCTCTGGTGAAACCTCTCACCCTCCACACCTCTGGCCTGTACCCTAATTCTTATATATATATATATACATATATATATATAAATAAATAAATCTTTAAAAAAATTCAGATTCATTACAATTTTTTCAACAACAAAAAAAGAATATGTGACTAGGCCACAAGAATCAGGAATTGTTACCTAAAAAAATGAAACCTTAGCATTGTGGCAGAATGTCCCAAAATCTTCAAAAAAGCTTTGTAACAATAGATTGTTATTTAGAAAATGCCATGGTTTAGAAGATGTCAGTATTCTCTAGTAAGTCAAAAGGATGTAAACATAAAATGCAGGCAGAGCAGCTACAGTCAATGTACTTGATCCACAGCAACCTAGAAGCTCTCTCATGCCATCCAGCCTTTTGACACTCTCTCACACCAATAGCACCTATTGAAAAAGTTGACCTAATGGGTGCTGGGAATGAAGTCGATGAAGCCGCCAAAAGATAAACACACTTCTAAAAAGAAGGGCTCACAACTTTCAAATGACCTGTGTCTTAACATTATCTACACCTCCATGGAGACTTCCCCACTATAGAGCACAGAAAAAAAGTTGAATTTACTTTAAATGATCCCAATATACTTTTGGTGTCGCTCTTTTAAAAATAGATGATACCGTAACATTCTTTTGTCTTTATTTCATTTTTTACCATGAACTGAGGTCAGACAATTGCGCAGTATCTGGAGACAGCATATTGGTAGTGCCTTGGAAGAGCCTCTTGGGCTGGCTCTCTGTCTCCATTTCACCTGAAACAGAAAGAGATGGTGCTGCTTTAAGGCAATTTTACAGAGACACACTTGGTGCTAAAATGGGGTGATCTTTGTTTAACCAAAGCTCCGAACACTTCTTCAAACTATTACTTAAAAGCTGTTTTTCTATGTGCTGTAATGTAAAAGAAAGATACTTCCCTGTAACCACAACCAAAATGCCAGCAGCCCTAAAAAAAACAAAACAAGGGCCTCCCTGGTGGCGCAAGGGTTGAGACACAACCTATGAAGCTGCCCGCAGCCACTGCAGCATGAGTTCGATTCCCAGTCAGCCAGGGAACAGCCCACATGGTGCAGCAGACCTCTCCTGATTTGCCCACTGCTCCCCTCAGCGGTGTACTTTGGTCAATCTGCCTGTTCTGTTCCCCACTCTGTCTCTGGTGAGTCCTCTTACCCCATCCCCCCATCATGCCTCTGGCCTGTACCCAGCTCTTGTATGCATACAAAGATAAATCTTTAAAAAACAAAACAACCTTCTCACTTGTTAATTATATGTAGCACTGAACAGATAGTCATGTTTTTAACAGAAGAGTAGAATACTGATTCCATCAGCAAAATGAATCAAGCCTAACCACAGTAGAAAGTATCCCCAAAATAGTTGAAGTGCACAGTAAGTAATAATTTATGCCCCCAAATTAGTAAAAACTATTGATTTTATATATTTTAATATCAGAACATTTCCTGAGTTGAAGTCAAATGGGTTAAAAGTACATAGCCTGATAAAACAGTATGTAAATCAAAGGTTGCTTTAGACTGCTTAGTGGAAATGAAGATTAAAAATATGTTTGAAAGTACATCTGTAATTGAAATCAATTATTAATCAATTCACAAAATTACTATTGTATTGGCTACCTCAATCCTATAGCTCTCAGAACTGGTAATGGAAAAACTTTGCACCCATAGGAATAACAGTTAACATTTTGCCACCAGGAATGCAAAGACCAATCAGCCTACATGACAGAAAATGTTCCTTTCCAAACAAGCTACGATTTTACTTAAAACATGAACATACCTTGGTTTTGAAACTCTGTAAGCTTTAAATGGAATGTTAAAGACAATTTAATTCATAAGCCTATCTGTACTCCAGTAGGAAATTAGTAATTTTGAACTTATAACTGTGTAAGATTTTTATGATGCAAAAAGATCAAGCAAGAAAAAATGCAACATTCTTCTTTTTCCCCTCTGTGATCAATTAATTCACATTATCTTTCCTCTGGCAATATTCTGAAAATTACTGAAATTCAGGAACGGTTGTTTTTATTTGCTTTTTTCCATGCTTTAATATGCAGCTTTAAAAAGCTGCCGCCGGGCTTTCAAAATCTCATTAGCAAAAGACATTAGCCTTTTTAGCAAAGAATTCCTCCATCTGCTGGTATATTTTGGAATAGCTTTGAAACTAAACAGTCATTTCTAACAACTTCCTGCAAATTTAAAATTAAGAACAACAATAATAATAGCTTTAATTTCCAAGTATTGTTTTCACCTAGTAGTTCCTGGGAAGGTTCTGAGGACTGTAAATAATTCCTTACACTGCTAAGAAAAAAGATTACTGTTTTAAAAAACAAAATTTATTCACTAAATCAAATATTGTCACTATATCAGGATCTGTTTTCCAGAGCACATCACCTTTAATTTGAAGTTATCTGAGACATAGCACTTTTCAATCAGTGCATGATGCTATCACTAGAAAGTTTTCACCAAAGCTGCAAGTATCCATTTACCCGACATTAGGAGAGTTAATTTGTTATGGTCCCCGAAGGTGAGCTGCCTAAAGAAGCCGTTTACTGAATTGCTGATTTATTTTAAATTATTGTTAAAGTTCTTGTGTAAAATAACATCTAACATTTGCAATTGTGTGGTCATAGCCTTCTATATAATGACTAAACCTGTGTTAAATTTCTTTGCCTCTTTTTTTAAGACACCATTAGGTGCCCCTGTAAGTATCTAAAACTAGCAGCGAGCAAAGATCATTTTAGTTTAGTGCTCTGTGGTTCAGAATAAGGTAATTAGAAGAGTACCCCATTATATTAAAAACCCTAGAGAGACTTGAATATGAGGCAACTCTCTTTGCCGAGGTGTAATTTGATGGTGGCTACATATGCGCATACAGCACACGTATTATATATCGAATATAAGCATAGATTTCTGTGACATTATCAACTTGCACCTCTTTTCCATTTAGATCACTGAGAGGCACAAATTTTTGAATGCATATTTATAATATGAATATATGAATATGTGAATAAGATTCAGTTATGAAATGTAAAAAATATATACAGTATCAAATAACTCATTTACAAAATTTAGAATCAGTAAAGTACACATTGGGAATAATAGTTACATTTCTTTAGAAAAAAAGGAGCCATGCCTTGAACTATTTTCAGGCAGAAATTCAGATTAATTTGCAATTCCAGCTCAATTAGGTTTAATATGAGATGTGTGACACCCACCTTTTCTTTTAATTGGACCAAGAACACTGGGCCGGATGCATTTGACTGGACTCTGACTCCTCCTGCTTAAAGAATAAACAATAAGAACGACATGAAGTACTTGGAAGTTGCCACATAAACATTACCAAGTAAATTCACAAAACTGACAGTCAGACAGGGAAAAATGGAAAACACCTATGTTGTAAGTTGAGTCACCAAAATGCATACCATTTGAAGCTATTTTTAAAAATCATTCTGTAAGACAAAATGACTGCAATAGCTTAAAAAAAAAGATAAACCTTATTAAAAAGTTACTTGGAATGCTGATGATCTTAAATTTTTTTTCCTTATCTCTTATAGATGATATATTATCATGTGAGTGAGTGAGAGTGTTTGTGTGTGTGTTCATTCCTTCTGAATATAAACTGAAACCAAGTCTCAAAAACATGAATCTAGTAAAATGTTGCTGGGAGCACATAAGTGGTAGGTACATGGATGTTCACTGTGAACTTCTTTCAGTTTTGCTATCTATTTGAATATTTTCATAATAAAATATTGGGGGAAAGTGCATCAGAGAGCCAAGTGTGAGGATTAGCATTTAAAGTACATTTAAAAATGTTTGCTTACCTGGAAAAGCGTCTGGGACTAGGAACGGGACTGGGTGGTAGCCCACTGCTGCTCACAAACATTTGTAAGGACGGTGAAAAACATTGCTAGAAAAAAAATTAGCATAAAAAATAATTCAAGTGCTCCAGTTTCAAAAGGTTCTTTTCAAAATAACAAACATCCTAGCATTCTTAGCTGTCTATGTCTTCTACATGTACATAGTCTTCAAATGGCTATCATAGATTTCCATTAATTCTTTCCAATCATTGGATTCTTGAAATTACTTTTCAAGTAATTGCAAGTAACTTGCACGTAACTGCACACTTTGATGTATGTGAGAGAGAAAACAGCTGGGTGTGTGAAAGAGAGTTAACATCTTGTCAATGAAACCTACCTTTCCAAATCCTCTGGTGGGTGATGGTGCCGGAGAAACTGGAGTGAAGTCAATCCTTTTAGGAGAATACAATTTCTCTGGCTTGTCAAAATCACTATCACTCTGTGAACATAAAGTATTATTTCCTCATAATTTACAAATCAGCACATCATAGCTCTTCTTGACCACTTAAACAAAGC
Organism: Talpa europaea; assembly: GCF_964194135.1. Lineage (NCBI taxonomy): Eukaryota > Metazoa > Chordata > Mammalia > Eulipotyphla > Talpidae > Talpa > Talpa europaea. The sequence continues at coordinate 84,718,691 of NC_140081.1, forward strand.
TACATTTTAGAGTACAGACTCTAAAAAGTTGCAACCAACTATTATGGAGGAAAAGCAGAGTTCAAGAAATAAGTTAAAATTTGGAAGCAGAATGGATGGAAGTATATGAAAAAGTTAATGAAGCAAATGAATAATCTAAAGGCTTCTAGAAAATAAAAACTAAGCAAATATCTGGAAACTTTACCAGGCTCAAGCTCTCATCCCACGACTGGCTTATCTGCATTGCCGTTTGCACTTCCCTGAAATGAACAAAAAGGAGAGACCTTTAGTGTCCAGAAGAAAGACCTACATTAGGCTCTGTCCTGCTCCTGGTAAGTACTGACCTTTCATGTGCAGTCTCTCTGTTCACCATATCCATGCCTTCTTCCTGCAAGGACAGACATGTGCTGAAAACATGGTATTTACTGACCCAATTCTGTCTCAAATAATATAAAAAAGGCTCTTTTCTGCTCTATTTGATGTAATTATAGTACAGGAGAACTAACATTCTAAGATGGTCACTCATGCCTTATCTATATTTTATCTGCACACTCAGAAGGATGTTAATCTGTCAACAACTAATCAGAGGTGCTGCCTGACTCATTTTTAATATGTAAATCTTCAAAATGAAAATCAAATCAAAATGTAAAATCTGAGCTAGTAAGTAAAATTTACCCTTTTGATTTGATGCAGTCTGCTACTAGGAATACGATTAGGTGAGGATGACAGCAACTGGAAAGAAAAAGTAAACATTTACTATTTTCTGAATCACAAAGCAGCAGTCAGCTGTCAGTAGCGGTGTACAATTTCTTCCTGGATTATTTTTCATATTCTTCTTGGAAATTTAGCTCTTTAAACCACTGAACATTAATGCACTAGAGGCAGTACATTCAGTCTTTAGGAAAGTACACCAGGTGTCCAACCTCAAAGCACCATCTGTCGCTAGACAGGCACTGACTTTGACACTTTTCCCAAATGAATGCAGAGCTGTGTACATTTATGTTAAAAAAAAAAAAAAAAAAAAAAAGGACTCCAGGCCTTGGAAACCTCCATTACCCCATTTACCTAAAATAAGGAACTATATACAAAGGGAACGAAAAAAGCCTGACTTCATTCATTTTTATTATTGATGCCCCAGTGCAGAAGATGGGCTAATGAGTCCACACAAAATTTTGTCTATGATCAATGTCAACCAAAAACACTTTAAAACTGCAATAAGGAGATTGTGCTTGCAGGATCTAAATTAACTCTAAAATGTGATCACCAATGCTGTCACCACAAACCTTACAAGTTAGGAAAAATCAATGTGGAAGGAAAGGTGTATTTTTTAAATAACTGTTTCTTTCCCTTAGATCACCATGCTTTAATAACATAGAGCTGAAATGATTTGGGGGCCAAATTATGTTCCTTCAAAATAATCACCATCTGATCACAAAATGTAAAGAACAATTCATATTAGCACATCTTAGAGGGTTCCAATAGCCATAATGTAAACAGCTACTATTTATTCCCTAATGAAATGCAAATGAATTTGTGAACTATAAAACCACGACATTTATCCTGTGACAAGAGGGCCTAGCCTATTAAAACTTTTAAAATACTGACTTAGTACATAGTTAATAAACTGGTGACCAACAGCTCTAAATATTTTAGGCAAATGCTAACTCAGATTAAAAAAAATTTCAAGTTATCCCCTGAAATATGGTTTTACTTCAGCAGCTATCCCTTCATTATTCAACCGCTTCCACTTTTTCCTCTCCCTGGCTTTGAAAAGAGAAAAATTTCACCAGTAAAACCCTCTTAAAAAGTATTTTTTCCATTATGTAAGTAAATCCATGTTTGCTGGTGAACTCTTAATAAGGACATTTGAAAAACGCTGAGCTCCCGGGCAAGTTAATAAAGCAGGGAAGACTGTAACGGGATAGTGTGGAAGTGAACAGGGATATGTCCCTCAGAGAACAAAAGACACCCCCAAGGCGATAGAATAATCAGGAAAGTCAAAGGAAGAATTGCCAGAAGCTGATTGTAGAGAAAGCCAGAAATCTAGACACTGTGTCTACATGATATACAACTTGTCATTTTTGGACAGAACTAGAAAGTCAGGCCAAAAGAGGGCCAGGGAGAAGCAAAGCCAAGCCTAGTACCAGAAACCAGAGGGGAAAAAAACAAGGACTCACAGGGTTGCTGGTCACTGAGGGCTCAACTCAAGTGAGATAAGAAAAGAGGCCCTGCCAATGGCAACTGAGTAGGCACTGGTGCCTTTTGCAAGAATAATTTTTAAATGGCGTTGGGGATAGAAGTAGTGAGATTACAAACTGGCTGAATAGTTGGCAAGAAATCAGAGAAGGAATCAGAAGCAGTTGAGTGCAGGTTGCGCTTTGAAAAAGCTCAGAAACAGAAAGGGGGAAAAGGGCAGGAGAGACCTGAGGGTAAAAAAGATTGTTTTCCAGATTCTAGATGTGTGAGTTGGGAGAAGGAGGTAGGAAAGAAGCTGCGAGAATGAAAATGAAGACACAAGATAGAGAGGAGAGGACAGACCAGGCAAAGAGAGTCAGAAAACTTAGGAACCCTTAGGAGAAAGTACCACATACACTGTAAGAGGAATAAAGCTAATGTGTGTTTAAACAACAAGACAGGCATCTGCCTTCTCTGTGAAGGGAGAAGGGTCATCTGTTCAAAGTGAAAGGTGACGAGATAGGAAGCTCCTGAGAGTTCCCCACAGCACTCCCCAAAAGAATCAGACAATTTCTTTGGAGAACAACATAGGACCCATAGCACTCTGAACCCCACATGCCCAGAAAGATGTGATCTTCTTTCCCATCAAGTGATCAATTCCTCTTAAATTCCCAACTGGTAAGAAAGGCAACACTCTGGTCACCAAGAAATAACATTTCAGTGAGTCCTCCATTCGGCCCATGAAACTAAGCATTTGTCAAACCATAAAGGTCCCACTGGGCAGGTCTCTTTTGTCAGTCCCCTCCTTTGCATTTCATTCACCAACACCCTACTTATTGCAGGTGAACAGGGGACACAGGCAAGTGTATGAAGAGGCACAGAACATACTGTGATTGAATGTACATGGTGCAATCAATACTGTGATGGAAGCACCCAAAGGTGCTGTTCAAGGTTTCCCAAAGGAGACCTAAGGATGAAGTTGCGTTTTGAAGGACTGGAAAACTAGACAGGAAAAGGGGGAGGCACAAAGACAAGCATAAGGATCAACAAAGAGCAATGAATCACCATGGGCTCTTTAGCAAATCATTTTACTGGAGCCAGAGCAAAGGGTATCTGTCAGGGAGCAGTGAGAGATGAGCCTAGACAGAGGTGATAAGAATCTTCACATTGTAGAAAAGAACAAAGTGATGTGTAGAGAGGCAAATTCATTTTCCCTTCCTTGCCATCAATGCTATAGATAGGAGAAGCACAGCTGTTCAACAAGTAGAAATGTTTTTCATATATACAGCAAAAATAAGTAGTTATATTTTCCAGTATCCTCAGGGAAGGAGGTGAAATGAATCAAACCTCCAGATAGCTTAATACCTTAAGTATTTTTAGCCACTTTAGCTGGAAATCTTTCTTTTAAATAGTTTTCTTTTTTCCCCCTTCTTAAACAGATTATACCAAACAGAATGGCACTGGAAGATCTATCTCTATTATAACCCCAGCTCTGCCACTTACTAATTGTGTGATTCTGAGAAAGTCACATATATTGGTTGAGCCTTAGCTACTGATTCTTTTAATTGGGAAAAATATCTTTGGCCCTGCCTACTTCATAGGGGTTGTTATGAGAATTAAATGTGTGAAAGTACTTTGTAACATGCGAAAATACCATACAAGGGTAGGTATTACTGTAATTTCAGAAAAGGTTAATGACCCAGGTAACCTGAAGAACATCAATTATTATACAGTTCTAGGCCAGTGACACCCTCAGGATCTATTAACAAGTTCATCCAAAGCCACAGACTAATTTTTTAATACCTCTGTCTGCTTCTCAATGTTCCCTTCTCCTTTCTAGCAGTTATTAGTATACTTTGAACCCAAATGTACCCCTTCTGATTTGCTGCTTCTCACACACTACTGGGTTGGAAGCTTATTATAATGGTGCATAAATTTTAGATGATTCAGAGGTTAGAGGCTCTCCTATAAATAAACAGATGGACCTCTGTGCACAGGCTATGGAAATCCAGTTCAGCCATTTACAGGTCTGTTTGCTTACATCTCAGATATCTTCCAGAGCACTATAGCTAGTGGATAAGTGAGCTTCACATGTGAAGTGCTACTATATAAAAACCTCATCATAATTTTTCCCAACACAACCAACTAATAAGGTGACCTCTGACAGCTCTGGCTAGATAGAACAGTCACGATCAGCAACTCTACTGAGAATATAAATATAAGCATTTTAAAGCATTCTACACTGTCCAGCAGATGATGTGAGAAGTAAGCATGCGTTTCCCATTTAGGTGATTTCTGCATCCTGGGACAAATAAAGACCACTGTTCTCATCTAAAATTCAGGTTAATCCCGACTTACCTCACCACCATGATGCAAGTAGTGACAAAAAACAATGAACAGTTTAAAAAATACAAGGTCCCACAGCCAAGAAACACATTTAACCAGGTCTTTTGTTGTTGTTGTTGCACAAAAAGCTGAAAATGGCCTCAGCAGAAGCAGCAAACAAGATAGGTAAAACCAGTGTTTCCTTTTGTGAACACTGTGTACAGCACATAATCTTAAGAAAGAAGTTCAGCTGACAGTGCCTTCCCTAACCCAAACTGTTAGGGATACTTACACTTCTTTACTTACCAAGCTGTGACGACTCATAACCGTTGTACTATTCCTCCGAGTTCGAAATGTGTAAGGTTGGAAAATCTGTGAAAGGTCACTGAAAAATAAAAATACAATGAGTAATGTATTTTCATTGAAGAGATCCTTCAATTATATGAATGCCAATTCTCTAGTCAACAATGAAATCTTCCATAGGTCCTTATTTCAAGCAATGAATGAATTCCTTACCGTCCTCTTCACTAAGCTTCCCAAGTGGTGTACTGTGGGTTACAGGTTGGTGGGGATACTGATTTACCCTAAGGTTGGTGGACAGCTAGGAGAGGTAGGGGGTGGAGCTCCAGACTGGTTGCCTCCAGCTCCTGCTGGTCACAGCTCACAACCCCAAACCGGTTACTGCCAGACATGAGCAGTCTCATCTGTTTACCCCAGAGGACGTGCAAATATTACTATTCTCTGTGTGTGCCATGACTCGTGAAGGGCTGGGGAGCCCTGTTCTACCACATGAGCCCCATCAGCTTACTTCCCACCACTATCCTCCAACCCCACTGTTCAACTCAATCAACATACCTGGGTTTTTGCTCATGTTGCCCCTTCTGCCTCAAATGCCTTCCCTCCCAACACCATCTGTCAAAATCCTCCCTCTCCTTCAACACCCATCTCAAATGCCATGCCCTCCATGAAGCCTCTTTTCATTCCTCAAACCTAATGCAATCATTCTATCCTTTGAACCCAAAGACGGCAACGAGATGAGTTGCTTAAAAAAAAAAAAAACACCTACTATCTTTTACTAAAGCAAATTGTGTGTATGTGTTGAACCCCTTTAGAGGTGTTTGTTCATGGCTGCATAACCACCCTGCAGTGCCTAGCAGAGTGCCATGACCATGATAAGAAATCTAGAAGGCTTTTTAGGATTGAACTGAATTAAGCTTCAGGGGACCACTAAAATCACCCAGTCCAGTTCTCCTAAGTTTTAAATGAGAAAACAGAGATACTCAGGCTAAATGACCCAACCATGATCATCGCTAGTTCAGGAGAAAATTGGGACTAGGCCCGGTCGCGTCACCTCTTCTCTGTCACATTATGCTACCTATCAAGCAATTACTTAAATTGTGATTCAAAATACAGTATATTATTTCTACAACAGTCTAAATACAGGTCAACAGGTTTGCCCTCATCCCTAGAAATTGCTTGCAAACCAGATTGAAAAAAAAAGATAACTCAAAAAGACCAGTTTATTCCTATAGTAGAGAAAATAAAATGTAGAGCTGAAGACAGCACTAGGAAAGCAATTACTCCATCATTCTGTTTCAAAATTTAATAAAGGGGAAAAAAAGTAAATCGATCCCCCCCAAAATAAAGATATTATAATTAGTTGATAGACAAGGATTATATCTTTATTTGCCTTCACTGTGCTTGATTAATGTTTTTAGCTAATTCTACTCCCATCCCCCCTTTCTGGACTAATTCCATTTCTACAGGGGCTTGCAAATTGGCTCTCTACCCAAGATGAATTGTCTAAAGAAGTCAAATGTAATAGACTTAGGAGATCTGCCAACCTAACCTTGACTATCACTAGACACTCTGGTGACTTATTTACATGAAAACATAAGACCCAACCACTAAAATTCAAGGGTAAAAATTCTTTCCATTGTTTTCTGAAACCTGTGTTTCCACAGACCTAAGTTACATGCCACACTGCTTTTTTTATTCACTGGAATGCATTTCAGGCAGTTTTAGGATCTGAAAATACTACAACTCCAAGTCACTTAATATAACAGGAACACACCATTTAATTACAAGTTATTACCTAAATTGTGATTGATTAAAGTAAACCGGTTAATACCAGGGTTCCTAAACTAGGCTTGGAAATAGCAGCTCTTAGAAACAGGTGTCAAGTTGCAAGTCTAGTTGCAGGGGTTTCAGCCTGACATTTCGGTGGTGTAAATTCGGCAGGCCGAACAACCTGTTAGAAGAGCCAGAAGCTTCTAGTAGTTCTTTTGAGAGTGGGGCCAACAAAGCCCCAGGTAGAGAGGGCCCCATCCCCCCGCCCCCCCCACACACACACACACTGCCCAGAGTTTGGGGTCAAACTTTCATTCCACTTGAGGATCCAAGTCACTGTCAAGCAAAGAATTCCCCACCCCCTCAGTTCGGAGAGTCCCGAAGGAGCACCAACTCTCACTTTAGGGAACACTGCTGGTGTAGTGTGTCCAGGAGCCCCTGAACCCAGTACTCCATCCTCCCCCCCCTCCTGCTCACCTGAGCCCATGGATCAGGGGAGCACTGTTGGCTCTCCTCAGGGTGCACCCATCAGAGGTGTCAGGCTCAAAGTCCAGCTCCATTTTCTCCTGAGCCATGTCGGAGACTTGCAGGCAGGCACAGCGGACAGTGCTCAGCTCCTGGTGCTTAGCTATGGACTCCCAAGACTCTCACTGCAGGTCTGAGCTGCTGGGGACTGGCAGCTGGGGGCGGGGGCTAAGGGGCGGAGGCTTGGGGGCGGGGGCGGGGGCGGGGAAAAGCAGGAGAGGAGGAGATGGAGGGAAGGAGGATGAGGAAGGCAAAGGGACGATGATGTAGAGAAGAGGATGTGGTGGCGGGCGAGAGAATAAAGGAAGAGGATGGAGGAAAGAGGAATAGTGGGAGGTGGGAAAAGAGCAAGAGGGAGGGAAAGGCGAGATGGAAAAGCAGGAGGACAGAAGACAGGAAGGAAGAGACGGAGGGAAAGGTGGTGGGCAGGGTGGAAGGGAGAAAGGAGCACGGGACAGGGAACGAAGGACGAGGTATCAGGAGGAGGAGAGAGGAGGGAGGAGGACTGAGGGAGATGAGAAGGAGGGCGAGAAAACTAGGCAGCGGCAGAACTCATGCTCCTAGCTTTCGGCCTCCAGCGGGGCTGGGCTACAGACGCCGCGGCTGCTCCGGCAGCTCTAGCACCGCGGAGCTGGCGGTCGGGCAGGGCCGGGCCGGGTGGCCTCGGCGGTTCCAGCTCCCCATGCTCGGGGACCCGGGCCGGCCGCCCATACTCCGGGACCTAGCCCCGGACACGCCTCAACCCTGAGATCGGTGCTGCTCCCTCCCGACCCCCCCCTCCCCGCCTCGAGGACAGGTGGGGGGTGCAGCCCCTCAGTCGCCACCGAGGTGCCTCCGCTTTGTCTCTTGAGTTGCTGATGGCCCGGGGGAACCCCTTGGGGCCAACACCAAAATCTACAACCTGCCACTTCTTGCTCCTCCCACGCTTCCGAAGCGGGAGCCTCCAAGGGGCCAGGTCTTCCGCGTGCGGGCACCCAGCGTGTCCTGCGCACGCGCCCCGCGGCCGCGCCAATGGGCCCTCGGACACGGAGCATGCGCGAAGGCCCCGCCCTGCAAACCTCCTCCAAATGGGAGGAGCGTTTCCAGGGGGCCCGGCGCCTGCCTCGATGGCATTGGCCCGGGGACCCTGGCGCCCAATTTCGAAAAGAACCAATAGTTTGGAAACACTGGAGCCTCGTCTTTCCCGTGGAGTTTCGGCCAATATTCAAGAGAGATCGAAACTTGTGGTTTCCACGTTTTTTCATCCCCATTGCAGACGCTCTCACCTCTGTGATCCCTCCTCATTTCTTAAATCCCTCAATTTTGTTAGTCTTTGTCTGGAGGGACCTCTTTCTTTTTTCAGATTACCCATTTGGATACGAAAGACCAAAGGAAAGTGAAAAAACTTAAAGCAATAATGTGCAAATAAAAAGAATCAAATCCAACTACTTACAGCTAGTAAGAAACACTCATGTCCATTTTACAAGCATCATTAATTTCAAGGATAGTAGGAAAAGACCTGAAGAACCAGTAGCAGAACCAAAATACATTTTTTTCTTTCTAGGATTTGCACAGACCCTAACAATCATGAATCACTACATCTGTGGCCTGGAATGATTTATTTTATTTAACAAGCACATAGCAGTTACTGCGGACTAGGCACTATAAGAGCTTTAGAAATATCCATTTAATCCTCACCACTTGAATGACCATGGGGAAAAGAAGGCCACTTGTTGTGTTAACCATACATACCTAGAAAGTGTACGAAATACAGTAATTATGAAATTGGTTTCAAAATTTCGCAACAATAATTTTACCTATCTCTTCAATTCAGTTGTTCCATATTAAACTTGCCAAGCCAACCCTCATTTTATTCCTCAAATGTTTATGTGTTCTGCTTAGGAGTTTTTAATGCACCAGATTTAAGATGGATTCCATAAATGGCCCATATTTTCCCATCAGCTGGATTAAAAATTAAAGCTCTGCTTTGAATCAATGTATATACATCTTCTCTTTTTTGTAGTTGAAAAAATGTTTTTATTTTTAAAGATGTCACTTTTGGAATTTAAAATAATCAGTATATTCATTAAAGAAATTGTTTTACAATACAGATAGTCTTTAAAAAATTTTGTTGGTGAAATGTTTTTCATTTTAAAAAAATATTTTAATGATTCTAAAAATAGTTTAGGGGAGCATAGGGAAGAATGGAGTAGCTGAATTATTTCTGGGTCTCTGAGAGTGATTTTTGTCCAGTTGGGTCAGGAAAGTAAAGGTTCAGGGAGAAATTGTGTTTTAGGAAATCAAGGTGATGAAAACATTTCAGCTTGGGATCATGCCATTCGAGAAAATGGGAGTTCCAGAAAACAAGTTTCTTACTATGTGTTATTTGTTAGGAACTATTTTAAGTACTTTGCAATCGTGCTTTCTAATACTCAAAACTATTCTTAGGGAGCTGTTTTTTGAAACTATCTTAGGGAGATGGAGCTGTTTTTTTTTAAAAGTAGAGAATGAAGTTTATTAAAGTTTAATGACTCAACTCAGGCCAACTTAACTCACTCTGGAAGGTGTCAGAACTGGAGTTTGAATCCAAGTTTTTCTTCTACATCACACAGCACCTATTGTATAGAAAATTAGCCAAATCAGTAGCTTGCATTATTTTACAAATTTCATTTGTAAAATCCTAGATGTGATCCATTATTCCGATATGGCGATATGTATCCTTCATAATATTAGTAGATAATGGAGAAAATCCATTATGTTCTGATCATGAGTTTGGGAACCATTTTTAACACAGGTAACACACTGGTTAAAGCGAACTACTCTTGCCCTCAGTTCAAAGGATTTAGAACCTGTTACAACATGAAACCCTCTGATTCCATTATAGGACACAGTATTCTATTTAGTCACAAACAACGGTCAGAAACCCCAATTTTTCAAAGATCTATTCATTTTTGTACAAGAATTGGGGTACAGGCCAGAGATGGGGGGGTGAGAGGATTCACCAGAGACAGAGCGGGGAACAGAACAGGCAGACGGACTGAAGTACACTGCTGAGGGGAGCAGCGGGCGAGACAGGAGAGGTCTGTCCCGCCATGTGGGTTTCTCCCTGGTTGGCCAAGAATTGAACTCATGCTGCAGTGGCTGAGGATTTCTTCATAGGTTGCATCTTAACCCCTGCACAACCTGGGAGGCCCAGAAACCCCATTTTTTAACCATTTCTGCACAGTAAGAATCCAGCCTGCATTCATCCATGATACAGAGACTATGAAACTAAGAGATCCCTACAGAGGTCACAGTGTTCACAAAATTCTGCATGATGGAGGAGTCTACACAGAGACAGGAAACAAACCTAGGACTTGCCACACAGCCATAAGTCCTTGTCATGATTTTGTCTTAAGTCAACATCTGTTCATGGTGCACAAATTCCCCAAATTCTGCTTGATGAAATAACACACTCACCATGTACCAGTACCATCCCCTGGTACTGATAAGTATTTTCAGTGATTCGACCCTGACCAGATTTTAGCACATGGTTCCCACACAAGAAGGACTGCTCTGCTCCAGGCTTTATCTGCACTTTATACTTGGCAGAAGGTACAAGGGTAATGAAGAGCTGTAATGTGCAACCAGAACTTGCGGGTCAAAGTGAATTTTCTGAAGAAGGGGCCCAATGATACCAGCTGGTCCCCAGAGATGTGTACAGACAACTTCAGGATTTCAATCGCCAAGTTGTTTTGCAACCTGAAACAGTAGGTGCCCTCAGGCCTGTTGACAAGCAGCTGAAGATTGGAACTTTATCAAGCATTATGCGGGTCTTCTCTTCAATCAAAGCCTGCATTTTTCCGCTGGGTTGAAATACCGGCTCTTCATGCCTCTGTTGCTGGAAAAGTATCTCTTTTTATCTCAAGGTCTCAGCAACCCTCCCCATCTGCTCAAAAAGATTATAGTACATTGTATTGTTCATAATAGCTAGTCATTTGTTGACCATATGCACAGTTCCTAACTCTGAGGAGTAAACAATTTACTAGATCCCTAACTTTCAGGAACTTAATAATTAGGAGAAACTCAAGAATGTATAAGAAGAGAGATGTTAGCTTGGCCGCATTTCTAGATTTTATTCATACCATTCTTGCCTTCCTTGTTTCTTGTATTTTTCATGTAAATCTTTTGGGAAGTTTGGGTGTTCATGGTTTGTATTTGTCCTTGTATTTGACTTGCTTTTGTGATAACTGAAAGTTAATATATACCTTTGAAGTTGTCATGATAACCAGTAAAGAGCTAATTATGACATGTTTGTGGGACACCCTTTATAGGTAAGAAACCTGGGGCAGATGGCAGCAAACTGGGACATACCAACAGAGAAGTAGCATAAGTGACAAGGTACAGAGCTAAACAAACCATGGCATATTGTTATGGAACAGAAAGTGCTGATCACGAAACAGATTCAGGTTGGTATAATAACAACGTGTGGGTAGAAATCAGAATAAGTAAATTTATTTTTAATTAAGGTATAGTGGACACATATAACATGAGTTTCAGGTTTACAAAAATAATCTCTTTAACTGTCACTTTTTCCTCTGTAGTAAACAGAATTCTTTTGTTTCATAATATTTGTTTCTTTGGTATTCCAACTTGTTTATATATTTTGAGTCTTATTTATATCTTTACTGGTTTTGGTATTCTGACATGCAACTGCACTTTAAAGAGAATTCTAGTAATAGCTGGAAATGTACTGCCATTTCATGTACTTTGCCTTTTTGTATTACTACTCCTTTTCTAGAAAGTCTTAGTTGCTCTTTCTTTTCCTGTCATTTGATTATACCTATTTTCATAGTATTATTGTACTTAGATTAAAAATTTAAATATCTGTAATTCCTAGGCATGATAAGAAATTTTGTCTATTCATTCCAAATATATCCAGTAACTTTATTCATCTTGCCAAGAATATTAACAAAGCTTTGTAAAGTAAAATAAGCAGTAGGGTGGAGGTAAGATCTACTTTGTTTGCTGGTACTCCATATTTTTCTGCTACTCAGTTTGATTTAGACCCTCTAATCTGTGTTTAACTATTCACTTCTGCTTTCACCCTTACTTAACTTCACTGTAAGTACCATCTTTCCAGGTACTGGGAACTTTTACTGTGGTTTTCAGAAGATTGTGATACCTGCTCAGATTCTACTTCTACCTAATTATGTGCCATTAATCTTTCTATGATGATTATCAATTTTAAAACAGAAATGGTTTATCTATTTTACAAGATAGCTGTGAAGGACAGGTTGTTTAAGTCTGCGTTATTCATAAAATAATTTAGTAAGTATTTATTGAATGCTTATGAGTACAGAAATAGTTTGCAGAGAGATACCCAGAGGCATGTTGTCTGTTTTTCATTAAATAGAAGGGCAGAGGAATCTTTGTGTTGCCACTTGGTAGTTATAATTTGAGTAAACCCTCTGGGCTTTGGTTTCCTCCAAATGGCATTGTGGTAGTACCTACCTCACAGAAGAATTGCCACTCACATCCACGGGAACTATATCCAAGATGATAAAGCATACATTGTATAAAAATGAAGAATGATGCAAAAATATATAAAATAATAATAATAAATCGTCACTCACAGATCACATTAAATTCTATCACGTATTTAAAGTGTTTAGAATAGGACCTAGCACAAAGTAATTTCCCCCAAAATGGTAACTATGGTTAACTTGCCTTACATCAGGAATGGAGACTCCAAATTGTCCTCATGCTTGGGATTTCTGAAAATCAGTTTTGCCTAACATACTTAAGCTTTGCTTATTCTATTCTCAGAATGAATCAAAAGTGATTAGATCTTTCCTGTCCTAACTTGTCAAGAATGGTTTCAAGATAATCCCATTATTTTAAGTTCACCACTTACTAGCTGAACAGGGTGAATGTTTGAACAGATTGAGATAAGTATATGAAAACTTTTTAAACTGTAAAGTGCTATACAAATATGATGAGTATTTTAATTAATAACTCCAATTTCACTAGTTTCACTTGCCTTCTCTGCCAGTTCTCAACATGGTTCCTAAAATGTGTGTTTTACAAAATTATAAGTGTGGAGTTAAAATTTCAGTACTCAATGTGGCTCATTAGCTGTAGTGAAAAATTCCAAAAGAACAGTTTTTAAAATGTTTTCCGCCATGACAGCCATATGAAGCGTAACTGATTCAGATGGATACTAAATCCTGAGATACTTACGAAAATAAGCCTCCTTGCTTTGTCTAAAATCTTTTCTTAGATAAATAGCTCCGAGGAGCTAGATTTTTTTATTCAGTGTAAAAATATATGGTGTATGACTATGGTAAAACACACACAAGGAAAACAAATAAACACTGTCAGATTATGGTAAAACACACACACACACACACACACACACACACACGGAAAACAATGGTTCATCTGCACAATAGGTTCAATTGGGTTAGCACTTGACTAAACCCTTTGGCCTCTAATCTATGAGGAGTGGTTGTTTTTTTTTCCCTGAATTCAGGTTGGCGTTTTTTGCTTTGTTTTGCTTTTAATTACAAAGGTGTAGTGTGTCAGGATGGAAAAATTCATCATAGGACCTAACAAGCTAGTTGGTTCCATCATAGGAGATTTAAAATAGGCTAACCAAATCAGAAAATTGAGAAAATTAGACATTGATCAGAAAGGACGGGCGCCCAAACAACTTATTCCTTCCCACCGTTTCTTTAAAAAAAATATGGGTTAATGAAACAATTCCAGGTTTAACACAGGAACAGAAGCACAACCACAGTAAATATGCACCAGGCTGAGACCAGGGAGAACTAGGTTTGGGGGTTGGAAAGGCGGCTCCTGGACCGCGCGTGCGTTCCTGGCAGAGCTGACGAAGCGCATGCGTTAAAGCTCATTGTTAGCGTAGTAGTCATGCGTCGGCGAGCCTAACGCGGGACGCATGCGCGGAGGGGCGGTGTCCAAGTGATTCTGGAAGGCGGCAATTTGTAGGTTTTGTTTTGATCGGCAAGACTGACCTGACTTAGCTTGGTTGAGAGCGATAAAGGAGAAGGATTCGCGGAGGTGCCTAAGAAAAAGGTGTTCCTTATTTTCATTCTAGGCTTGGAGGTGGAGGATCGCAGCGTTAGGGACCAGTAGCATGGCGGGGGGCAGAGGTAGGGAGGTCGGGTGGGAGATTCAGAGCCAGTCTGTGTCACTTGTGCCCGCTGGTGTTAGGGATGCTGGCTGCAAAAGTGAGCAGGTCTAAGAATTTTCCGTTTTACTTTTCTCCTTCCCCCCAACTCCTCCATCATCTCCCCACCTAAGTCGACTTGTCCTTATGTGAAGGACAGCCAGAAAGCCTGGAGACCACCCAACAAAGTGACTTCTTCCGCTACACGGACATGGCAGAGGAGAAAATGGAAGTAGACTTGGAGCTGCTGTCGAGTGCAACCACCCAAGAGAACAGCATCCTGAAAAGATCCAACAGCGCACCTTTGATCTGTGGGCTCTGGTGAGCAGGATTGAGATACTAGAGGAGGCAAGCAAGGGGTGGGTGGCCAGAAGGTGACTCCCGATAGCATTTGCACCCCTTTGTTCATCAAGGTTCTGCTGCTATGTCCCTTGCCCTTAGGTCCAGCGGTCCCACCCTCAGGGACCAGGGCGGGAGCCAGTGGGAGAGCTCATGTCCACACTGAGGTTGACATACTTTCGAACCTGAACATTCATCCTCTTTGACAGTCCAACAGGACCTGAAAGCAGCAACCAATTCTTGTGGAGCACTACTTTCTCTAACTTCACCCCATCTCTTTCTCATGCCTTTGAAGAAACTAAGCACCCCCCACCCTTACCTCCAGTTCTGAGCGAAGTATAATTTTTGTCTTCTTTCTGCTGGTTTATCATCACTGACTTTGATCTCCAGCACACTCTGGGATGGAAATGATTGACACACGCAAATAATCATGGGCCTTTTTCACACCTAGGTTTTATTTGATCAGAAACGTGATCACTTAAATTTTGCATTCAAAATGTTTGATATTGCCCCCAACATTTCATGGTACTTTTCATGGTAGATGGGCGGGGTTGAAAAAAAAAAACTTACACTTTTTTATGTGCAAAGCACAGATATACATAAAGTACATAAACAGATAGACAGTATATCTGTGGTATTAAAAATTCCTGGGAATGTTCAAGAGAGGGAGCCATTGGGGGAGGAGAGTGTCTAAAAAGGCTCCTGAGTGGGCTGATAATGAAAAAAAAAAGATTTAGAAACACTGCCCTAATTGATAGTTAACTGTGATCTCTGTACATCCCCAAAGGCCTGGCAGGACTCAAGCTTAAATCTTAAAATGGAATTTAAAAGTGAGATCATGGATCTCATATCCCAATATATAACATTTTCTCATATAGTGCAAAAATGTCTGAAAAATCAATACCAATTGATAGTTGCAATTCACAACAATAAGGAGGGAACTCAGATCAGATCTGCCCTCAATATTTAATGTGTGAGGAAACCAAGGTCTAAAATGACACAGTAGTAGAGCCATTCCAAGGAACCTATGTCTCCTGAGCTAGTGCTTTGTCCAATGTTAAGCAACATTTAAGCTAATTAACTCTGAACAAAAGTAGCTTTTTGGACATTTGAGTAAGGGAGAATTTATTGCCATAAAAATGAAAAGCAAAGTAAGATTGATTAAAAAATAATACATTCCCTTATTAAATAAGCAGATAGGAAAATAAAGGGTAGTAGTGGGTGGTTCTACATGTTGTGTTGAGAACAAGAACACTATAAATTCAGGATTTTACTCTAATTCTGTTGTGTGAGTGAATTGTTATGTACCTACTCTGTTAGTAGAAGAAAGCAGTTGGGGAGAATGTTTTTATAGCAAAGCTTTATGAAATGAAAAATACAGCATATAGATGATGGAGGAATGTGCTTGAAGGAAAACACAGATCCTGTTTATTAAGGACTGGGGAAGGAAACCAGGCCTGCCTTCCCCAATCCCCAAAGTCCTGGAAGCAAAGAGAAATCACAGTTATCCCTTCATACTTTACTTCTGCAAAGGATTTAAAATTTTAATTTTTGTTGTATTAGAGCATAGTTACAGTGTTGAATTCTGTAAAGAACCTGATCTTACAGCATGGAGTTTGTATGTTGAGATCCTGATGCATGAAGTAAAATTTGCACAGAAAGGTGAGGGCAATTGCATATTAATCTAGTACAAGTTGAAGATAAACCACAATGTGGACCAAGCCCAAGGACTCTTGTCTATTAAAAAGAAGTAACATGGGAACGGTAGACAACGTTCCTGAGGTCAGGGGACTTGCCCAAATGATATCCTCGGGGCATATTTTGTGCTATAGTGACCAGTGTAGCATATGGTCGGTCATAGAAGTCACACTGAAACAAGAAAAATTTAGTACAATTACACTGAGTCTCAGCGCAATTTGTTTTCACCTTGGTTCTCTTCAGGTGTGCATGTACACCGCTCACTTTAATCACTTCTTCCCTTAGTTGGTCCTCCAGCACTTGCTGCCTTGCCTCACTAAATATTGTTACACTTCAAGTAATTTTCCAATTTTGCTTGATGCTTCCTCTATATAAAGACTCAATCTCTTTTTGCACCAGCCTTTGTTAGCAAAATCTGTTTCTTAATGTCAACACTGACACAAGTATTACTGCTTTTAAGAAGTTTCTGCACTGTTCTGTGTACATCTTGTATTAATAAAAATATCAGTGTCAAAAGTTTTGAACCTCTTGGTTCTTTATACTCTAGCCCTCTATGGGCCGACTTCACTACTGGTGTCATTAACTTTATTTAAAGGTAGGGCCTCCCCTGGTGGCACAGCGGTTGAGCGCTGGGCTGCAAGGCTGCCCGCAGCCTCTGCAGCTCCAGTTCATTCCCCGGCCGCCGGTGAGGTCCCACCAAAAAAAAAAAAAAACTTTATTGAAAGGTAGTAGGTTTTTCTCCTACTTCTCTGGCCCCTTACTACACTTGGAAGTTAAATTCTTGGATTTCTGACTGTGCCTTCTTCCTTTAAATACCTTTAGCCTGATCCTGCATTTAATCTGTTACTGCCTCAGTTCTATTTGAAAGGCAAACAACTGCCTGTGGGCCAAATCTGGCCTACTGCTTCATTTTGTAAATAAAGTTTTATTGGAACATAGCCATGCCCATTTGTTTAATTGTTCATGGCTACTTGCTCACTATAAGGGCAGGGCTGAGTAGTTGCAATAGAAATTGTATGACCCACAGAACCCAAAATATTTACTCTCTGGCCTTTTTCAGAACAAGTTTGCCAACCATCTAGTTTATTAAACTCTTAAAGATCTTGCAGAATAATAGTGACCATGAAGTATGGCTGTTTTGGGAATATAACTGACAGCTGCTTACCGATCATTTATTGTGGCACACTGATCATTTATCTACGTAAATTACCTTCCCCTTTTGCAAGTTGTGAGTAGCACTTAACTCAGTTCTAGATATCATGTAGGATTTTATGAATTCGTGTTGAGTGACTCATGATAATTGAAGTATATGCTGTCACAATTATTTCTTTCACTTGTAGTCTTATTAACTATAAAGAGCAGGCAAAAGCTTGAGGGAGAATATAATTGCTAGCCTTGAAAATTACCCCCCACACAAAAGATAGTAGAAATATATAACCCATTAGTGTCCCTCCAACTTCCTTATACATATGTCCTCTCATAAAACATTGTTAATGCCTGTTATATGCAAATTTCCATGCTGCAAAGTTGTATCTTTTTTTTTTAAAGAGGACCCAGGTTGTATCTTCTTTTTTTTTTTTAAGATTTATTTATTTATTTATACAAGCACTGGGTACAGTCAGAAGCGCAGGAGGGTGAGAGAATTCACCAGAGCCAGAGCAGGGAGCAGAGCAGGCAGAAGGACCGAAGTACTCTGCTGAGGGGAGCAGCGGGCGGCAGGAGAGGTCTGCACGCCATGTGGGACCCTGCTCCATTGGCCAGGGAGCAGCTGGGGATCGAACCGGCACTGCAGAAGCTGCTGGCAGCTTCGCAACCCAGCGCTCAACCGCTGCGCCACCGGGGAGGCCCCACAAAGTTGTATCTTAAGGCTCAAAAAGCTTCTAACTAAATAGGGAAAACATAATGAACTTAAATACATGGTAGGGTAAGATCTGTACTTGGGGGGGGAAGTGCTAGGGGACTTCAAAGGAGTGAGATATGACTGTGGGATTGATGAAGATTAATGGAAAAGGTTCTAGGTGAGTTAGCATTTGAGATGACGCCTTACTGATCAATAGAATGCGGACTGAAAGAGATGGGGCTGGAGATCTGGAACAGCATTCTAAGTATATGGGATGGGGTTGGAGGCAAAAAAAAAAAAAAAAAAAGACGAGTTGTGTTCCAGAAAGCTGGTCAACTGCCTGCCTCACCAGCCCCTAAGTGTTTTTTCTGCTGACCAGCCCTGACCCCAGGTGATGTTTGCACCAATTCATGGTTTTAAAAAGTTAAATAGAGCATATTAATACCATATATAGTTGCCAATCATCCTTTCCTGGGCAGGATTATACTTTATTCTGAGATTGGTAATCCTACTTTTTAAAAAATTACCAAAATATCCTTTGATAAATGAAACGATGGTGTTAATAGATGTTTTTTTTTTTTAATGACCTTACTTGGTATAAGGAAATGGTAGTAAACATGTTTGTGCCAAAATATTGTTTTGAAATTGTCCTTATCCATGAATTCCAAAGGCCTGGAACTAAATCATGGAGGGATTTGAATGTCATAGTAAAGGATGTCACTGAATTTGGCAGGTGATGAAGAGAGTCAGAGAAAGTTTGGAGCTAGAGACCAAGCTGTTCTTCAGGAAGGTGGTCCTGGCTTCCCTACTGGATTGCAGTAGGGAAAGAGCAGCAGGGAGGCTCTTTCTGCAATTAGACTATTTCGAGTCTAATTGGAAAAGTAAAAAGACTTTTAATTGGTTTTTGGCAAGGAGTCTAGAAAGAATAAGATGGATGTGAGATCATAGAGGTAAAACCTAAAAAAGACCTGGCACCTGATTGAATATAGGTAGCAACAACAACAACAAAAAAAAAAGGTTAAAGATGATTTTACTGGAATGAAAGGTACACAGGAATCCTCTATTCTTTTTGCAACTTCTTGTGAGACTTAAACTTTTTCAAAATAAAATTTTAACAAAAAGAAGACATAAAAAGGAAGAGATGACTTCCTTCAGGCTCACAAGCTCCAGCAGGACCAAGGACAGGTGGGCGGGCACCATCAAAGCTGGAGACACATGCTCCATCTGCAGTAGATAGTGACTGCTCAGCTTCAGTCCATTGTTGCCATGTGGGAATGTGGCCCAGTGTTGCAACATCTTGTAACATTTCAAAAGAAGCCAGAAATCTGGAATCTGCATTATTTATGTGAACTCTCTCAGTGTTTCAAATGTGTGCAACTAATTTAAAAACATTTTAACACTGAGTAGACCAAATGAAATGGGAACATCTCAGTCCTGTTAGCCCTGCTATTGGTTATTCCTCTTATTCATGTGAGAGGGAATTGGATTTAGCACACTGTAGCTCCAATCATAAATTTAAATCAGTTACAGGTTGATGTACAGGTTGATGTATCAGTTACAGAAAATGATGTATTTCCAAAGTCACAATAATATTTATTCTTGGTAGCATGATTAGAGGTAAAGTGTCATGCTTGAGAATGCCTTTCCTTACATGGAAACCGGTATAGGCTCAGCCAAAAAGGTTTTGTGTGTGTCTTAGTTTCTACATCTGCCCTGCTCTCTCCACAAAGAAGCCATTTACATGAATGACATTGTTATTTAAATATTTGAAGTCTTACTTAAAAATTTTGTAATGGATTTTCTATGACAAATATTTTCTTTTTCTTCTTAGTGATGATTCACAAGTGTTGCATGCTGAATCATTAAGAACTAGAAGAAATAGTGCGACATTTGTGACACCACCCTATCCGGTAAGAAAATGCTTATAGCAGCCTCACTCACCAAGACTTGTACTTAACCAGTGGTTCCCCAGCTTGAGTGTGTACCTGAAAGACTGGTAAAAACATAGACTACTGACCCTTAACCCAGAGTCTAACTAAGAAGGCCTGGGGCACGGCCTGAGAATCTGCATTTCAAATAAGTTCCCACTTTGAAAAACACTCCTCTAAACATTCACTGAAGGAAATTTACTTCAATTATGATTGCTCTGCTGCAGCATAATTAACTTTCTAATCCCGTATGGATTTAACATTGAGATTTTTTTTATGTATAAGACCATCTGGTGTCCAAGTTTTAGAAGAACACTCTACTTTTGAAAGGACAGTTTGCAAACTCTCTTAAGAGTAGTTTTCAGGCTTTTAGGTCCACAGTTATCTCACCTTTATATTGAACTGGAAATAGTTTGTTTTTCATGATGTTATAACTCTAAATTATAACTCATATCTGCTCATTACCCTGTAAACATAGGAAAAATGTTCCTAGATCAGTAAGCCAAAGTGAATAAATGATACACTACATGAATCTTTTTATTGAGGTGAAAGTCACATAGCATACAGTTAACTATTTTAAAGCATACAATTCAGGGGCATTTTATGTATTCACAATGTTGCTCAGTCACCACCTCTCCTTGTCTTGTTCCTGACTGCAGGTGGAAAACTTTCAGTCTTTCATCATTGACTATGATAGCTGTAGATTTTGATAAATGCCCTTATCATGTAGAGAAATTCCCTTCTACTCCTGCTTGATGGGTATTTGCATCTTGAAAGGGTGTTACATTGTTTCACATGCTTTTTCTGCATCTTTTGAGATCATGTGGTTTTTTTCTCCTTCTGTTAATTTGGCATATTGCTTTGATTTTCTTCTGTTGAATCACCTTTGTATTCCTGTGGTAAATCCCGGTTGGTCATGGTACATAATCCTTTTAATCTGCTATTGGATTTCGTCTTCTATTATTTTGTTGATATCATCTGTATTCATAAAGGAGATTGGTTTGTAGTTTACTTTTCTTGTGGTATCTTTGCTGGCTTTAGTATCAGGATAATATTGGCCTCGTAGAATTTGCTAGGAATGTCCCTCCTCTTTAGTTTTTGCATGAGTTTGAGTAGGATTGCTGTTGATTCTTCTTTAAATGTGTGGTAGAATTTACTAGTGAATCTCTCAGGTCCTGAACTTTTCTTTGTTGAGAGGTTTTGAAACAAATTCTCGCTCTACCTGTTACAAGTCTGTTGAGACTTTCTGTTTCCTTTTGAGTCAGTTTGGTAATTTGTGTATTTTTAGGATTTTGTCCATTTCATCTAGATTATCCAATTGCTTACCTATGGCTCTTAATAGATTTTGCTTATATGATTCTTTAATACAATGGAATCTGTAGAACATATGTTAGTGAAATGTTGTAACTTGGAACCCATTTTAAAACATTGCCTCCTAATCTTAACAATGACCATTATCCTCTTCATAGAATGATTGATATTCATTATTATTTCCACAAAGGTACTACTATTGGGAAAAAATTTTGAATTGTCCATTAAACAAATCTTCTTTCTCCTATCCACTTACTCATTTACTTATTTACCAATATTTATTGAGCACTAGTTTGTCCATCAAAGCTAAAGATCCGGGGGGAGAGAAAGAAAGAAAAAAAAACCTAGAGATCTGGGCATAGAAACATATTTCAAAATCAATAGATCATTATTTAGTGATATAACCTATAGAGAGAATATAAAAAGATTAAAGGAGGCTTCAGGAAGAAGCTTTAAAAATAGCCAACAGTCAGAATCAGAGTAAGTAACAAAATACAATTAAAAGCAGCCTAAACCAAATGGACATTTATTATCTCAATAAAAAGAAGTCTTGAGGAAAGGAGTTTCCAGAGGTGGTTAATTCAGTGTCTGAGTGATGTCTTTAGACACCCAGGTTCCTTCCATCTTTCCACTCTGTCATCCTCAGCAGCTTCACTAACCTTTGTACCTAGTAACCAGACCCAGTGTTCAGAATCTTAGGTATAGCATGATCTTACATATATTTACAGATGTTGAAAAGGATAGGTATCAATGATTAGTAATTGATAATTAATAATCCGTTATCAGTTATCTCTGAAGCATGGAATTATAGGGGGAAATTGTATTTCTATATTATTTATTTATTTAGATTTATTTATTTATTTATATAAGCACTGGGTACAGTCAGAAGCGCAGGAGGGTGAGAGAATTCACCAGAGCCAGAGCGGGGAGCAGAGCAGGCAGAAGGACCAAGGTACACTGCTGAGGGGAGCAGCGGGCAGCAGGAGAGGTCTGCACGCCATGTGGGACCCTCCTCTGGTGGCCGGGGAGCAGCCGGGGATCGAACCAGCGCTGCAGAGGCGGCGGGCAACTTCGCAACCCAGCGCTCAACCGCTGCGCCAACGGGGAGACCCCTTCTATATTATTTAAATGTTTATCATAAAGCATCTACAATGCAGATGTTTTCATTTCTGATATATGACATTACAAAATAGAAACATCTTTCTTGAAAAAATGCATGTATTGTAGAGTGATACCAAGAACCATAAGTGCAAGGGTCCTATCCCATACTGGACTGTCCTTAAAATTGGTGCTGCAGGAACCTAGAGTAATGAAAGTCTTAGAAACAGAAAGTAGGATGGCAGTTGCCAGGGGCGATGGGGAGGGGGAGAGGAGGTGTTGTTTAGTGGGTATGGAGTTCCAGTTTTGCAAGATCAAAGGTTCTGGAGATGGGTTGCACAATATGAATGTTCCTAACACTAGAGAACTGTACTGAAATGGTTAAGAT
This sequence comes from Talpa europaea, assembly GCF_964194135.1. Taxonomy (NCBI): domain Eukaryota; kingdom Metazoa; phylum Chordata; class Mammalia; order Eulipotyphla; family Talpidae; genus Talpa; species Talpa europaea. The sequence continues at coordinate 84,741,517 of NC_140081.1, forward strand.
GGGGCAAGTTTTATGTACATTCTACCACAATCAAAAGTTTTAAAAATCATGCATTTCAATGTAGGTAAAATAGCATTTTAGAAAACAATCACTGTCACAGAGGAGTTGAAGAACAGTGGTTTTCGTTTAACACATAAATAAAGATGCGTATTTCCCAAACCTTCTAAAAATCTGTTATCTCACAATTTTTTTCTTAAGTTCAAGTATTTTCTTCACCACTATCAGAAATCACTCTATTCCAACTTTTGAAGAGCAGAAACCCGAGGTCCTCTTCTCATTATGGAGTCTGTGCATTCCTTCCAGGAGACCTCTTTGCTGTAACCCCTAAGAACTCTGAAGTTGGCATGCCTGTTCCCCACTCTTCCGCTAGGAATTCTTTCCCTGGCACTTCTGTTGAATTTGGTGCAGTCCAGTCTTTTCTCCATCCTGACCCTGTCCTCCGACAGAAGCAGGGGAAATGTCTCATCTTCTTGTCAGAAATGATGGTGCTTATCTTGAGCAATTCATCCATTATAATCTTATGGCTACTGATATTTATCTGATTAGGTTTTGCTTTTTCACAATGGCCAATACAAACTCTAAATCCAATTTATGGTCCACCCAGTAGTGAGAGGATAACATGTTCCTGGCCCTGCTTTATCCCTATTCCTTCTACCCTACATTTAGTTCATATTCAGTATTGTCATAAGCTACCTTTATTGCATTTCAGGAATTAGGCAAAAATATCATAACATAGCCTATAACTCTTATTTTATCTCTAGTAACTACAGTAGGAAGTGGGCTAAAAATAGCAAACCTAGGAAAGTTAAAAGTTATTTTAAACAATGTAATATCTTTACAATACTTCTCTTTGGTCTTGCCTCCACCTTTATTCCAATCACTGGAGACAACGCTTGGATGTCAGCTTCACTCAGCGCCCTCCCCAACCTCCCCCAACTCCTCACTCTGCCTCCCACTACCCTTGACATCATTTCTTGGTGCTGGGACTCTTGCTCCCAAGGCTCACAAGCACTTTTTTCCCGAAAGTATGAGAGAAGACACAATAGGAAATTTACCCCAAAGACATCAATGACATTATTCACATTTCAGGAAACTCTATTTTAATACTTTGTTACATGTAGAAAAATTATCTAAGGTAATTCACTTGCAAACACCACCTGTAGTATGCAATCTTTAAGAGAGGTCTCTTTTGGAAGATTTCTTTTCTCCAACTGGTTTTCTACATTATTATTAATATAATCATTCAAGTCCAATATTTTGTCCAATTAAAAAAACTTTTTGTGGCTTATAGTCCTATGGCTCAAGTTCAAGTCATACCTATTCCAAGCATTTCACACTATATCCCTGTTAAGGTCATCAATTTCAGTCAGGCAGTCTTCTCTGGATTTCCTGGATAAAGTTTTCCAGAAGGATATGCTAAAAATTTGCCTAAAACTAAACCAGTTCTTTCCCATCCCATAGATATCAATTAAAAATAATCTCTTCTAGGAAGTCTTTCATAATTAGAACAGTTTGTCATACCAAGCAATTCTCTCCTTTTTTTAAATAACATTTCAGAATATAGCTAATTACCATAATTTCTGTGTATAGAGTATATGTATGTATTTAAGTTTAGGTTAATATGTATTTCCATTTAGATTATAAATCTTATAAAACTTAGCGTTTTACATTCTTTATTGAGAACTTTTTGGACATTTGAATGATGGCAATATATTACATCAGTAGCACAAATTAACCTCAGTAAAATTCTGCTTGTTCATAGGGGTGTGTGTTTGTTCATTTGAAGGGTTTTGTTTTTAAGGGAAACCTGAATTTTCCAGATTTGGTACATGTCACTCCACAACTTCTCAGTGATCAGTGCTAATAAAGTGGAGCATTGGGGGAGAATATTCAAAACTGTGTATAATCATATTTTCTACTTGCTTTGGATTATTTTTACAGTATGCCTTAAGAATGTGCATAAAACTACTTTTTAAACTACTGATAATATCTAATGTTGAAAAGGTACAACGCAATTAATATTCCCATACTCTCATGGAAAGTACAGGCTCTTTGGAGAGCAAATAAGTAACAACAACCTTATGATCCAGAAGTTCAAAATCTGTGAATATATCCTAGACAGTTCATTAAGGGTATGTGCAAATATTAGTTTAAATATTGTTATCACAGCATTATTTATAAGAGTGAGCCAAAGTGTGAATGTCCAACGGTATGAATGTCCAACAACAAGGAGTAGCTTCAGTGAATGAGCCTACATTATCTCGGTTTGAATCCCAGTTCTAGCAATTACTCACTACATGACCTTGGGCAAGTTGCTTAATCTCTCTGGCCTCATTTCTCTAATCTATAAAATGGGAACAATATTAATAATGTTGTGGAAACTGTAATTTTTCTCATCTATAAAATGGCAACAATATTAATAATGTTGTGGGAACTGTGTGAGATAAGATATGTGTGGCACATAACAAGTGCTTATTATTATGGTACAATACATAATGATAGATACATGTCATGGTGCATTTGTACAAAACCCATAGACTACACAACACCAACAGTAAACTTTAATGTTAACTATGGATTTTGAATGATAATGTGTCAATGTAAGCTCATCTGTTATAACAATTTACCACTCTTGTATGGCTTTTGACAATGGGGGAGGCTCTGTATGTGTGGATTTGAGGACAAGGGGAGTATTTGTACCTTCTGCTCAATTTTGCTGTGAACCTAAAACTGCTCCAAAAAATAAAAGTCTAATAAAAATTAGTTAAAATAACAGGTCAGATAGGGGAAAGAATGAAGAATAAGAAACATAGCCTAGTTTTATAAATCTACCACATGTAATCCAAGTTTTTGTTTATAGATAATCAAACATTGAATTCTAGAAGTGTTTGATGATGGTGGTTATGGTGGAAGTGGTAGTAATAATCAGTCACCATTGATTGAGCACATGCTATGTGCCAGGTGCTGTGCTAAGCATATTACATGCATTATCACCATTATCACATTTAATGTAAATATAAATAGATGCTTGAAAGAGCAATTCTGTCACATTGTTTATAACACTATTCCGTATAGCAGCAAATCATATAACTCTTGTAAATTTTATCAAGAAAAGTTTGCCTGACTTTTTTCAGGAGTCAGTAGAATTATTGTTTTGTATTAGGAAATTTTTGAAAAAGCCATCAGGAATATGGTTAGTATAGGCCAGTCTGAGTTCCTTTCCAGTCCGTAGTCCATAGCTCTTCCATACCTCTGACTTTCTACCTTTCTTCTGGATAGAAACTGAACCAGACTTAGTGCTGATGAATATCCAAGTATGTCTATTCCAAAGTTAAATAGATGGTGCTGGGCCTCCCTGGTGGTACAGTGGTTTAGCACTAGGTTGCGAAGCTGCCCGCAGCCTCTGCAGTGCCGGTTCAATCCCCAGCCGCAGGCTATGGTCCCACATGGTGTGCAGACCTCTCCTGCCACCCGCTGCTCCCCTTAGCAGTGTACTTCTTCAGTCTGCCTGCTCTGCTCTCCCCTCTGGCTCTCTGGTGAATTCTCTTACCCTCCTGTACTTCTGACTGTACCCAGTGCTTGTATAAATAAATAAATAAATCTAAAAAAAATAGATGGTGCTGCTAGGTAGAATCTGCTCTTCTGTGTGTACCAAAGTAGATGATTTTTCCACGGTTCAAACTTTTTGAGTGATACTCAAGTCAAGTCTCTCCATTGTCTTCACTCTATCGACCTCAGAGTCTTCTATTCTGCTCACACGGGACTAATAACCTTTCCTAACACATGCCAGGCATTTTCACTTTTCTTTGCTTATGCTGTCAAACTCCTCATCTTGCAAGAGCCAACTCAAATGCTACCATATGTTTTTCTTATCTCGCACCCCCTATGCCCATTCACTTAGTCCTGGTTTTTCATTCCTACCCTGCTTTGCCTCCATTGAGCAGTCACTTCCTTTTCTCTTATACAACATTTGCATCACGTCTGGATTGTAAGGTCTCTGAAGACAATAACTTTTTTTTTAATTTAATCTCTCCTTCCTGTCTGAACAGAATAGTTCCTTAAACATTATAAGGGGTCAATAAATATTGAAATACTTAAGTTAGCCCTGTTTAATGATAATGAAATATTATGGTGAATTGTAACAGTCTAATTTATATGGAATGCATTTCCAGCTATCCACATACAAATTTTCTATTGTGACTTTTACCACTTTGGCTGTTTCCTCCACTTTCCAGTAAATGGTCAGAAAAAGCAAACTACTTTTATTATTTTCTTAAGCAAAATATTAGTGAGGTAATATGCCCCTTTAAAAGTCATGATACATTTTAAAACCTAATAAAAATTCAGACTATACTTCATAAAAATATTCATCCAACAGATTCTTGAGCACTGTCTTCTGCCCACACACCAACCTTTTCCACCTGCTACCTTCTTGGCCACCACCACCTGTAGCTTTGTGCTAGAAGCCTGAGACCCATCTTTTTTTGCTCTTTCTGATCATTTCTCCAGTCTGCCTCTCCTTCATTCCTTCCGTTTTCATTCAGACCCTCATTATCATGTATGTATCCTGTGACCCTGCTTTGAGTCCCTCTCCTCTCTACCCTCAAATTTGTTCTTTATGTTCTGCTTTGGTTGCCTCTCTAAAACCTATATGATCTTCTTGTTTAAGAAGGTGAAATACTTTTGAGTGTTAACTAAGACTTATTGTGATCATTTTGCAAAACATACAAATATTGATTTGTTGTTTTATACCTGAAACTAATATAATGTTATATATCAAATATTCCTCAATAAGCAAATTTCATCTAAGACATTTTAAGCTCTCAGTGGGAGTATTTTCAGGGTACCTACTCCAATATACTGCCATCAGTGAAACCCCATACCTTTTAAATTGTGGTTAGCTGATGGATTTTTTTGGTTTGGTAGAGTTGCCATTTTTTTGATGCATCAACATATTAAAATCTATTTATCAGAAACAATATAACAGCTACCTCCTCCTTTCCTGTAGCTGATGAATATTGTTACATCAAATAGACTAGAAATAAGCAAGAGAATGCAACATTATGATTAAAGGGTAGAGAAGTTGGCTTATTTGGAAAGTGAGGAAGAAATAATCTCTGGCATGGAATTGTTTGTTGCTTATTCAGTATTTATGTAACAAAAAGCATCTAATTAAGCTGAAATTATTATCCCTCAGATATTATGATATTACTCTTCTTCTAGATAAAGTTCTTGGTGGTCAACTTTAAGAAATGATGAAAAAATTCAGATAAATGAAAGTCCCTCAGGTCTTAGTCCAGGGATCTGTCATCCACATAGATTGTGCATGTGTAGGCAGAAGGTGGAGATTTTTATTACAAGGATGGATCGATATGCCACAGTCTTCTACTGGAAAATTAAAGTCATTCACTTTGGTCATTTGATCCTGTGGGATTCCACAGAAACAGTTCAAAGCACAAGGATGCCGTTCTTGCTGACATGGCAGAGGCCCAGTAGACTAAGGAAGGGGTGGAGTGGGAAGAGGAAGAACTCTACATCTTTAGAGTTGTGAATTAAACATTTATGACATATCCCTCACCCTAGCTTTACCTCCTCAAACCTGGCTCATGGATATTTTGAAAATTAAAATACAAAACAGAAAACCTTTGAGGTTGAAGAACTCGGAGGTGTATGTGTTTTAGGTTTACTGTTGGGCACATAGGCTAATGCCCAACAACTACAATCTGGTTTGAGCCAATTTCCCCCAAATTGACTTCTTGCCATCCCCTTTAACACATGTACCATGATGTTTCAGCCACCCTGAACCTCTGTTCCCCCAAAGCATGCTTCTGCCTGAATGTATCTTCCTACTCCCTGAAATGCTCTCCCTCCTCTTCTCTATCTAATGAATTCCTAACACCTTTGTGAAGCCTTCTCTAAGACCCCAGGCGAGTTATCTCTCTCTCTCCGTCCTTCGAATGCCCACAAATAATATCTCTGTTCTGGCACTTACCTGTGGCCTACTTTCCCCTGCATAGACTTTGAATTTCTCAAAGACTGGAAAATGTCTTAACTTTTAGATCCTCATCCTAACACAGTGGTTTAGCAGATGGTAGGTGCTCATTAAATATTTTTGACTGTGCAACTCAATGTATTCTTTAAGATACAATGTTAATATAAAATAAGGCCAATTCATTATTTGTTGTTTCAAGAGGTAACCAGGATGCGATAGCATGGAAAAATGAATTCTAAAGGTCATTTTCAAGCCTCATTTTACACTCGGCTTTAAAATCCCTCCATTCTTTCATTTTCTTCTTGTTTGGGTCCTCAAAGCTTTGAGCAAAGACTGATAAGGGGAAAGAAAGTACCCGAAAAAAGAGAAAGTGCCTGACAACAAGTCTCTGAGCAAGCAAGAGTAAAAATAGGCTGTCCTACTTGAAAGTGACTGCCTTAGGTCATTCCATACTCTGAAAGTTTGGTTTCCCCAAACACGTTGTACACATAAGCCAGAGTTGGCGTGACTACTAGTTTTAGGTTCAGTCAATTAAGAATTTCTCAAGTAGGTATATAGTCACAAAGACAAAGAGTAAAAGATGTTTTATCTACTGAAAAGAAAAACCCTAGTAGATTCCAAGATATTTGTTGCAGTTATTTTATGTTTCTTTTGTATGCTTGGCAAGTTAGCTGCGGATTTAATGACTTTCACTCTTTTCTGGGCAATGCCTATCACTAAGCTTTAATGATGGGCTTAAGCTGGCAAGAAATGAGGTGATTTTAAGATCTAGTGCTTTGGAAAGCGAAAGGTAGAGATAAACAAAATATTCTATTCATGTTCTGCCCGTATTTCTTATGTTAACAGATAATCTTGTTCTTTTTGATATATATATATATATATATATATATATATATATATAAACTTGAATAGTGTAATTTTCAGTCGAGATTCAATTGGTTTTTGATTTTTTTAAAAATTTTAAACTTTAATACTGTTGCTATCTTGTATTAAGCACTCAAATATTTTAGGTAATTCAACAGTGACATAATTTAGAAATAATCAAAACATGAAGACAAGCTTGACTTCTGTGTTTTAAATTTCAGTTTTTTCCACCTTCTCCCTTTCGAACTTCCATTAGTCGTCTTCAGCAAATCAAACAGGTAAGAATACCTTCAAAATAAGATGTGGTCCATATACACCATGGAATATTACTCAGCAATCAAAAAGATAAACACATGCAATTTGCAGCAACATGGATGGAGCTGGAAGGGATCATGCTCAGCGAAATAAGCCAGAAAGAAAAAGAAAAATACCGGATGGTCTCACTCATAGCAGGAATCTAGAAAACCTAAATAAGGGACCAGGAAAAAGAATAACTATAAGAAAGAAAAAATCTAAATCAACAAACGTCTATGAACCAGAGATACACTTGGGGGGGGCAGGGAAAGGAGGGATTGGGGTCAAAATCGGGGAGTTGCAATTGTATGGGGAATATAAAAATAAAAAAAATTAAAAAAAGAATATCTTCAAAATGAACAGCTGTGCATTTTAAAAAGTAGATTTTATTTTATTTTTAAAAATACCTCTGGTTCAGTAATTCTGAAAGAGGTCACATTTGAGTAAGTTTTTAATTCTAGGAATGGCTTCTCTAAAGCAAAACAAAATCAAAAGCAACTAAGAAATCCTGTGTTTATTTAGGTTAATCACTATTTTAATAAATTGATAGTTTCCAGAAATACCGTGTACTCTTTTATCTTGAATCTAGCTTCTTCCAGGTATAAAAAATAATTTTCAAGTTTTTTTAAACCCCTCGGATGAAGAATGTTTTTTTTATTTGACAGATGAAATTGGTCTGTGTGTGATTGTTCTGTGTCACTTCTTTGTGATCTGAGTTCAGGGACACATTGTACCTCCCTGGCTTATGTTTTGTGCATGCGTGTGTGCATGTATGTGTGTGCGTGTATGTGTGTGTGTTTGATAGCAAAAGCATAACACAGAATTAAACCTTTTAATTATCCAAGGATTAACTACAGAACTGAAAAGATGAAATCACCACTCCACCACAGGTGGTGGGATTTATTTTGACCCAACTACAAGTAGATTTGTTTAAGGGGGGGTTAACTGTTATGAAGCATTTATTATTCTCTTAGCATTCTAATAGATACCCTATATCTGTGGTCCCATTTCCTCTCACAACAACCTTGTAAGGTCAGGAACTAGAGACTGGAGAAGTTTAGTAATTTGTCCAATGTCCAGAGTTACTGAGTGTCAGAGCCAAGATTTAGTCCCAAATAACTGAATTCTTTTCCAGCCACCCTTTCCCTGCTTTGGTAGCACAAAACCCATAGTGTCTAGAATTCCTAGCCTTTAGTACTCCCAGCTACAGCTTCCCTCTCCTCTTTCCCTCTCACCACCATACCATGGTTTCCCTAGGATAAAAACATTTTTACTTTTCAGTAGATAAAACATTCTGTTACTCTTTGTCTTTGTGACTATATACCTACTTTAGAAATTCTTAATTGACTGAACCTAAAACTGGTAGTCAGGGCCTCCCCGGTGGCGCAGCGGTTGAGCGCTGGGTTGCGAAGCTGCCTGCAGCCTCTGCAGCACTGGTTCGATCCCCGGCTGCTCCCCGGCCACTGGAGGAGGGTCCCACATGGTGCGCAGACCTCTCCTGCCGCCCGCTGCTCCCCTCAGCAGTGTACTTCGCTCCTTCTGCCTGCTCTGCTCCCCACTCTGTCTCTGGTGAATTCTCTCACCCTCCCGCGCTTCTGACTGTACCCAGTGCTTGTATAAATAATAAATAAATAAATAAATCTTTTTTTTTTTTTTATAAATTTTATTGTTATATTCCCCATACAATTGCAGCCCCCCATTCTGACCCCAATCCCTCCCCTCCCGCCCCCGCCCCCCTAAAAGTGTCTCTGGTTCATAGTTTTTTGTTGATTTTGATTTTCACTTTCTTATAGTTATTCATTTTCCTGGTCCCTTATTTAAGTTTTCTAGATTCCTGCTATGAGTGAGACCATCCGGTATTTTTCTTTTTCTTTTTGGCTTATTTCGCTGAGCATGATCCCTTCCAGCACCATCCATGTTGCAGCAAATTGCATGTGTTTATCTTTTTTGAATGCTGAGTAATATTCCATGGTATATATGTACCACATCTTCTTGATCCAGTCATCTATTTTTGGGCATTTGGGTTGTTTCCAAAGCTTAGCTATTGTAAACAGTGCTGCTATAAACATAGGGGTGCAGGTGTTCTTTGGAATTGATGTTTCTGTGTCCTTTGGGTAAATACCTAGGAGTGGAATTGCTGGGTCATATGGAAGCTCTATGTTTAGTAGGTCCAGAAATCTCCACACAGCTTTCCACAGTGGTTGGACCAGTTTGCACTCCCACCAACAGTGCAGAAGAGTTCCTTTTTCTCCACACCCTCGCCAACATTTGTTGTTGCTAGTTTTTTTAATATGTGCCATTCTCACTGGTGTAAGATGGTATCTCATGGTAGTTTTGATTTGCATTTCCCTGATGACAAGTGATGTTGAACATTTTTTCATATGCCTGTTGGCCATTTGCATTTCCTCTTCAGAGAAGTTTCTTTTTAGCTCTTCTGCCCATTTTTTGACTGGATTATTTTCTTTGTTGTTGTTGAGTCTCATCAGCTCTTTGCAGATTTTTGTGATCAGTCCTTTATCATTAGTGTTGGGTGCAAAAATGTTCTCCCAGTTGGTGGGGTTTCTCTTTGTTTTTGTTATTGTCTCTTTTGCTGTGCAAAAGCTCTTTAATTTGATGTAGTCCCAGCTGTTTATCTTTGCCTTCACTATCACTGCTTTGGGTGATGTGTCTGTAAAGATGTCTTTGATGTGCAAATCACGTAGTGTTTCGCCTATATTTCCTTCTATATATTTTATGGTTTCAGGTCTTATGTCTAGTTCTTTAATCCATTTTGAGTTGATTTTTGTGTATGGTGTGAGGTGGTGGTCAAGCTTCATTCTTTTGCATGTAGCGACCCAGTTTTCCCAGCACCATTTATTGAACAAACTTTCTTTGCTCCAATGCATAGTCTTTGCTCCTTTGTCAAAGATTAGTTGACCATAAATCTGTGGGTTTATTTCTGGATTTTCTATTCTATTCCATTGGTCTGTATGTCTGTTCTTGTTCCAATACCATGCAGTTTTGATGATTATGGCTTTGTAGTATAGTTTGAAGTCTGGGAGTCTGATGCCTCCATTCCCTTCTTTTTTTTTCAGGAGAGCTTTGGCTATTGGGGTTTTTTGTGATTCCATATGAATTTCATCAATAATTGTTCTATTTCTTTGAAGAATGACATTGAAATTTTGATTGGAATAGCATTGAATCTGTATATTGCTTTTGGAAGGATGGCCATTTTAATAATGTTTATTCTTCCAATCCATGAGCAGGGGATGTCTCTCCATTTCTTTGTGTCTTCTTCTATTTCTTTTAACAGTGTTTTATAGTTTTCTTTGTATAGGTCCTTTACCTCTTTTGTTAGATTTATTCCCAAATATTTGATTTTTTTTGTTTCAATAACAAAAGGGATGGTCTTTTTGATTTCTTCTTCTTCAGATTTATTGTTTGTGTATAGGAAGGCTACTGACTTTTGCATGTTGATTTTGTATCCTGCCACTTTACTGAACTGATTGATGAGTTGAATTAGCTTTTCTGTGGAGTTTTTGGGGTTCTCTATGTATAATATCATATCGTCTGCAAATAGTGATAGTTTGACTTCTTCTTTTCCTATTTGGATTCCTTGGATGTCTTTCTCTTGTCTTATTGCCCTGGCTAGGACTTCCAGTATTATATTGAAAAGCAATGGTGAGAGTGGACATCCTTGTCTTGTTCCAGATCTTAATGGAATTGCTTTCAGCTTTTCACCATTGAGAATGATACTGGCTGTTGGCTTGTCATAGATGGCCTTTATGATGTTGAGGTATGTTCCTTGTATCCCAAGAATTTCAAGGGCTTTTATCATGAATGGGTGTTGCACTTTGTCGAAAGCTTTCTCAGCATCTATTGATATTATCATATGGTTTTTATATTTCTTTTTGTTGATGTGTTGGATAACGTTGATTGATTTTCGGATGTTAAACCATCCTTGTGCCCCTGGAATGAATCCAACTTGGTCGTGGTGAATTATCTTATGGATACATTGTTGGATTCTGATAGCTAAAATTTTATTGAGGATTTTTGCATCAGTGTTCATTAGGGAGATTGGCCTGTAGTTTTCCTTTTTTGTGTTGTCCTTGTTCGGTTTTGGTATTAGTGTAATGTTGGCTTCATAGAACGTGTTTGGTATTGTCCCTTCCTTCTCAATTTTTTGGAAGAGTTTGTGAAGGATAGGCACTAATTCGTCTCTGAATGTTTGGTAGAATTCATTTGTAAATCCATCAGGTCCTGGGCTTTTGTTTTTGGGGAGGTTTTTGATTACCATTTCAATTTCGCTAATTGTAATTGGTCTGTTTAGGTGTTCTATTTCTTCTTTATCTAGCTTTGGGTGATTGTAGAGTTGTAGGAATTTGTCCATCTCCTCTAGATTGTTAAACTTGTTTCCATATAACTGTTCATAGTAGTTACTGATTATTCTTTTGATTTCTGCTGTGTCCGTTGTGATTTCTCCTCTTTCATTGATGATCCTGTTTATTTGTGCTTTCTCCCTTTTTTCCTTTGTGAGCCTGGCTAGGGGTTTGTCTATTTTATTGATTTTTTCAAAGAACCAGCTCTTGGTTTCATTGATCTTTTGGATTGTTTTTTTAGTTTCAATTTCATTTATTTCTGCTTTGGTTTTTATTATTTCTTTTCTTCTACTGGTTTTGGGGTTTTTTTGTTGTTCTTTTTCTAGATCTTTGAGCTTCGAGATTAGGTTGTTTCTTTGCGTTCTTTCTTGTTTCTTGATGTGAGCTTCTATTGCTATATATTTTCCTCTTATTACTGCTTTTGCTGCATCCCATACATTTAGGATATTGGTGTCCTCATTGTCGTTCAATTCAAAAAATTTTTTAATTTCTTCTTTGATCTCCTCATTAGTCCAATGGTCTTCCAGTAGTGTGGTTTTTAATCTCCATGAGGTAGGAAAGTTCCTTGCCTTCTTTTTATGGTTTATTTCTAGTTTGATGCCTTCATGGTCAGAAAAGATGGTTGATATGATTTCAATCTTGGTGTATCTGTTGATGTTTGTCTTGTGCCCCAGTATGTGATCGATCCTGGAGAATGATCCGTGTGCGCTTGAGAAAAATGTGTACTCCGTTTTTTTGGGGTTTAGTGTTCTATAGATGTCTGTTAAGCCCAATTGCTCTAGGTCTTTATTTAGAGCTTTGGTTTCTTTACTTATTTTTTGTCTTGTTGATCTATCCATTGTTGATAGTGGTGTGTTGAAGTCTCCCACTACGTATGTGTTTTCTCTGATGTCTGTTTTCAGAGAGGACAACAATTATTTAAAAAAAAATAAAAAAATAAAACTGGTAGTCACAGCAACTCTGACTTATGTGCGCAATGTGTTTTAGTTTGGTTTTTTGGGCTTCCCCTAAATTTATAAATTGACTGCATATCACTATTTGATAGGAAATTTGAAATAAAGACTAATATAACTCTGGTTAGTAATATAAATTATAAAGAAACTTATTTCCCTAGTGACAGAATATATGTTATAGACATTTAAAATGAAACATAGGGGGGCACAATTCAACACTGCTCACAGTATTTTGTTTTGTAACTTCACATTATTTTCCTGATTTGTTATATAGTATTTAAAATCATCGGTACTCAGTAAGAAGTTGACTTTCTCTGTAGCATCTTAAGTAAAATCGATTTTAAAAATTATCCACTTCTGGATCATGCTCAGCAAAATAAGCCAGAAAGAAAAAGGAAAATACTGGATGGTCTCACTCATAGCAGGAATCTAGAAAACTTAAATAAGGGACCAGGAAAATGAGTAACTATAAGAAAGTGAAAATCAAAATCAACAAAAAACTATGAACCAGAGACACTTTATGGGGGGTGGGGGGTGGGGAGGGGAGGGATTGGAGTCAAAATAAGGGGATTGCAATTGTATGGGGAATATAAAAATAAAATTTATTTAAAAAATAAAAAAATTCCACTTCTAGCATCCCTTGTGTTTAAATCTTCACAAATGTAAACTTTAGTAACATATATTGCAGTCTTCTTTTTATGTTACATGGATTGGATCGATTAAACTGGGTTTAATTAATTCAAAAGGGCACCTGCATCCCTATGTTTATAGCAGCACTATTTACAATAGCTAAGCTATGGAAACAACCCAAATGCCCAAAAATAGATGACTGGATCAAGAAGATGTGGTACACATACACAGTGGAATATTACTCAGCAATCAAAAAAGATAAACACATGCAGTTTGCAGCAACATAGATGGAGCTGGAAGGGGTCATGCTCAGCGAAATAAGCCAGAAAGAAAAAGAAAAATACCAGATGGTCTCACTCATAGCAGGAATCTAGCAAACCTAAATAAGGGACCAGGAAAAAGACTAATTAATACAAAGTAAAAATCAAAATCAACAAGTAACTATAAAACAGAGACAAAGTGTGTCTATGGGGGTGGGAGGGAGGGGCGGGTGGGGAGAGGAAGGACTAGGGTCAAAATAAGGGGGGGTGCAATTGTATGGGGAATATAACCAAAATGAAAATGCATACATTGTGCAAAAATGAAAAATGATGTAAGAATTATATAAAATAAAATATTAAAAAATAAAAATAAACTGGGTTTAGACACAAATGAAAGGAAACGTAATGAGATGAAACTATTTTAAAACACATTATACCATCTGGAGTACGGGCATGATTATGATGGGGATAATTTAGATATTATCTGTTATATATAAGGTGTGTTGGAGCATTTTCTTTTGCCTACCAGGTTTCACAGTTGGTCTGTCTGACGAACTTCACTACCATTTTTTAATCTAGTAAAACAATGACATTAGATTTCTGTGATATGATTTTGAATTTTCTGTGGCACCTGCTCAGTACCTAGTCTCTTTTATAAAGAAATGTTCTCTAAGAGAATAGCCTAGTTTGTTTAAGAAGAAATTTTGATTTTACTTAACAAATGGTTTCATACTTTCAATAATCATTTATTGAGCACTGTGCTGGCACTGGGCAACTAAAATCTTTCAGACATACTCTTCTTCAGAGAGCTAAAGTGTGTGATTTACTATTTACATTTTTACCTTAAATTAAAAAAAAAAGGTTGAAAGCTAACTTCAGTGCTAACGTGCAGCGACTGTCCTTAACCTAAGTTTATAGCACACAGTAGTACTCTTTGCCCTTGACAGTTACATGACAATTCAACTTTTATCCTTATTTTAGTAATCATTTCATTAGGAACAATCTCCAATTTGTTTTGGAAATAGGGAAGTATAATGTTAAAAGAGAAGCACCTTCTACTAACAATGCTCAAAAGAACTGATGTTGACTGATATTCCAACTTTACTTTCTAAAAAAATTTTATTGAAGTAATGTTGCAGCATAACATTTTATGTTTCCAGAGTTCATCATTATAAATCAGTGTTTGCATATACTATATTAAGTTCACCACTAAAAGTCCAATTCTATCCTTTACCATACAATTGACCCCTTTTACTCCACTTATACATACCTCTCCCCGCTTCCCTTCTGGTAACCACTAATTTGGGTCTCATAGTCTAAACGACTTTTTTTGTTTGTTTTATTTAGTTCATTTGTTTGCTTTGTTTCTTTTTGTAGCACAAATGAGTGACGAGGTGTGGTGTTTGTCTTTCTCCATCTAACTTTTGATGAGAGGAACAACAAGCAAAATTCTGCCCAAGTTCTGGGAAAACTTGCTCTTATTGATTGAGTTACAAAATACTTAGAGCTTCTCACTAGAGAAAACATTTACATAAATATTAAATGGCAGAACTATACCAACAATTACATTTGGCTGAAAAGAGTTACTCATATTCCATTGTTTTTAAAGACTGATTAACTTTTTAAACTACCTTGCCCAATTTCCCTCATTTTTCATAATGGCTTCAAAACAGTCATAGTCACAGTTTTAAAGCTCAAAGCTCTATGTTCATCTTTAATCCTTATTTTTCTACTGTATCCAATTAGGCGTCTAATCCTATTAATTCTTCCTTGACAACATCTGCTCTGTTCCCACCACCACTTCCTTCTGTCCCTTGGGTCCAGATTACTGCAATAATATTCTAATAGATTTCCTATCTCTGCCAGTTTAATCTGACTTCCATAAACAACACCAACATAACTTTCTAAACCTGCATTTTCACCTTTTTTTCTCCTGTGCAAAAGCTCACAGTGGCTTCCCATTACCTACTGTATAATACGAAGACAAACAATAGCTAGGTTGTATTAGCACTATATGCCAGGCACTGTGATGAGAACTATACAAATACCTCCTTGCCATTCTTATCATCATCTTCATATGGGTGAAGAAACAGAGGCTCAGGTTAAGTTGCTTGCCTGAAGTTACACAGATAGTAAGTTACAAAGCTGGGATTCTCACCAACACTTGTTATTTTCCATATATTTAAAATAATAGCTACTGTAGTTGGAGGATTCAGTATCTCATTTTGTTTTTAATGTGCATTTCCCTAATGACAAATTGTGTTAAGAATCATGTGTTTATTGGTCAGTTGTATATTCTTCTTTGGAGAAATGCCTGTTCAAATCATTTGTGCATATTTTAATTAATTTGTTTGGTTTTTGTTATTATTGAGTAGGAATTCTTTTTATATTCTGGATATTAATCCCTTGTTACATATATAATTTTCAAACAGCTTCTCCAATTCTGTGATTGTCTTTTTACTTGCTTGATAGTCTCTTTTTTTTTTTCAACGATGATGTGCTCTTATTTTTTTTTAATTTATTTGTTTTATTTATTTATACAAGCACTGGGTACAGTCAGAAGCGCGGGAGGGTGAGAGAATTCACCAGAGCCAGAGCGGGGAGCAGAGCAGGCACAAGGACCGAAGTACACTGCTGAGGGGAGCAGCGGGCGGCAGGAGAGGTCTGCGCACCATGTGGGACCCTCCTCCGGTGGCTGGGCAGCATCCGGGGATCGAACCGGCGCTGCAGAGGGTGCGGACAGCTTCGCAACCCAGCGCTCAACCGCTGCGCCACCGGGGAGGCCTGATAGTCTCTTTTTATCCATAAAAGTTTTACATTTTTATGAAGTCCAACTTAATCTATTTTTTTATTATCTATTCTTTTGGTATCATATCCAAGAAATCATTGCCAAATCCAGTGTTGGGAAGGCTTTGCCTTATTTCCTTCTAAGAGTTTTATAGTTTTAGGTCTCATGTTTAGACCTAAAACATTTTGAGTTAATTTTCACATATGCTATAAAGAAAGGTTTCACCGTCATTTTTTTTTACATGTGGATGCTCAGTTTTCCCAGTACTATTTGTTGAAAAAAGTCATCCTTCCCCCATTGAATGGTCTTTTACTCTTGTTGAAAAAAACAATTGACTGTTTCTACAAAGGTTTATTTTTAGACCATTCTATTCCATTGTCTATATATCTGTTCTTATGTCAGTATCACACTGTTTTGATTACTGTAGCTTTTTAGTATGATCTGAAATTACAAAGTGTGAGTTATCCAAGTTTATTCTTCTTTTCAAGATTTGGCTATTCAGGGTTCCTTGAGATTCCATATGAAGTTTAGGATGGGTTTTTTTCCCTCTCTACAGAAATGCCTTTGAGATTTTCATAGAAGTAGCATTGTATTTGTTGATCACTTTGAATAGTATTGCCATCTTAACAATAATAAGTCTCCCAATTGATGAATACAGGCTACTTTCCATATGTGGGTTATTTTAAAAATAACTATGTGGGGCCTCCCTGGTGGCATAGGGGTTAAGTCTCAGCATTATCACCACTACAGACTGAGTTCGATCCCTAGCCAGGGAGCTGACCCACATATGGCACAGGAGACCTCTCCTATCTCACCAGCTGCTCCCCTTAGCAGTGTATTTCAGTAAATTGGCCTGTTCTGCTCCCCATTCTGTCTCGTGAATCCTCTCACTTCCTGCACCTCTGGCCTATACCCCAGTTCTTCTATGCATAAATAAATATATCTTTCAAGAATATATAACTGTGAAAAATGATCATTTCATATTATTAAAAAAATCAGACAATATGGAAAAGTACAAAGACAGAAAGAATAAATAACCCCACATCTCACTAACCACTGGTAAGTGTTGTTACTTTTTGGTGACCGTTCTTCTGAATGTCTCCTTTACAATTTTATATAAACAGAGAACATGTTTTTCCCCCTGCTTCATGTGTAATACATATTTTTCAGTGTCAATGACTAGATTTAAATCATTTGTTTACTGAAATCCATACTAATTAGCATTTCGTTTGTTTTGGATTTTGAGTAATATTTGCTAGTATCATAGTATTTATGGTAGGAAAATAGTATAATATTGATTGCTTGATGTTTTCTCTTTTGAGTGAAGACAGATATAAAATCTAATCAGTTCCTACATATCTTATATACTATAATGTATAAGTAGTATGTAATAAGTAATACCTTGGTATAGTAGGTGCAGTAATGAAAAATAGAGAGCCAGATACTAGTTTAGAGATCCTTGTATACTGTAGCCCGCTATAGCCCAGTGATTAATAATAAAGGTACAACCAAATGAAATCAACCTTTATAAAGCCGATAGGAACAGAGTATTCAGTTTATTCCCATGTTTTTGCCTTTTAGGAAGAAGGCATGGATTTAGTAAATAGAGAAGCAGCGCATGAGTGGTGAGTAATGTACTTGGAAGTAATTCCCTGATCATTTGTATGTTCAGTTACATCTTATCTTTTAGCTAAGCAACCTGCGGCACTGATGTCTTTTCTTTTGTAGGGAGGTACAAGCATCAATACATATAAGTCAGTCTTGGGAAGAAAATTTGAACCTGGTATGGTATTAACACTTCAATTTTGTAGAAAATTTGAAATTTTTACTCACTTGTGGTGTTGGCACTGCCTAGTTTCCTTTCAAATGAGAACTAGAAATCTAAGTGGTTTGAAAACAAATTATATAGGCTGCATAAGAAATTTCTGATTGCTCTTAAGAAACAGTTTATGACTTTCCCATAAAAATAATTATGATTGTTTGAAAGTGGGGTTCAAAGGAAATAGATACAAAACCATCATTGTTGTAGATCCACTTCTTCTCTGCTCTAGTGGACCTAAAAAAGTTCAACTGTGCTGGTTAAAATGCCTAGATGACAAAATAAATGATTGCACTCTCCTACATAATTTATTAACCCAATAGAATTTTAAGCCACAGATGATGGATTTACTAGGGCAATGCTCTATTTCTATGCCTATAACACATATACTCCCACGGACATTTTATCATCTAGCCTTTAATTTAAACTTATGGAATTGAGTTACATCCCTTGCTCACATTTTTTAATGTCTCTGTTTACATTATGGTTACTTAGTTGTGGTAATTGAATGATGTTTAAGGTTTCTTTCCATGAACATCGCAGATCATGACAACAAAAATTGAACTGAAATCTGAGTAGAAGAGATTTTGGGTTGATGTCAACTTCCAGATTTGTGGATTATTAGATAAGGAAATGGGTCATCAACAGAAGCAGTGCCTTAGAGAGGCATCTAACTTTGATTTAGGATTAAGTCCTGAAAAATGAGATAACCTCCAGAGCTTATCACTTTTAATATTTTGGTGCTCATACAACTTATAGAAGCTGTTGGATTTGCTTAACTGACCCAATTCTAATTACTTTAGGTGTTAGAGGGAGGGAGTGAGTGAGTAAGTGAGTGAGTGAATCTGTGTGTTAAGACGAACCAAGGGGACATGTGTCCTGCAAACGAGAACATATTTAAGCCTTGAATTATGCAGTATTGATTTTGTCTACATAAAATTTATGAATATTTCTTTTAGCTACAGTTTTTTTTTTTAAGATTTATTTATTTATTTATACAAGCACTGGGCACAGTCAGAAGCGTGGGAGGGTGAGAGGATTCACCAGAGCCAGAGCAGGGAGCAGAACAGGCAGGCAGACTGACGAAGTACACTGCTGAGGGGAGCAGCGGGCGCGGCCGGAGAGGTCTACGCGCCATGTGTGACCCTCGCCTGGCGGCGGGGGATGGAACGGGCGATGGAACCGGCGCTGCAGAGGCTGTGGGTAGCCTCCCAGCCCAGCACTCAACTGCTGCACTACCTGGGAGGCCCAGCTACAGTTATTTTTATATCTTAGGTCTAACCAAATCCTTCTTGATCCGTTAGTGGACATAGTACTGTAGTTTTCAATAGTAAAGCACAGGTCAAACCCAAAGAGAAACATTTGAATTTAGGGTTGGTGTATATAATAGGTATTGTCAATGTTGAGTATGCGCCCACTCAAGAAGGGCTTCCCTCCCCGTACAACAACTACCTCCCTAAGTAAGTAGTTGGTGCTACAGTTATGTGTTGCTTTCTGCTTATACAGAATGACCATGATTTAGAGCAACCGTCTGCTAACGTTGCTGATTTACTTCCAATATCCCCAGCTTCCATCAGTGGGATTGGGAAGGTAAGAAAGGAGTGCTTAAAAATCTGTGTCCTTTGAAATATTTATGAAATGTTAATGTTTTGCCACCCAAATCTTTTGTTATAATGTGTTATATTTTGTTATAATGTATCTGATTCTGAAAGACAGCTCTCCCTTCTAATTTCATAAACTATTATTTACATATAACAAAAGCTGCCTACTTTGAAGTATACAGTTTTATTAATTTGGGTGATTTATGTGCCATCTTGTCACCACAACCAAAAGTAAGATCTAGAACAATTCCCATACTCTATAAACTATTCCCTATTGATTTTTTACACTAAATCTCCTCCCTGCCCCCACCCTAGTAAACCACTGATGTGCTTCCTGAGAAAAGTGGCAGTTTTAAAATCTCTGTTCCTATTTGGTTTTAGCAGTGTTTTTCTCCATCAATACAAACTTGTGTGAGTTGCTTCAGTTTGCCTTCAAGTCCTATTCCCAGTCCTACGCGACAGTTTACAATGTAAGTTTATCTTGTGTGAAAATGCCAATTGCTTATAAAATAAGAATTTTGGAAACCTAAAGGAAATTATAGCTCCGGGTTCTGTGACAACCAAAGAAGTAATGTCTCTTCAGCTAAATTAAAATGTCATCATTTTGATTTATCATTTTTGTATACTAAAGAAGAATCAAGCCATTAAGAACTTATGAGAACATGAGTTTAGGAAGAATCAGTAAATTCATTAACTCTGTTTGAACATAGTCTTCCCCTTACCAATTGTTGATAACGATCAGAGATAACTTTAGCACTTTAAATTACGGTACCTACTCATTCACCTATGATTCTCATCTTGATTCATGGTGTGTAACAGCTAGGTCCTTCTGGCTTTTCCCCCACAACTTGGGAAATTCACAGCTTGTGAATTACAACAGTTTACTGTCCTGAGGCTTTCCTGTTTGTACCCAGATTTAGAGAAAAGCAATAAAATGATGTTAAACACTGTACAGTCTTCTTTTAGTGCATGCCTTTACCTTAGCTCTCTTGTAATGAAATTCTCATAGCTGATACTGTTGTTCATTTTTCTTGTAATGATTGTGATGATTTTATTTTAGAAAAAGAAGTAAAAGTCCCACCAACATTCTCAGGCCAAGCATCCTTGGACCATTAAAAAGAAAAGGTACTTTTATCTGCCAGTGAGAATATTACTTTAAATTATTTGTTTTAGACAGTGTCATATAAAATCAAATTCTATATAGACATCCATTTTATTTACTTACTTATTTTGATGAAGGCATAGAGCGAGGCAGTCTTAAACAACTTACTCAAGTTACATTTTAATTCAATATCATGTTCTCTGTCCAAGTTTCTCTAAAAACTTATCTATACCTTTTTAAAGATTTATGGGCTTTTTCCTTTTCTCCCCACTATTTCCTGCTAGTGAATTGCATTAAACAAACACTTATGAAACGGGGAAATTTTCACTGCTTTAAAGCAAATTCCTGGGGCAGCACAATGTCATATAATTTTGGAGACATGTTTATTGAAAAAAGAAAACAAGTGTGTGGCAGAAGAGGACAAAAAGATTATATAAGATGCATCACTGGTTTATTTTGTTTGTTTTTCAGAAATCCATTTTAAAGGATTTTCTTATTTAAAATATATTTGATAAGTTACTAGAGAACTCTTATTTCACTCAAACAGAACTATATAATGATATTTTGAGAACTATAAAAAGTCATATAAATATGAATTGAGAAATTTAATTCCAGCTTAATCAGCTATTAGGATTTTCATTATGTAAGTGTAATCCACCAAGCTAGCGCTACCTTAAGTACTTTCTGAAACTAGGTGGGAGACGAACAAATGAACAAATAGACTGAGTCAGTCATCAAGTGTTTTGCTGAATCTCAACCCCTGGCCTGCCCTGCCTCCACATAGACACAGTGATATCATATGAATAAATTGGTACAAATTAGATCCACTTACAATACTGAATATATATGCTAATGGGAATGTTCTTTGATGTTTCACTTTATTGTGGGGGTTATTTTTAGTGAAATATATGGAAAGTGGCCCACCTACTTAGTAATAAAAGGGCAGTGGAAAAGAACAGAAAGGTTTTTTTCTTTAACTCTCACAGTCCGGAATCCCATTTCTCAACGCTGCTTCACTAATCTCTGTGATTATCTAGTTTTCCTTTTTTGTTAAGACCACCACTGAATTATAGACTTACTACAAAGCTTAACTATAATAGAGAAGAGAAATGGATAAATAGGAAAGGATATTCACTTTAAAAATGTACATCTGGCCTCGTTGCCTCCAAGAAAGCAAGATGGGTCACCAACAGCTCTGCTGCAGTCACCCGAGAAAATCCGGCCAGGGTTCTCGCTCTTGCCGAGTCTGCTCAAACTGACACGGCCTGATGCGGAAATATGGACTCAACATGTGCCACCAGTGTTTCTGTCAGTACGCCAAGGACATAGGCTTCATTAAGTTGGACTAAATGATCTTCCTTGAATTGGCTGTGGAGAAATCTACTGTAAAGCAGAGACTAGCTCTTTGAACATAAAATAAAATACTTCAATAAAAAAAAATGTACATCTATGGAAAATCCATTAAGATGGTGAAAAGGAAAAAAATAAGGAAAGAGGAAGAGCAAAATTGCAGGGAAAGAATGAAATATACATAAATGTTTCATGTATTTTGCATGCATTCATGGCAATCTTCCTAACCACATACCTAATACAACATGTGCTTATTGTGTTTCAAGACTAAGACTAGGTGTCTTTTGAAAGATGTTCTGTTCCAGACAAACACATTGTTTTATGATGATGATCAATGACTAGGCCGGGGGATCTTCATGAAGTTTGACAAGTGTTGAAAATACATTCAAGTATATTGACAGTTTAAGAGCTGTTAGGAAGTTGGGATCATTTGAATTGTTAAAATAAAATATGCTCAAATTAAAGATAGTCTTTTACCAAATTAACGTAGTTCTCCTTTTAAGGCATTTACACATAGAATGTTTTAAACATTGAAAGTACCTGGAATTTTCTTAGAATTTGTGATTTAAAAATTATTTTTGTGTTTCAACTTAGACGTAATACACACAGTTGGTTCTCGCCTGGTGTCTTATTGGACATGGCATATCTCACATCTGTACCTGGCTTCCAGCTCTTCTAGAGAATGACTGCCTCGTTTCTTCAAGGTGTCCCTAAGAACTCCAGAATGAACTCTAATTAACCCACTCAGTGTATAAAGTTGCCCCTTGAAAACACAGGTTTGAACTGTGTCAGTCAAGTTATACGTGGATTTTTTTCCAATAAATATATTGGAAAATTGTTTTGAAGATTTGGGACAATTGAAAAACTTGGCAGATGACCCACATAGCCTAGGAGTTTCCAAAAAATTAAGAAAAAAAGTTAAGTATGTCATTAATGCATAAAATGTATGTATATAATAGTCTGTTTTAACCATTTCCTACCACAACATGCGTGCAAATTTATTGTAAACATTTGAAATTTATCAAAACTTACACATACAAATGGAGACCATATGTGGCCCCCCTTGCAATTGAGAGAAATGTAAAGATTCAGTATTAAAAAGTAACTGCATGAAATTAATTGTAGTGTTGAATGCACTACTGTAATAATTTCATAGCCACCTCCCGTTGCTACTGCAGTGAGCTCAAGCAGTTCCCAGTATCTGCTTATCCGTGTGATGCTAATCATTTCCATGTGAACAGTTCTTTCCAGTAAAAAACGTTAATACAAATTTTGAAAAATAGAGGTGGGGTGGGATATCAATGTCACTAACCCCAACATTGTTCAAGGATCAGTTGTAATGCAAGTCATACTCTCCCAAATATACCCTATAAAATTTTGACAAAATTCCTCTGGCCATTTTTGGCCACATACAATAATAGATTAGACTAATTTTATTTTATATTTTAGAATATGAATATTCATATGGGAAACAACAAATTATTTCCTATTTGGAACCTGTTAATACAAATGAAATGTGGGTATTAAAAAGTAACTGCATGAAAGAGGGTAGGAAGATCAGAAGGAGGCCCTAGGAAGAGGGATGAAAATGAACGAGGATTGTAAAGGGGCAGAATGTGAGATAAAGACTTGAGTCTCTAAGCTTATGAAGGCATATTTTATGGTACTAAGCAGCAGTTCCATTAGGAATAAGCACGAGCAAATAAGGGCTCAAGTGGGAATTATGAGAAATCTGTAGAAATTGGGCAGTTGTAAATACTGTTTTGCAATTAATAATGGTACTGTTTTGCAATTAAGAATGGCCCTAGCAAAGGAAATTTTAATTTTATTCTATGACAAAGTTGTTTGATTTCTCCTGCTTTTAATTTAAATGAAAAATGGTAGATGAATAGTTTTTCCATGATAGTGTAAGTGTAATCTGACTTGGCACAGTATACCCAGACCTATACCTCTTTTGACCCTATGAGCCATGATTATACTCCTAAAAAAAGATCTGTGGAGGGCCTCCCCGGTGGCGCAGCGGTTGAGCGCTGGGTTGCGAAGCTGCCCGCGGCCTCTGTGGCGCCGGTTCGATCCCCGGCTGCTCCCCGGCCACCAGAGGAGGGTCCCACATGGCGCGCAATCCTCTCCTGCCGCCCGCTGCTCCCCTCAGCAGTGTACTTCGGTCCTTCTGCCCTCTCTGCTTCCCCGCTCTGGCTCTGGTGAATTCTCTCATCCTCCCGCACTTCTGACTGTACCTAGTGCATGTGTAAACAAAACAAACAAACAAACAAATAAATAAACATGCCTCTAAAAAAAAAAAAAAAAAGATCTGTGGAATCTCTGTCCCTGAGGATACTTTTTAATGAGGAGGTGGCCTTAGTGTTTTATCATTCAAATATATTCCACCCTACAAGTTATAGGCTTGAACATCAGTTTTTCTCACATCCAGATATAGTTATCATATTTACATATAACATTGTACATCTTAACATTTATTTCAAGTTGGAGATTATTGCAGTGCAGTTTTTTGAAATTAGACATTTCTCCATCTTTAAAAATAGATTTGTTTTCATCATTATGTGCTATAGAAGAATTGATCTATTTTGTTAGTTCATGGTATACATATACCAAGGTAAAGATAGCAGCAACCTTAAGAAGTTTACAATAATTCTATGAAATAAACTTATGGTACAGTCTTACTACATGGCTATATAAAATCATGCCATAGAATTTAGTTAATAATAATGAGAAAACATAAAGTAGATTATATATCCACATTATAGCACTCATTCAGTTTTGTTTTAAAAACAATCAGGTAATCACACATATTCAGAAATTACTGTAAAGTGGTTATCTCTGGATAAAAGAGATTGTTCCCTTGTGTTTTTCTGTATTTTTAAACTAGTTACAATGAGCAAGTTTTGCTTTTGCAATTAAAAACCTAATAAGCATGGTAGATCAAACATATCTACCTTGATCTGCTTTTTTTTGCCATAGGTGAAATGGTATTTGAAGATCAGCCGAAGAGATCTTTCCCAGGCATGACCAACATGTCTTCTGAAACTACCCAACAACATTCCCAAGATAGGAATGTGTAGTGAGTATTAGCATGGGCTTTTACACATTCATTGGTCATTTTTCATTTGTTTTTAAGTCTAGTTTGGCCATTATATATATTCAAAAGTAGGGTATATTGTTAAATATTTTTTAGAAATTATAAAACTAACACTGCAAATAGGTATTATTAATGTTCGCTAACATTTTGGTGTGACACATATATGGTGAACACACTTTTAGAAGTGCGGTTTGGGCATTAGATTAAAGGTTATAAACATATGAGCTTGGAAAAATGTCATCTACCCATTTTCTACTTTGGACTTCTGTGTGCTTTGTTAGGCTGAGCTTGTTATTGAAAAGTGTGCCAAGAAGGCATTTTTTAATAATCAAAATGGGAAATACAGTGGATGAATTTTTATTTATTGTTACTGTTGGTTTTGTTTTACTGATCTAGTAACTACTAGTTGCTGTAACTCGTATAAGTTCTTTGCTTCACATATTTTGAGTTCATTTGTAGACAAAGCAGAGTGCACATGGAGATCTCTTGAATTCTGGTATCCATGAGTGGCATTTTCTTCTTCTAGTCTATCTTCAGATACTTTTGGTGAAAACAGCAATGCTGGATCTTCTTGTAACTCCTCAACTAAAATCAACATTGTCATGAACTCTCCTTTGTCACTCGATTCTAGTTCTCCATTTATTCTAGTAGGCAGATTTTCAACTAAGATTCACCCATCCCAGGGCTTTCTCACTAATGGAGAGACACACATGCACGTGCTATGCACACACGTCGGAGCAGTAACAAAATGGTATGTTTTAATTTCGACCATTTCCTATTTCTTTTTCTCAATTTCCTAATATTCTGCTTGTTAATTTCTGTATATACCTTTGAAATCTATTTTGTAATATTTTCAAAGATGTTTTCCAAATAAGAACTTTTTTAAAGATCCAATCATACTTGTTAAAGCTACCATAGTATATACACATGCTGTATCTTGACTCTTTAAAAAAATTGATTTCTGTGAATAAATAAATAAAATTAGACCTGATGAAATGTGATTGCTCAATTAATGAACAGGTAAAATGATTTTTAAATTATCTACTTAATTTCTATGCTGGTTTTTAATTATAATTTTAGTAAATTGTTAGTTTCCACTTGGTAAGTAAAAGTCACCTATCAAAAGCAGCTTTTACAACTAACTAGTTATACTATACTGATCTAAGGATCTGTTTTGCACAAAGTTCTTGAATGTTCAATTTGTTGGGAGGTAAGATGAATAAAGCTAATTGAATAGCAAGAAAATAATATGTAATTGAGGCTTCACTCAATTTGTACTTAACCTGATTATCTCTGATCAATTTTGTATTCTAATTAAGTGTGGAAAAAGACAATGTAGATAAATTGTGGTCTTTTACATTTCTATGAATTACCTTTTATCCATCATCATGACTACTGATTTGATTAAATGCAGGCTTAATATGTTAGGGCTTTTCTGTAAGAATCATGTGCTTCTCAGTTGTTCCCTAAGGGCTATAAATGTTTACTTAAACCCCAATTTTCTATTCAAAAGTCTTAAGGGATTTTTAATAAGAAATCCATGTGTTAAAAATTTTAAATCTAAAGTAATTGCTTTAAGTAATTGTAGGTAGTATTAGCATTTTGAAAAACAGAAATACATTCAGTAGAACTGCCTGTTCTGCTCCCCACTCTGTCTCTGGTGAATACCCTTCATCCCCGCCCCCTCCCCCGTACCTCTGGCCTATACCCCAGCTCTTGTATGCATAAATAAATAAAAATAAATCCAAAAAAAAGATATACATATCCTCATGAAATGAAGTTGAGAATTGGTTTAAATTTCCTCAAGCTAATGAAATAGGAGTAGTTATCTAAAATATTTATTAAATAATCAAAATGATGAAAATCTGATACATTATTCCTTAATATGGGAAAGACTGTCACACCAAGAATTTTTTATAATGGCCCCAATGGAATTGATTAGAATAGATATTTATGTGGAGAGAGATTCTATTTACCTATGAATACATAAAATTGAATATTTATGAGATGACTGGGATCAGGATAGGCTCTTGAAACTAGAACAGGATTATTCCACAAATTAGATAAGGAGGAGTGAGCTATAAATATTGCCTTTGTTACTCAGTTTCTTTACTTGCCATACATTTAATAAACCAATTGTGAATGTATAAAGGCTGCCTCACAGAATGAGATGTAATTGCAGTAATGATCCTTTCTGAAATTGTAGATCATTGACAGATTAAAAAGTCCAGATGGGACCTACTAAACATAGAGCTTCCATATGATACAGCAATTCCACTCCTAGGTATTTACCCAAGGGACACAGAAACATCAATTCCAAAGAGCACCTGCACCCCTATGTTTATAGCAGCACTGTTTACAATAGCTAAGCTTTGGAAACAACCCAAATGCCCAAAAATAGATGACTGGATCAAGAAGATGTGGTCCATATACACCATGGAATATTACTCAGCAGTCAAAAAAGATAAACACATGCAATTTGCAGCAACATGGATGGCGCTGGAAGGGATCATGCTCAGCGAAATAAGCCAAAAAGAAAAAGAAAAATACCGGATGGTCTCACTCATAGCAGGAATCTAGAAAACTTAAATAAGGGACCAGGAAAATGAATAACTATAAGAAAGTGAAAATCAGAATCAATAAAAAACTATGAAACAGAGACACTTTTTGGGGGGTGGGGGGCGGGAGGGGAGGGATTGGGATCAGAATGGGGGGGTTGCAATTGTATGGGGAATATAAAAATAAAATTTATTATTAAAAAAATAAAATAAAATAAAAAAAGAAATGAATAGACAAGCTATAGGCCAGTTGCTATGTTTGTCATGGCACTTGTGTTTCCTGGAGCAAGTACACACACAGCTGAAGCACAGTTCTTTACAGACATGGTGTTATTGCTCTGCCTTATCCTTCCACACCTATGTAACTCCAAAGGGTTTGCCAACACGGGCTCCTAAATACTCAGCCTCTAAGCTTCATTGCAGCAAGGAGTGTCTGAAAGTGCCTTTTCAGAAACTGCCTTCTCACAAGAGTCATAACTGACCATTACTTGTTGACTACTGTGTGAATTGTACAGCCTGATGGCCTGGCCATAGAGAATTACTAACCCTAATGTGCTTTACCCACCTGCAAAAAAAAAAAAAAGTCCAGATGTACCTTTTAGCAAAAAAAAAAAAAAAAAGAAGAAAAGTTCTACAGAATGGTCAAGTACAAACACTAAGAATGGTGACAGTGAAGAATAGCGGTAAGAATACTTCTGAGTTGTATAAGGAACAGTAAATTGTAGTAATCTTGATAATCTCAGTATACCTTTCTCATTTCAGATAGTTAATTTCACTATATTCAGTTAGTTTTTATTGTTTTAGTTGCACCCTAGGATGCCACAACTCACAATAATATGTGCAGAATCAAGGATTTTATAGTTGGTTTTCCATTCTGTTGCCTTTTAAACTTGTGTATTGGATCCATAATTTTCAATTTTTGATTTTTAGGCCAAAGCAATTCTAACTTTTACATGGTATTTTATGGTTGATTTTTTTTTGTAACAACACTCTATTTTGTCAGCCTAAACATAACAATTATCATATATGTGTCCCATAGTGAAGGACATGTATTAGTTTCCAATGGCTGCCATAACAAAATAGAATAGAAACTGGATAGATCAAAACATAGAAATGAATTATCTCACAGTTCTGAAACTAAAGTCCAGGATCAAGGTGTCAGCAGTGTTGGTTTTTTCTGGAGGTTCTGAACAAGAATCTGTTTCATGCCTCTTTCCTGGCTTCCAGTGGTTGCCAGAAATCCTTGGCTTGTAGGCATATCACTCCAATCTCTGTCTCTGTCATCACATGGGATATGATCCTGTATCTTTATATGTACTTCTTAAAAAGATACCAGTTATTGAATTTATTTTTTTAAATTTATTTATTCATGCATACAAGAACTGGAATACAGGCCAGATGCGTGGGAGGGTGAGAGGATTCACCAGAGACAGAACAGGCAGACTGACCGAAATACACCGCCAAGGGGAACAGTGCTGCGCTCAACCGCCTGCACCACCAGGGGAGGCCCCCCAGTCATTGAATTTAGGGACCACCCTAAACCAATATGACCTCATGTTAACTTGATTACATCTGCAATACCGTATTTCTAGATAAGGTCATAATCACAGGTACTAGGAGTTAGGACTTAAACATTATCTTTTGGGGGACACAGTTCAGCCCACAACAAGATAATTTTAGAAATTTGATTTTACTTGTTTCATTTTCCATAAATTAGTTTTTAAATCATCTATCTTATAACTTCTAAAATGTGAGGACAAGAGGTGACCGTATTGTATATAAGTGTTGGTATGTCTTCCTCACATATTATATGTATATAAATCCACTCACTTATAAGTATATATTTATGTATGTATACATAGATGCTAGTATAGTATTCACACTCTCGATGAAAGGACAAATGCATGAGGAAATACATTTTTCAAATAGTTTTAAAACGAAATTTGTGTTAATGTTTTAATAGTCCTATTTCACTTATCACCTTATAAGAGAGGAGTAATTTGATCCTAACATGAAACTTGCAGCAGTAATAAGTTAGATTCTCAGATCAGGGCAGAAAATATGGTTCTTAAATTTTATAATGACATAATCAACCAATCAAGCTTACAATTTCAAGTATGTTCAATAAGAATCTAATGAATGTGTACAGGAAACTATATAAATTGTAGGAAATATAATGATGGGTGAAACACCACCCCTGTCTTCAAGCAGGATAGCATAAGTGCAGAAATAATGACACAAGGCGGTCTAGATAATTATGATTGTAGATATACTTATGAAAGGACCCCTGCAGCATAGAAATAGATGGAGAGACAATATTGGAATAATAGTATCTCAGAACTTAAAGGATTTCAGAAGTCTTTTCATCTACCTCTCAATATAAGAATCCTTTTAAGAATTCCAGACAGATTATCTTTTAGCCTTAGTTTGAAATCTTGTGGTAATAAACTGACGCCCTCACACAACAGTTTATTCATTGTTGAACAACTCTCTCTGTTAGAAAGCTCTTACATTAAAAGGAAAGGGTGGGTTTAGAATTTGTATCTAGGTGGTCTGTTTCATTGGCAAATCAAATGAGCTATTAAAAGAGCATGAGTTAAGATTCTAATTCTGCATCAATCTTTGTCCCTGCTCCTTGAATTATTAGTACTCCCACTACAGGATATATTTAATCTCATCTCCTAAATGAATTTTTTAAAATTCACCTAGAAGCAACTATATGTATAAATATCCATGATGAAAATGCATGTATGGTACTTTGGATATCTATGGAGAAAACTAATTACAATTTGCTCGAAGTGTTTTTAAATATTTTAAATCTTAAAAGTTGAGCTTGAAAAATCTATCATATAGGTAGACTTCACTGTCAGATAGTTGAAACTGCTTTTAGGAAAAAAAGCCAGAAAATAATAAGTACTCTCAGGGAAAGGTAGCGTTTTTCCCCTTTAAATTCCATATTTCAAGGACTTCTTAAAACATTGTTTTCAACCCAAGACTAAATAAGATTAGTTTTTGTAAGTGTCTGTAATGTATAACTGGAGAATCACACATTATATAGAAACCTTGAAAACTTGTTCAACATTCTTTTTTTTTTTTTTAGCATTCCCATTTTTTTTTTAAAGATTTATTTATTTATACAAGCACTGGGTACAGTCAGAAGCGCGGGAGGGTGAGAGAATTCACCAGAGCCAGAGGGGGGAGCAGAGCAGGCAGAAGGACCGAAGTACACTGCTGAGGGGAGCAGCGGCCGGCAGGAGAGGTCTGCATGCCATGTGGGACCCTCCTCCGGTGGCCGGGGAGCAGCCGGGGATCAGGGATCGGGGATCGAACCGGTGCTGCAGAGGCTGCGGGCAGCTTCGCAACCCAGCATTCAACTGCTGCGCCACCGGGGAGCCCATGTTCAACATTCTTAACAGTGGGAGACCTGTCTCTCAGAAGAAATGCATTAACTGAATGCAATTATTAACTGCATAATTGCAGTTAATTGACCGTTAAGTTATATGTTGAAATTGGAGACCTCTGTGGCATTACTAGGGGGCAGCGTAAATTGGTAACGTAGTAGTTTGCATCAGCTTTTTAAGGGAGTGACCAGACTACATTATCAGTGAGCACAGAAGTCAGGAGACCTGACCGTAGTAGCTCACTCTGCCACTAGCTCTGTGTGACTTTGGGTTGGTCGCTTCACCTCTCTGGCTTTCCAATTTCCAATCCGTAAAATAGACTTGGACTAGGAATTTATAAGGTCCCTTTTGCCTCTTAAAATTTTATTGATTCTGTAAAAACATCTGCCTTCAGCTTTGCTTGTGTGATAATAAAGTCACGATGGCATAAACTTCAGAGGGCTTTAAGAAAATATTTAGGAAATTAGAAAGCTTTATACCTAATATTTTGATTCTTTCTGGCAACAAGAAGCTCATTTTGTTCAGTCTCATCAATAGTTTCCTCTCTTCTATGAATTATGCATGATTTATGATGAAATGTGGAAAGCTAATTTCCCCCTGGTTTCTTGTTTTGTGTGGATAAATGATCCTCTCAGGATTTCCATATTAATAACAAGCTCCTACTGACAAAGCACTCACCATAAAATTTTCTCTCTACTGTAACTACGGCTTGAGACAAAACAAAATAAAGATATACTTGGTATGTCTGTTTCAGAGAAGCAGGAGAAAAACTACCTTAACTATAACATCATCCCAACACACTTGGAAGTGTTCAACTAGTACTCAAAGGCAGACTAACAGCAACATAGTTTTTCCTTTTTCCTCAATAAGTATTATGTGGCTGTAAGAGAACCTCTCCACCTTCAGTTTGGTTTATTTCTTGGCATGGCTTTTGTGCTAGGTGACTCTCCATTGAACACAAATGTAAAAAGACACACTTGAAAGTCACAAATAGCTGGTTTGTGACTTTGTGCTAAGGAAGGAAATACTCTGAAATTACATTATCCAGCAGAGGAACCTAATTATACTTTCCATTTCTAGTCCTGATCTTCTGAGAGGAAGAGTTAGGTTTGTTCCCATAACCAGGCTAATATTAAACTGCAGTGGTTTACAACAAGTCCTATTCTTGGATGATCTTTTCTTAAGTGTGAGGTCTTTGAGAAGGAAGGTGCTGAAGCTAGCATGTTGGGGCTGTCAAGGGAAGTTCCGCTAAAACTCCTTTAACCTGGATTTGGAATATATTTCTACTCCACCTTGACTCATAGAAAACTTAAATTTTTTTATAATATACAAAACTGTTGAGAGTTTGAAGAAAGTATAGTATTTGGATTCATTGTGGTGGATTCCCAGTATCCTTTCTGGAATAAGTTTGATATTATATGTCACAAGCCTTTGAAATAAATGCATCTTTCAATATAGTAAGTCTACTAGAAATTTTTCACAGGGAAAACTATGGGACAGGTTGAAAAGGCTGTTTATTGTAATGTTATTTGTAATTGTGAAAGCCTAATGCTTTTAACAACTGGTGCAGGGGAAACTTAATATCCACACTCAAATTAGTAAAGCTGGACTCCTACCTCACACCATATTAAAAAAATTAGGTCACAATGGGTCAACTTACCTAAATAATAAGAGCTAAGCCCATTATACTCCTGGGGAAAAAAACAGGTAAATTTCTATGACTTTGGATTTGGTAATGAATTCTTAGTTACAGCACCAAAAGCATGATAACAAAAGAAAAATAGATTAAATGGACTAAATTAAGAACTTTGGTGCATCAAAGGACATTAACAAAACAGTGAAAAGACAACCTATGGAATGAGAAAAATATATTTATAAAGCACATCTGCTAAGGGCTTAGTCCAGAATATATTAAAGAAAAACTCCTATACCTCAGGAACAGAGAGACATACAACCCCAAAACATATGGACAAAGGTCGTTAATGAATAGAGATTTTTCTAAAGAAGACAGGCAGATGACCAATAAGCACATGAAAGATATTCAGTGTCATTAGTCATTATGGAAATGCAGATCAAAACCACAAAAAGGTTCCACTTCATATCCACTAGAATGGCTATAATCAAGAAGACAGATATTGACAATTGTGGGTGAGATTATGGAAAAATAGACCTTTATACATTGCTGGATAGAATGTAAAATGATGTAGCCACTGTGGAAAACAGTGAGGAACTGTGCCAGTTCCTCAAAATATAAAACTTAGAATTATATGATCCAACAATTCTACTCCTTGAAAACAAGGACTCAAAAGGATACTTATACACCAGTGTTCCTTGCAGCATTGTTCACAGTAATCAAAAGGAGGAAACAACTGAAGTGTCCATCATCAGATGAATGGTGAAAAATATGGTATATTCATATAGTAGTACATTTATTACTGGGTTATGAAAAGGAATGAAGTTGATGCATGTTGCAGCATAAATGAACCTTGAGAAAGTAAAATAAGCCAGATACAAAATGACATTGAATGGCTCCACCTATATGAAGTATTTAGAGTAGACAAATTCATAGAGACAGAAGTTAGATTACAGGTTACCAGGTAGGAGGGAGAATACTAAATTATTCTTAATACATACAGAGTTCCAATTTGGGATGATGAAAAGTTTTTAAATAAGGTGGAAATGGTCACATAACATTGTGAATTAATGCATCTGGATTGTATACTTAAAAATGGTTTAAATAACAAGTTTTATGTAAATATAAATGGTGGGGGACTATGGGTGTTTGGGTGGTGGGTGTGGTGTGATAATGACACCTGAAGGAGGAGATCCTATACCTCTTAAAACATAAACAACATTGTAAATCAATGTCACCTCAATAAAATAAATACATACATTAAAAAAAGATTTTTAATACCTCGCATACAGGATCAGTTAAACCAGCATTTCACAGGGTGTGTTATAAAATGTTAATAAGTAAGTGTCCTGAAAATTTAAAAAGAGGGAGGCCACAGGGAGTCAAATAAGTTTGAGAAACTCAGGTAAGCTTGTTTGTGAAAGCCCAAGAAGGAGTATGGTGTGAGACATTTTTAAATTGTTTGACCTAAGTTCCTTGAGGGACATCTTATGGGATTGATGTTATGTAGAATACCCTTTGGGAAACATTGGGTTAAACAAATTACAGTACATTCATTCCATGGAAATTTCTGCACCCATTAAGAATGATGACACGGTCATATATCACTTGACATGGAAAGATGTTTACACTATATTGTAAAATAAAAAAAGCAGTGTGATTAATGGGTTCTCATTTTTGTTTTTAAAAAGTATATGTATATATTTTATATGGATATAAAGTAGAAAAAGTCTGTAAGGCTATATGCCAAAATGTTTAAATGTCCGGGAGGTGAGAAGATGGATGATTTTGTTTTCATTTACTTTCTTCTCTGTTTATCTGTGTTTTCAGATTTTTCCACATGGAATATCTTTTAATTGTATAATCAAGAAATACTATAACTTAAAATTGTTTTAGAAATGCATATGCAATTGTTAATTATGAGAGGGAGTGAATTAGGGCATCAGTGTTCCCTTATCAATATTGGATTCTTCACATCTGTTTGAACTTTTCATTGAGGAAGAGTCCAGAGAGCCTTTAAATGATTGGAAAGTTTTACACACTCAAAAAATTCTTCTTTAAAGTCAACTAAAACCACCCTTCCATCCTTTGGCCCTAATTTGTCATAGAGAATGCTAGAAAATAGCAAAATTCAACTCCTTGGAGATCTTGCAGGTTCCTCAGTTCCAGACCACCACAATAAGACACATGTCACCATAATTTTTTTTGCTTTCTCAGTGCATATAAAATTATGTTTACGTTATATTGTAGTCTGTTAAGTGTGTAATAGCATTATGTCTAAAAAAATGTACATACCTTAATTTAGAATATTGCTAAAAAAAATGGTAGCCATCATCTAAGCCTTTGGGGTTTCATAATCATTTTGTTGCTGGAGGGTTTTCTCTCAATATTGATGGCTGCTGACTGATCAGGATGGTGGTTGCTGGCAGTTTCTTAGTATAAGACAACAATGAAGCTTGCTGCATTGATCGAATCTTCCTCTCATGGAGGATTTCTCTGTAGCATGCAATGCGGTTTGATAGCATTTTACCCACAGTAGAAATTCATTCAAAGTTGGAGTCAATCCTCTCAAACCTGCTGCTGCTTTGTCAACTAAGTTTATGTAATATTCTTAATCCTTTACTGTCAATTTGACAATGTTCGCAGCACTTCACCAGGATTGATTCCATGGCAAAAAATCACTTTGTTCATCTGCAAGAAGCAACTCCTCATCCATTCAAATTTTATCAGATCACAGCCATTCAGTTACATCTCCAAGTTCCACTTCAAATTCTAATTCTCTTACTATTTCCACCTCACCTGCAGTTACTTCCTTACTGAAGTCTTGAACCTTAAAGTCATCCATGAGGGTTGCAATCAGTGTCTTCCAAACTCCTGTTATTGCCAATATTTTGACCTTCCATGAATCACTGATGTTCTTAATGACATCTAGAATGATGAATCCTTTCCAGAAGGTATTTAATTGACTGTAGACAGATCCATCAGAGCATTCACTATCTATGGCAGCTATAACCTTATGGCATGTCTTTCTTAAATAATAAGACTTGAAAATTAAAACTACTCCTTGATCCATGGACTGCAGAATGGATATTGTGTCAGCAGGCATGAAAACAACATGGGTCTCCTTGTATTTCTCCACCAGAGCTCTTGGGTGTCTCTGTGCATTGTCAATGAGCAGTAATATTTTGGGGTTTTTTTTGTTTGTTTGTTTTTTTCAAAGATTTATTGATGCATACAAGAGCTGGGGTACAGGACAGAGATGTGAGGGGTGAGAGGATTCACTAGAGACAGAGTGCGGAACAGAACAGGCAGACTGACTGAAATACACTGTTGAGGGGAGCAGGAGCAGCGGGTCTGCTTCACCATGTGGTTTTTCCCTGGCCAGCGGGGATTGAACTCGTGCTGCAGAGGCTGCGGATCGCTTCATAGTGCGGTTCTTAACCCCTTGCGCCATCAGGGAGGCCGAGCAGTAATATTTTGAAAGGAATCTTTTTTTCTGAACAGTAGTTCTCAACAGTGGGCTTAAACTATTCAGTAAACCATGTTGTAAATAGATGTGCTGTCATCCCAGCTTTGTTGTTGCATTAATAGAGCACAGACAGACCAGATTTACCATCATTCTTAAGGGCACTAGGATTTTCAAGATGACATTGGCTTCAACTTAAAGTCACCAGCTGCATTAGCCCCTAACAAGAGAGGCAGCCCGTGCTTTGAAGCTTTGAAGCCAGTCATCAACTCCTCTCTAGCTATGAAAGCCCTGGATGGCATCTTCTTCCAATATGGCTGTTTTTTTTTTTTTTCTATATTGAAAATCTGTAGTATATGTACCTTCATCTTAGCTGGATCTTCTGGGTAACTTGTTGTAGCTTCTACATCAGCACTTGGTGTTTTTTACCTTGCACTTTGATGTTATAGAGACAGCGTCTTTCCTAAAACCTCACGAACCAACCTCTGCTAGCTTCAGACTTTTCTTCCGCAGCTTCCTCACCTCTCTCAGCCCTTATAAAATTGTAGATGGTTAGAACTTGCTCTGTATTAGGCTTTGACTTAAGAAAATATAGCTGGTTTGATCCATCCAGACCACTAAAACTCTCCATATCAGCAATAAGACTGTTTTCTTATCACTCATGTGCTCTCTGGAGCAACACTTTTAATTTCCTTCCAAACTTTTCCTTTGCATTCACTTAGCTAACTTTTTGGCCCACGAGGCCTAGCTACCATCTCATCTCCAATTTTGATGTCTCTTTCTTACTAAGTTTAGTCATTTCAGACTTTTGATTTAAAGTAAAAGATGTGGGGCCTCCCCAGTGGCGCAGTGGTTGAGCGCTGGGTTGCAAGCTGCCCGCAGCCTCTGCAGCACCGGTTCGATCCCCAGCTGCTCCCCGGCCAACAGAGGAGGGTCCCACATGGCGCGCAGACCTCTCCTGCCGCCCGCTGCTCCCCTCAGCAGTGTACTTCGGTCCTTCTGCCTGCTCTGCTCCCCGCTCTGGCTCTGGTGAATTCTCTCACCCTCCCGCGCTTCTGACAGTACCCAGTGCATGTATAAACAAAACTAACAAACAAATAAATAAATAAATAAAACATGCCTCTATAAAAAAAATTAAAAAAATAAAGTAAAAGATGTGAAACTCTTCTTTCACTTCAACACTTAGCAGCCATTGTAGGGCTATTAATTGGCCGGATATTGTTTTATCTCTAGGAATGGGGAAGCCTGAGGAGAGCGAGAGAGATGAGGCAACTGCTGGCCGGTAGAACAGTCAGTACACACACAACATTCACTGATTGAGTTTACCATCTTATGTGAGTATAGTTTATGGCACCCCAAAACAATTACAATTATACATCAAAGATCACTAACCACAGATCACCTAACAGAAATAACAATAATGAAAAAGGGTGAAATGGTGCAAGAATCACTAAAATATAACACAGAGACCGGAAGTGAACACATACTATTGGAAAAATGGTACCAGAATAATTTGTCGAGGCAGGGTTGCCAAAATCTTAAATTTGTTAAAAAAAAAATACAGTATCTACAAAGAACAATAAAATGAGGTACACCCATACCATTTTCTACTCTCTGTTCCAGTCACTGGTACCACTTTTGCTGACATTTTATCAACATTAGTGCTGAGTTAGACTAGGTCAGACTGATAATGCATTCTATTGGAGAAGCATCTCATGGGATGTCAGTGAGGAACCAGAGTTTGTGGTGATACAGAATATCATTTCTTGTCCTTGATTTGTTTCCAGTTCTCCTGACCAGCCTGTTATATACATTGGTATTTTTTCCGGCTGAAGTATTATTTGCCTTTTATTCCTTTTGCCACTCCTCCCACATGGTAGGCATTGTTTAAAAGAGCCTGGTAAACTATCCACCAGCTCCAAATAGCATCAATTTCAATTCCTTCCACCATGCATACATGCTTGTGTGTCCTGTAATTGTAGGGACTGCATTTTGGTATACAGTTTATATATGATGTTTATTTTTTTTTAATTTATTTATTTGTGCATACAAGAACTGGGGTACAGGCCAGAGGCATGGGGTGGTGAGAGGATTCACCAGAGATAGAGTGGGGAGCAGAACAGGCAGATTGACTGAAATATACTGCTGAGGGGAGCAGTGGGCAAGACAAGAGAGGTCTGCTGCGCCATGTGGGTAGCTCCCCAGCCGGGGATCTAACTAATGCTGCAGAGGCTGCGGATAGCTTCATAGGTTGTGTCTTAACCCCTTGCACCACCAGGGAGGCCCCTGTATATGATGTTTAATGCTGAATATTTGCTAAGCAGAAATAGCTTTGAATCTTCAACTTTTGAAGTTTTCCATTTGTGATTTATTTATTCATGAAGTAACATTCTTTTACTTTCTTGTTATTGTTTTAACAGTACAAGATTTTTCCTTTCAGGTGAGGTCACCATAGCTTTCCCATCACCAAAGCACACAGTCTTGTATGGTATTTTTAACACTTCACTGAGGTTTAACTTACATACTACAGATTGCACCCATTTGAAGCTTGCAGTTCAGATAGAATCCGTTTCCATTGCCACAGAAAATGTCCACTGACGCTCTGCAGTTATTTTTCCTCTACCTCCACTGGTGGTTTCTGGTTACTCCTGATCTCCATTTCATCACTGATAGATTAAATTTCTGTCTTACAGACTTTCATGAATATGTAATCATACATTATGTACGTTTTTGTGTCTGATTGCTTTGACTTAGAATGTCCTTGAGATACATCCATGTTGCTTCCTGTGTCACTAGTTCACTTCTTTATTATTGAGTTGTACGTACTTCATTGTTTATTGACCTTTTGATGGACATCTGGTTGTTTTCAGTTGTGGGCTATTATGAATAAAACTGCTATGAGCATTTGTATTTAAGCTTTTGTGTGTTTTAATTTCTCTTGAATATTGATAAATGCCAAATAGAATTGCTGTATTATACAGTGAGTGCATTTTTTTTTTATAGAGGCATGTTTTTATTTATTTATTTTTGTTTGTTTGTTTGTTTATACATGCACTGGGTACAGTCAGAAGTGCGGGAGGGTGAGAGAATTCACCAGAGCCAGAGCAGGGAGCAGAGCAGGCAGAAGGACCGAAGTACACTGCTGAGG
This sequence comes from Talpa europaea, assembly GCF_964194135.1. Classification (NCBI taxonomy): domain Eukaryota; kingdom Metazoa; phylum Chordata; class Mammalia; order Eulipotyphla; family Talpidae; genus Talpa; species Talpa europaea. Next base: position 84,780,831 of record NC_140081.1, read on the forward strand.
GGAGCAGCGGGCGGCAGGAGAGGTCTGCGCGCCATGTGGGACCCTCCTCTGGTGGCCGGGGAGCAGCCGGGGATCAAACCGGCGCCGCAGAGGCCGCGGGCAGCTTCGCAACCCAGCGCTCAACCGCTGCGCCACCGGGGAGGCCCCGGTGAGTGCATTTTTAACTTTTAAAGAAATTGACAGTCTATTTTCTAAGGTGAATTTACCATTTTATATTCCCATCAGCAATGCATATTCATTTATGTAGTTGATATATGTGACATACTTCCTTCAAAAGATAATCCCATTTGATTTAGAAAATAAACTGACCTTTCTCCAGAGGCTTCTAAGTTCTTAGGAATAGCTTCCTATGATTTCCCACTTCTTTTGGTCATCTTCAAGACAAACTCATAGATGAGTCATACTCAGATGCTGTGACTTGCTAAAGCCACAGTGACATACATAGCGTGTATATAGCCTCCAATTCCCTTACTGATGGAAGTAGACTCTAACTTACTTATATTTGCCAGAGTCCTGTTGGTTAGGGGTTGTGGGTACTTGGAAAGCTAGGAAGCATGGTATCTGAAGACCTTTGGATCTTGGTGACATGAAAGCAATAAAAAAAGGGGGGGGAGAGAAAACAGTATATGTACTTGGTATATTTCATTAGACCCAAGAATCAAGTGTTTACAGAGTGCATGTTACCAAGCAACAAACTTTGCTAATCACACTTAACCAAATAGGGCCTCCAGCGGAAGCATCAGGGTTGACTGAGTCTTGTCTGGGATTCCGCAAAGTTGGGCAGAAGAACCTATATGGTAGGCTGTGATGCCACATCCACCAGACTATCAAACAGAGGATTTTGATTTTCTCCTTTCTGACATGGTGAAATCAGGACTAGTATGCTTGCTTTTGGGGACTTCTCTCCTGTCACAGCTGTTCTTTAACAAACAGACCCATGACTGTTTTTGTCTGTGACAAAGGACCCATATAATACATCACATTCACAGGCTATTTGGGTCATTAGGCATTGCCCGCTCTGGCACCAGACATCTAACCTCTTCTGCTCCTGGCTTTTTGTTCCCATGAGATCCTTTTCTTTAACCTCTAATATTCTCTAAGCTATTTTAAAATATTGTTTTCTATACAAAGATTAATTTCCCTTTATAAATAAGATGTTCAAGGACAGCACCAATGTTCATATTTGAGGTTACTACATTATATTGAACTCTTCGTTTTAAGTCTTTCAGGGAACCTGGCTTAATTTGTGTGACTGTAGGATTCTTATTATCCAGTGTAGCTAAAACCAGGGAAAGACATCTCTCGTTCAAATTCTATAATTGAGTGGATCAAAGTCCCATATTTTTTCCTGTGAATGAAAATGGTTTCTTTAAAAAATATATGAAGCACACTTCTCAGCAGTATGCTTTGAGCGACTAGGCAAGTTAACAAGACCCAGGCATTATCTGTACTAATGTGTTATTTATATTCTGCTTCTTTTCCCAAAGAACTCAAATTAGAGGCAACTGAATGAAGTTGATGCAGTTTGTCTTTTGCTTCTTCCCACCTTGCTGTCTGCTGCCTCTTCCAAAAGGGGCCTCAACTCCCCCTCTCTAATCAAAACTCCCATCTTGGAAAGTCTGAAATCAATCTGGACTTTCCAATTAAAGCCCTACCCAGGAAAATTAAAGTGACCAATAAATTTTACTCCAAGGGGAAGGTGTTTGTATTTTAAAGCAGTAATTTAGTTCTGATTTCAATCATTGGAATTTGGGGGTGGGTAGTCATCAGGGAATAGCTGAGAGCTTCTGTCCTCTGCCTGTACCCTCTCTTAAGCCCCCCCCCCAAGCACTACCTGGAGTGGGCAGAAACCATAGGCCCTTCTCTCCGATGGCCCCATGATTGTCCCCATTTATTTAGGGGGAAACTAAGATTTGGGAGGTTAATCACTTGCTCAGGTTTCTTTCTGATAAAATGGGGATAATCACCATACCTACTGCATACAGTTATAGTGAAGGCAAAAATATCAGCTGCTTGTAAGATGCTAAGCTACCTGGCATATAAGAAGCACACAATTTAAACAGGATCTGTTGTTTTGTTCTTATTTATGAGTTGGTCTATGATGCTAAGGGAACAGGCCAGCCTTAGATGTCCTCCAGCCTCTCTAGACCTTTACGTCCTGTGTTGTTGGGTTTTTCCATTTACTCTAGTGTTATAAAGTTTCCTTTAAAATATATTTAAGGACAGGGGCCTCCCTGGTGGCGCAAGGGAGTCCACACTATGAAGCAGTCCACAGCCTCTGCAGCACGAGTTCGATCCCCTGCTGGCCAGGGAGCAACCCACATGGCAAAGCAGACCTCTCCTGACTCGCCCGCTGCTCCCCTCAGCATTGAATTTCAGTAGATCTGCATGTTCTGTTCCCCACCCTGTCTCTGGTGAATCCTCTCACCCCTGGCATCTCTGGCCTGTACCCCAGCTCTTGTATGCATAAATAAATAAATCTTTAAAAAAATAAATAAAATAAAATATATTTAAGGACAAAAAGATAAGTCGATTTGAAGAAAATCATTAGGTAGCAAGTAGCAGGTGGTGTGGGATGTGGCAAAGATGGTGATGGATGTGTCTGATGCCTATTTCAGTGATTCTTCATTGCTAGAATCAGTACAAACTACTCTGTTTAACATTGTACCCTGCTGCCCCCACTCCCAGTGCTCCCGATCCCTGCTAGCCTGCTGGACTCTTTCTTCTTTCTATGGGATTACCACCTTCTGACATTCTCTATACTTGGTATATTCTCTTTTTTTGTTTGTCTCTGTTTGCTAGGACATAAGTTTCTCCAGGGCAAGAATGTGTGTGTGTGTGTGTGTGTGTGTGTGTGGTTTTTTTCACTATGTGAACAAGGTGCCTAAAACAGTACCTGGCCTGTTGGAGGTGGTCACTAAATATTCAGTGACTGACTGAATGAATGACTGACATTCACAGTGCTTCATAGTCTGGTCCCACTCGATTTTCCAGCCTTACCTCTTGTCACGCTCCCCTCTGTGCATCACGGATACCAGCAGCTTCCTGTGGATGCCATTTCCTCTCCCATCTCCATGTGTTTACTCATACTCTTCTTCCTTTGCCCTGAATACATAATCATTGATCTATGCAAAGATTTACTTATAAGAATGTTCTTTGCAGTCTGGGGTTGTATTTTTTTAAAAAAAAAGGAAACAGCCCCAGTATGCATCAATAAGGACTAAGTTAAAGGATCATAATAACTCCCACTTGATGTAGAGCGACTTGGCAATATCCATCCGAATTACAAATGCGCATAGCCTTTGAACCAGCAGCTCTGTTTTTAGGAGTTTATCCCACAGATATACTTGCTCGTGTGCCAAATGAATATGTGTTGGTGAGTCACTGCAGTGCTTTAGTCACTCCTATTAGACACAGCAGTGACAGAACTCATTAAATTATTATGTAGAGCTATATTTATTGATGTGGGAAGATCATAATAGCTAACATTAATTCAACTTGCTATGTGTCAGGCACTGTGATAAGTGTTTTTATATATTTTTATCTCATTTAATCCTCATAACATCCCTGTGAGGTAGTTACTATAATAGTCCTCGTTTTACACAGGAGGAAATGGACTCAGATAAGTTAATTTTCTTACCAAGTCACACAACTAATTAGTAGCAAAGCTGAAGTGTCTGAAATCTATTAAGATACAGCAGTATGTATACTATGACCCACTTTCATAAGAAAACATTCCAAATAGATAGATAAATGTATATCTGTGCATGTGAATTATTAGAAAGGGATACATAAAAATAGTAACTATTGGATGGTGGGATTGTGGGGAGTTTTTATTTTCTTCTTTTGGATTATTATTTTCTGATTTTTCTAAATGTGGGGGCTGACTTGGAAGGAGGAAACGGAGCCAGGATGCATGAATTACTTGTCATTTTAAAGATGACTAAATTTTAAAAGTTTGGTGACAGTGGGGAACAGTGACACACATATAAGGGAGGGGGTATGGAGAGAGAGCTGCCCCGAGGAAGAGAGGACAGAGGACAGCTCTTTGGGCCAAGTGCAGGGGAAGGCAAGAGAACCCAGGGTCAAAGGCACAAGGAGAAGAGGCCCCCTTGAGGAGAGAGACCCCTGGTGTGTTGCCAAGAGGCCCGAAGGGTGGGGGTGAACTGGCAAGGGTGAATGCAGAGAAGGGAGGGAGAACAGAGGGAGTTCCTGCTTAACGAGCAATGTCCTGTTAGTGAAATCCAAAGCCAGACCCTTCCTGAGGGATCAGGGTAAGTAAGAGTGGGCTAGGGGATTCGAGGAGAGGGAGAGACTTAGAACAATCACCCAGAGAAACTGGATACGGATATATAAAAGGACTGCTTCCCAGCCCTTGGGGCCCTGCTGGGGCTGGCTGGCCTGGCTTTGTAGCAGTGCCAATTTCATGACCTTCTCCAACAACAGCAGCCCAGAGTGGGGGTGGGGAGGATGGATGGTCCCGGTTTTCACAGGGCTGGGGACTGGCAGAGCCGGTGCTGTGGAGGGTCGCAGGGACTGAAATAACTGATCCTGAGAAGGAGGGAAGGAAGTCGCCAGGCTACTGATGAACTCTGGGCAAGAGGACAGGAGGGAGGCTGGGGTGTTGGTGGCCATGGTTGGCCAGAGTGTAGTAGAGAGAGACAGACAGGAGGCTGAGGTCAGAGGGGTGTTTCTGAGTTTGAGTTGTTGAAGCAGCACCCTCTGGGACCTTGGGGGTAAGTGAAAATGAGCAGCAAGTTGGGCTGCCTGCTCTGCTCCCCGCTCTGGCTCTGGTGAATTCTCTCACCCTCCCGCGCTTCTGACTGTACCCAGTGCTTGTATAAATAAATAAATAAATAAATAAATAAATAAATAAATAAATAAATAAATATTAAAAAAAAAAAATGAGCAGCAAGAAAACCGTGGGTGATAAAAGGGCAAAATCAGCATTAAAAGGACTCCTACCTGATGCAGTTTGGCAGTATCTATCAAAATCCTCAGTACAGGTTCCCTTTCATCCAGCACTTTGGCTGTGAAGGGTTTCTTCTATAGATAGACCTACTTGTTTTGTGCAAGATGAATGTGTGAGGCGAGTCACTGCAGCGCTGTCTGCAACTGGTCATAGACCGGAAACTGTCCATCAACGGTAATTTGATTAAATAATTGATGGTTCATAGAATGGAATGGTAGGTAAATGGGGGAAAAGGAAGATAATCTTTATGTGCTGATATGGAATGATCTCCAAAATGTTTTGTCAAGTGGAAGAAGCAAGGTGCAGATCAATGTGGTCGTTTGCAATCTATTTGCTAACATAAGCATAAAACATCTCCAGAAAACTACCTGAAGAGTTGTTAATGTTGGTTGCCTCCAGAAAGGGAAGGCTCTAGTTGGCAAGGGACAGGGTCTGGAAGGGTCTGGAAGGTAACTTGTCCTTTTTTTTTTTTGTACCTTTAAAAAAAAATCTATTGAATTAAAATTGACCAAAAATTGCATATATTAGAAGTGTGCAACATGATGTACCTTTTAAATTTTGAGCCATGTAAATGTTACTGAGAAAATAAAGTAATAAATTAATTACACATGTTTGTATATGTAATTTGAATCTCTTCTACAGATATGAAGTCATTAATACAAAAGCACAACAAAAACTCCCACTAGAAATTTGCTTCAAACCTGTCAGTTTGCCAGGGTAATGGCTGGGGACTTGGATGAAATGAAATTGGCCGTGTGTTGGTGATTGCCAAAGCTGGGTGATGGGTATATATGTAGGACTTCATTTTCATTTGAAACATGAAATTACCACTTTTGTAGGCCGAAAATAGTCACATTTCAGAAGTTTGATGTGATTTGCACAAATGCTGTCCTCACTATTTTTATAAATTTTCCACAATACAGAAGTTTTCAAAGAAAGAAAAAAATGAGCCCCCCACCAGGCCCTTGCTAGGAACATTCATATACTTCTCTTCTTGACTCTTATATCTTGTAATTGAGTGGAAATTCCCATTCTTCCATCACTTCTGAAACAACAGTACTCCCTGGCTTTATTAGGGCCCTTCATTGGGGGGCCAATTTTGTTCTCAGGATTTTTCCTATTAACAACAATCTCTTCCCATCCTGTTGTGTGTTAATTGGGTACTACCTTATCCTATTGCTGGTAAAGCTTATCCTGTACTCAAAAAATCACTTCTTTACTTTCTTCTTATCATTTGACATTCTTGCCCTGCCTTGCAGTTTATTTTTAGCAATCCTAACTAATTGGGGGCCATGCTCATTCAGGTTATTGAAATTTATCAATCTGGGGACTGACATCTCCTGCACATTCAGTATACAGCATCACAAAGTTCTCCCCAAGCCACTTGAATTCAACCTTTCAGCCTCAAGTTGTTTGGCTTATGTTACTCAGAGGCCATGGTGACTTTGGCCTGGGCCCTGACACCTGCTTTACTGAGGCCTTGTTGTCTGTCCTCACAAGGCAGGTGGCTTCTTCTTGCTGCCTTCAGGCCCAGGCATCCTCCCTGTCGGTCACCTCTACTTGCATGTCCCACTGGCACCCTAAACTTAATTAGTTCTCCCAACTTTAAGTCTCCCCTTCACATCTCTATAAAGAGTCTCCTCTAACCCCCTCCCCAGGTAAGTATGTTTACCTTACCTCCTGTTCTTACACCCTTCATCATGCTGAATTGTGCCCTCCACTTGCCCCACCCTCCCCCCCGTGGTGAGCTGCTGAGTTAAGGACATAGACCATGCTCTCCCTTGAATATCTCATACCTAATACAACATCAGGCACATGGTTAAATTCTTAAGAGTATTTTGAAAAAAATTAATATGAAATACTTTCAACTTACAGGAAATTATATGCAAAATAGTAAAAACTCTCACATACACAATGTAAAGATTCGTTTATTGTTAACACCCTATTACCTTTACAATTTCTCAACCTACACACACACACACTTTTTTTTCTGAAACACTTGAGAGTAAGTTGCAGACATCCTGCCTCTTTGACTCCTAACACTTCAATGTGTATCTCCTAAGAAAAAGGACATTCTGTTATAAACACAGGCAAGTTAGAAAAGTCAAGAAATATAACAATGAGGGCCTCCCAGGTGGCGCAGCGGTTGAGTGCTGGGCTGCAAAGCTGTCCACAGCCTCTGCAGCGCCGGTTCAATCCATGGCCGGCCCGGCGAGGATCCCACACGGTGCGCAGGCCTCTCCTGCCGCGTCCGCTGCTCCCCTCAGCAGTGTATTTCGTCAGTCTGCCTGTTCTGCTCCCTGCTCTGGTTCTGGTGAATTATCTCACTCCCCCCCACCCCCCGCCGCGCTTCTGACTGTACGCAGTGCTTGTATAAATAAATAAATAAATCTTTAAAAAAAAAGAAATATAACATTGATACAGTATACTATTATTTAATCTATAGGTCATATTCAAATTTTGTTCACTGGCTGAGAATGTCGTCCGAAGCTACAGTTTTCTGGTCCATGATCCAGTCTAAGGTCACACATTGTATTTAGTTGTCCTGTTTCTTAATTCTCTCTTAAGTCTCTTTAAATCTCAACAAGCTCTCAACCTTTCGTGGCATCAACATTTTGGAAGAGTACAGGCCAGTTACGTTATAGAATATCCCTCAGTTTGGGTTTGCCTGCTGTGTCCTCATGATGAGAGGTTATGTGTTTTCCGCAGGAGTAAAACATAAAAAGCCCACGATGATTATTGGGCATATTTGCTGTGGTGACTTGGTTATGATGATGTCTGCTAGGTTTTTCCATTGTCAAAATACTATTTTTACACTTAATAGCTAATATATGGGGAGATACTTTGAGACTACATAAATAATACCTTTCTCATCAAACTCACTAGTTTTCAAATCCATTATGACTCTTGTCTGTTATTGCCATGTTGGTTGCCAATAGTGATGTTCTTCCCTTTCTTTTTAAACGTTTTTTTTTTCCCAAGTAACATTGGTCTCTAACACTATTTAAGTTTCAGGTGGACAATGTTATACTTCGACATCTGCATGTTCAGTATTGTGATGATCACGTAAAGTCTAGTTTCTGTCCACCATCATCCGCTTGACTCTCTTTACCCATTTCATCACCCCTCCACTCTCTTTCCCTCTGTTCACCCCCATTCTGTTCTCAAAATCTTAAGAATTTGTTTTTGTTTTGTGTTGCTTGTCTGCTTTGTTTCTTTGTCTCCCACATATGAGTGAAATTATATGATATCCCATTGGGTATGTACACCATATTTTTCTAATCTATGCCTCCGTAGAACCTAGGTTGTTTCCGTCATTTGGCTATTGTAAATAGTGCTGCGCAATAAACATAGGCAAGCAGATACTCCTTCAAGTTAGTGTTTTTGCATTCTTGGGGTAGAAACCTGGACGCAGAATTGTTGGATCACCTATATTATTCTGAGAAACCTCCATACTATTTCCCCATAGCGGCTGAACCTGTCTACATTGCCACTGAGGGTGTAAGAGGGTTCCCTTCTCTCTACATCCTCTCTAACACTTATCATTTGCTGCCTTTTGAAAAATAGACATTCTTCCAGGTGTGAGATGGTCTCTTATTGTGGTTTTGATTTGCATTTTCCTGATGATAGGTGGTGACGAGCATCTTTTCATGTGTCTCCTGGACATACACATAACTTCTTTGGAAACATTTCTATTTAGATTGCTCTGCTCATTTTTTAATCAGGTTGTATTTTTTGTTGTTGTTGAGTTGTATGATTTCTAAAATAATACACAGTTACTAATTAAATGAATTCTTTGTCTCACAAGGGACGGATGCCTGCCTCCCTTGCTGGGACAGCAGCCTCTGGGTGGCTACTTGGCTTGAAAGCACAATGATATGTCTTAGTGTCTGGAAACCTTAGATCAGGTCAGACCTCCTGGCAGCCATGCTAGTCTTTATCAGGGCCCACAGTGGACTCCCTGGTTTTCCCAAGATTATCTCTGTGCTGAGAACTAGCAGTAGCTGCTACTCGAGGCCGCTATGTATGGGTCTGCTGCCTTCCTGTACTTGCTATTTCCCATCATATTTGAGACCAGACAGGGTCAGGGGGCAGGGAGACATTTGCTTTCCTTGTGGAATTTTGTATTCCGCACAAGCTCTTCTTGCCATTATGGAAATGCACATTTCTTGTGATCCACATTTCTAGTCACTTGGGATCAAGGCATCATTTTCACATGGATTCATGCACAAGACTACATGGAGGGCAGAGAGAAGCTCTGTGGTGGGGCTATTTCTGTTTAGGGACTGTATTCACTTCCTAGGGCTGACCACAACCTAGGTGACTTAAAACAACAGAAATTTATTCTCTCACAATCCAGAAGCTAGGCCTTTGAAATCAAAGTATGGCAGGTGTGCCTCTAGGCAGAATCCTTCCTTGCCTCTTTCTTCCAGCTTCTGGTAGCCAAAGTTGTTCCTGGCTTGTGGCTATATAACTCCTGTCTCCACCTCCATCTTCACTTAATCTGAACACTGTGTCTGTCTTCACATCATGTTCTCTCTTTGTATGTGTTTGTGTCTAAATTTCCTTGTTTTTATAAGGACATTAGTCATATTAGAGTCAGGTTCACTTAATGACTTTATTTTAACTCAATTACATCTGCAAAGACCCTATTTCCAAATAAGGTCATATTTATAGGACCTGGGGGTTAGAATTTCAACATACCTTTTTGGGTGACCCAGTTCAACTCATAATGGGAACCATGTCTGAAATCCAACCCATTTAAGAACGCAAAGTGGAGTGCTGTTGCCTGTAACCCTTCCACCCAGTATAGCAGAGCTCTCTTCCCCTCCTGCTCACTGTGGCCTTCACTGGCTCGCCAAAATATAAGGAAGGAAAATGAGATAGGCAGAACATGCTCAGCCTCCTTGAAATAGACTTTGGACATAATTTTCAAGCTAAGTGATCACAAGCTATTCACGTAACCATTACATGGAGGACAATAATAGAGAACAAACCGAATCTGCAAGGTTCTCACCCCTGCAATCCCTCATAGAATTCTTATAATTACTCTATGCTATAAATAGATGTGTTCTGGGGCCTCCCTGTTGGCGCAAGGGGTTAAGTCTTGTGCTATGAAGCTATTAGCAGTCACTGCAGAACGAGTTCGATCCCCGACCAGGGAGTTAACCTACATGGTACAGCAGACCTCTCCTGTCTCACCCACTGCTCCCCTAGCAGTGTATTTCAGTCAATCCATCTGCTCTGCTCCCCACTCTGTCTCTGGTGAATCCTCTCACCCCTCCACCTCTAGCCTACACCCCAGCTCTTGTATGCATAAATAAATAAAATAAATCTTTAATAAAAAAATAGATTTGTTACCATTTGACAGATGAAAAGTATGAGACCCAGAGAGGTGACGTGACATCCCTCAGGTCACACAGCTTCTGACTCAGTAAATTCCATGCAGGGGAGGATCATGTCCGATGCCTAGAGCCTAGTCCCCTGGAGGCACTTAGTGAGTATTTGTTGGCTGAACAAGTGAATGGATGATTAAATCTGAGACTACAATTCTGGTTTTCATTTCCTGATCCACTACTTTTTCCACTGTTTCTCAAAAATAACTGTAGATGTGACTGGGTCAGTTTCAGATTCTGTTGCTCTATTGCACAGCCTTCTGAATTCTGTAGTAATAAGCATATCAGTCTGTAATTGATTTTTTCCTGCTCTACCCCTGAAAAGTTGATCAAAAAGTCATTTTGTCTAGATACTTAAGCCATTGACTTTAAGTTTACTTGAGCACATGAGATTTGTCTAAAACTGCATTTGCACTAAAGGTGGGCATTTACACCCAGACAGTTTTCACTCTAACAATATGATAAAGAAATGAAGAATTCAGCATGTCACCTTCAAATCTTTGAAATGGGCTTTTCATATTCCCTTATTCCCATTTCTGGGTCTTCATCAGTGAAGCTGCCAGAAAACTCTGCTTAGCTTAGCCTACAAGGACCTCTTAACAATGTGCTGTGTGCCAACCCCATGCTAGGTGCTGGGGGAGAAAGAACACAATGCAGCTCTGTTAAGGAACTTCCGGTGTAGTGAGCCAGTATGCATCCACATGGGAAGCAGTAAACAGAGCAGAGAAGGCTCTCATTTGCTAAGCACCTGTTAGGTGTCAGACACCATACAAACCCTGTAAAGCAGGTACTATCCCCCATTTACCAGATGAGCAAACTGAGGAGCAACAGTTTGCCAAAAATCACACAGCTAGTAGGTAGGTTGAGGCAGGATTTGAACCCAGGCCCCTCTGACTCAAAATAAAGAGAATAATGTGAGACAACTTGTCAAGTGCCCAGTTGCATGAGGCAGATGGGAAGTGATGAAGAAGTTTCAGTGACATGCATGTAATCTACTAAGGTCAAGATGGGGCCTCTGGGTGTGTGAGTGTGTCAGGAAGCTGACAGCCTGTGGCAGGTGCTCTCATTCCAGATCCCTTTATAACCTGCTGGTCACAACCACCTGTTCCCACTGGAAGCCTCAGGCTCTGTCCGTCTCCTCTTGGGTGTGCTCGGGAGGTCAGGAGGGGAAACTGGCTCACATTTCCACATTCGACTCAAACTGCCCCCTCCCAGGCTTGCTGACCTGTTACTCTTTCAATTGCCTGACCTCCCAGGGCATTTTCTCCACGTTTCTCAACCCTAGAGGAGCTCCCCGGCTCTGTGTGGTGGCCTGGTGCCTCTCATTTCAGAACCACAAGACCCCACACTCTCCCTCCCTTCTTCCTGCCCATAGACTTCCAGTCACATCGAAGGCATAAAAGGAGTTTAACATGTTTCTGTTATTTTTGCATGGCAGGGAGAAGAGCTGGCTCAGTTAGATATAGAATCTTCCCAGTCTGCTCAAAGGATCAAGTAGCTCCATCTGACACATCAGTTCTGCAGCTTAAAATAAAGAAAAGGGCAAAGCATTCTCTGACTTTTTTTCCCCCTAGTGAAGAAATTAAGATGGAAAAGTTCTCTCAAGAGTCAAGGAGTCAGGGCCTCCCCTGGTGGCACAGTGGTTGAGCGCTGGGTTGTGAGGCTGCCCGCGGCCTCTGCAGGGCCAGTTCGATTCCCGGCTGCCGGCGAGGGTCCCACCAAAAAAAAAAAAAAAAAAGTTTAAAAAAAAAAAAAGAGTCAAGGAGTCAAGGGGTGGGGAGGTAGGGGTCGGGCTTTCTCAAAAGAAAAATTGGATAAGTGGAGCGTTTTGCAGGGGACTTAAATGCAGGATTGTGTTTCAGGTTTTTTTTTTTTTTAACTTTTTAGTTTTAAATAATTATAGATTCACAGGAAGTTGCCCTTCACCCAGTCTCCCCCAATGATTACATTGCACATGATTATAGAACATGTAAAGGCCAGAAAACTGACAGATACAATGTGAGTGTCTAGTTCTATGCCATTTTATTACATGTATGGATTCATGGAACTGCCATCTCATCAATATACAAAATTATCCCATCACCGCAGAGATCTCCCTGGTGTACTTCTTTATAGTCACATCCCCACACTCCCCTCCACCATCCCTAAGCTCTGGTAATCATTAATTTGTTCTCCATCTCTATAATTTTGTACTTTAAAAAGTAGTTTGCAGGCCTTCCTGGTGGCGCAAGGGGTTCGGCACCGCACTGTGAAGCAATCCGCAGACTCTGCAGCGCGAGTTCCATCCCTGGCCGGCCAGAGAGAAACCCACATGGCGCAGCAGACCTCTCCTGTCTCGCCCGCTGCTCCCCTCAGCAGTGTATTTCAGTCTCTCTGCCTGTTCTGTTCCCCACTCTGTCTCTGGTGAGTCCTCTCACCCCACCCCCCACATCTCTGGCCTGTACCCCAGCTCTTGTATGCATAAATAAATAAATCTTTAAAAAAAAGTAGTTTGCTTAAGAGAATGGATTGGCACTTCTAGCTTTCACGAGTCTGATGCTCAAAGGAATGACTTCTCTGGCCCAGGCTGCTAGTCCAAGCCCAGATTTCCTCTAGAACATCTCTCGCTAGTGTTTGTCTAGCCCCTGCAGCATGTGAAGCAGAACTTTCTCCAGGATTTTGGAAGTATTGAATTATTTGATATAAATGTTTACAGTAAAGAGTTTGTATAATCTCATTCAACAATTAGCAAAACTCTTGACTTTATTTTTTTTATTTTTTAGACAATATTTGCTTCCCCATACCCCCTCAGATTGAGTCCCCATGGAATTTCCTTCCCCAAGACACCCGTGCACCATCACCACAGTCCCCTGTGCTCCTCCCTCCCTCCCTCTCATGTGCTGATTTTCCCATCTCGTACTGTTCTGTCCCAAACAAGCATCTCCTTTTCCCATTCCTTTCACCTCGTGACAGGGATGAGATGTAGGAAGCCTGGAATGCTTACAGAAAATTCCAGAAATCCCTTCCTTAACTATAGATTAGTCTGCTGACACCTGTGAGAATGGCTATTATCTCAAAGACAAGAAAACAAGAGTTGGAGAGGTATGGAGAGAAGGGAACCCTGTACACTGTTGGTGGGAATGCAACCTTTATGGAATGCAGTATGGCAATTCCTCAAAAAATTAAAAATAGAACTACCATATGATCCTGTAATCCCACTTCTGGTATTTACCAGAAAAATACAAAACATAAACTCAAATATATGTGCACACCCATCTTTATTGCAGGTTTACAAGCACCAAGAACTAGAAACAACCTAACTGCCCATCAACTGAGGAATGGATAAAGAAAATATGCTATATATACACCATAGTTTACTATTCAGCCAAAAAATAAATAAATAAAGATGAAATCCTGCCATTTGCAACAACCTGGCTAGACTTAGAGAGTATTATGCTTAATGAAATAAGCCAGATAGAGAAAGACAAACACCATATGATTTTATTCCTATGTGGTATATAGAGAAAACAAACAAGTAAGTTAAAAATAAAAATAAACACTTGGACTATATAAGACCAATTAGTGGTTACCAGAAGGGAAGTGGGTGTGAATGAATCAGGAAATAGGAGTCCTGGTGTGGTAAAGGGTAGAAGTGGATGTTTAGTGGTGAACTTAATATATATTCACATAATCTCAATGTTGCACTCCTGAAAATTATATAATGCTATAATGCAATGGTACTTCAATTAAAAAAAAGTAGTCTGACCTCCAGTAAATTGGGACCTTTCAAATGTTAGTTCATGTGTGGAATATATTTCCTAGGCTGATCATATGTTATCTATATGATATCTGCAAGGGTCATTCTGTGAGGAAATTCCATCTAGAGTCTCGTTCCCCTGGAGCCCAACTTCTAGGATTCCCTTGTGGGTAAGAGAACTTTAAAGGGCCCTCTAAGGCCATAGCATCAAAAAATAATAACTCATTCATGCCAAGTCCAGAAAAGGATAGAAGTGAAGTCATGAAGGGTTCCATGGCTAGGATTAATTTGGATGCCCCACACCCTCTCCCCAGGACAGTTCCTGAGATCTTTCCACCTTACATGGACTTAACTTGATTTTCACAAAGAGCACTATGTTCTGCTCAGCCGGACAGCAGCATAACCACAACTCCAGACTCAGACCCATTAGGATGTGCCTGGTAGAAGAAATAACCTAAAACTAATGGTTCCCTCCACAGCCATCCACCAGGGTAGAGATTGGGAAGTGGGGGTGTTTTGACCAGGAGACACTGCAGTCCAGTGAGTGCCCCCTTCCTTCTTGAAGTGGGGGGTGACATGCCCCAGCTCCTTGTTTTCTGAGAGAGGGCCCCTGCCTTCCAGAACATTCCTCACTTCCCCTTGGAAGAACACAGGGCCAGCTCCTGGTCAGAAAGCTGACCTTGGCTCTGTTCATTCCTCTCTGGGAGGCTTTCTTGTGGAAGGCAGGCAACTTCAACTCTCAGCCTTAGTTTCCTCATCTGCAAAAGAGGGATAGAGAGTAAGCACCCTCCTAATCTCACAAAGGTGGTCATCTAGATCAACAGATTGATTCGAAAGGTCCTGCTGAAACTTCCAGAGGGAAAGCCTAGTGATTAAACCGAAACAGTATTAAAGATAATTTTAGGATGTGGCCAGATTGGGGGTGGGGGGTGGAAGTAATATAAAATTAAAAGTTTTAAGTTGTTCCCCAATGTTTAGAAAAACATTCTTAAAATAACTTAAAATCTTACCAATTTTATCTTAAGCCTATTCTGACTCCATTTTGAGTATTATTCATTATAATTTTTAGCACAAGGACAAGGTTGACCATAAGATATTATGAAATCTGTTAGAATGTAGGATTTTTTAAAAAGAAATGTGGGATAAAGTGATCCAAAGTGTTATTTACAAGGCACTAAAAAATTGATTTCATGCCTAAAGACAGTTAGCTTTGTTGAGCCAGCAGCTGTACTATTTCACAACATCAAGTTGTATCCAGGTCATGTGGTTGTAAAGTAGAAAGTCAATCATAACCCCCTCGGCTACAGCAGACCACTTTGGTGCCTCTTCACCTGTTTTGTGTGTGTGTGTGTGTGTGTGGTGCCTCTTCGCCTGGTGTGTGTGTGTGTGTGTGTGTTTGTGTGTGTACAGACTACCCTGAGCTGTATCCCTGGGGTTTTGAGCTGAGAACTTCATCAGATTCCAGCCAGAGGCTAATTAATCATCACATCAGCTCATTGCAAATCAAGTAGCCATGCTGATCATTAATGCAAGTCCCCAGAGTCAGTAAAGGCAGCAGAAAGAGAAGGAAATGGCCTCATCTCCTCTCAGGATTACAGGAGGAAAAGTTCCTGGCATCTAATGAGTTCCTGCTAAACTGGAGATGTGCTCCAGGAATTAAGCTCTTTCTACTTTTTCCTCTAATATTCCTTTCAAAATGCTACCCAGAAGACAAAGGGGTCTGTTGCATCGCTCAGCAGTGCTCTCTGCCACCTGAGGCTCCTCCGGGTAAGCAATTCATGCTCCCACAGAGCTATGGTCCAAGACTGCCCCGCTGGTTGGAGAGCGAAATCGCAGCCAACTACCTGGCCTTCCTTTCGCCATGATATCAAACCGTTCTGACTGATTTGTTCTGGGAGAGCTTGTGCTTTGCAGTTTGCTTCATATTTGGGTCAAAGGTCACTGTCAGGAGGAAGTCACTGATAATTGCTCCAGTTTTGCAGTTATTTTTCTTTTTTTCCCCGACCACTCTGAAATAGTGCCTGGTCTACACAATACCTTAATAACTGGGAGAAAAGTGAACGACCCCTGCATTTGTACATTTAACATTTGCTATATTTTTTAAGATAAAAAGGAAAACCTCGACAGAGGATTTTTAGGGCAGTGAAATGACTCAATACATACTATAATAGGGGGGGCCTCCCTGATGGCACAAGGGGTTAAGTCTCAGTACCGTGAAGCTATCGCCAGCCACTGTAGCATGAGTTCAATCCCCAGGCAGGGAGCTGACCCACATGGTGCGCAGACCTCTCCTGCCACGCCCGCTGCTCCCCTCAGCAGTGGATTTCAGTAGATCTGCCTGTTCTGCTCCCCACTCTGTCTCTGGTGAATCCTCTCACCCCTAGCACCTCTGGCCTATACCCCAGCTCTTGTATACATAAATAAATAAAATAAATCTAAAAAAAAAGAAAAACTCTAAATACTTTTTTTAAAAAAATACATACTATAATGATCACTACATGTCATTTATATATTTGTCCAAACATACAGAGTGTACAACACCAAAAGTGAACACAAATATAGGCCTATCAGTGCAGCAGCAATTACAGAGAGCAAACCGTTTGGTTTTCTCTTGTTGTTGTGGAGATGACTGGTTATTTTTGTGTTGTGTAAACACGTGCCATCTCCATTTCTTTCTGGCTAAGTTGCCCCCAAAGTGAACTCCCTATCTGGGAGACAGCAGGCTCTGAGTGGTAAAATCATAAATTCTGAAACCAAGCCGATCTTTTTATTAGCTGTGAGAGCTTGGAAAGGCCAAATCATATCTATGAGCTTCAGCCATCTCTTCTGTAAAGTGGGTATGATAATATCTGCCTTCAGTGTTGTCAATGAGTGGTTACAAGGCTATTTCAAATGTCTACCCAGGGTGTGGCAGTCAGTGCATCTTAACATTTAATGCACGTGCAGATCACGTGTGGATCTTGTTAAGCAGCCAACCATGATTAATTAGGGTTGGGGTGGGCTGGGAGATTCTTCATTGCCAATAAGCTCCAAGTGATGCCCATGTGGCTAGTGCACACATCACACTTGGAGTATCAGAGGTATCACTTGCAAAGTGTCTATTACAGCTGGTGTTTTTTCCATGGTCAACACAGAACAATTCAATCATGCATTTAAAAAATCCCTTTTTTCCACCAAAGCCATACCATCAGCCAATAGCTATGTTCCTGTAGCCTTTTACAAAATGTATCACCTCGATATTGGCCATAGTTGATCATTTCTGAAGGAGGTGATAGGTACATGGGAAGGATTCATTATATTATTCTCTTTGCATTTGTACATTTATTTTTTTAAAAGATTTATTTATTTATGCATGCAAGAACTGGGATACAGGTCAGAGGTGTGGGGGTGAGAGGATTCACCAGAGACGGAGTGGGGAGCAGAACAGGCAGACTGACTGAAATACACTGCATAGGGGAGCAGCAGGTGAGTCAGGAGAGGACTGCTATACCATGTGGGTCACCTTCCTGCTTGGGGATCAAACTCGTGCTGCAGTGGCTGTGGACAGCCTCACACTGCTGACACTTAACCCCCTATGCCACCAGGGAGACCCCTGCATTTCTACATTTAATATTTGCTATATTTTTTAAGATAAAAAGGAAAACCTCGACAGAGGATTTTTAGGGCAGTGAAATGACTCAATACATACTATAATAGGGGGGCCTCCCTGGTGGCACAAGGGGTTAAGGCTCAGTACTGTGAAGCTATCGCCAGCCACTGTAGCACAAGTTCAATCCCCAGGCAGGGAGCTGACCCACATGGCGCAGCAGACCTCTCCTGTGTCGCCCGCTGCTCCCCTCAGCAGTGGATTTCAGTAGATCTGCCTGTTCAGCTCCCCACTCTGTCTCTGGTGAATCCTCTCACCCCCAGCACCTCTGGCCTGTACTCCAGCTCTTGTATACATAAATAAATAAAATAAATCTAAAAAAAAGAAAAACTCTAAATACTTTTTAAAAAAATACCTACTATAATGATCACTACATGTCATTTATATATTTGTCCAAACATACAGAGTGTACAACACCAAAAGTGAACACAAATGTAAAGTATGGACTCTGGGTGATAATGTTGTATCAGTGCAGGTTCGACTGTAACAAATGTACCACGTGGGATGTGCATAGAGGAGGTGTGTGTGTGTTGGGGGGTATACGGGAACTCTCTGTACTTTCTGCTCAATTTTACTGTGAAGCAAAACTGCTCTAAATAATGAAGTCTATTTTTAAAAACCCAAACAAACAAGAAACACCTGTTTCCCAACATCCCGAGAACAGCAGAAAATGCAGGTTAACTAATACAGTGATTATTTCCAAAAACATGCTCATTAGGAGAGAGATGGCTTTTCTTTCAATTCTCCAAATAAATCCATTCCTACCTAGCCTTGCCTCTGGTGACTTATGATAGTACAAAAGGAACATACTGTGGGGTTTCATCTGTGCCTTTTTCTGTAGCAGACTCGCGTGTGCATTTGCATTCAGTCATCCACCCTAGAGCTCAGCACATTTCCCCTCCTTAACATTAGCATAGTTCACACTTCGTTTTGTCAGGATGAATTTTACATTGTTTTTCTCTAACTTGGTGGACTAAAATCTGTCTACATCCTCAAGAAATCACCTCATGTGTTCTTTCAAAATTTTTTTGTTATTGAAGTAATGTTGGTTTATAACATTATAAAGGTTTCTGGTGTACAGTCTTATAAAGCAACATCTGTATATACATTATGATCACCACCCAGAGTCTAGTTTCTTTGCATCAACATACAATTAATCCCTTTAACCTGATTTACCCAAGCCCCACCTAAACCGCCGGCCCTCCTGGTAACCCCTTAGGGTCTAAGAATGTATTTTGGTTTTCTTTCTTTTTCTTCTTCATGTAAGTGAAATCATACCATGTTCTTCTTTTCAGTTTATTGTCTTCTCAGGACTTTTCCCCAACTACCCGAACTGCCCAGCCTCTGTGTTTATTAAGTCAGTGATTCACAGAGGACTCGCCCAGGTAATTGGAAAACACGTTTAATGAGCTGGACATTCCCCATCACCATCTTCCTTGATGGGCCCAGGTTTTATTAGGCACTGAGCTGATATAGCCCAGGGTAGGGGCCACTTTCATTTGGGGGGGGGCATGTTTTGTATAATGAAGTGACAGGGGCAGATCAGAAAGAAACTAAACGAACAAAATAAATAGCCACTGTAGAGTAATCTGTTCGCATTTCTTTGTTCTCTGTCTGGGTCATATAAAGCCTCTCCAAATCAGTGTCCTAGATTCCTTTTTTCTGCCTATGGATTACTTAAAGGGTCTTTGATGTGACAACTGGACAAAGCCTCTCCCCAGTGGCCCAAGCTGGGTCAACTCATTTTTATTTAATCCTGAAGAGTAATGTTCTGCTCTGGTATGTTGTTTATCACCTATCACAGATTATAGGTGTCGCAGATATTTTCCTAATGAAATGGTCCCTAACGTGACATCCTGTTGCTGGGATAATGGGCTAGGCTCTGAGAGAGCCTCCATTTGACTCTTCTACTACAGCTACATGGTCTGTCCCCTCCCCACACCAGAAAAAAAAATTTCCTCTAGGTCTATTTTAAAATGTTCCTTTTATTCATGTTCTCTCAAAATATCAATTCTTTAGGTGCTACTTGAAATCTTCTATCATCTCTTTCCGTGTTCATGTGGAAACCCTGTAGGTGTCTCCTGGGCTGCTGCTATCCAGTCTTTCCACTATGTTGTTCAGGGAATGCAAATGTCTAAGAAGACGCTCATTTCCAGAATCCCTTCCAGAAAGGTGAAACTTCAAATGCTGACTTTTCCAACTCCTTTTGAAATGGACTCGCGTGGCAGAATTGTGCAGGCCTAACGATTTCGAGGTGGCAGAAACACCTGCGGTGACAGATAATTACAACTATCACCGTGCTGCTTGCCGAGCGTTTCCTGTTCGCTGGCTGCTTTCAGGATGATTCAGATTTGTCTGGAGGGTGACAGCTCCTTCTTTACTGCGTCCCTGATTCAACTTTGTCATACCTGTGCCCTTGGTGTAAGCTTGCTTCTTTCCTCATTAGTCTTTGCTCAGCCCCTTTAGTCATGGCAGAAACATTTTTTCCTTCATGGTGCACAGGAAATAATGGCACATGCATCACGGTGTCAAATATCTCCCTGAAAATTGTTTCAAAACAAGCTCTCCTCACCTCTGACACACTCTGTGGGCCTTTTCTTGTGAACTCAACCCTCTCTGTATATAAATCAAGCTCACCCTTCAAGAGCCAGCCCAGGTCCCTTGTCTCTGATGACTTACAAAGCAGTCCCCCCTGACTACTGTGGCATTTGTGGAGTGGGCCACACAAATGGAATTGGATCACATGCTGTCGGAAGTACAATTTCATCGCCACCCTTCCCTGAGCCAACACACACCCCAGTCCCGGCAGTGCAGACAGTGATGGCTTGTCAGGCACCTTGTTCTTGTTGATTACAGCCTGTCAAAGGGTGGCAGGTTTTCAATTAAAGAGGAGGATTTAAGTGACACGAATTAAGTAATCTTCTAGGAAGGGTGCAACTTTTATGATTCTGGAAATCTACTGTGGAAACTCATTTCTTTTGGGGGGTTCCTTTACAAAGCTGGTAAATTACACACTGAGGAGAGAGGGAAATAACAGTCAAGGAGAGACACTGGTTACACTGTGATTTGAAATACGGCTACAGGACCATAAAAAATAAACTCCTCCCAAGATGATAAAGGATTTCATTCTTCCAGATTGTTGTCTAGCACCCTTATGGTTTCATTTGTTTTAAATTTGTGATTCATTTGGAGTTAATCCTGACGGATGCAGCATTCCAACTTCATTGTTTTCTAGATAACTATCCAGTTTTTTTCATGCCATTTATGGACCAGCACACTTTTTCCCTCCACTGATCTGCAATGACACCTTTAGTACACCAGATTCCCGGGTATATGCGTGTCTACTTCTGTACTTCCAATTCTTTCCCACTGTCTATTCATGTGCCAATGCCACACAGTTGGAATTATTGAGCTTATATTTTAATCGCTGGAAAAAACTTTCCCTTACTCTTGTTTTTGAAGTTTCCTAGCTATACCTCATTCTCTAGAATCTAAAATCGATTTATCCCAAAACCTCTTGGTATTCTTATTGAAATCATGTTAGGTTTACATAATTTTGGAAGAAGTACAAGCTATGTCAAGACTATAGATCCAAGAATATCCCAGATCTTTCCATTTATTCAAGTCTGGCTTATGTTTCCAGGAGTGTTGTGTAGTCTCCCTTATTAGAAGGCTTTGAACTTTTTAGAAACTTTAAACTTAGGATTTTTTAATTTTTTGCTATTGTAAATGAATTGTCCTCTTCATTATTATCTTCTAACTGGTAGTTGCATAGCTATGATTTCTAAGCTTGGGGTAGGGTAGGATTTTCTTTTTTCTTTTTAAAGATTTATTTATTTATACAAGAACTGGGGTACAGTCAGAGGTGCGGGGGGGGGGTGAGAGAATTCACCAAAGACAGAGCGGGGAGCAAAACAGGCAGATGGACCGAAGACACTACTGAGGGGAGCAGCGGGCAAGGCAGGAGAGGTCTGCCGTGCCATGTGGGTTTCTCCCTGGCTGGCCGGGAATCAAAACCGCACTGCAGAGGCTGCGGACAGCTTCACAGGGTGGTGCTCAACCTGCTGCGCCACCGGGGAGGCCCAGGGTAGGGTTTTCTGATTCAAAATCCAGAACCATGAAATATTTGTAAATTCAGTTACCCCAGAGTAAGTTTCACTTGGTAAAAATACCATAAACAAATTCAAAACAAAAATGATAAACTGGAAGGAAATACTTGCAATTTATCACAAAGAGCTTCTACAAGGCAATAAGGAAATAAAATACCCACCCACAAGAAAGCAGAGTTGGGGGTGGGGGCGGCAAAGACTATGAAATCATAGCTCCATGAAAAAATGGTCAATCTCACTTGTAAGAAAAGTTCCTATCAAATTGGCAGAACACATAGCTGATGAGACTGGGAGAACAGGCTCTCTCATGCATTGCTGGTAGAGCCGGTTAGGAGGAGCTGGTAAAAATGAATTATGAGCTACAAGCCATACAAAAACTATTATACATCTATAATTATTGATATAGAAAATGCTCTAGGACATAGTGTTAAGTGAAAAAAAAGCTAGGTATAGTATTAGCATAGTATATAGAACGTTACTGCTTCCACATAAAAGCATAAAATGTGTGTTTGGATAAAGAAACAGTGGAAGCATATTTAAACTAATACAAGTGGTCACTTGTATGAGGCTGAGCAGATAGGGAATAGGATGGACAGGGATGCTCAAGAGTGATTTTTCACTGTATACCTTATTATAGTTTTTGACTTTTGAAGTGTGACTGTTACCTATGCAAAAATTTAAAAAAAAATTAATTCCTTTGGTCAATTAAATTCAAGACCTTTTAGCTCACATAATTCCCTTATTTTCCCCATTTAACAGGAATAAGAGACTTAGAAATAGGAGCCTCAGAGGTAACCCAAATAAAATGTGTAAATCAATGTGAAACTCAGCTCTCCATTATATTTTATTTTTTTGTTTTATCTGTTCTTTACAATGTGTTCTCACACACACACGTGCATGCACTTACATGTGCACACACACACACACACAAGACTTTGAGATGGATAAACAAGGATAGTCTCCAAATAGAAGTTGTTTTTACAAAGTTCAAAACAGATTACATGTATGTGCTTTTCAGTCATTACACAATGTACAGACAAATCTGCTTGATGATTTATGCTCCCAAATGGTTAAACAATGAGGATTTTCTAGGAAAGGGTTTACATAAAAGCTTTTAGTTGAGAAGCAGAGTACCGTTTCCTGCAGAAAACAACCTCAGGCATACATTTTATGTTGACGTATATTCTTTGAGAATACAATGGTAGCAGTGCATTAAATTCTTTCTGTAAAAAGATCTGAAAGATGATTTTCAAGAGACTCTTAATACATTGTGCTCTCAGATAAAAATCCTAAATCAAAAGATCAGTTATAACAACAATATATGTTAGAGATCAGAAGAGGCTATAGAGAAATGTAAATAGTTGTGCTTTGGGGACATTTTTGGTTCAGTTGTTTTAATAATAAATACACACTTAAAAAATGTCTCAGTGTCTGATATAAAATAGACACAGAAATCACTGATTTTCTACACTTGGCTTCGAGTATAACAGTGAACAGTCATCTCCACATAAACCACCCAGCATCTAGTAGCCCCAATCTGGGCTGGTTGCTTACAGTCAGGCAAGGGTCTGGGGAGAAGGGATAAAGTGATTTTCCCTTATTAACATAAAATATTGTCTAGAGGTAAAGTCAGGGTGAACCTATGTCTCCCTTCCTTTAGAATTCTTAGACCAATCAAGAGATCAACCTACTTTTATTAGCTTAAAAAAAAAAAAAAACAACCGATATCCTTGGTGTCTAGACCACAATCTATTTTGTAGTTCACCAGATGAATTAAATGTGTCCTGTCTTCTAGGAAACACTAGGATACACATGATTGCTCAGTATTTTATGCTCTCTTTATACCCTCCACACATTAACTGCAAAACTCTTATTTTAGAAACACCATGGAAGTTGTTTATAATTATACAGGACAAGGTATGACTTACATAGTAACATTGATGGTAGCTAGGAACTAAATTTTAATTTTATTTTTAGCCTGATCAGTTTGCTCTTTTAGGCCTTTAGCTTGGAAGGACACATGACCTTAACAATAAAAGTGAATTAGGAAAAACAATGAGAAAATAACAAGTGTTTTAATTAAAGTCTTTTTCATGAGAGGTTTAGATACAAAACGAATTTCTTCAAATAATTTTGTAGGTGTCATTCAGCAGAATCCTTGCTGTCTGTAACATAATATGCTGGAGTCCTTTGAATAAAATTATAGAGTAATTTAAAATATATATTATGCATTTGCAATTATTATTAGTCATTCAATAGTTTGTAGCATGTTAATGGAGTGAAATCGAGATAAAAGGCAGTCCACATTCATATTTTCAAGATAAATGTACTTCAGAAGTCAACTGAACTCCTTACTCATGTTCTAAGAATAGCCATTGTGATAAGACCTAAAAGGAAAAAATTAGAAAATGGTCAAAAACATATGTTTTCCAAAATCTTCCACTCAATAGGCAATTGTATAGCCCTTGATGAGCGAATAAATACAGCACATAGGCAGACACTCTACAAAGAATTCAAAGTCAATTTGAATTTAGTTGATATTATACAGAAGAAATCCAATTTACAGCAATGGACAGTCACAGGGTAGATTTAATTAAATCACTCATGTCTGGCCACAGCTAATTTTTCACTCATCAAATATACCTCCCACTTGAACCAGTCACATCAGCTATAATAATAGCAGACATGCCATTTGAAAGTGTCAGTAAAGCCAGCCAACTTCATCAAGAAAAACATGGCAAGCCTGTTTGGGCCCTAGGGCCACAGAGAGGCAGAAATACAGTATTCCTGCTTGTCTTGTCTCTTGTGTAGAGATTCCATGCATAAAACCACAGAAATGTAATAATCTAAGACTAGGCTCGGCCCTAAACGAGTGGTTAGAAAAAAAAGTGAGTGATCCAGTCCAGAGAAGGAGATAATCATGGAGGACTAGGGCAGTCAGAAAAGATGTCCCAAAAGGTAAAGAATAAGCCCAAAAGAGCATGAGAAGAACACTGAACAATGACATGGGCAGGCATCTCAGGCGAGAGAGGGGATGATAAGGGCATGGACATGAAAGGAGAACAGGGGCTCCAAATGAGTTTTTGGGGATCAATAAATAATCTAAGCAGCTCTAATGAAGACTTTATGTAGGAAAGCAGCTAGACAACATTAGTTCAGAGAGGTCTCAGAGTGTGGAGGGTCTCAAACACCAAACTACAGAGTTAAACTTCAATCTATGGGCTACAGAGAGCCGTGGACGGTTTGTGAATAGGAAGTGGTGATGGTTAAACCAAAACAGAATAGAAATCGATCTGACAACCACGTGCTGGATGGTTTTAAGGGGAAAAGAATGAGAGAAGGAATAGGAAGAGAAGGGACACAGAAGAGAGGAAAACAATTTAGACAATTTTGAAAAAAAAATTTAAAGTTTTATTTATTTATGCATACAAGAGCTGGGGTACAGGCCAGAGATGCGGGGGGTGAGAGGATTCACCAGAGACAGAGTGGGGAATAGAACAGGCAGATTGACCAAAGTACACTGCTGAGGGGAGCAGCGGGCGAGTCAGGAGAGGTCTGCTGCGCCATGTGGGTTGCTCCCTGGCTGGCCAGGGATCAATCATGCTACAGAGGCTGTGGATTGCTTCATAGTGCAGTGCTTAACCCCTTGTGCCACCAGGGAGGCCCCAATTTTGAAATTTCAAAAAAGAGCAAGCCGAGAACCAGAGAGAATACTGACAAGAGTTGGTATCTCGGAAGAGGTAAAAGGAGGCTATGAGGAAAGTCTGTTGTGGCCAGAACTCTAACCCTTGACACATGGTAGGTACTGAATAAAAGTTTGTTCTGCTGAACTAATTGCCTCTAAGGTTGCAAGCAGGATGACTGCAAGAATGACTGAACAGGAAACGAGGGACCTGGTTTAAAAAGAACAGTTCACAATATGAAACAAGGCGGCCTTGTTCAACCTTCTCATGGCAAGCACTTCATCTAAGTGTTTCTCTAGGCACAGCGCCTCCAGGTAGAAATGCTGGGCCATGGTCTTATGTGTTTTGCCATAGATACCATGGCAGGTCAGCAAAAGGAATACAACAGGATAAATGCAGTATTAGGTAATAGATAAATAAGTTGAAAAGAACTAAGTCTGATCCAAAAACGAGATCTTAAAATGCACCTTACCTCAAACATGCCTTTGAAACAAGCTTATGTTTTTCTAAAAAAATAAAAAAAAATCAAACTACTCCCCCTATACACACATAAGACCGCCACTACCACCTCCAAGGCATAAAAATTACTTACACATATGCCCCAAATGCATCTTGAAAAGGCTTACCTAGGATATAAGCAGCCACTAATTTCTGATTCACACTTAAGTGGAGGTAGAGAGGCACCAGCGATTCCACGTCCCCCAGTGTAGGAAGCATCAGCGCTGCAATGCATACCACTCCCAGGAAGACCGTTAGTAAACTGGGTCCTGAGGAGACAGCTCTGTTTTCTGTAAAAAGACAAGTCTCTGAGTTGGCTTCTAAAAACAATTTGAGACAAAAAGTCATTCACAGATACTATTGAGCATTGACTGGGATTCTGGTTTTGTGTGACTTCTGTCTTTCCCCATCATTTCCAGTCCATGGAGACTTACCTACTGGACTTATCCAGAAGCCCATAACTTCACTCTCTGAGTGGTTACAGGATAGAATATTGAAAAGGCTTTGTGAGGTGTCCAGTTCCTACTGAAAAGAACAGTAGTAGCCTGCCCCCTGCCCCTGCCCCAGAACCAGTAGAAAGTGCTCGAACATGTATCATCTGTGTGCATGTTGATAGATTGTATGTGCTAGCACTACACTAGTACACTTAACATAAAACATGCAACAGGTTTTGTAAAGAATGGGTTAATGTAGACAGAAATGCTCTTTTATTCCTGCACCCCTGTGAATGGTACTGGAGCTCCGTACCTTCTGGAAGTGTCTCAGGTAGGTCTTCTGACAGTTTGGTTCTGAATAACAACAGAACGCTGCTACCATTTTTGAAAATGTTAAGCCATCCAAAAGGCACTGTTTGAGTGTTATAAAGCTGCCTATGAAAACCTGCCCTCTGCCCTACTCCAATTTATAGCAAAGGAGCAGAAGAAACAATATCTGGCAAATATTATACTCAATGCAGTAAACCAATCCCAGGAGAATGTCTGATACCACTTATATGAGGTGTTTGAAATAGTCAAATTCATAGAACAGGAAAGGGTGATGGTTGCCAGGGACCGCTCATCAATGATTTGCGTAAATTCTCACCAATGCAAGATGAGTAAGTTCTAGAAATCTGCTGTACAACTATCTACAGTCAACACCACTGTATTGTACACTGGAAATTTTATGAAGAGGGTAAAGATCATCTTAAGTGTTCTTACCACAGTAAAATAAAATTTAAACAACATCTGCTGTCAGGCCTGCTGGTCTACAGTTCTGCAGTTCTGGCTGTATTTGTACAATATCCATACCCATACTTTTAAGAAGCCCAGTAACAGCATTTTCTGATATATGGTTTCCCCACTACCCTTCCTTTCATTAAAAGGAATAGCCAACAGCAACACAATCTTTGTGTTTTATTAATGAAATAACACTGTTCATTTTATTATTAAATGCAGCTTTTCTAAATTATTAATACCTTAGCTGTTGTGTGAAGTTTAATTGAGTCTCCCAAAGCCAGAGAGGTGAAAACAAATTCAAACTTTATAATTATTGCTTGAGATGGAACAAGAGCATAAATACCTTAAAATAAGTCTCACTTTAGTTAACCATTGAAATCTTTTTATGTTTATATTTGTTGCAAAAGTAAGGTTTCAAGTAAAACATAACTACACTGATCACTGCAAACCCACAATAAAATAATTTTAAGGAATTTTTAGTATTTAAGTATTCTAAAAACATTTGCATAAATGCTTGAAAATTTTCAAAATGGAAATAGCTTTTTTTTTCATATTACAGGATTGTTGTAAAAATTTTATAGAGATATAGAAAACAAAGATGCCTATATAATTCCATCTTCTTAGAGATAACAGCTTGGTACAGATCCTTTCAAATTATATAAATGCCTATCTCAACAGATAAAATTTTTTACATAAATGAGATCATATTATACATGCTACTCTACAGCTTTTTTCCTCTCATTTAAAATATATATTTGAACCTCTTTCTAAGTCAATATGTAACTATCTACCATTGTATCAGATCCTTGTAAATGCCTGCCTGACATCCATCTGATGAATATTCATAATTTCATCAATCCCCAATTGATGGACTTTTAGGTCATTTTCATTTTTTTATTATAAACAATAATAAAGAATGTAATTTTCTTAAGCCAGAGGGCATTGATTCAAACACTGCATAGACATAGCAGTTCATTAGTTATGTAATTAAGATAAACCCATTAAGATTCAGCTGCACCTTTTTAAAACATCTTTTTAATAACCTGGGCTTTGGTATTTTGTGGAAGTGTGCTTTGCTGGTTCCCTTTAAATTCTGTTAGGTGGGGAAAAAAAGAGAAAAAAGCACACACACACACACACACACACACATATGGTTATATTTATGCACACAAAACAAGGTCTGGAAATTAACTTATAGAAACAGAACGTGGGATTATAGGTACTTTTTTTCTCTTTTGAATTTGTTGTGGCTATATATATATACATGTATACATACACACTTACACATATGTATGTCTACTCTTCACCCATTTTCCATCTCGCTCACAGAGCCTCCCAACATGTCACACTTCTACTATGTCTAATAAACATTTTCTAAAGATGTGCATAAACAGTGACATTTCAAAACCTCCCAGAAAAAAATCTCGATTTAACATTTTCCTTCAGAGAAATTTAATGATAACCCTTAGAATTCTACACATTGGAAAGCACACTTAATTTACTATTAATAAACAGGAGAACTTAAAAATGACACTTTGTCAACCTAGACTAAATCAGTCACCATGACATTCTATTCAAGAAGAAACCTTGACTCGATTTCCTGCTTTATTCAAAACACTGGGATAGGGCCTCCCCTGGTGGTGCAGCGGTTGAGCGATGTGCTGCGAAGCTGCCGGCAGCCTTTGCAGCACCGGTTCGAGGGTCTCACATGGCGCGCAGACCTCTCCTGTCTAGCCCGCTGCTCCCCTCAGCAGTGTATTTCATCGGTCTGCCTGCTCTGCTCCCCGCTCTGGCTCTGGTGAGTTCTCTCACCCTCCCGCGCTTCTGACTGTACCCAGTGCTTGTATACATACATACATACATACATACATACATACATAAATAAATAAATCTTAAAAAAAAAAAAAACACTGGGATAGCTACACACACGAGGGCCATGCTGGCAGCCCTGGGTATTGGGCTCTCTAGTGTGGTATTGACCTTGTTCTAGACAGTGCCAACAGCCCAGGGAACCTTGTTAGGCAAGAAAAACCAATCCAACATACCCCACTAGACAAAAAGTCTAGTCTTCCTAGTGCAGCGCCCCCCTGCCCCACACACATCCTGTGTGACTCCTCTGCTGATGCTGGCAGTTGCCAGGGCACAGTGGAAAAGCAAGACAAGTGAGGTGCCTGCCTTCTTCACAGGGCTGCCTGCCATGGACACCTCAGAGGTTTTTGTTTTTTTCACAACAGAAACTACCATATTGTGCTATCTTCACTCATCTACCCACTCCCATCTCACAATTAGAAGAATCCTCTAATATACACCAGATACCAAAGGTTCATTATAAAAATAAGAGTAAAATGCTCAATACACATTGTAATTATTTAATCTTGATTTTCACATAATTTAAAAATAAAAGGAGATAGATGGATAGATATAAATACAGCTATAACTAAAACCTTTAATCCTTATTATTCTTGGCTATGAAAGACAAAGACGAACTTCCAATGACCACTTTACTTTAAATTATGAATTAACATAAAAAAAATACTGATGGCCTTTCCCATTTTAGAGGAGGCATTATAAAAGGGGACTCTTGCATTTCATAAATATTTACAAGTCAACTTCACAATATTGATTAGACATCAGTGTGACACTTGACAGAAGTTCTCTTTCAGCTTCAAAAGATGAAAAGCTGGCTCTGTCACTACTGACAAGAAACCGTCTACTAGCTACCACCTAACCCCCTAGTCTTGGTATCAGCAGAAAATCTGGACACTCCCTCTATATGGTGGGAGAAGACACTCAGTAAATCAAAGAGGCATGACTCCCTGTCTTATCAAAATAAACATTCTAAGATGAACAAACTGATAGCGATCTATGAATTAATGTCAGGACAAGAAGATTTATTTTAATCACTCATATAATGTTGTCATTTCAAGGACAGCTGCTATCACATTCATATATCACTATCAAAAAGTTTCCATGTTTTCCTATGGAAAATTTTATCTTCTTCCTCTTATAATAGGGCTGGAGGGAGATAATGAGGAGTTAAGAGGGAGGGGAATGACATCCAAAGAGTTGAATATGAGGATAGTGTCAATGTTGAAAGAATATATCATAACACTTCTGAATATCTAAGCTGGAAGGAAATGAGGAATGGAGAGGGATTCAATTAATAGCCCACAGGGGATATTATAATCTACTTAGTTTAATTAACTTCAACTTTAATGAGATTTTTTTTTCAAAATAATATGAACAGTGCACCAAGCTTGGCCTATTGCCAAACACAATCTCTCTCCTTCTTCAAACTAATTAAATGAGAAAGGATATAGGAAAGTCACAGAAACAAAAGTATATAATTGCCAAATTGTGCTAGCATTAGAAAGTGTGGTGCCTACATCCTCAGGTTTTAGAGATTTCAAAGGTTATGGCAACATCTGCCCTCTCCTCACAGCCTCGTCTATAGTGAGAGATGTTCTCAAAGCCCAGCTCTAGGCCTCTTACCAATTTTGGGTACCTGACCCTTTTGGAAGTGGTTGATTAGGTTTAAAATGGCAGATGTTTTTATGGTAATTGCTCTTAGCACCCTGAGAATTTTTAAAAAGTCAGAAACCTCAAAGGGACTTAGAAAACAAGCCATAACTACCTGGTTGAAAAGACTGCTCAAAGAATACACTTTCAGTTAAATGTTCCTTTATTCTTTTCTCCTCTTCGTCCTTTTGCTGTTCTTTCGCAGATGGGTGAAGGGTAGCCACAACTTCTTTCCTTCCCAAAGCCTTCCGCTGGCTTTGCTCGGAAACTTGGAGACGGAATTTGTCTATCACACCATAGTGACAGGCTCGTACATCTCTGTGCCGAATCACGCTGAAACATCAAGAAACATGCTGTTGAGGTTGAGGGGGATTTGGCAAACAGAATTCATCAAGAGACTTCATACAGGAAAACAATATTAGCTGACTGTAAGCAGATACTCAAATACAGATGTTTGCTAATACTGCTAACAAAACAAAAACAAAGCTTACAGTATATCCCCAGAAGGAATGAGTAATCCCAAAATACTTGTTGAAAACACATACTCTAAAACAGAGTAAATGTATTATACAACAAAAGAATGGTGGGTAAAGAAAACAGGTTTTAACAATGACTTTTTTTCCTACAGCAAGATTTACTAACTAGGATATATGAAATTGTTTCTTCCCCACGAAAGTCTCATAAATTTCTGTTGCTACTTCTTTATTGCTCAAGTAACAAACTTCACTCAAGACTTAAAATTGAAGTCCATACACGTGTAAAAATAAGCAACTGAATAAATAATCCATTCTGACCAACGCAATGGCGGACTAACAATACACTTTTGTCTTTCTCTGAAAAGTGCAAAGCACTGTCTTTTTTGTTATCTGCAATTCCATTTTACACTGTTCTTAGTAGAAAACACAAGAACAGTTAGGTCAAACGTAACACATTTGTTTGGCAAGAGGCTACATGTCTTTGGACTAGTCCTGGGTTATTGTTTACTAAATGAAAAATCAAAATCAAAAGAAATGTGCTAAAACACATCCTCAAAGATAGATCATTTTATGGCTTTGAGATGATGGATAGTATCAAAATAAAAGACTTGTGGTTCTCATTGTCCCAGAAGATTGAAACAAATACAGTTTACTTTGTAGCTTAAGTTAAGGGCCGGCCAATAGATCCATCTGATCACCACTAGTTCTAAAGTGAAAATTAAATATGAACAGCTTGAACAAACAATAATTTATCTGACACTCTAAGACGAAATTATCTGGAAGAGCTCAGATAACCTTTTACAGATGAGTAGTTACACACTTGCTTCCTGTTTGTATAGATTAACTTCCAGACTTAGTAACTGAATCATTTCTGATAAACTCATATTACCACTGTTCACAAATGTCACTACAATAGCAGGATGTTCCAAAGAAAGCTAAATTCCCTATGGTAGCTAGAGAAATGTAAAGGAGTAAGTTAGAACTTTACCTTCACAAATATCCCTGCTATGACAAAAAGCACAACAATGAGGAAATGTTCATGGAAATAGTTAACACATGTCAGTTCCAGTGTAATGAAATAATACTAAGTATCTGGTGGACCTGTTTAGAATCTCTCAGAAATGTCGTAGAAAGAACTTTGACAAACTTTGAGGAAAAACTATAATAAAAGGCTATGTGGGAACAGCTTCAAGAAAAGATCTGGCTTAAGTTAAACACAAAAATATTAACACACTTAAAACATGCTACCAGGAAGTGGTTTTGACTTACATATCCACACAACACTGAGGCTTTACTGCACCTGCAGCATCAACGACAACATACTTATTTGGAGTAGTACACAAAACTGAAAGAAAAAGTCACAATGACCATTAGTGTCTTTTTACAAAAATTCATTTCTACAAGTAAAATAATTAGTAGGGACTAGTTAAAATCCATACAAAGACCTAGGAGACTCACCTTTGAACTTTAAGGCAAACTCATAGGGATTATACAGAGTCAACACTTGCTTATGCGTTGACTGGTCATCGGCATAAAATATGAGCTCCGTGGGAAATACAAAAACAGGAAGATTTCCTTCCACTAACTCTGGCTGTCTTTTTTGTTGATGCATTGGCACTGAATCCCCCTTGCTGTGGCTTCTGTTTTTACAGTCTCAAGTCTACTTTGGACTTTTCTTAAAGTCAGTTAAAAGCTCCAAAGCATTTTGGCAATCTAGAAAGAAAAGAAGAGAGAAAGAAAACTGATACCTGTTTTGATAAGCTCTCATCTCTTCACAAAAGCATGTGCCCCCCCAAAGCATTTCAACATGCCTTTTCATTTTTTTTTCTTCAGGTTTACTTACATAGCTTTTACCAAATGATGCAAAGAAATTTGCACATGCTCCTTTCACATTCAAGACTCCAACTCATGATAAGTTACATAAATACTTGAATAAGGGAATAAAGAAGGCTTTTTCCATATCAAATCAATCATCCCCTTTCAAGAGGTAAAAACACTCTTTTGAAACTTCATTTTCTAAAGTAGAATTAACTATTTCACAATTGATTTTATGTGAGCCAATCAGAATTCTTTAAGACTAAAAAGTAGAAAACAAAGTAAGTAGCCATGATTTATGAGAGAAAAACAAGAGAATGCCTTTTACACTCTTTCAACAGTGCTTTACAAGAGTTAGTGCCTTCTGGCAACATGGAAGGGAGAGTCCTTTTAATCTTTTTTTCTACTGAAGCTCAAGACAAGTAAAAAATTCTTGCAAAGCAGTTGAATATCCAAACTGACTAAGCGGTCCTTGGCGTTTTCTATGAAAATTCAAAGGCAGTGAGTAGGCTTTGGCATCTGAGTGGCACACTGCCTCCCCTCCTGCTTCAAGTACACAAGCTTCATGACAACTCTTTTCTTCCAACTTGAGAGACCTTTCTGGATTCCTTCTGGGGTTCTTGAATATGGTCCAGATAGTTGTAGCTGGCAGAAGTCTGACTGTCTGATAAGTGTGATATTTCTGTGTTTATTTCCCAATCTAATTTTAATCAACACCACTCTTATTTAGCTAGCACCCTAAGTGTGGCTTTTAAAAATAAAATGCAAAAGCTAAACCATACCATCAGAGAAAATGACTGATTTTCACCCCTGTAGATCACACCTTTAAAATAGGCCATAAACCGTTGTAATGCTTTGCATTCAGGTTCTCATACATTCACAGAGAAATGTATGTAATATTTGATTAAATTGCTTGGTTTTACCAGCTCTAGGACTTACGTGCTTTCCTTCTGATTGAGTATTTTCCAACTTTTATCAAATAGGATACTGTACAGTCATGTATGCAAACCTTTATTATTTTCTTTCAGCGGAATGCCTATTATAGGCCAGGAATTACGTCAGGAGCTACACAAACTACAAAGATGAATAATGCACGGGCCCTGCCCTCAACAAATTCAAGTGCAATGTATGGGACAAATATTTAAGCTACCTCTATTGTAATGCATGCTGCTATATATAGAGTTCTATGGAATTAGAAGACTATGAATAATTTTACCTGAAAGAGAAGCCAGGAGATGACATTTGAGATGGTCCTTAAAGAAAAGAAGTGGAAATACTTCTGTGTTTGCCCGGGAGGTGGAGGGGGGGAGAGAGCAGGGGGATGATTCAGAACGAGGTAACAGCATAAGCAAAGGCTCAAAAACATGAAGTAAGGTGAAGGTTGGAGAGCTAGCAATCCACAGGCTATCCCTGATCATCATTCTACTTTGTATCTGAAGAGGAAACTTGGGGGAAATTCTCTCTTGCCCTCTTTGGTTTTTTTGGCTGGCATAATAATAAGCTAACATGAGAGATTAGCAAGAGAGAAGACAAATTTTAATTATGCGCACAGAGGCCCACAGACTATGAATCAATTATTTCCTTTCTCCAGTAAGATTATATAGTTTTTTTAAGGGACTATAATTCTGGGGGGAAAAAACATATCAAAAGAAACTGAGATGTTAAAAAAGGGAATTTGGCAGATTATTTACATATGCATCGAAAACAGACCTTGTAAATGCTAGTCAGGGGTGATAAGTCTGTCTCTCACCTCCAGGACTTCTACAGAGAACATTTATTTCCTATTTTTAGGGAGGTAGATAATTAAGCTAAACATCATTCTTGGATCTTGTCTCTCAATTTTTTTTTTCAGTTCAAAATAATCAGCATGCCACTGGCACCAGTAGAGCAGCCTGTCCTTCGTCCCAACCACGTAACCACATACTTTCTATTTGCAGCAAGCATGTAGCTCCTAGTGTAGGGTTTGTTTGCTTCTTTCACCGAGTTCAAAGGGTCTATTAAAAATACTTTTCAACATTTGTGTAATTTGTAACAGTTTACAAACTTTCCATTAATTATATATGGAATGCATTAATATAAGAAAAGTTCTTAGCATTCACTGTAGGCCAGCAATGTTCTAAGCATTTGTTGTTGTTGTCACTGTTATTACATTAGGAAGAGAACAAAAAATGTCAATTGGCCTCCTGCCACCTAGATCAGAATTCTTTCCTCTATACCAAGCTGTCCTTTTCAATAAAATAAAACTAAGATTATCCTGAAAAAAATCGGATCAAATAATTGTAACTCTGAGTTTTTATTTGCTCTAAATTTATTTCTTTTGCTAAGAGCCAGACACATTTCTGTTTGGACAATGTGCTCTCAGAAGTTTGGTATGTTATTTTTTTCAATAGAAAATAAGCTTTATGCTTACTTTCCTTTTTTATTTTTATTTTATTTTAAGCTTTACTTTCTTAGGAAACTTGGTTATTAGGAAGCAGATATCCAAACTTTGACATTACTAAACAATATTCACCATCTCATTCTAAAACTCTGTGAGGATGAGAATTTAGCTTCTGACAAAAGATGGCATCCCTGATTTATGGAAGATAGATCAGTCAATAAATATTAGTAAAACTGAGTATCCATCTAGGGAAAAAAACAGCCAAATTTATCCTTTACTCCATATAAAAGGGTAAATTCCAAATGGTTCAAAACTTCAAATGTGGGCCTCCCTAGTGGCAGAAGGGGTTAAGACGCAACCTATGAAGCCAACCGCAGCCACTGCAGCACTGAGTTCAATCCCCGGCCAGGGAGCAACCCACATGGTGCAGCAGACCTCTCCGGACTCACCTGCTGCTCCTCTCAGCAGTGTATTTCAGTCAATCTGTCTGTTCTGTTCCCCATTCTGTCTCTGGTAAATCCTCTCACCACCCCCCTCACCTCCAGCCTGTACCCCAGCTCTTGCATGCATAAAAATAAAATGAATCTTTAGGGAAAAAAAAAAAGCAAGTGTAAAAAAAAAATGAAACCATAAAAGCACTAGAAACCATGGGAAAAAATTTTTTTTATAATTTTAGGACTTCTAACAATCAGCTCCCCAAAAATATTGATAAATTCAACTATATAAAGACTTCAGCTCTGCATGGCAAAAAGCACAACTTTATAAGCTAAAAGACCATTTTCAATTCCTATCAAAGGCCATGTCCAATTTCCCTACTATATTACAGAGGACTCTACAAACCATTAGGAAAAATATAACTCAATATGAAAATGAGTAAATGCTATAATCGTTTATAGAAAAGGACATATGAATTGTTCTTAACCTTACAAAAGGTTGTATAATCCTACTCACAAGAGATATACAAACTAAAGCTATACTGAAATACATTTTTTTGACCTGTAAAATTAGCCAAATCCAAAAAGTCTACAAGCACATGTTGGGCACACAATCATTCATGTTCTTACATTGCTGGTAGGGACATGAATTGGCATGTCCACTAGATCTGCCCAAATTAAACACACAGACCCTCTGCTCTGAAGATTCTACGTCTAGGAATTAATTTGGCATAACTATTCCCCTTGTGTGAAATCATGTAAGAGAAAGGTTTCCTTTGCCACACTGAGGATTAAATAAAATAATTTCTGTGAAGCACATGGACTAGGGCTTGGCACTGATAAGAGCTGGTGGGTGCTGTCAATAGCAAATGATTGGAAAATAGCCAGGCTGTCCATTAATAGGGGATTCATTAAATGAAGTATGATATAGCCATTCACTGGGGTACCAGATATCTATCAAGAAGAGGAAGCTCCTCGTGCGGTGTAGATATGAGCTGAGCTTCAAGTGCATGGTGTGATGGATGAAGAGTGAAAAGCATGCTACCATGTAAACTTACCATGCTACCTACCATGGTAGCATGCTACCATGCTGTTATGTAAACCTATTTTCTTGGATGTGGGTAAAATATCTTTGGAAGGATAGGCAGGCCTAGCCCTGATGAGACAACCTGAGTGACTGGAGACAGGGGTGGGAAATTGTTTTCTTTGGATACCCTTTTGTATCTTGAATTCTGAACCCTATGAATACCTATTCAAAAGTAAAAAAAAAAAAAAAAAAAGTCAAATTACACAACCGTACTAGGGCCTTACTTGAAAAAGGTGTCAGTTTTGAAGCACAGGAAGGAATTTAGAAACAATATGTGAAAAATCTGTTAACTGCATTTTCCAATTTAAGATCCTTTAATAACATTGAAAACCTGAAACTGTGTTAAATAGAATGATTTCAATGACTTAAAATAATTTTACATGCAACAAACTCATGAGGATGAGAAAAACAGGTTTATTTAACATGACATGCAAACCTAGGAAATACAAAACCTTTTGTTAGAAAGGAATGAAATGGTATTTAAATATGGCTGTGAAGTCACAACTACATAGAACAAGTATCAAGCTCTGGATTCGAACTTTAGGAAGTTGGCCAACATAGCTCACAGTAGAAATATTACTAGCTTTGACTAACAGCTTAGTAGAAATTCTTTTTCTTTTCATTTTACAGCATTCTCTTTATGAATTGCGTACATTTCGTGGAATGAAAATATTTCCCCATGAATCCTGAATAGGCTATCACCACCTGGTCACCCTGAAAGAAGTGTTTAAACATTTTTTGAGCAGTTTATTATTTTTTTCATATCCCTGTTCCCATTTAGCACTTATCTTGGCTAAGATGTAAGTTGCTGCCTAAACTCCAACCAATAGAAATTAGGGAAGAATTAGCACCAAGTGACCAGAGCAAGGTTAGAGACTCTGCCAATAAACATAATGAAGTGTAATGCCTGCCTTTAATTGATGGTTTTCTAGAGACTAATGTTTTCTCTTTGCTCCAGTCTATACTGCAAAATAACAAAGTATAAAAATTCGGGGAAGAGGGCCTCCCCGGTGGCGCAGCGGTTGAGCGCTGGGTTGTGAAGCTGCCCGCAGCCTCTGCAGCTCCAGTTCGATCCCTGGCTGCTTCCCGGACAGCGGAAGAGGGTCCTGCATAGTGCGCAGACCTCTCCTGCCGCCCGCTGCTCCCCTCAGCAGTGTACTTCGGTCCTTCTGCCTGCTCTGCTCCCCGCTCTGGCTCTGGTGAATTCTCTCACCCTCCCGCGCTTCTGACTGTACCCAGTGCTTGCATAAATAAATAAATAAATAGATAGATAAATAAATAAATCTTAAAAAATAAATAAATAAATAAATAAATAAATAATTCGGGGAAGAGATTATATATGCTAAGCCAGTAAAGCCTTACTGCAAATCAGTTTACCAGGTTACTTTCCAAAAGTCAAGTACAAAGTGGAAGGATGTTAGCACCCAACCCTTCTCAGTTTACAGATGAGGAAAGCTGGCCCAGGGTGGTGAAGGCACTTATCCTATCTGGTCTCTAGATTCACACTTCCCTAGAGAATCATGTCCTCTGTCTCACTTCAAAACCCTGCCTCCCAGATGTTTTCTGTCCTCGTCTCTAGAAAATTTCCCTGCTTTCCAGAAGAGTTTTCAAAGGATGATCAAAAATTCAAGGCTTGAGGCATCTATATCCTTCTCAGTTTTATATAGAAAAATCAACAATTTCACTTGCTAAGCTGCCCACATTTCTTTTCCTGATTATGAAAGAGTAGCCTTTCAGTTTGAAGAGCCTGTCAGCAGCTCTTCATTAGGGCATTAATAACTAAGGTTTATTTAATTCTTTCTCTCTAGACTCATTCCTCAAAGCCTAGTTGAAACCCCCACCCCCACTCCACCTCCACCCCAGCTTCCTCTACTATGATCTACATGGATGTCACTGACTTTATTACATTACTGTATGGATCGCATATTTTGACACTTGTTTTGTGTGGATTGATTATGACTCCCCAGACTTCAGGATAATGTTTTTTTCTAAAGGTGTGTGGTGTTGAGTTTTTTTTTTTTTTTTAATCCTTCATAGACCCAAGTTCAGTGTTAGGCACTTAGCAGAGGCTGTGCTTACCAGTTAATTTACAGGTGTCTGCTGATAACTGTCTCCTCCATCGAGGAACATTGCCCCGTCCCCACAGTTGAACACTTTGTCCACAGCAGACAGGCAAAAGATCCCAATCAGAGGAACAGTAAATCTTAACTGGCTGCTGGCCCTTTGGCTGCCTCTCCTCCCCCCCCACTTCCTTCTCCTCCCCTCCCCCATGTCCCTCTCATCCTTCCTGGCTCCTCAATGCCCAGCTGGGCCAGCAGTGTTTAGAAATCCAAGGCAGCAATGTACCCCAACCAAAATACCCCAACCTTATAGGGAGATAGTACAGCTGGAAGCTGGTGTACAAGAAACTGCCTTGTCTTTTTCCTGTACCAAAGGCACAGGGGGAAAAGGAAATTTGAAAGAAAACCTTATGTGTGTACACCACCTTGTGACCAGTTTGCAAACTACTCTCCCACAACAACAAAAAAAGCATAAACAGATCCTCCCATATGCTTTCCACCTGCAGTCCAGGGAGACCAGTACCCCAAACTGTGATTATTTTCTGTTTTCCTCACTTTGGGCTGACCAGAGGAAAGACAAGACTCTGAGATAAAGAGGGGAAATTTCATTATCTTTTACCACCATAGATTCAAAACTTGGGGACTGTTAAAGAGCACAGAAACCACTTTAAAAGTATACTGTCATTTCCCACCCCACCCATTTTTTGGGGGGGAGGGAGCTGCAAGAAAAGTCAAATGAAAAAAGTGGCTCAAAATTTGAAAAGAGGGCCTCCCTGGTGGTGCAAGAGGTTAAGTCTCAGCACTATGAAGCTACCGGCAGCCACTGCAGCATGAGTTCTGATCCCGGCCAGGGAGCTAACACACATGGCGCAGCAGACCTCTCCTGTCTCGCCTGCTGCTCCCCTCAGCAGTGTATTTCAGGCAATCTGCCTGTTCTGCTACCCATTCTGTCTCTGGTGAATCCTCTCCCCCCTCCCCCACACCTCTGGCCTATACCCCAGCTCTTGTATGCATAAATAAAAAAATAAATAAATCTTCCAAAAAAATTGAAAACAGACACAGACTTCCCCAGAGACTAGAGACCCATCTGCATGGCTTCTTGCTACCTGTTCCTGGCTGTTTTACTCTGATTAGGGCTCCCAGCTCCACCTCCAGTTCCCTTTTGATCTGGCACGGGACTATCTGTTCCCTCCATACTTGGCAGTCCTTGCCAATGGCCAAATAAATACTAAATAGTTATGTGCAATATGTACTTTTACTTTATTCTCATAGTACAAGAACCTCTCTTTCCTTCCCATTTTCACAAACCTGGTTCTCTTCCTATTTATATGTCTAGGGCTATTAGGATTTTTAATGGTTAGTATGTTCCTCAAGTCAACTCACAAGCAATTTTATAATGTTCTCCTCTGTATTTTTAAATAGCTCATTGCTCAATATTAGGCATTTTGTTTCTATACATCTTCTGGTTTTTGGTGTAATTCATATCTAATGGGACTGACTGCTATCAATGATATGTAATGATCGGTTATTATATAACCAAGATGTGAAAGTTGAGTAGTATACATTTTAAGATTAAAAACAAAGGGAGCCCCCTCCAATGGCCTCTTTTTTCAAAATATTTTAGTTTTTTCCAACCCTTGTTTTACTATTCCAACGTCTTCAATTATTTTAAGATATGCAGTTCTCAAAGCAAAATCCTTATTAATTCAATATATGAAATATATGTTGCTCTGCATAGCACTCAGTTTGACAGTCACAAATTCATTCAACATTCATTGAGTACTTATATGCCAGGCACTGTGCTAGGGAATATGAATACAAAATCAAGACATTATTTCTTAGCCCTCTAAAAAGTCAGTTTAGCAGGAAAAACAGATGCCCCTAGCAGTTAGGATATAATGTGAACTGTGTTAAAAAGCTGATATAAAGTGCTCTGGGAGCTTGTAGAAAGTTACAGTCTGCCTTAAATAGGAGTTTGCAGTATCAGGGGGTGAATTCCAGGAAGAATAGGTATAGAGGAGTGAAAGGGCTTCTTAAATGAGCTTTGGCACTGCATGTGGCTAAAAAATAGCATGTTTGGGGGAGTGGCAAAAGATAAGGCTGGAAAGGTAAGCAGGAGGCAGATGGTGAAAAGATCCTATAAGCCAACTTTAGGGGGTTAGAGTTGATTCTGGATGTCAGTGTTTCTCAAACCCTGGTTTCCCACCAGCAGGGGGAACTTCACCTGGGAACTTGTTAGAAATGCAAATTATTGGGTCCCACCCGTGACCTACTGAATCAAATTCTGGGGTAGGGAT
This sequence comes from Talpa europaea, assembly GCF_964194135.1. NCBI lineage: Eukaryota > Metazoa > Chordata > Mammalia > Eulipotyphla > Talpidae > Talpa > Talpa europaea. The sequence continues at coordinate 84,822,153 of NC_140081.1, forward strand.
CCACCCATCTGTGTTTTAGTAAGCCCTCCAGATGATTCTGAGGCATTCTTCTTTGAGCACTATGGCTGCAGGCAATGGAAAATCTCTGAAGGATTTTAAGCAGGGAACTCAGTAAATAAGCCTGAGAAACTGGTTGCCAATGATAGTTTTTAAAAAATGATTGTGACATGGAGAGATGATGAAGGCCTAGAGTTAGTAGGAATGGAGAAGAAACAGATTTTAGAGATGTTTTATTATGTGGCCCAAGTTCAATCAGATGACTAGGTCACAGTCATACAAAGATATGGCCGAAATGGTTTTTATATAAAAGAAATCTGCCATCAACTGCCAGTGTTTTAAGAAAAAAGTGTTCTACAGAGACCCTAGAAAAAGGGGAGTCAAGAGCAATTTCTACGTGTTCCCATAATGTCCAGAGCAGAGTCCCCTGGCTTGTACATGAGTCCTCCTGTCTGCTTGGCAGTTCTTCCTCTCACAGTAAATTAGTAAACTGGCATTCACATTAACATAAAAATCAGTCCTGAGACTAATTATTTTGGATGTGCTGAGAAAATTACATTTCAAACCTGGAAAAGCTGGGGGGGGGGGAGAAGAGACTGGCTCTGGTGATGTAACCAAAGAACTGCCAAGGTGAGACCCTGGTAGAACCTCCTTTTTCTTCTAACTTCATCACAGACCACAGAGACCGCTTGATTCAGGAAGAAGCTAGTATGAGTGAAAGAGTCAGACTTTGTACTATGCCCTCAAGGTCAAGAAAGTCAGGTGAAACTGTTATTTCTAATTCGGGAGACAGAATTCAGCAGGGACAGTCTTCAGTTTCCTGATGGGAGGAGAGAGGGGTACAAGCTACTTACCCAATAATTTAATGAGAATTTTGCAGAGTGCAATTTCTATTTCTATCAGGACTCTGGATGCCTCTCGTTACTTACTGCATGTGCTTTTAGTTGATGCTCATGTCTCGGCTTATTTGAACAACATTTTGTCCAACAGTTCCCAATAAAAAGTTGCACTATTTTATGGAACTTGAGTGTTATAAGAGACCCTGGAGATTAAAACAAAACTTTTCATATTACAGATGAGGAAATGGAGGGCCTTAAAAGTAAATCACTTGATCTATTTATTGTAGAGCAAGATTTTCCAGCATGCTACAAGGTGGTAAAACAAGATACCAGCAACACTGATAATCTGCTCCTGTGTTAAGTTTTAGACAAGCTCTAAAATTCCTCTTAACCTTTTTAAAAACAGAAATAAGAGTAGCAAGTGACTCTATTGGCCTACTAGAGGATGGGACGCTTTTTTTTTTTTTAGTAGTTCTTAATTGATTTATGCTCTCAGAAATTGAAGTGAAATGTAAGAACTTCATAAGATTAAAAAAAAGTTAAATAAAAAATCATGGAAAGAAAATGTCCATAAACAATTAAAGGGAAGACATGCATTTTTTTAAATAAGCAATAGGGGTAACTTTATTCTGAGTATTGTCCATTACATTAAACTATATACTACAGGGGCCTCCCTGGCGGCACAAGGATTAAGATGCAACCTCTGAAGCTATCCGCAGCCACCACAGCAGCAGACCTCTCCTGACTCTCCTGCTGCTCCCCTCAGCAGTGTACTTTGGTCAATCCGCCTGTTCTGTTCCCCACTCTGTCTCTGGTGAATCCTCTCACACACACACACCCTCCTCATCTCTGGCCTGTACCCCAGCTCTTGTATGCATAAATAAACAAATCTTAAAAAAATAAAATAAAATATATACTATATGTAAAGGGAAATCTATCACAACCACCCTCACAGATTTGGCCAAAAAATCCCTAATTTTAAGTATTTGGGCAAACCTCTTATTTTGAGAATTCTAGAAATGCTTTAAAAATGAGATTAATTTCTCATGCTGTTTGGGTATGCGGACATGAATCACCTGAAGGTACATTTGGCCCCGACACTCATTTTTAAATTTACTACTGTTTTCTACCAAATATATGTGCAATCTAAAAGCTGATATCCACTCCCAATTCAATATCCTACATATAGTATTTTATAGGCAGAGAGACTTCCAGCACTTAGAGAAAACATGGGCAAGATTTATCAGGAAGACTATATTTCATCCGAGATGTGCCCTGCCTGAAAAAGTTGACTTCGCCTTCTGTCTGTAATTCACATTAAGGACGCCATGCATTCCAAAGAACAGAACTGCTTTTTGGGCAAGATCCTAAGGACAGATTTTTTTTCAGGTTTGCGTCTTTCTCTTATTTTCCTCAAAGGTCAAAAACCCGGGACTGTTTTCACTTATCATTTGCCCACTCGCTCCCCGACGTGAGGTCTCTTCGATTCTACGTACTGGGGTGGAAATGCTCCCTGAGCCCGGAGAGGACACATGACAATTACCTGGCCCAGCGGGGAAACTGCACTTCAGGATTAAGGGCCGGATGGTTGGGGAAGATAGTAGAAAAAGTCCTCGGACTTAGAGCTCCACCTGATTGGGGCCCAGCATTTACAGCCCTCGTCCCAATACAGGCGGCTCCATGTGAACCCGGTCATGTGAGCCTGTTTACAGGCGAGCAGCTGGTGCAACCATTAGGATCCTCGCGGAGGTCCAGGAAGGGGGAAGGATACAGGCCATTATCACTCCCCATCCCATTATTCCAAGAAGGTGCCCCCCCCCTTGCGCCTTCTCACCCCACTTTCATCGCCTTCTACCATCCCGGGACGCCTCGCTCCAGTCGCACGCATTCCCTTTACCGGGCTGGCTGGGGCAGCCGCTAGGCTGAAGGAAGGGCGAGGACGGTGTCACCTCCAACAGGCTGTCAGCCTCCTCCCCCAGTCCTCGGCCACCTCCGCCAAAGAGTTGTCCCTGGAGTCGCATCCCCGAGGCAACCGAACTCCGCGGGGCAGGCACCGGGAGGAGCCCGAGCCGCCGCCGCCGCCCGGGCAGGGGCGCCAGACAGGCTCGGGCGGGCCAGACCCCGGGGCCGGGCTCGGCGGGCGGGCAGCGTGGCCGTGACAGTCAGAGATGGGGCAGAAAGGACCCGATCGCTTCCTCCCCACCTCCCACCCGCTCCGCTTCCCGGCGCCGCCGAGCCCGGCTGTCAGTCACCGAGCCGAGCTCGCGGTTTGGGTTTGCATCGATCTTTCAGCGGGGTCTTTTGGTAACTTCCATGTTTTCCCGAAGTCGGAGAAAGTGGGTGACGGGACGGTGGGGGACTCTCACCTCGGCCACATCGGCTCCTTGGAAAGCAGCTGCGACTGCAACTCGGGTCCTTTGTCAGCGGCTGTAAGCTGCACTGCCTGCTGGGATACCGGCGGACTCAAATGCCACCTCTCTCCGCCCTGGAGGATGAGCTGTGGTTGCGGGTGGGTGGAAGAAGAGGCGGGGCCTGGGCGGGACCTATGCTGAGGGCGGCTCTTCCTCACTGCCACCTGGCCTCTCGGGTTCCATCTCTGGGCTTCAAACTTACTTCTCCGTCTCCGATCTGCCCTCCACCTCCACACGCCCGGTCTTCCCTCCTGCGGCTCGTTGTAGAGGCCACCCCTCTTTGCACTATTTGGGCCGCCCCCCTTGACTCCTCCCCGTCTCACTTTCCTACACGCACATACATACACACCCAAAGTGTACCCACAGCGAGCTGATTCTACCTCTGCGACGCGTCTTACTCGCCACCTCTGTTCCTACTCCTACCTCAGCTACAGACTGTCTAGGCCCCAGGACATTATGCTCTCCAGTAACCTCCTAACTGGGCTCTCCTTCCACTCTTGCCTCTGTCTAAGCTGTCTCCCGAACAGCAACCACAGAGATATATGGAAGAGGTATATGTGACTGTATGATTCTTCTGCTTAAAACACCTACAACTTCTTAGCTTGGTATATGAGGTCCTCCTTATTCCTTTTCTGGTGCACCCAATGCTCTGAACCAACAAACTGCTCAGGACCCAGGACAACTCAAGCAGCCCTGACCGCTCCAGATATTCCCCCTTGATTGAGGCTCTGCTGTCAGTAACTAACCATAGCCCCCCAGAGTATCATTAAAGATAGAATGTTCAGGGCCTCCCTGGTGGCACAAGGATTAACACACAACCTATGAAACTATCTGCAGCCACTACAGCATGAGTTCAATTCCTGGCCTGCCAGGGAGCAACCCACAACCCACAACCAACATGGCACAGCAGACCTCTCCTGTCTCGCCCGCTGCTCCCCTCAGCAGTGTATTTCAGTCAGTCTGCCTGTTCTGTTCCCTGCTCTGTCTCTGGTGAATCCTCTCACCATCACCACCACCCCACACCTCTGGCCTGTACCCCAGCTCTTGTATGCATAAATGAATAAATCTTAAAAAAAAAAGATAGAACGTTCAAGATTAAATTTTAATAATTGCATGTATAAATAGTTTGGTAGACATATGTGCCATTTCTCAAACACCATGTGCATTCTAATTGTTTTCCTTCAAAAGAGTAGCTCACCAGTGTTTCCTTCATTTTTTAATGTTTTCTTCTTTGTATCCAGAACATAGGCCCCCAATAAAAAAATCATTGAATACTGAAAGAAAATAGATCAAATGTTATTTATGTTCAGAAAGGAAGAGGAAAGTGCAGTAGCCACAGTTGCCCTCCCCACAAGTTTAAAGCCCAAATGAGGGCCTCCCCGGTGGCGCAGCGGTTGGGCGCTGGGTGCGAGGCTGCCCACAGCCTCTGCAGGGCCGGTTTGATCCCCGGCTGCTCCCCGGCCACCGGAGGAGGGTCCCGCATGGCGCGCAGACCTCTCCTGCCGCCCGCTGCTCCCCTCAGCAGTGTACTTCGGTCCTTCTGCCTGCTCTGCTCCCCGCTCTGGCTCTGGTGAATTCTCTCACCCTCCCGCGCTTCTGACTGTACCCAGTGCTTGTATAAATAAACAAATAAACAAACAAACAAATAAATAAATAACTTAAAAAAAATAAATAAAGCCCAAAGGAATTCTCAGGTGTCCCACCCAAGCAATGGGTTGCACTAGACCGCCCTTGGGTTCAGACTTCTGATGCCTTTGCTCACAGATTCTCTTAGTTTAACATGCCCGTCTCTGGAATGGCTACCTATCTTTCAAGACCCAGTGTCAGTGCCATACTTCCAGGACCATCCATGAGAACTATCAACTCCTGCTCCATCATCAATGAACATTGTTTATTCTCTTTTACAATTCTTCCTGACTTAGCTAATCACTAGTCATGTAATTGTCTCTTCCCTTCTCTCCTAGACTAACAATTTCCTGACGCCAACCCACAGTTGCCAGCACAATGTCCGATCCAGAAAAGAAACCAATACAATTGGGTAAAATGAAATTAAATCCTTCAGCTCCACAGTGTCTGAAGCCCTCAACAAGCCCAGGAAGGATTCTAGGCAAGGCCCCATTCAACACGGACATCTCCATCTTGATCCGACCACGTGTCATTTTGCAAACACAAACTGGTTAGGCAGCAGAGCATTGCAAAAGGAGCAAAGCTTGTACTTCCCTTGCAGGTCAGACTGGTTTGTGGTACAATATGTGGTTGTGGAAACTGTCACTGGTACAGTTCACATGAGAATCCAGTCTAGAAAGATTTCACAGTGCCATGGAAAATATCTGAGTTTCTAATGCACAGGTTATCTCCTATTTGGGGAAGTCTGGAATCCTGTTTGCTTCAGGCTTACCCTGGGGCTCCACATTCCTTCAGACTTGTATACTGAGTTCTAAGGCATTCTCTTGCCAAAGTGGACATCTTGCATCATTTAATACATATTTTGTTTTTTCTCCAGTTGTATTACAAACTACATTCTGGCAGGGTGTCTTCATCCTTAAATTGGGGACAAGAATCCTTGACCTACCCAGTTTACCAAGCTGTTAAGAGGTTCTAATGTGGTAATATGTACAGTATGTGATAATGTCTTTATAGGATGATTTTCAATAATAAGGTCTGTTTTATTATTACTATTTTAACAAGTCTTTACATTCTACTACCTTGGCACATGTTTGAGATTCCACATTATGAATCAAAGCTTTTATTGCAAATTGCTGAGGATCATGGTTTCCCAATGTAACCTGAAGATAAGCATTACCTAGAGCCCTGTAAAAAACAAGATTTTATCAAGATTCCCAGAACCTACACCAGACGTAGAAAAAAAATGTCCATGTAAGGTTTTGCTGCAACAATTATAACTCGTGGGGTTTTGCACATCATGGACCAATTCTCTGACACTAGCCGGGGGCCCTACTGTTCCACCCAATTCTGACACCTGACCAGGAGATGAAGCAGCAACAACACATTGTCTCTTTGACCTACCAGATAAGCTCTCCCATTCCCTTTATTTGCCCTCTGGGCTTAACAAACTTTTTTTTTCTTACATTCAGAGGGAAAAGAGCATCACTAGGAAGATAACATTGGAATTGCTGACCTCCAGGTGATAGCAAAAACAAGCTGGCGTCAACCAAAGTCTCCAGACGCTTGTGTTGCAAGGATGGACATGCTGACCTTTGCCCAGTCCTCCTCCTACCCGCTTGTAACCTACTTTCCTTCTCCTCAAACTCTGTTTCCTTGTATTGCCCAAGGGAAACCGAGACCCACAGGTATTCCAGCAACAGAGAACATCAGGTCTCACACATTGAGGGGTCAGTCCCATAAAACTGCCCTCTATTCCCAATGTCAATCTGAAGTACAGATGCTACTTGTTCCCATCACCCCCTCCTTAGGTTTGATTGATTTGCTAGAATGTCTCACGAGACTGAGGAAACCGGTTCTCTCACTAGGTTACCAGGGTAGGAACCAACAGTCAAAAGAAGAGATACTTTGGAGGAGGTTCCTAAACAAAGGAGTTTCTCTCCATGCGCAGTTTGCGGCCCAGCATGATGGCACATGGAAATGTCCTGGTTCATCAGCCCGGAGATTCTCTGAACCCCGTCTTTGTGGCAATTTCAAAGAAGCTTCATTACATAGGCAGGATTGATTAGATCAGTGGCTATTGATGATTGGTTTACCTCCAAATTCTGATCATGTGGTTGGTTCCTGCGGCAACCAGCCCCTACCCTTAGGGACTTTTTCAAAAGGCTCTTTATTAACATAAAATCAGGTGTGGTTGAAATGGGTTCTTTGTCAAGACACTTTTTAAAAAATATATTTATTTTTATTTATTTATGCATACAAGAACTGGGCTGTAGGCCAGAGGTGTAGGGGAAGAGGGCAATAAGAGGATTCACCAGAGACAGAGTGGGGAACAGAACAGGCAGACTGAATGAAATACACTGCTGAGGGGAGCAGTGGGCGAGTCAGGAGAGGTCTGCTGCACCATGTGGGTAGCTCTCTGGCCATCCAGGAATCGAACTCGTGCTACAGAGGCTGCAGATAGTTTCACTGTGCTGTGCCTACCCCCTTGGGCCACCAGGGAGGCCCTCAAGGTGCATTTCTTAGAGCTGCTTCCCCATTGTTAAGCCACAAAAGACTGTAGGCAAAACCTTTCCATTGAATGTCCTTCTTGCCCCAAGCTCTCCCAGCCTGGCTCGGGGCTATGACTTGCAGTAATCTGCAGCACTAGCTGAGAGCAAAGATTTAACTGGGGCCTTACTGCCTCTACCCCATTGGTGATTTCCCAGGATTTTCTCAGTGCCACATAGCCTTTGTGCCCAACATGCCTTATCCGGCCTATCCCTGTCTTCAGAGTTTCCCCAGCTCCCTGGGGCATATCTCTCCAGCTGGACAACAAATTGTCATTGTTTTCCTGTTTGAGGTATTGAGCACTGGGCTGGGTCTTACTCATCTTCCCACCTCCCCAGGGTGTAGAATAGCACCTGATGTATTTATTGTAGGTGACTATATTGAGCTGACCTATCAACTTGTCTGTTTATTGTCTGCCTCACCTAGGGAGGTTGGAAGCTCATTGAGGGCAGCTGCAGTTAAACTGTATCCTCACGTCCTAACCCCATGCAATGCATAGTCATCGAGTCATCATAGGTCAACAAGTGTTTGTTGAAGAGCCTATGGCCTCCCTTTTGGGAGAGTTGATGTAAGCTACTTCGAGAGAGATGAGTCTGCTAGGCATTGGCATTGGCATTGGCAGTCTTGGGATTAGGACTCGGCTTACTGGTCAGAGCATTTATAAGGCATGCTGCTTTGACCAGAAGTTACTTTGAGAGGGGTCTTCTGAGAGGAGTAAGAAATACTGCCCAGTTCCTCCATTACTTTGAGTCAAAGGCTGGGACTGGAAGATGTAGCTAAGACAAGATTAACATCAACAAGGCTTTAGCTGCATTCTCATCTGCTGACAATCCAGGCACATGGCAAATACAGCCGTCCAAAGGTACTATAAAGGGCATACCTTTACTTCCAGACTGGAATAGCATTGCTATTCCATTTTTGGAAGCCTTTGCCTAGAGCTCCTCTTCTGGCTATAGCTCATTTCAGAAGAAATTAAGTAATAGGAATCATGATTGCAGGCATTTGGTGGTAGGACACTTTTAATTGTCTAGAGCACTTTTTGCAAAAGCAGGAAGTGATTTCCATTGCCCTACTAACTAGCTTTACATCTCAGGCAAATCCTTTCTTCATTCTGCATGTCAAAATTCACTCAGGGGCCTCCCTGGTGGCGCAAGGGGTTAAGTCACAGCACTATGAAACTATCAGCAGGCACTGCAGCACGAGTTGGATTCCTGGCCAGGGAGCTGACACACATGGCACAGCAGACCTTTCATGTCTCGCCCACTGTGCCCTTCAGCAGTGTATTTCAGTAGATCTGCCTGTTCTGCTCCCTACTCTCTCTGGTGAATCCTCTCACCTCCCATACCTCTGGCTTACACCCCAATTTTTGTATGCATAAATAAATAAATCTTTAAAAAAAGATTAAAAAAAAAAGTCAAGGGAAGTCCATATTATCTAATGATACTTTAGCCCAGTTACCAACTTGGGCCACCCCCAGTTCCAGCTCATCTCTCAGCAGTCTGCAGAGCAGCCCATACTTTTACATCTCATATTTTTGTGTCTCTGTGCTTTTCAACACTCCTGTACACCATTCTGACTGCATCAAAAACCTGGATAAGTTTTGCTATTTCCAGATATTCACCCTTTTCTAAACTTGGGGACATCACTGGAAATTTTAAGAGCTGTTCAGGAGGTCCCCTATTGTGCCTTGGGTGGCTTTGTGCTAAGTGGCAGACTCCACCCTTTTAGTCTGCTCTTTTCCAAAGTCTGTATTCCAAGAGACTCAACCTTTAGTGTTTAGTTCCTTGACTTCTCTCATAAGTGACAGACCACTCTGAGATTTTCTGTCTAGTCATCTGGTAGGTGCACACTAAAATGTATTTGTATTTAAAGCTTAAAACTGCACTAAGACTGTTGGGACAGCCTGTTGAGGGAGCATGCCAAAGAGCAGAACTAAAATTTCATTAGGGCCTCCCCGGTGGCACAGCAGTTGAGCGCTGGGCTATGAAGCTGCCCGCAGCCTCTGCAGCGCTGGTTCGATCCCCAGCCACCGGCCATGGTGCGCAGACCTCTCCCTTCAGCGCCTGCTGCTCCCCTCAGCAGTGTACTTCATCAGTCTGCCTGCTCTGTTTCCCGCTCTGTCTCTGGTGAATTCTCTCATCCTCCCGCACTTCTGACTGTACCCAGTGCTTGTATAAATAAATGAATAAATAAATAAATCTAAAAAAACTAATTAAATCTCTGAGATATCTAAGTTGTCACTCTCCCCTCGTCTACTCACTGCCTGGAAGGCAAACTGTACTAAGATGCCTAAAAGCAAGGTTTTGAAGTTAAGCATGCACGCCACAGCACATCTGACATTTCATCACAGGGCACAGATGATTTCAATGATCGGAATGAGTAAGCCATGACAGGAAGATCCTGTAATAACATACTTAAGATGTAGCTTGTATATAATTATACTTCACTTCAGCCCATTATACTTCACTTCAGATTTTGTACTTCAAAAGTGACCAGCTCTGTAATCCAGCTTCAAGTATTTTTCCAAATGTCCTCTGCAGAAGGCAGGTACATTCTACTGCAGCACAGTGGTGAAGAGCAGGGACAAGAGGCATTCAGCTCTGGGTGAAAACCTCATCTTTAACACTTCCTAGCCTTGTGTGACTTTGAGCAAGTGTGCTTCTTATAACTTGTTTTTATTTTTAATCTGTAAAATGGAATGACTAGACAAATGTTGAAGTTCACTGTGTAACTTTCCAAAGTGTATTTGATGTTGGCATTTGGAATGAAATCACAGTTGAGCCATATATTTAGAATCAGAAGCCTTACTAAATGAATTAAATCCAATATTTAGAACACCTAAACTCTATGTTTAATAAGTCAATTCTAGTTTAATCTGGTTACCCTCAAATAAACTCCTAGTCTTTCAAGCACAACCCCAAGTTAAACTATATTTAACCAATAAAAACTAAGTCACAAATGATTGTGTCATCAAAATACAGTTTGATTGGCCACTGGTACTTTTAGGCTGGGATACTTGAGCTTGCATGGCTGTTTACTCTCAGCAGAGATGGGAAGCCTGTGATTGTCCCTTTATGATTGCAAAGAACCAATGAGTTTTGGGTCCAGTGACACTCTGTTGAGACCAAATGAGCAAGCCTCTGAAAATAGGCAAGAAAACACTGCTGTGGCAATTTACCCATCAGCCCACCTCCTTGCTGTTAGTCATCTACCTTTAGTCATTTACCAGCCTTTTCAGTACAACTGACCGCAAAGCAAAATGATTAGGTGTAGTAGTATTGCCTTAAAAACATCACAACAATCTGCAAAGAGCTGATGAGACTCAACAACAACAAAGAAAAGAATCCAGTCAAAAAATGGGTAGAAGAGCTAAAAAGAAACTTCTCTGAAGAGGAAATGCAAATGGCCAACAGGCATATGAAAAAATGTTCAACATCACTTGCCATCAGGGAAATGCAAATCAAAACTACCATGAGATACCATCTTACACCAGTGAGAATGGCACATATTAAAAAAACTAGCAACAACAAATGCTGGCGAGGTTGTGGAGAAAAAGGAACTCTTCTGCACTGTTGGTGGGAGTGCAAACTGGTCCAACCACTGTGGAAAGCTGTGTGGAGATTTCTGGACCTACTAAACATAGAGCTTCCATATAATCCAGCAATTCCACTCCTAGGTATTTACCCAAAGGACACAGAAACATCAATTCCAAAGAACACCTGCACCCCTATGTTTATAGCAGCACTGTTTACAATAGCTAAGCTTTGGAAACAACCCAAATGCCCAAAAATAGATGACTGGATCAAGAAGATGTGGTACATATACACCATGGAATATTACTCAGCATTCAAAAAAGATAAACACATGCAATTTGCAGCAACATGGATGGCGCTGGAAGGGATCATGCTCAGCGAAATAAGCCAAAAAGAAAAAGAAAAATACCGGATGGTCTCACTCATAGCAGGAATCTAGAAAACTTAAATAAGGGACCAGGAAAATGAATAACTATAAGAAAGTGAAAATCAAAATCAACAAAAAACTATGAACCAGAGACACTTTTAGGGGGGCGGGGGCGGGAGGGGAGGGATTGGGGTCAGAATGGGGGGGCTGCAATTGTATGGGGAATATAACAATAAAATTTATTATAAAAAAAATAAAAATAAATAAATAGAAAATAAATAAATAAATAAATAAATATTAAAAAAAAAAAAAACATCACAACAAGCCAAGAGACTTTATTTAGATTAAAGCTGAAGAGATGATTTAGGTATAGGTAATGCATCCTTTTATTCTATTTGGTTGGAACAGTATCTTAAAATGCTTTAACAAAGAATAATCCTGTCTCTTATTGGTGTCATTGATCTCAGTCTTTTTGGAAAAAAAAAACTAAAATTTTGGTCTGTTTATAGCACTTAATAGTGATTTGTTGTAACTGAATAGGTGCTCTGGTAGAAGTTCCAATCATTTGAAATAACTTGAATCATTTTTAAATAAATTGAGTCATTAGAAAATGGAGAAGTTCATTTCAAATCAAAGCTACAAGCATTTTCCACCTCTTAAGAGGTATGGATTTGCACACTTCTTTGAGGCAGACATTCCTTTGATCTGGAAAAGATACATGACGTGTCCTTTTAGTCTAGCAAAACACAAGACCATCAACTCCTACCCACCCACCTCCATCCCATCTCCAGTATCTTCAGGACTTAATAACCATATGCTCTTTTTTTCAAACCTACTAGCCACAGACTGGCAGAACTAAATCTAGGATAGTTTACAGGCTTCCTTTCAGAGATGTTTTCCCAAGTCTGAGCCCCTCTAGTCTATATTCCTATTTCCCATCCCATTTCCCAAGTATCCTTCTCGCCTTAATACTGTCTCCTCTCTTTTAACCTGAAGTGCTGCTCCTCTCTGCAACCAAAAACTTCCATCACGCCTTTCCTGGCTACCAGCACTCCTAGATAGCCTCACCACCCCTCTTGAGCCTTTTCCCTCTGACCTTACCTTAATGAAAATCTTATTTCCCTCTGTGGACATCATTTCCTTTGCAGCCCTCTTGAATGGTGCCTACACTGTCTCTCAACACCCCACATTTCATAGGCTGGGAAGCGGGGTTGTTGTCCTTCACATGGGGGAATGCCACTTTTAAGCCATTGCTCCCTCCTGTGAGATCCATATTGTTCGACTATGCTAATGCTTCTCCATCTTGGTCCCTGTTATTGATTGAGCTTCTGGCCATGCTTCTGTAGCCACTGGAGCCTTTAGCAATGGGCTCTTATTCTTCTCTTCTATCACAAACCCCTGCTGCCATCATTCTGGGGGTTTTCAGTGTCCACATGGTCAACTTATCCATTCCCCTAGCCATTCCAGCGCTTGCTTTCCTTATTTCTGGTGATCCTTACCCCACTCAGGCACCCACTCCAATAGTCACACTTGAGATTACCTTGTAATCAGCAGAAATTTATCTTAATTCAAAGTTCTACTTTCTGATCAAAACTCTCATTGTGCTGTTTCCCCCTTATTCATCCCACAACATGTTTTCTTTTTACAGTGTAGAGACGTGGTTGGCTGTCAACCCAGATTCTGTTCTTCTTCCACACAAACCAAATCCCACCTTTTCCTACTATCTACCTGTTAAGGAATGTGACCCTATTCATCAGCTTAGGGGTAAATCTTGATTAATAGGAAATGGTGGTTTTCAAATTGTGGTTCCTGCTTTCACTTATAGGAGGAATATAGGGGAACCAAATAAGGGATCAGGAAAAACAATAACAACAACAACAATAATAATAACAACAATAAAACAAAACTAGCAGGCAAACATAAATAAGAGACATTCTGTGAGGGAGGGGGAGAAAAGCGATGAAAACAGGGGAGAGAAGAGCACAAAGGACTATGGTGATGGTTCACGGGTGAATTGGTAGTGGGAATTTTATGGGGAATACACAATGATGTAAAAGATATAAATAAAAATAAAGTATAAAAATAAATTCCTCACAAAAAAAACCTAAACAAATAAATTTTGATAATTAAAAAAAAAGAATTAGAATCTTTTTTTTTTCTTGAGTGGAATGGGGATCAGAGGAAGGAGAAAAAAACGTTTTTGCATGTGTCTGTTATAACTTGACAAAAACCAGTATTTGGACAATTTCAAATGTATTGAACATTTTGTGTGAGAGATTGATAAGAGACGGTAAGATCGATTTTAACTTCATTAAAAAAAAACAAGGGAAAAGTCTAGTGCTGTGATTCCTGCTTATATATAAAATATTACCTTTTACACAACTTTATCCTTTACTCAAATATCTATTAAGACCTTCTGCTCACCCTATTTTCCCTGTGTTCTTCCCCCTAAGGCAAACAAACCACTCCCTCCTTCTTTCACTATTCCAATCAGCTCCTCTCAGAGGGCTCTCCCCTCTTCTGTAGCGGCCTGCTGGGTTTCACCCAGCACCTCAGGACCTAACAACCCAACGGAGGTGAGGGGCCCACCCAGCAACCTGGCTCAAGTTCCAGGAGCACAGAGCCCAGAGTTTCCACTCCTGCTGGTCCTAAAAATATACCAACCACTGGCAGGTGGCTAGGCTATTTTCAACCTTGGGGGCCTTAGGAATCAAGGGATTCATGCCAGGCCAGGAAGCAAAAAGCCAACCCTGGCTGGTGGGCTTCAGATAAAAACAGCCCTCTTGAGGCATGAGTTCAATTGATTCTCAGTGACCTATTTACTGGCCTTGGCCTTGCCAGTTGTTTCCCTTTTTACGCTCAAACACATTTTCCATTTCCACTGGAAAACATGGACCTGGGACAACATATGTAGATATTGGAAGGAGAGGGTGGGAGGCCTGAGAAACACTGTTTTCCAACTTGCCCAACTTCATGCCGTTCTCAGGTTACAGAGGCCCTCTGAAGTATTTGGAGCTGGGAATTTTTCTAGTTTCAGGCTTAAACATCATGCATGAATAGAGAGTGGGTCATGGGGCCTGCTTCTTCTGGCAAAATTGAAGTAGCATTATCATCCCCATTTCATAGAGGAGGAAACCTGAGGAACAAAGAGGTTAAATGACTTGTCCAGCTAGAAAGTAACCACCAGCCAGACCAGGATACAAACTCAGGTCTGCCAGACACTCAAGCTTCTGCTCTGAATCTTTGGCATTTCCAAAACTGGGGCCTTCAAGTTTTCTCCCAGAACTGTATTAAGTGGATGACTTAATTATTTTAAGTGGGAAATTAACTTATATATAACCAAGTACTGTCACATAATTTCAGCATCAGAATTTGAATTTCTATTTACAATGACCATAGTATCAAAGAGTGCTCTTTTACTTGTTCTGGATCCAAGAGAAAGGAACAGAGGTGAACCGCATGCATAAATAATGTATTTGCTTCAAATGAAGGCAGATAATATAGCTAATTCATAGCAAATGTTTTAACAATGCCCATACAGTGTTCACATTGGGAAAAGTGATTTAGAGTCAACAAAACACTATCATTCATCATATTGAATTCATCTCAGTGTTTTGAATTTTATTGATTTTGTGGTTTTGTTTGCATTCAATATGCAAAATCATTCTGGTTTATAGTTGTTCAACTACTATAAGCATAAGGAATTTATATCATGCAACACTGGAGGTCTAAAGGAATTTTTTCCCCAATGGTATGCACACTCTGCTTCTGCTTGAGAAACTTGCTGTATAGGTCATCGAGGACGGTAAAGAGCTGTATGACTGTCTGGAATTTGTGTTATTGGAATTTTGTTTTTGCTGCTGTTATTACCTTGGAGATATCGCAAGGGTTCCAGGTGACTCTGGCCTCAACCTCTGGTGCATGTGTGCTGTGAAGCTGTGGCTTTTTGGCATTCGTTGACTACTCAGTCTAGTTACTGTATTTTGTAATTTGCGTTTTATGCCATCACTACTAAATTGTACTATTTTCTCAAAACAAAATTGATATAGTGAAGACCTTAATGGGAGAAATGAGAAAGAGTTCCTATTTTCTTTCACTTCCTGTAAATTGACTGTTACCTCCTTTCTCTCTACTTCTATTTCCTTTCAAACCTGAACAAAAGGTGGTGCAGAATGATTTTCTACTCCCACCCTCCTCAAAAAGAAAGAAATGGAGCCAAATCAAAAGTTCTTAAAGAAGAACCAGAAGGCCCCAATCCATCCCAAGAGTAAAGGGAACTGTTGGCGGCAGCAGAGACTGGAACTCCAGTTTTGGGTTTACAATTGATAAGTTCTATGATCTTGAGCTAGCTTACTACCTTATAGGTGAATTGCGGACAAGATAATATTTCTGATCTCACCAAGTTGCAGTGAAGATTAAAGCAAAGGTGATCATACCTGTATGTCATCTAAGTAGTTTCTACCACAAAGGAAATTGCTCAGGAAGCTCTCATCAGGCCTCCCTGGTGGCTTAGGGGTTAAGTCTCAGCCTTAACACCACTAGGACCTGAGTTCAATCCCTGGCCAGGGAGCTAACCCACATGGCACAGCAGACCTCTCCAGTTTTGCCCGCTGCTCCACTCAGCAGTGTATTTCAGTCAATCTGCCTGTTCTGTTCCCCACTCTGTCTCTGGTGAATCCTCTCACCTCCTGCAGCTCTGGCTTACAACCCAGTTCTTCCACGCAAAAATTTAAAAAAAAGGAACCTTTCATCATATCATCTTCAAATCTCTGCCCCGATAACTCTGTAGGAATGTTTTATTCCTTACTACTTCCTTCTGACCACAGAGCCTCTTTTATTTTTTTCTGTCCTTGTTCTTTCAGGGCAGATACATGGGAAAATGCTTAAGATATATGTTAAGCCAAAAAGAAAAAAGAGGGGAAATAAAAATGCATGTGCATAGAGCTTGCAACCAGGGCTGGGATTTTGTCTTACTCACCTCTGCATATTCAATCCCTAGTACGAGGAGGGCTTGGTATGTGGTCTGGACTAGCAAATACAGTCATGTGTCACCTAACGAGGGACCACCTATAAGACACTTGTCCCAGCAGGCTCTACTATATATAGGTTAGTTGGGTAGTAGGTTTGTGGAAGCACACTGACATTCGTACTGCCACAAAATTACCTAACCACGAATTTTTCAGCAGCACATGACTGACTGTACCTGTTGAAAGAATAGATGAACACTGGAAAAATCTGGAAGCAGTTGAACAAGGATTGAAGGAAGCATCTGGATGTGAAAAATATTCGGATTGGGTCAGAGTAGAGGATCTTTGTCTTTTTCTCTTTCCCTTTTACTCTCTCACTCACTCCCTTCTTTCCTTCTAGCCTTTCCTTCAATCCCTCTCTGAAAAATGTTCATGTTATATTTGCAATAAAAACATGGAAGAATAAATACTTTGTGTTTGCCTTACAGAAAAATGCACATTAAATATTTCAATAAGGCACACAAAAGAAACCGTGCACGTGTTATTAAATTATAATCCAGCACTAAGCAGGCTTTACTGGGAATGTTCCTTGGTGCTTTTATTGTGCTGTAAGGAGGAAATATTCAGAACACTTTGAAGTATTCATGCTTATCAAATAAACATAAAAGAAAGGGGCGATTTGGCAATGCGTGAAATGGCATGCATGCCTCAGCAGGTCAGCCTATTAAGGCTGCTGTAGAGATCCTGACAGTGAGTTAACTAGAAGTTGTTCTTGAAATAATTTACTTATGGTGTATAGACAATCGGCCTTACTCCAAGTTTTATATTTAGATTCTTGAAGTTTTCAATGTGCCTTGAAAGAGCTCAACCAGGTTTTTTGGTAAGAAAACTAGGCCCTGCTTTGGGAAGTGCTTTGCCCAAGGTCACATTTGTGTTTCTATCCCTCGGCATCTTCATCCCAGTCATTCCCTACACTTGCATAGCACCTTAGAGTTTTCCAAGTGTCTCCACATACCTTGCAGTGTCTCAGGTTCTCCATGTGTCAATTGGGAATAATTGTGAGCATCGCCTCCTTCAGGAGTATTGTAAGAATTAAATGAGTTAACGTAGGCTTCAGTGAGTGTTAGCTATTATTATTACCTTTATTGTGATAATTACTATCTTGTGGCGTCTTCCACAGCCATGGATGGGAGGCAGCAGAGGCCATCAGTTCACCTGTGAGCACACTGAAAGACAAACGGATCAAATAGTTCCTGTGGAGTGTAAGTGACAGTCACCTCTAGAATGCTGGTATTCTGCCACCTGTGCATTGGCCAACACCTGCGAGATCTTCCCAACTCTACAGTTCTGTGGTTTCTACAGCAAGGAGTTTCATGTCAGCCTTTTAAAAACTTTCAGAGTTTTCTGTCTTAGAAAACCAGAAAGTAGGGCCTCCCTGGTGGTGTAAGGGGTAAAGTATCAGCACTATGAAGCTATTGGGCAGCACTACAGCACGAGTTTGATCCCTGGTCAGGGAGCTTGCCCACCTGGCCCAGCAGACCTCTCCAGTCTCACCCACTGCTCCCCTCAGCAGTGAATTTCAGTGCAGGATTTGCCTATTCTGCACCCTACTCTGTCTCTGGTGAATCCTCTCACGCCCTGTACCTCTGGCCTATAGTCCAGTTCTTATATGCACAAATAAATAAATCTTTAAAAAAAAGAAAAGAAAAGAAAACCAGAAGGTAGCACGGGGGTGGAGCTCACCCTGGGTGACGCCTGAAGGCAGCAGCTTCCTTGTACTAATGAAACAGCAGGTCCCACCTGCTGTGTTGGCTGTGTGCAAAGTCACCCATGTGTGCACGTCTCCCCGCCCTCCCAAGATGGGAAAATAAAACAAGTGCAACTACCATTGCATTCAGCAAGTATCTACCACAGAATGAGCATGAGATAGAAGTTGATTGCCTGGGTCAGAGCTATGCAAGAGCTGGGATAGTTATGGACTTTATGGGAAACCTGTAAGGATTTTCAAAAACAATTTAAATGTGATTTTGACTTGACATGCTGTCTTCATAACTTAACTTTGATATTAGCTGTAACACCGCTACCACCACTGCTACCAATAGCTGCCTTTTACTGAGTCATTAAAACATGCTAACATGCTACATGCCTTTTAAAAGGCATTAACTCATCTAATCACCGTAACAAACCTAGGAGGTAGGTACTTAATTATCTGCATTTTAGGTGGGAATTTATAATAATAATGAGTAGCTGCAGCTTCTTGAATGTTGTAGGGGAGCAAAAATCTGACACCCCAAAATATGTCTTTTTGGCTAAAGGATGATTTCATCGGAGAGGCTCTGAAGGGTGGTGGCTGCTGTTGAAAACTATGTTTACATATCAAGTTCTGTAGGGAAACCAAATCTACTTATCTCTTTCAACAGAAAAGACAGAACTGTCTATGTTTGCCTACCATGTGTTCCCCATAACCTTCCTAACTGAACTTCCCTTTCTACCCCCACCCCACAAGTCTTTCTGTCTTAGCTAAATTACTAAGATCATGTCTAAAGCCACAGTGGGCAAGTTGTTCAGTCATGCTGGATCTCTCCTGTGTACACAGGAGGTATACAGGTTATCATTAGACATGGCAGCCCACAGGAGGGGTATGGGATCATTTCCTTTGTCTCCTGAAAATGTCTAACAGCTCAGACAGATGACTTGCCAAAGTCTTACTAATTATTAAGCATCAAACCCAGAGGTAGAGTTCATTGGGGGGCTACATAAATAAACATCACTTAAAAAATGTGAAAGACACTGAGAAGTGTATGGGTACTTTCATCCTCCTAATTGCTGAGTAGTGTTTCATGATATGGGTGTATGTTTAACCATTTAAAAGGTGAGGGGCATTTTGGTTACTTCCAATTTGGGGCTGTTAGGAATAATAAATCTGCTACTTCATTTCTCTACCAAAAACAAACAAACCTGCATTTATTGTCTATATCAGCGCCTCCCTGGTGGCTAGGGGTTAAGTCTTAGCACCATCACTGCGATGGCCTGCGTTCTATCCCCAGCCAGGGAGCTAATTTAACCCACATGGTGCAGCAGACCTCTCCTGTCTCACCTGCTGCTCCTCTTAGCAGTGAATTTCAGTAAATCTGCCTGCTCTGCTCCCCACAGTCTCTGGTGAATCCTCTTACCCTCCTGCACCTCTGGCCTACACCCCAGTTCTGCTATGCAAAAATAAAAAAATAAATAAATGTTGTCTACATCAGGGATCTTCATCCTGGCATCTCAAATCATGGTGTCAGAAGTATGAGAGTTGTATAAAATAGTAAAGAAAGACACAGGAGAAGAACTGTAGGTCTTTCTGGTTCTTTCTTCCTGGAGAACCTTGACACTAATACAGCCACCAAAGCCCACTGTCATAATAGATAACAGATAAAAGTGAAAGTATTGGGCCTCCCTGGTGGCGCAAGGAGTTAAGATGCAACCTATGAAGCTGTCTTCAGCTGCTGCAGCACGTGTTCAATCCCCAGCCAGGGAGCTACCCACATGGCGCAGCAGAACTCTCCTGTCTCGCCTGCTGCTCCCCTCAGCAGTGTGTTTCAGTCCGTCTGCCTGTTCTGTTCCCCGCTCTGTCTCTGGTGAATCCTCTCACCACCCCTCCACACCTCTGGCCTGTACCCCAGTTCTTGTATGCATAAATGAATAAATCTTTTATAAAAAGTGAAAGTGTTTTAGCTGTAACAGGGCTGAGTGAGCTCAGAGTTCCCTTTTCCCTCTGAGCTCCAGAGCTTTCATGAAAATAATTTATCCTTGTAACCACTTAGCTTTTAAATTCCATAAATTTGTTCCTTTTTCTGAGAAAGAAGGTATAAATTGAAAAGTAAAAAATTCCAGTGTATCCATTTACCTCCAAATCCATTTATATTAGTATTCTATTTCTGTTACAACAAATCACCACAAAGTTAGTGGCTTAAAACAACACTGATTGATTATCTTACACTTTTTTTTCATTTTAGCAGTTTTTAATGAAAGTTGTACGTAAGATTTTCTTGCATCTTCTCAATCATTTCTTCCTGGTATTTGCCCTTTCCAGTTCTTATTTGGTGAGAGTTGGCTTTTCGTGTCTCTTTGCATCTGTGTCCAGTTTTAGTCTAGAAACACCTTTCATGTTTCTTGCTCTGGCCATAGGTCACAAGGAAATGAACTTCAGCTTGGTCACAGGCACTCTAGTGATGGCGGCAACTGCTATCTTCCGGTGTGCTAGGACGGAAGACCAAAATGGGTGTCTCTGAGCTAAAATCAAGGTGTCAGCTTATGTGTTCCTTCTGGAGGCGCTAGAGAGACTCTGTTCACTTGTGTTTTCTGCTTCGAGAGAATCCTTGCTTTCTTTTTGGTTGTTTCTTTTTCATCTTTGTTTGGAAGCCCTTTCTTTTCCTTGGTTCTTTGCCTCTTTCTTCACCTCCCAAGTTAGCAGCCGAGCAGCTTCAACTCTCTCTGATTCTGACCCACTACTCTCCTGCCTCCCTTTACACTAACAAGCCCTCCTCCCCTGTGATTACACTGGGCATGCCTAATCATCCAGGACAGCCTCCCCCATCTCAAGGTCAGCTGACTAGCGATCTTAATTCCACCTACAGCTCCAGCTCCCCCTTGCTGTGTACCATAGCATCTTCACAAGCTCCGGGGACCGAACATGAACCTCATCAGGGAAGGACATCATTTTATCAACCATACATTCCTTAGTGGTAACCACTGATGTTTTTTCCAGAAATATTTTATGTACATACACCTATTCATTCACATGCAATCTTCACAAATCAGGCACCCAAGCACATGTTCTTAAATTCAATATTGCTCTACTGCTTTCTTTGTCTTCAATTAATTTATTTAAAAAATTTTATGTCATCTCCTATAGATTCATCTACTTTTTTTTTTTGGTCCACTTCAACAAGAGGAGTCTTATTACCTTGAACCATAGAGGTCATTGGTTACAGTAAAAATATCCATCAGGTATGGGTCCCTGCTTCAAGAGTTCAACAGTCTCAGCCGACAATGCAACCTTCACTGAGCATGCAAAAGGATAGGAATCAAAGCCGGCACTGAGGATTAAAGTAGCATGTCTGATTCCAGTGACAAGGCTTTACTTTCTTCAACTATTTTTTCTTTACAATCAAAAAGGAAATATGCACATTGTTAAAAATAATTCAGAGTATAAAAGCATGCAAGGAGAAGAGCGGGTCTCCTCACCACAGGCCCACAAACCTAGTATTACTAATTGATCTTGTGTGACCTTCTTGAATTGTTTTTTTAAAGATTTATTTATTTATTTATTTATACAAGCACTGGGTACAGTCAGAAGTGTGGGAGGGTGAGAGAATTCACCAGAGCCAGAGCAGGGCAGAACAGGCAGAAGGACCGAAGTACACTGCTGAGGGGAGCAGCGGGCGTGGCAGGAGAGGTCTGTGGCGCCATGTGGACCCTCGCCAGTGGCCGGGGATCAAACCGGCACTGCAGAGGCTGCGGGCAGTTTCGCAGCCCAGTGCTCAAGTACTGCACCACCGGGAGAGGCCCATCTTGAATTTTTTTGTGCATATACAAGGACGTATGTATCTATTCTTTTGAAGGTATGACTACAAAGAGAATCATAGTATATATTTAATGCTCTGTGAAAGTTGTTCCTTAAAAACCCTTTCTTACTTTAATTGTAGACTCATGTGCAGTTGAAAGAAAACCAGAGTCCACATACCCTTCACCCAATTCCCCCCAGTAGGTCACATCTTGCATAACTATAGAACACTGTCACAACAGGAACTGACAGTGAAACAACCCACTGACCTTATTAAGATTTCACCAGTTTTACATGCACACACATGTGTGTGTATTAGGTCTATATAATGTTATCATATGGGTAAATTTATATGTTCACCACCACAGTCAAGACACAGAACAGGGTCTCCCTGGTGGTGCAGGGGTTAAAGTCTCAGCGCTATCAGGCTATTGACAGCCACTGCAGCATGGGTTCAATCCCCGTCCAAGGAGCTGAACCTCATGGGGTAGCAGACCTCTCCTGTCTCGCCTGCTGCTCCCCTCAGCAATGTATTTCAGTAGATCCACCTGTTCTGCTCTCCACTCTGTCTCTGGTGAATCCTCTTACCCCCTGCACCTCTGGCCTGCACCCCAGTTCTTGAATGCATCAATAAATAAATCTTTTAAAAAAAGACACAGATCAGTTCCACCACAAAGACCCCTTATACTACACCTTTTAACCACAATCCCCTCCCTCCATCCTCCAACATCCTTAAACCCTAGTGACCACAACTCTATGTTCCATTTCGATTATTTTGCCTTCTCAGAAATCTTAGATAAGTGGAATCATGCTGTATGTAACTCCTTGAGCCCATTTTTCCCCTGGAAAAAAATCTCTGGAAATTCATTCAATGTTATGCATACTGGCACTTCTTTCCTCCTAATTGCTGAGTAGTGTTCCATGATATGGATGTATGTTTAACTATTTAAAAGGGACATTTTGGTTGTTTCCAGTTTGGGGCTATTATGAATAATTTATCTTCTCCTTCATTTCTCTAAGGAAAAACCCTTCATTTATTGTTTATATCGGGGATCTTTATTCTGGGGTCCATGATCTCTTCAGGACTCAATTAACTTCCTAAAATTATATTTAAAATGTGCCTTTTTGTGATGGCCTGTTTCCCATTGGTTCCAATTCTGGGCAGGGTTACAATGTTTGAGGACACTGCAAATAAATGCCCTGACCTGTTGCTCCATTTCTCTGTACAAGGGCAAATAGTTTCTCTGCTTCCTGCTTATGCAACCATGTCAGGGTTTATCCTGCCAGTGGACTAGATAGCTAAAATTTCCTCTACCTTAGGAGTAAAGAGTAGGAAGTCCAATTTGGCCTTGGGGACCATCACAGTTTTATCATTAGCAAAGCTTTTAACTTTGTTTTTGATTTATGTATATGTTTCTCTCTATTAGTTCAGATCCCCTAGGGGAGGGATGTGATTAATTAGCTCAAAGGTTCCATTACAATACACACACAGCCCCCCCCCCACACACACACACATACACAATCCTGAAGAACTTACAGATAGGCCCATAGCCCTTATCTAGGACTCAAGTTCTTCCTAAGCCTCCCCACACTACTTTCCATAGCAAACCCTCTGCTACAATCAGACCAGTCCACCCATCTTTATTTGAGCCATTGGACTTTGGAGCTCTACTGGGCCATTTTGTCTGCCTGAGATCCTCTTCCCAACCCTCTCTACCATATTTCGAAGTCAAGTTCCTTACAAAGCCACATCCCTCTTTGTAAAAAGTCTCCTGGCCATTCCAGCACGGAGTGAGAATGTGTTTGTCATTGGTAGTATAAGTTAAGGTTAACTTTCTCTTTCTTTGTCTATATGTCTGTTCTCCCCACAACTAGACTTGTGAATCCTTGGAGAGCACAGATCACATTATCTCTCAGTCTCTTTAAAGCTCAGCAGGAGTTAGAATCACAATATATATTGATATTTGTGGCTAGAGTTGATCTTTTCTTATTCCTCCATTTGGAGAGCTGATTTCCCAAATGAGTGCTTTTAAGAGTGTGAAATTGCTTTCATTCGCCATTAATGATAGCAATAGACTGTCTTCTAAAAATGCATTGACAACTTCCATTGGTTAAGCACTTACCGTTGTATAGGCACCAGGCTTTATTGGATTCACCCATTGACTCCTCATTCAACCCTTTCAGAGATGAAGAAATTGAGATTCAGAAAAGTTAGGTAATTATTTAAGGTCCATCAGCCCATGAGTAGCAGGGCCAGGCCTCAACCCACATTTGTCTGAACTTCGAAGCACTGTTTCTCAACTTCTGCTGCACAACACAGGCACCTGGGGAGCCGTAAAAAACATGCCAGGCTTCCACCCCCAGAGACTCTGATGTAATTGGCATGGGTTGCAGCCTTGGCTTTGGGAATTTTAAAAACTCCCTGGGTGATGCAAATATGCAGCCAGGGCTGGGCTCTTAATTTCTACATTTCTCAGTCTCCAGTATGGGGAACAGTGTCAGTGAGAACATCTGCTTACTAAATTAATTCAGTCCAAGCCAGAACTCGAAGCCAGAGAAAATCAGGTCCGCCTCAGAGTACCCAGATACTTGCTGATGAGGGGCAGGACAGTAAGTCAATTATATGGGACTCTCCAATGACAATGCTGTCAGCTGGAGACTCCAGCTGATATCTGACTTTTACAGACACCCTGTCTGCCCCAGATGGGCACTTGTTTGTTTACTCAATAACTGCTAAGTGAAATTTTGGGCAAGTCCTCCTTTTCCATAGTGTCGAGCCTGGAGAGCTTGAAATATCTAAATGCTAGCTCCAGAGTCCACTGCCCATGACTCCTAACCTTGGTGACTGACCACCTTGCTTCACCTGTCTTCCCAGTATACTTGAAGGTAAATGGACATTGGAACTTTTGGGGAAGCATTGGGGACTCCTTCTTATACATGCTTTCAGAGGCATTGTGGAATTCTTCCCCAAGAGCAACCAGCCTTCCCTTCAATTTCTGGACTCTGGAGCTATGCACCAATTTATATGTTTGGAAACTGAATAAAGGATCATGATTTTCCATTGCAGTGACTGACATTAGCCTTTTACTCCCCAGTTTTAAATTTCTAGGGGACATACAAGTCAGCTATCACCTTAGTTCACTACCCATCTCTCTTAGCCTTAAGAATACCATGTCTATTAACCATTGTTACAAATTTTTGCAGGTCAAGCATTTCAGTTGCTACTCCAGCCCTGTGGCCTGTAACGGTCTGCTTGGCTGACATAACAAAGTACCAGAGATTAGATGGCTTAAACATCAGAATTTTGTTTTCTCACAGTCTGGAGGCTAGAAGTACAAGACAAGCTATTAGCAAATTTGGTCTCCTTACCTCCTCTTCTCATTAGGACACCAAATCCTATGGGATTAGAGCTCACCAGTGTGACCTAATTTGACCTTAATTATCTCTTTAAAGGCCCTTTCTCCAAATACAATTGAATTCTGAAGTCCCAGAGATTAGGACTTCAACATTTGAATTCGAGGGGGGACACAATTCAGCCCATGACATGGTCCATTATGATAATTCCCATCTTGCCTAAGTGAGCTAAAGATCATCAGCTTCTGCTATACCAGAACCCTATCATCCCCACTGATACTAGGGGACCCAGTTTTACCACAGCATCTCCTACTGATATTCCTGGTCTGAAGAAGGCAATTATTGCTGATCTTCTCAAAAAACCTGGTGTCCCTGCTTACCAATGCATTCCTGTTGAAGGAATATGTTCTGGGCTTTCCCAGGGAACCCAGCCTAGTGGTAGTTTATCTGGGCTCACACTGTAACTCCATTCTAATGTTGCCACAGCTCTGACACCTTGAACTTTCAGATTCTTTCCTCGATATCAAATCAATTCTGATGTCCACTTCATTTATTGTAAATCACCGTTTGTCCTCTCCACTCCCCCATTCCATAACTCTGTTGTCATTCCAGCAGCACATAATATTGGTTCCATGGGTCCTTGCCAGGATATAAACCCTGGTCATGGGAAAGACTCCTATGTCAATGAGTTTTCTCCTTCCCATCCTACATTTACATCCAACTTACACTGATAGCATATAGTGACAAGATCAGAGGGGGAAACATTTAGAATTTCAGAACCCATATTATATTCAGTGATGTCACCAGCCTTAGTTTGGGCCCGAGGTTAAGACTGAAGTAGTAGCAGCTCTGAGCCCAGAGCAGAGGACTGCGTTATTTCCTCACCCCAAAACAGTTTCCGAATGAACCACCAGGGGGCAACAGCTACACTGTTTTAGTAAATTCTAAATATTTTTACTTTTCCCATTCTTACATATATTTTATACATGCATGATTATGCAATTGATTGTAGGAAATAAAAAAGCCACATGACCTTGAGGTGGTGTTGGGTCTTTGATCACTCCTCAGGGACCCTTCCCCATCTTTTCTGCCTTTTTGTTAATGATGGCACCAACCTCGAGGACTGGACTAAGGTGGTACTCCCTCTACCCTGCCTAGCCCTTCTCAATTTGGCATCCTCCACAATTGTGTTGGGTAGAAAATTTGGTGTCTGCATGTTATGGGTCAAATAGCACCCCCCTCAAAATTCATATGTTGAAGTTCTAACCCCTAATACCTAATAATATGGCTGTCTTTGGAGGTAGGTCTTTTAAAGAGGTGGTTCATGTTAAGTGCAGTTATGAAGGAGAATTTTAAACCAATATGACTGGTGCTCTTATAATAGGAAATTTGGACTGTCTGAGAGACAGCAAGGATGGGCATGCAGTGGGAAGATTACATGAGGACAGAGCGAGAAGGTGGCCATATGCAAGCCAAGGAGAGAGGCTTCACAAGAAATGAACCTATGGACACTTGGTCTCTGACATCTAGCCTCCAGAACTGTGAGGAAAACTTTCCGTTCAGCCACCCAGTCTGTGATATTTTGTTATGGCAGCCCAGACAAATATGCTATGTGACTTAACCTTTTTTTCTCTCTCTGTCTCTGTCACTCTATATAATATATCCAATATACATATACATATATATATACATAAACATGCATAATATGCATGTTCATATATTATATATAGTTACAATTTAATATGATTTTTGTATCCTGTTCTTTTCAATAATTCTGTATCATATTTATCCTGTGCTAAAATTTTCTGACAAGATATGATGTTTAATGTTTGCATATCTAAGTCTGTGTCTATACCATAATATAACAAACATTCCCAAGTTGAACAATATTAATTTATTTCCAATTATTTTGATGTTATAAGTAATGCTATAATAATCATGTCCCTATACATTTACCTGTTGTGTTCATATTTTAGGTAGATTAGATTTCTACAAACAGATTTATTATTATTATTATTTCAAAGACATGAAAATTCTCCAGACTCTAGGTAGATGTCCTCAAGTTGCTTTCCAGAATGGTTATATGAGTTTCCACTTCTGTTAATAGAGTGTAAGAGAGACCACATCATTACCACCCCCACTGAAAGTAATTATCATTATTTCATAACCATTGTATCTAATAAACAAAAAGGTATCTGATAATTTGTTATTTCCATTTCTTTGATTGTTAACAAACTATAACCTTTCTGATATTTTCCTTACTATTTTATCTTCATAATCTACTAATTAACTTTACATAAATAGTCCTATTAAAGAAACCATATTTGTATGAGATCTTTATGAATTGAGCGCAGTAAACATTTGTAATGTTTTGGAAAAGTTTTTTTCAATTTCTTTCATTAAATTTCTTTTGATGTATATGCATTTCAAAATGTCAACTCATCAAAATTACCAGTGTTGTCTGTTTTAGTTATGGTGTTGTTTTACTTAAAAAATTTTTTTTTTCAGAGACAAGATAAATATTTACCTTATTCTCTTATATTTTCTTGTGGTTCAAAAATATTTTTAATTGCTTTATAACAAACATACAGAAGTAAGAACAAATCTTAAGAGTACAGTCCATGAATTTTCTAAAGTTGAGTCCTTCTGTATAAGCAGGTCCCAGATTAAGAAACAAAATATTACATATACAGACACCAAATTACACTGCTGTACAACTGAAACATATATAACATATATAATGTTATAAACCAATGTTACTGCAATAAAAATTAATTTTAAAAAGAAGCAGTGTAATGCCAACCCCTCAGAAGTCCTACTCTTGCCTCCTTCTAGTCCCTCTAGTAACCTCTGCTGATTTCTAACACAATAATTTTGACCTTTATATCAAAAAGAGTGAGACCGTATGTATTCTTTTATGTTTATCACTTTCTCCCCAATTTATGTTTGTGAGTGATCTACATCCTGTGTGTAGTTGTACATTGATCCTTATGCTAGTAGATATAATAGTATTCCATTATATCATTAGAGATAATTTATCTATTCATTCTATGTTTCATGGGCATTTAGGTAAGTTTCCCATTTGGGGCTATTACAAATGTGCTGCTATGCATATTCTTGTACATGTTTACTGGTAAACATATGCATGCATTTCTATTAGGTATAGACCTTGGAGCAGAAGTCTGGGTTAAAGGATATACATTTGTTCAGATTTTTTTTAAATGCTTGCATAAATTTATACTGCCACCATGAAAGCACAGCCATGCATGCTTAACAACAGGGTTACATTCTGGGAAATGTGTCATTAGGCAATTTTGTCATTGTGCAAAGTGAGAGAGGGTAATTACACAAACCTAGATGGTGGAGCCTACAACACACCACTTAGGTTCTATGTATAATCTATTGGTCACCCGTCATATGCATAGTCTGACACTGACCAAAAGTTCTTTAAAAGGTGCACAACTGTATGATAATTCTAGAAAACACCTGGTCTTTTCTGTCATTTTCAATCTAAACCTCCTGGTGAGTAGGTGGTAGTATCATGTTGTGCTTTTAATCTGTATTTCCCTGATGAGTAATGAAGTGAAGTATTTTTTCATATATTTACTGACTATCTGGAAATATCTGTTTACATATTTTGTCCATGTTTCTACTCTTTTGTCAGGCTTTTTCTTATTTATAATTACTTTTTAAAGCATTCCTTACATATATTTGATATAAGTCCCTTGTAGATTATGTGTATTGCAATTTTCTTCTCTTATTGTATAGATTATCTTTAACTTTATTAACAGTGTCTTTTGGTAAACATATATTTATGATCTTAACATAGTCTATTTTTTTCCTGTAAAGTTTGGACATTGAGTATCTTTATTTAAGAAATCTTTGCCCACCTTATGATCATGATTATGAAGATATTCACCTAAAAGCTCTACTGCTTCACCTTTCACATTTAGATCAGCAGTTCACCTGCAATTAATTTTTATATATCAAAAACAATAAAGGTCAAGACTCACTTTTTTCCCATTTGGATTTCTAATTAACCCAGCACCACCTATTGAAAAAAGACATACTTTTTTTTTTCCTATTGACAGATGAATGGATAAAGAAGGTGTGGTATATATATACAGAATGATGTACTTACTCAGCCATTAAACAAAAAAGATGAAATCTTCTCATTTATGACAACATGGATGGACCTAGAATGTATTATGCTAAGTGAAATCAGTCAGACAAACAAAGACAAATACCATGATTTCACACATATGTGGGAGAAAAAGAAGCAAAGCAAATGAACAAGTAAAACAAAAATACTCTTAGTTTCTTTTTTTTTAGAGATTTATGTATTTATTTATTTACTTATTTTATTTATGTATACAAGCACTGGGTACAGTCAGAAGCGCGGGAGGGTGAGAGAATTCACCAGAGCCAGAGCGGGGAGCAGAGCAGGCAGAAGGACCGAAGTACACTGCTGAGGGGAGCAGCAGGCGGCAGGAGAGGTCTGCGCGCCATGTGGGACCCTCCTCCGGTGGCCGGGGAGCAGCCGGGGATCGAACCGGCGCTGCAGAGGCTGCGGGCAGCTTCGCAACCCAGCGCTCAACCGCTGCGCCACCAGGGAGGCCCACTCTTAGTTTCTTTTTTAAAAAAAGATTTTATTTATGCATACAAGAACAGGGGTGCAGACCAGAGGTGCAGGGGTGAGAGGATTCACCAGAGACAGAGTGGGGAGCAGAACAGGCAGATCTACTGAAATACACTGCTGAGGGGAGCAGCAAGACAGGAGAGGTCTGCTGCACCATGTAGATCAGCTCTCTGGCCAGCGATGGAACTTGTGCTGCAGTGGCTGCAGATAAGTTCATAGTGCTGCTTAACCCCTTGCGCCACCAGGGAGGTGCAAATACTCTTAGCTTCTAAGAACAGAATGGTGGTTACCAAAGGGAAAGTGTAAGAGTAAAACAGATAAAGGTCATATGTATGACAGTGGGTATAGACTAGACTTTAAGTGGTGGTCATAATGAAGTATATGCAAATGTTGAAATATGATACTGTACACCTGAAACTAATATAAAGCTATATACCAATGTTACTGCAATAAAAATGTAATAAATTAAATTAAATATCAAAAACAAAAGAAAAAGAGATACTTTCTTCAATGTACTATCATGTCATAAATTGCGCTATTTTATCTATGTAGGTTTGTTAACAGACTCCCTATTCAATTCTATTGGTCAACTATTGTCTATCCTCATGCAAATATTATACTGAGCTAATTATTGTAGCTGTATAATAAATAGGTCTTGTTATCTGGTGGTGTAAGTCATCCAAGAGAAGGTTGCCTTGGTTATTCCTGGTCTTTTTCAGGTCCCTGTACATTTTAGAAGTAACATGTTAATTTTCACATGCATATAAACAACTGAAGTTTTCTTTGGGTTTGTATGGTCTCTACACATTTATTTTGGGAGAACTGATAGCTTCCAAAGTCTCATTTTAATAGAGATTTTATTATCATTTAGGTATGGTAAGGCTCACAGAGCAGGCGATGATTGCCATGGAAAAGGTAGCTTGCTATAGTTCCCAAGAAGAGAGTGTGAGCCATGCCACAGGGGCCACGCAAGGAATCTGGGGTTAGTCCAGAGGCAGAGGGAGTGGGGTAAATGGTGAGCAAGAACCTTTACCGTGGGCCTCCCCTGTGGCGCAGCGGTTGAGCGCTGGGTTGCGAAGCTGCCCGCAGCCTCTGCAGCGCCGGTTCGATCCCCGGCCTATGGGCGAGGGTCCCACATGGCGCACAGACCTCTCCTGCCGTGCCTGCTGCTCCCCTCAGCAGTGTACTTCGTCAGTCTGCCTGCTCTGCTCTCCTCTTTGGCTCTGGTGAATTCTCTCACCCTCCCGCTCTTCTGACTGTACCCAGTGCTTGTATAAATAAATAATTGTTTAAAAAAAAAACCCTTTATTGTGATCTCCACAGGAAAGGCTGGGTAAGACCAGTAAGTAAGTAAGCAGGTTGAGGATTGGCTAGTTTGAATCATTTCAGTGGGCTCTGGAACATAAGTGTTGTTCGCAGCTGTCTAGTGCCTGGCCCTGAGGTGATTATGGCAGATGGATAGTGGCCCCAAAGTATAAGAACCCAATAAAGGAGGTAGCTGGGAGCTAAGTGTATCGGCTCTGGATTTGTTGGTTTGCACTTGAAAGGCATGCGTACAGGTAAGCTCTTTATTATCTCTAATTGGCTAACCTGGAAGGGGCAGTCCTGCCAGTGTCAGCAAAGTGCCATATGTCAAAGCATCAAAAATGCATAATAGGGCCTCCCCTGGTGGCGCAGCGCTTGAGGGCTGGGCTGCGAAGCTGCCCGCAGCCTCTGCAGCGCCAGTTGGATCCCCGGCCACCAGAGAGGGTCCCACATGGCGCGCAGACCTCTCCTGCCGCCCGCTGCTCCCCTCAGCAGTGTACTTCGGTCCTTCTGCCTGCTCTGCTCTCCGCTCTGGCTCTGGTGAATCCTCTCATCCTCCCGCGCTTCTGACTGTACCCAGTGCTTGTATAAATAAATAAATATATAAATAAACATTTTTTTTTTAAAAAGCATAATAAAGGGATGTATGGAAACCAGGCTTTTGGTGGTGACCACAATGTAGTGTATACAGATGTTGAAATATAATGATGTACACCTGAAACTTACATAGTGTAAGAAACCAATGCTACCACAATAAAAATTTATTTAAAATAAAGCACAGTGAGGTAATACACACACCTAATAAAATGGCAATAAATAACAGTGACCAAACAACACAGAAAAAGATAGCATTAATAAACTATAATTTCAGTAATGTGTTATAGCTTTCAGTGTGAGGTCTTACATATTTTAAAAAGATTTATTTCTAGGTATTTTCTGGCATATAGAAATACATGTGACCCTGCCACTCTGGTCCAGAACAGGGTGACCTGAACTATGATAAAGTGAAGGAGTCCCAAGTCCTCTTCACTCTTTGTCAGGAATTCCTTCGATGCAATCAAACAAACAACTTTAGATTAAGTTCTTACTGATTAAGTTCTCTCTATTTGGTCTTGAGGTAAGAAGACCTTCGATGGAGTTCAGGTGGCTGCTCAGGTCATTTGGAATCTGTTGACTTTGCCAGAGATTCCCAGGTCGGTTTCAAGGCAAGCTGCATCAAGGGATAGTGTGAAGACTGGCAATGCTCCCATGTGAAGACTTTTGCTTCGATGTTGATGGTAAATGAAGGAGCCCGTAATTGAGAGCTGATGTCTGGGGGTAGGGTGTCACACGATGTGAACAGTAAAAGAGGGAAGAAGTCCATAACTCCCTTACCCTTTGCTAGTATTAAAAACCCCAGTGGGACTTAAGCTAAACTTTAACCAGTCCTTCAGAGGACACACACAAACAACATTAGATTATGTTCCACTTTCACCTATTGTCCTAGGGAGGGACTTGGTTTTCTACTGTCTCCAGGGTGTTGCTCTTATTTCTGAGGCTAGGACGCTGCATCTTTTGATGGAGAAGAGGGTGGGAAATTTGAATAATGAAACCTTAACTAAAACTGGAGTCAGAAAGGACTGTAGAGGGAGCTCTCACACATTACCTCTCACCACCATTTGCATGCGCCAACAGGAAGTAGGCTAGCCTTACACTGCCAAACCAGGAAGTAATCCACTGCTTCAAGGAAGAGTTATCCCGCCCAGCAACATAACAACCAATAAGAACCACTGCAGTCCAGCCAATGAGAAGTCATCACCACCCTGGACTCTCATTCTCATCCAATGATCTCTGGCTCTGCACAGCCCCACCCCTCTACCCCTTTTTCCCATGTAAGTATGTTCCCTTCATCTTTTTCTTGGATTTGCTTGTGGGTGTGACATAACATGAATTTCCAGAACAGCAATTTCTCTGGCGCTGCTGGAGTAAACTCATTAGCTGGTAAATTAAAACTGGCTATTTTTTTCATCTGAAGTTGAGAAAGGTATAGAGAAAATAAAGGGCCTCAAATCATTTCCTAACTCTCTTTCAGATACCTTAGAAGGGGCTGAGAGGAGTGAACATTAGTATACTTACCTCTTGATTAAATGAACCAAGTCTCATGGCAATCCATTGTTCTGAAGATCTTAGTTCCACAATTCCTAGAGAATGTATGTCAAAGCAAGTACATCACTTTTTATGTCTGTCCTAAATCAACTGTGGCTCAGGCAAGTGCACCTTGAATCTATGGATGCTTAGGTGATCTTGCACCACTTTTTCCTATGTTGACTACAGAATGCAGGTGTAGTTTGCCAAGGTCCTTCATAACAGGGTACCACACATTGGATTCCTTGAAGAACAGAAGTTTATTTTCTCACAGTTCCAGAGATTAAAAATCTGAAATCAAGGTGTCAGCAGTGACTCTCTCCACAACTTGTAGGTGGTCATCTTCTCCTATATCTTTACATACTTTTCCTCTGTGTGTATCTGTATTCTACTCTTCTTACCAAAATATATAGTATTCAAGCCCATCCATATGCTGTCATTTAATGTAATTATCATCTTATTTCCAAATAGTTATATTCTGAGGTACTGGGGATTAGGACTTCAATAAATGAATTTTGAGGGACACAACTTAACCCATAACACCAGCGATATAATCACTCCATTTATATGGAACTCAAAAGAAGCTCTTTGATCTCTGCATTTGCCCAGATTTTTGGTTCAGAAACTTGTGGGCAGAAAAGCAAAAGATGCCATGCTCAAGAGATTCCTTAGTGCTCTGGCCTTGGGATATTCTCCCCAAGTGCTCTATGGGTTTTTTCTAAGTCCCATTCTGAATGACTCCTCTCTTTAACCTAGCTTGGGAGAGAAAGAATTTTTATTTTGATTTGGTAGTAATTCTTATGAATTTCTATAAGTGATGTGTTGTCCATTTCATCCAAGTTCACATGTTCAAAGCTAATCCTTGGACAAATCGCACTGGTTTGATAATTTTGGTTTTAAGAACATTTCAGAGTGGAAGATGGCAACAGAAGAAGCTTCCTGCTTTGCTCCAGGAAGAACAAACTAAGAAGTCCAAACAGGCACTGAACTCAGACGATCCCACAATGTAGGGTGAAATCAGAGTACATCATGATCATTAAGGATCAACCCTGGCTAAGAGGAGACACAGAGGAAATTCAAATTCACAATTGCTGAGTGTGAGAAAAGACAGCAGCTGCTGGGGTGGAAACTATGGTTCAAACCATGGTAGGCACGAAAGTGCTATGATGAGACAGGCAGACTGGGGTCTCCAGGGAGGAAGACAAAGTCCAAAAAGGCAAAATCCCCAATACCTACTCTCCCCAGGAATGGGTGGGTAGGGGTAGTGAGAGCACACAGTGAAACTGTGTTGGAACACTCTGGGGCTGTGCTGATGGTCCACCCCATAGACTGCAGAGATGAGGGTTTGGGGCTCTGAGAAGAGGACTAGCAGTGCTAGCCAAGCTGGCACCAGCCAAGCTGGCACACAGCACTCAGGAGCAATGAAGCCCCAGCCTATACTCACTGAAGACCCAGCTACAGATTAATTCTCCCTGACATATAGCACCATCTACTGGAAAATGAAAACACTGCACCATAAATAATGGGGGGGCGGGGGGGTCATGGGGGGAAACACAACAAATGGAAACCCTCAGGGAATACACCACAGAGGAAAAAAAAAATCTCTGTAACCCAACCATAAAGATGTGGAAGATCTGTTCTTCCTATAAAACACGAAATTCAAAATTACTATAAAGAAATTCAAAGAAATGGAACACAGAAAATCAGATCAAAGACATACAAGAAAATTCATTTTAAAAAAAGACTGTCTTAGAGGCCTCCCTGGTGGCACAAGGGTTAAAACGCAACCTATGAAGCTGTCTGCAGCCACTGCAGCACAAGTTCAACTCCTGGGTAGCCAGGGAGCTACCCACATGGTGCAGCAGACCTCTCCTGTCTCAACCGCTGTTCCCCTCAGCAGTGTACTTTGATCGATCTGCCTGTTCTGTTCCCCACTCTGTCTCTGGTGAATCCTCTCACCCCACCCCATCCGCGCCTCTGGCATATGCTCTTGTATGCATAAATAAATAAATCTTTTTTTTTTAAAAAAAGACTGTCCTGGGCCTCCTCTGGTGGCGCAGGCGGTTGAGTGAAGTGCTGTGAAGTTGTCCGCAGCCTCTGCAGTGCTGGTTCGATCCCGGCCAGCCAGTGAGGGTCCCACATAGCATGGCACACCTCTCCTGTCGCTCCCGCTGCTCCCCTCAGCAGTGTGTTTCATCAGCCTGCCAGTTCTGTTCCCCGCTCTGTCTCTGGTGAATCCTCTCACCCTCCCATGCATGTGGCCTGTACTCCGGTTCTTGTATAAATGAATGAATGAATGACTAAACTTTAAAAAAAAAAGACTGTCCTATTAAAATTGAAGCTTTAAATAAGAAAAATAAAGGATATGCAAGATGTAAAAAGATCAATAGAGGAGATGAAAAAAAAATTTGAGAAAGCTATGGAAATAGAATAGACCAAATGGAAGATCAAATCAGTGACCGTGAAGATGAGAATACATGAAGAATCCAGGTAGAAGAGAGATACAAAGCAAATTCAATGAAAAAAAAAAAAAAAGAGAAAGAAATGAAGATAATTCGAGAATTTTCTTACTCCATGAGGAAATGAAATATAAGAATAATTCCCCAGAAGGGGAAGAGAAAAAGAAGGGAACAAAAGTTTTTTTAAGAATAATAAGAGGGAGGGCCTCCCCTGGTGGTGCAGTGGTTGAGGGCTGGGCTGCGAAGCTGCCCGCAGCCTCTGCAGCGCCGGTTCGATCCCCGGCTGCTCCCCAGCCACCGGAGGAGGGTCCCACATGGCGCACAGACCTCTCCTGCCGCCCGCTGCTCCCCTCAGCAGTGGACTTCGGTCCTTCTGCCTGCCCTGCTCCTGGCTCTGGTGAATTCTCTCACCCTCCCGCGCTTCTGACTGTACCCAGTGCTTGTATACATAAATAAATAAATATTTTTTAAAAAAGATAATACTAAAAAAAAATAAATAATAAGAGGGAAAACTTCCCAAACCTGGAGAAGGAACTAAATATACAAGAACACCACATTACTTAAACAAAATGAGACCTACAACAAGACATAGTAATGAAACATCCAAGAATTCGAGACAAAGAAAGATTATTAAAGCTGACTAAGGGAAAGAAACGGAAAACCTATAAAGGAAACCCAGTCAGGCTTACATGTGACTTCTCTGAAGAAACACTATGAGCAAAGAAAGGATGGAACACCATGATCAAAACGCTTAGATCAAAAACTGTCAGTTAAGGGCCTCCCTGGTGGCACAAGGGGTTAAGTCTCACCATTATGAAGCTCTCTGCAGCCACTGCAGCAAGAGTTCCATCCCCCACCAGGGAGCTGACCCACATGGTGCAGCAGACCTCTCCTGTCTCACCTGCCCACTGCTCCCTGTAGCAGTGTATTTCAGTACATCTGCCCATTCTGCTCCCCACTCTGTCTCTGGTGAATCCTCTCACCTCCCCCCCTGCACCTCTGGCCTACACCCCAGCATAAAATAAATATTTTAAAAACAAACAATATACAAAAAAAAAAAAACCCTGTCAGTTAAGATTACTCTCTCCTGCAAGGCTCTCCTTCAGATATGAGAGAGAAATAAATGCTTTCTCAAACAGAAGCAGAAGAAGCTCACAAACACTACACATCCCCTCCAGAAATGTTGAAAGGAGGCCTCCCTGGTGGCGCAGTGGTTGAGCACTGGGTTGTGAAGCTGCCCGCAGACTCTGCAGCGCCAGTTCGATCCCTGGCTGCTCCCCGGCCACAGGAGGAGGGTCCCACATGGCGCACAGACCTCTCCTGCCGCCCGCTGCTCCCCTCAGCAGTGTACTTCTGTCCTTCTGCCTGCTCTGCTCCCCGCTCTGGCTCTGGTGAATCCTCTCACCCTCCCGCGCTTCTGACTGTACCCAGTGCTTGCATAAATAAATAAAAATAAATCTTAAAAAAAAACAAACACTAAATTGCATTCCAAGTTTAAAAAAAAAAAAGAAAGAAATGTTGAAAGGAGCTATCATATCTAAATTAAAGAGAAGACTATCCACAAAGAACTGGACAACAAATTAGATAGAAACACAAAATTAAGATCAAAATGACATTAGCAGACTGTGTATCAATAATCACTAAATGTAAACAGACTGAACTCACTAGTTAAAAAACACAGAGTGTCTGGTTGGATTAAAAAACAGAATCCATGTCTCCCTGGTGGCCTAGGGGTTGAGTCTCTGCACTGTCACAGCTATGGCCTGTGTTCAATCCCTGGCCAGGGAGCTAACCCACATGGCACAGCAGACCTCTCTTGTCTCACCTGCTGCTCCCCTGAGCAGTATATTTCACTAAACCCACCTCTTCTGCTCCCCATTCTGTCTCTGGTCAATCTTCTCACCCCCCTCCCGCACCTCTAGCCTGCACCCCAGTTCTTTTTTTGCAAAAATAAATAAATTAATTAAAAAATTAGTTGAAACAATCAGTTCAGCAAAGTGGCAGGTTACAAAACCAATACACAAAAATGTATTGGGTTATATGGAAGATCAATTTAGAATCTTTTGAGATACCTTTATACTGTTTTCTGTAGGGGCTGGACTAGTATAAAAGGGTTCCTTTTTTCCTCCACATCCTTGTCAACACTTATCATCAGGCAAATGCAAACCAAAGCCACAATGAGATGCCACCTCAAACCTCTGAGAATGAATGGTCCACATCAAAAAAGACCAAAACAATAAGTGTTGGCAGGGATGTGGAGATAAGGCAAATTTTCTCTTTGGGGCTGATTTTGTCATGACCTTAATTAAAAAGCTAACATACAAACAACAAAAAAATCCTTACTTTTGAAAGCACTGAAGTTCCTTACATTTAAGTCACCATCTGCCATATATATTTTTAAATATTGTATTATTTCTCTGGTTAATAGGGTCATCGCCAACTGCTGCTTTGCCACCCCTCAGTGTGGATGCTGACACTCCACGCCTATCCACCTTCCTGTGGATGCCCTTCTCACCTACCTGGGATTCAGACTGCTCTCCTACAGTCCATCTTCACCTAATTTAGGCTCTATCCTTTGCCAGGAACTGACCTCCCAACTGTTCACCCATGAATAAAGCCTCTTGTGCTTTCTTCCTTCCTTCCTTCCTTCCTTCCTTCCTTCCTTCCTTCCTTCCTTCCTTCCTTCCTTCCCTCCCTCCCTCCCTCCCTCCCTCCCTCCCTCCCTCCCTCCCTCCCTTCCTTCCTTCCTTCCTTCCTTCCTTCCTTTCTTTCTTTCTCCCTTCCTTTCTTTTTTTTTTTTAAATTCCATAGCATATTGCACTACTTCAAATATTTTAAAAACAGCTTTATAGAGATATTGTTGACAAATGAAAGTTACATATTTTTAATTTTTTGTGGAAGTTACTCTAATTATATTCCCACCAACAGTGTAAGAGGATTCCTTTTTTTCCACATCTTCACCAACACTTGTTTCTAGCAATTCTACTTCTAAGTATTTATCCAAAGAATATGAAAACACTTATTCGAAAAGATACATGCATGTTCATTGCAGCACTATTCACAATAGCCAAGGCATGGAAACAAACTAAATACCCATTAATGGATAAGGTAGATGTGGAATACTATTTATCTATAAAAAAGATGAACTCTTGCCATTTGTGATAACAAGGATGGAACTGGAAATGATTATGCTAAGCAGAGTAAGTCAGAAGGAGAAAGAAAATACTGGATGATTTCTCTCATATATGCAATATAAAGAAACAAATCAAATAAACAAAGCACAACACAATTCTTATACTCTGAGAACAAAATGATGGTTACCAGAGGTGAAGAGGGTGGGAGGACTGGGTAGAGGGGTCAATTTATTTATTTATTTGTTTGTTTATATTAATATTTTTTTAAGATTTATTTATTTATACAGGTCAGAGGCGCTGGAAAGTGAGAGGATTCACCAGAGACAGAGCTGGGAGCAGAACAGGCAGACCGACCAAAGACACTGTTGAGGGGGATCAGAGGGCCAAGCAGGAGAGTTCTGCTGTGCCATATGGGTTTCTCCCTGGCCCATGTGGGCTTCTCCCTGGCTGGCCGGGAATCGAACCCGCACTGCAGAGGCTGCAGACAGCTTCACAGCGTGGCGCTCAACCTGCTTCGTGACCGGGGAGGCTCCTAGAGGGGTCAATTTAATGGTGATGAATGGTACTTGAGTTTTGGTGCCAGGTATAGTGTGGTATATATAATAATTTATCAAGATGTGAAGCTATACCCCTGAAAGTTATATAGTATTGTAATCAATGGTACATCAACTTTTAAAATTCACATGTTTACATGTTTAAAGTATGCAAATTGATTTTTTTCAATATTTTTAAAGTACGCAACTTGATTTTTTCCATTATTGTTAGGGAGCAGAGGAAATTTCCCCCAACCCTCTGATTACTTTAGCAGATGTTGTAGAGCAACCCTGATACAAAACGGGGTGCCTGACTGTGGGTCCTCACCCGCGCACTTAAAAGGACTTATCAGTGCTCTACTGCAGGCACACGCGAAAGGTTAATAAAGGTTTATTTACAAGGGAAGGGGAAATGAGGAAATGGACAGCTCAGGGAGAAAAGTGGGAGACAAAGTTTTAAATGAGTCCTACCCGATCCGCCGATCAGGAATCCCAAATGGCGCTCTGAGAGCTGGCCGCCAGCCAGGAGCCGTGAAGCCAGGAGGCGAGCGATAGTGAGCCAGCCCAAGGCCCACGTGATCGGTTTTTATACCCAACCTGGCTGCCCAACTCCACCCTCAGGTCCCAGCCACCCTCCCTTTGGGGGTGATGGGATTTGTCTTTCCCAATGTCTTGATGGCTTTAGTCTGGACTGGGAGTGGAGTCCACAAAGACTGTATGGGATTAGCTCAGGACATCATTTCCCCCTAACACAGAGACAACTCTCCTTCTAAGGCTGCCCACCTGTGACCATGCAGACCTCTCTTTTAGCAAACCTATCCCTTTTGGGGGCAGATCTTTCTGCCTGCTTGTGTCTATGCAACTATTTTCCTTCTCTCCCTTTTTCATAATAAACCTGCCCTTCTGGATAACTAATGTATCTGTCTCGTGGAGAAACTCGCCTGGGAAATGCTGCTGAAAATGTTAGGGAGAAATGATGTCCTGAGCTAATCCCATACAGTCTTTGTGGACCCCACTCCCAGTCCAGACTAAAGCCATCAAGACATTGGGAAAGACAAATCCCATCACCCCCAAAGGGAGGGTGGCTGGGACCTGAGGGTGGAGTTGGGCAGCCAGGTTGGGTATAAAAACCGATCACGTGGGCCTTGGGCCTTGGGCTGGCTCGCTGTCGCTCGCCTCCTGGCTTCACGGCTCCTGGC
Source organism: Talpa europaea (assembly GCF_964194135.1). Classification (NCBI taxonomy): domain Eukaryota; kingdom Metazoa; phylum Chordata; class Mammalia; order Eulipotyphla; family Talpidae; genus Talpa; species Talpa europaea. The sequence goes on from NC_140081.1 coordinate 84,862,735, forward strand.
TCACGGCCAGCTCTCAGAGCGCCATTTGGGGTTCCAGATCGGCAGATCGGATAGGACGCATTTAAAACTTTGTCTCCCACTTTCCTCCCTGAGCTGTCCATTTCCTCATTTCCCCTTCCCTTGTCAATAAACCTTTTATTAACCTTTCGCGTGTGCCTGCAGTAGAGCATTGAGAAGTCCTTTTAAGCGCGCGGGTGAGGACCCACAGTCAGGCACCCCGTTTTGTATCGGGGTTGCTCTACAACAAAAAGAGAACTGAAAGGTTCGGCGTGGTAAAGACAAGGAGAGCCAGGCTAAATTTCTCAAAGGAAGGGAAAGTTTATTGTGCCCCGGGCGGACCTCACGCACCCAAGGTGGGGTCAGTGAAGCCGCGCACGTTGTCAGGGGGAAGCAGGGTTTTCTAGGGTGAGGAGAGGTCAGGTGGGAAACTGGACTCCTATGGCGGGAAAAGTTTATAAGGCAGGAAAAAGTTTGTTGGGCGGAGGGAGTTTCTTTGTCTGAGAAGAGAGCCATAGAGGGAGGGGGAAGGCTCATTGTCTGAGTCCTCCAGGCAGGTTTTCCACATTCCTGCCCCCAGGTGGGCTACCTGGTGGGTTTTTGCATTCCGGCTTCCCGCATGGACCTTTCAAGAACCTTGGTGAAACTTTTCCTAGAGTTAACCCACGGACCCCACTCTCCGAAGCCAGCATCTCCAAAAACCACTTCGTAGTGATATCTGCTCTTCAATCTGATCGGATGACAATATTCCTTCCTCCAAATAACAGGAGACAATTACCAAGTGAACCACTAGAGGGCGAAGCTGCTCTCATTTACTAAATTCTAATTGCCTATTTCTTATTACAAGAGTGTGGAAAATAGAAACCAATTAAAAAAGTTAAAATTGCCTGATATCCTGCACCTCAAATAACAACAAAGCATTATGACATTTTTTACACTATTTTCCCCTGTACCTAAATGCAAATTAAATTTTTTTTTATATCGGGGCTGCCCTATAACACTATTTCTCTACATTTCTCTTGTTTCTGATTTGTAACAAAATCTTGGGAAGACCTTCTAGGGTGTTATCACATTCTTCTATGTCATTATTTTCTAAGGTTTGATTATCACCAAAAAAAACCCCCACCAAAAACAGTATACTTCGTTGTAGTTAAATATTTGTGCACATTGTAGGGGAAGAAAAAAGTGTTTCCCTTTACCCTACTAGGTTCTTGTTTGAGGTCACCCCCCCCAACTCCCTAACAAAAGAGATATTAATAGGAGAAAAATCAGTTCAGTAACACACATTCCTCCTGTATACATACAGGGGTGATACTAAGGAAAACTGAGTTCCTTCCCCAAGTGGCCTGGAAAACCACCTTAAATAACATCTCCAGGGGCCTTCCTGGTGGTGCAAGGGGTTAAGTCTCTGCACTATCAAACTATAGGCAGCCATTGCAGCATGAGCTCAATCCCTGGCCAGGGATCTGACCCACATGGCACAGCAGACTTCTCCTGTCTCGCTTGCTGCTCCCCTCAGCAGTGTATTTCAGTCAGTCTACCTGTTCTGCTCCCCACTCTGTCTCTGGTGAAACTCTCTCTCACACACACACACTTGCACCTCTGGCCTACACCCCAGATCTTGTATGCATAAATAAATAAAATAAATCTTAAAAAAAAAAAACTTCTCCAGCTAAACACAAAAGATGTTGATGAGTGAGGGAACCAGTTACAGGAAAAGCACAGCAAACAGGGTAAAATTGTTATGCAGATTTCAGTTACTGACTTCTCCAATGATAGGAGTTTCTAGAGATTTAAGGTCATCTTTCTCTTCCTGGTACACAGAGGGCACACTCTTACAAATGGAGATTTCCCCTTATAAATGTAAATATCTCTTGAAAAAAGGCAATTTCTACTGAGTTTTCAGAACTTGTGTCTGCAGCCTCTCAAAAATATCAGTCCCAAATAACTAAAATGCTAAAGAGGCATCTTTTGTAGTGGCTCCCCTAAAACACCATTGATAAGCTCCTTGGTTTCAGTTAACAATGGCTAAAAGAGAAATTGCTGGCTCAAAAGCAATGCGGTCCTTTTGTTACTGAATACCTGCGGGTCTCAGTTCCCTTAGCCAATAAAAGGAAACAGCTTGAGCAGAAGGAAAGTAGTTAAATTTGCCCACAAATTGAGGGAAGGCAGCACACTTGTTCAAGGGGGCAGAAGGGGAGCGGGCGAGGGTCAGCAAGTCCTTCCTTGTGATGTCGGTTTGGAGAGGGGATGGATTCAGAGAGTGGGGTCCTTGAGTTACTGCTGAGCAAAGTTTCATCAGAAATCCCCTTCCGGTGACACGCAGCAAGTTTCCCAGGCAAGTTTCCTCATGCAGCAGAGATGTTTAGTTATATCCAAAAGGACAGTTTTATCATAAAAAGGGAGAAAAGACATAAGCAGGCAGAAAGAGCTGTCCCCGAAAGGAGCAGTTTTGCCGAGAGGCCTGCATTGTCACAGACAGGCAGCCACGGCTGCATTTTGCAAAGGGAGAGGTTGGCGGAGAGACACACCATAGGCACAGGGGGGCAGAAGAGCTGCTGCCTTTTGCCAATGCAGAAATTGCCCCGATATAGTCTTCTTCTCTTTGGGAAGGGCTCATTTCTTTGTGGAATTGCTAATTTTGTTAAATTAATTACCTCTTGTGTGTGACTAGGTTGATCTGTAAGGACCAGTGATTCTCTAAATGACCCTCAATCTCATATCCCCACCTCTGGTCTGTGCCTCCCCATACTTTTTCTATAGCATCTGATACTTGCTGCAGCAGTTGGCGCCTATGGGTTTTTCATTTCTATAGCTGGTATGACAACTATGTAAATCACTTCTACCCCCACCTCCAGCTTTTGGCCTGCTGTGAGAACTGGTTTCTGGTCTTGTGATGCCTCCTTTCCAAATTTTCTGCTCTTAGCCTCCATCGCCAGCAACACAAATATCCAGAGACTTTGGTCGACACCAACTTGCTTTCACTATCACCTGCCAGTCAACAATTCAGATATTATCTTCCTAGTGATGTTTTTCCCTTGGAATATAATAAACAAAGTTTGTTAAGTCTAGAAGGTAAATAATATAAGATAGGAATGCTTATCTGTGGGACAGCGAGACAAGTTATTCATTGCTGTATCACTTTTCGGTTTGAGATGAGTTACTTTCTAGAAAGAAGGTCATAATTCCACTCTCCCTAGAAGTGTAAGAGAATGATGCTTTGGTCCTGTCATTTGCAACACAGTCGTATTATAACAGGGTGGTCCCCAAAAAAGAGGGAGGTACCAGGTTCCCTGCCCACCCAAATGGAGGGTGAAGCTAAACAGGGAGAGAAAAAACTGGGGAGGAGACTGAGGAAGGAAGGAAGCAGGATGGAGAGACAAAAGGAGACCTGGAGGAGGCACATGGAGCCGAGAAACACATAAAAAATCTACACATGCCTTTTGGTCGTAGACTGGGTGACACAGATGTGGGTGAGAGACCCGTGGGGAGGTGACAATGGCGGTTTTTGTCTCAATTTTAATTTTGCTCCTTTCCTTCCAGACTTGTCTGGTTATTTCTAATGGGTCCCCATTAGAAAGATGGGTCCCCACTTTTCTGTGGGTCCCCACTGAAAGATGCTTAAGACTTGTGACAGGCTTTGGGGCCTTACTCTGGGCCAATCCTGCTTGGGTGAACTTTTACCCACGAGGGGATGGGTAACATTGGATGCTTGATTTAAAAACTATATTTTTTGCCTTTTCTGTATAGTTTCCTAATTGTATTAAAGTTCCTTCCCATCAAAGTATCATATATTTTGTGTTAATGCAGCAAATGGCAAAACCTATTTAAAGCAGGCAGGTTTGCGGGGTCTGGGCTGCCCCTCTCCCTGCCCTGTAACAATATCTTTGGAAATCTTCAACACCATACTACACCATTGTTTTAAATTGTACCTCTGTAACAATCAAATGTGAAAAAATATTTATTGAGCATGCAGTATTTCTCATACACTGCACTAAACACTGGGAATCCAGCAGAGACTAAGACAAATTATTCCATTATCACCAATCTCATGTTCTAGGGAGATGGGGCATGCCAAAAAACAAGGTAGCTGGTAAATAGGTAGTTATAGATCAGGTGAAGTGTAGGTGTTGACCTCAAGCAAAAAGCAATTGGAAGTTCCACCAACAAAATAGATTTACTCAGGAGTAACAACAAAAAGACAGTTTGGTAAATGCAGCCTATGCAGACGCACTTGCACTGCCCCTTAATCCAAACCAGCCAACCTTTATTTAGCCTTTGGGAGGGGCTGCTGGGTAAAGATGCTGAGAATGGGAAGCAACATCACTTCCTGTGGGAGATGCAAGGCATGTTGGTTGTTGCAGTTTGCTGACGTCACATATGTGAAACTCTCTTCGAGCCTCCTGAATTCATTTAAATAGTTTCTATATATTTATTTTCACAGAGAAAGAAACAGAAGTATGTGTGTGGTCCTAATGAGATGTGAACCTTGGTGTTCAGATGTAATTTTGGCATTCAATGTGTGGGTCCTTGTGTTATAGCTGAGAACAATTTCGGCAGAGTTCTCCTTCCAGCAGCACTTAGGGGTGTTTACTAAGGAAAAGACATTTGCACAGACCCAAACAGGCCAAGGTTGCATTGCAAAAGGACAGGTTTATTAGGAAAGGGAGATAAGGGGCTCCTGAATAGACAAGAGGGTGGGGATAAGGGTGTTTGCAGAGAGCAACTGCTGCAGCTGCATTTGAATGGAAAAGTTTTGTTAAAAGAGATGCCCTCATAGACATAGACTGAGTCTTGAGACAGGAACTGAATTTTGTCAGAGTAGGAGTTGTTCTTATATAGAGTTCTTTCTTTCTTTCTTTCATTTTAAGATTTATTTATTTATTTATACAAGCACTAGGTACAGTCAGAAGCACAGGAGGGTAGAATTCACCAGAGACAGAGCGGGGAACAGAACAGGCAGACTGATGAAGTACACTGCTGAGGGGAGCAGCAGGCAGCAGGAGAGGTCTGTGTGCCATGTGGGACCCTCGCCTGGCTGCCAGGGATCAAACCTGTGCTGCAGAGGCTGCGGGCAGCTTCGCAACCCAGCGCTCAACCGCTGCACCACCGGGGAGGCCCTTATGCAGAGTTCTTTTGAGGGGATTCATTCCTTTGTGAACCAACAATCTCCATTTATTTTTTTTAAAGATTTATTTATTTATGCATACAAGAACTGGGGTGTAGGCCAGAGGTGATGGGGAAAGAAGATTCACCAGTGGGATAATACAAATCCCATCAGATAGTAACATAAAAATATATGCAAGACATACCATTATATTAAAAGCAATTACCGGGCCTCCCCAGTGGCACAGCAGTTGAGCGCTGGGTTGCGGAAGCTGCCCGCAACCTCTGCAGCACCGGTTCGATCCCCGGCTGATCCCCGGCCACCGGAGGAGGGTCCCACATATCCGCAGACCTCTCCTGCTGCCCGCTGCTCCCCTCAGCAGTGTACTTCGGTCCATCTACCTGCTCTGCTCCCTGCTCTGGCTCCGGTGAATTCTCTCACCCTCCCGTGCTTCTGACTATACCCAGTGCTTATATAAATAAATAAATCTTTTAAAATAAATAAATAAATAAATAATAAAAGCAATTACCAAGACATAGCAATTGTTTATATGATTCCATCTTTGTTTTATTATTTGTGTGATATATGTAAATATATCTCACTTATTAATATATGTAAATTATTGGTAAAACATATACCGATTTGCTAATATCTTTTTTCCTGGGGGTTGTGACCCTCACATTATACTTTTCTCTTATTGTAACAGGGAAAGTGCAGGTTCCAGGTTCCCTGCCCCACCCAAGGAAGGGTACAGCCTAGCAAGGAGAAGCTAGAGAAGACTGGGAGAAGGAAGGGAGAGCCATCTAGAAGAGGACCTGGAGAAAGCACATGGGACAGAGGGACAAGTGAAGACATGCTTGCTTCTCTGCCTTGGACTTGTACCAGGAATTTGGGAGATATGGAAGGAGACCCTTGAAAGACTTGGGTGAGAGGCCCGTGGGAAGGCTGACAATGACAGCCTTTATCTTGACTCGGGTTTTGATTTTGCTACTTTCCTTCCGGATTTGTCTGCCTGGACTCTTCATACCCTTTTCTATGGGTCCCCACAAGAAGGTGCCTTGGAGTTGTGGCAAGCTTTTGGGCCTCAGTGGTCCTGCTTTGGGCCAACCCTGTTTGGCTGGGCATTTACCCAGGAGGGGATGGGTAATTTGGGATGTTTAATTGGAAATTAGTTTAACTGAATTATTTCTCTTCATTGCACACTAATTGTATTAAAGATTTTTTTATTGAAGGTCTTACACACTAGGGTATGTTTGTCTTTATGGTGCATGTGACAGAACCTATTTAAAGCTGGCAGGTTTGGGGGTCCTGGGATGTCCCCCACCCAGCTCTGTGACATTAATATATATTTACGTTGTAATTTTTTACAAGAAACCAGAAAAACAATATTGAAAAATATAGAAATTTAGAAAACTTGTAGAAGAATGAAATGTAATTATTGTAAAATAGTGGCAGGAAAAAACACTGGTTGTTAACACTCAGTGTTATATTGAATTCTGGTCTGTCTTTGATGGGTCATAGATATTCGTAAAACTTTTTGACTTCCAACAGTAAGTACATATGTACAGCTAATGCGGCTGTTTCTCTAAAGCTGGGATGGTATTAAACAGTCTTCTGCCACTTGTAAATTCATTGGTACAAAATACATAGTAACACTTTTTTTAAGATTTTTTTTATGCATACAAGAACTGGGGTGTAGGCCAGAGGTACAAGGGGTGAGAGGATTCACCAGACAGCGTGGGGGGCAGAACAGGCAGATCGACTGAAACCCACTGCTGAGGGGAGCAGCGGGCGAGACAGGAGAGGTCTGCTGCAGAGTGTGGGTCAGCTCCCTGGCCGCCTGGGGATCGGAACCGGTGCTAGGGCAGCTGCCAATAGCTTGATAGCGCTGTCTTTAACCCCTGGGCCACCAGGGAAACTCCCATAGCAACACTTTTTGGCTAGAGAAGTTATTGTACATTATTAGCCAGCGTATATAGGCGTCAGAGTGAGGTAGGTGTATATGACGGACATGCGAAGAGCAATAGGCGAACAAATCAAGTCTGGAAGTCCACACAGGAAGGGAATAGGCGTCCGCCGAGGCGGGTGCGGAGGGAGATGAGCAGGGGGATGAGAAGCCATGCGGAGACTATGCTTGCCATTGTTCTCGTTGTTTGTGTTGGTAGGAATTTCTAAAATGTGTCTGCATCACTTCCCATTACAAGAATACTAAAGATCTAAGACAAAACAGAAGTCGCTTGAATAATAATAATAATAATAATAATAATAATAATAATAATAATAAAACAACGCGCACATTTTAAAGTTCAGAAAATTCGTGGGGTTTGTATATCTGTCTGGGGGGAGGGAAGGCTTCCTAAAGGAATTTGAGGCAACAGGAAATAGGTTCACGCTTCTAAGGTGCTAGAAATCTTGCTTAGGAAGGGAATTTTTTGAACGTTTCTGAGTAAGTTTCGCTTTACTACTGCTAAGATTTGAAAAGGAGGAAGCCAGGTCTTAGACTTAAGCCCAGCGCCCTCCTCCCTCCCGCCCTGTACCCCCTACGGGTCCAGGGCCTGGAGATATCGGGGTCCGTCGGGCCCCGCCCCCGGCAGTCCCGAGGCTGCCTAGCCCCGTGGTCCCGCCGGGCACCTGCGATCGCCGCGCTGCTGGAGGAGGAGGCGCTCGCCCTGCGCTGCTTGGCCAGCCTCGTTCCCTCGTACCCCCCCCCCCCGCGTCCATCCCCTGGGACGCCCTGGGCACCGATGGGAGGCGACATCCGACCCCTGGCAGCGGCGGCGGCGGCCCTATCGGGCTCGGCGGGTCGGCTCTCCAGCTCCGCCGCCGCCGCGCGCCGCTCCTACCAGGGCTTCAGCAAAGGGCTCACGCGCTCGCTGCTCCTCTTTTTCAACCTGGCCTGGCATCTGCGTACCAAAATCCCCTACGTCTACCTGGTGGCGTCGGTGATCCTCAACGTCCGCCTACAGGTACATCTGTAGAGCGGATCATTTTATGGAACCGGGGCCACGCGGTGAGTCCTCTGACTTCCCTTCGGCCAGCTCGCCGGCCCCGGAGAGGAGCCGCCTGGTGGACTCGCGCGCGCAGCCCCGCCGGCCTGCGGTGCCATCGACTCCTCTTTTACTGTAAGTGAGCTGCTAGAATTCATTTGCGGGAAAAAGCAGCATGAAGAGTTGACTCCCAAGGCAATCGCTAATTCCATCTGTGGACAATAACTTAAAAATCCGAAAACCCTCCAATATCGAAGTGCTTGCATCCCTTAAGAACCAGCGCGAATGTTAGGAAATGACTTATGGGCCCAGGATACCCTGAGGAAAATAAAAGGGAAAAGTTACTAACAATTTCGGGAGAGATGAACTGTGCAAGAATGGTCCAAGTAGAAGGCACATCTTCCAAATCAGAAGAAGAAATGAACGGATTTCCAGCTGCACGAAAGGCTTCCAAGCAGTAGATGAACTGAGTTATAAGCAGGAGGAAATTAAAAACATGATCTGGAAGGCATGCATTGCTTCATCCCCAAAGAAAAAACAATGGCCAACCGAAATCACCGGGAAAAGCAAAATTTCAAGCCACCCAAGGGAAGCGTGCTTCAAACAGGAAGCTACCTCCAAGGGGCCTGCCTCTGAACAGTTGCCAGGAAAGGGAACACGCTTGCACACTGATTGGCACGTGGATCAAGACTGCAGTCACGGATGAGAAAATCCAGTCCCGACATTCACACTGGCTTTTCAGTGGACAGTGATTTCAATAATCACGGCAATGGAGATGTTATGGATTTTCATTTTTAGAGTAAATCTCTAGGCAAGGCAAGGAAGACTTAATTATGGTTACAGACCAGAAGCGTGCTACCCACTCCACAGGGTGTAAGTACAGTCCACAGTGGGCAGACAGGAGAGGAGAGGGACTGGAGTAGTGGTGTGATGCTCATACAGCAGGAAGTCCAGATACAGTCTCTGGTTGAAGGAACAAGACGAGCTTAGGGATTATATTATTAACGTGGACAAGTAGCCAACAGAAGAGTTCAAATAGTGGGGCAACCATATGGGGAGGGGTTGGAGAGGGCCAGCGGAAAGCGCCTTATGTTGTAAAGTCAAATAGTAATAAAAGCATATTATTAAGGCAAATGGAGGCAACCACTAAATAGACATGGAAAAGTTTTTGTCTCTGGATTGGGAAGCTGACAGTTGAGGATGGGCAGAGGGATTACTGCTTTTCATGTATGCCTTTTTGTATTTGATTTTTTTAAAAACCACGTATGTATGTATTACTTTGATTAAAAATGAACACTTATTCAAACCAAACTTGGATACAGAGAACAGATTGGTGGTTACCAAAGGGAGCTGTGGGGCGGCCAGTGAAATGGATAGAGGGGGTGGGGTCAATTGCATGTGGTGGAAGCTAGACTTTTGGTGGTGAGCACGATGTAGTGTTTACAGATGTTGAGTTATAATATTTACACCTGAAACTTATGTTATAAACCAATGCTACCTCAATAAAAAATGTAAAACTTGTTAAAAATTAATTTATTGCAATTAGAAGGAAATTTGGGGGAAGGTTGGGGAAAGGCAGAAGAAGCTGCATAGATTTTGCCTCCCTGTCTTTCTGCAGGGTATGTACATCCTAAAATGTTCTTGAATGATTATATGAAATGTGATTTTCTTGCTTTCCATCTTTAAAACTAAAAATGGCCGGTATCTTCAGCTAGCCCAGAGTTTCCTCACTCTGAATCTCGGCACCAGCAAATGACTGCAATATCATAAAGTAAAAAACACAAAACAAAAATTATGTTTAATTTTTCAGACTTAAAAATTGGACAAGTGCCCCCTGCTGTCTATACAAGCTTCTTACATTTTAATAACAGTCGTAATAGCGAGACTGGATATAAACTTACATGTCCAACAATAAGAGCTTGGTTAAATCAAAACAGCGTGTCTATATAAATGGAATACTATGTAGCCATTAAAATAAAGGAATTATTTTTGATCTATGAGCAATGACTTGAATAGAGGTGAATCACCTAACCCATATCAGCTAGAGAGAAATAGATAACATATTAATATATTGGTGTTAATATATTATTAATAATTAATACGTTAACAATATTGTGTGCTTACTGTAAGCCAAGTCATATTATAAGCACTTTCTATAAAATCATTTCATTTAATCCTCACAATAACCTAGAGATGGGGACTATTATTTCTCCCAGTTTTCAAAAGAGGAGATAGTAGCAGAGTGATGGATGTTGCAAACAATATTCTCCTGACTAATATGAGACATCCATTGTTATGATTAATATTTAATCTTATTAGTGAAATCATGATGCCTCCTTTAAAACATTAACATAAAAGTCACTACCCAAGTGGGTGCCAAGGAGGCTGGAATTTGGGGAAACCAGGATGAAGTACTCAATTCCTAGAGCTTCAGTTTAGCCCTCCTGGGTACCTGGGCATTGGTGGAGGGTCAGAAGGAACGCTTAGTCATTTAGAGAGGATCTGAATTCTAACCAAAGAAGTTTTAATAAAACATTAGAAGCATTCTGAGTTGTATGAGTTTAGTTCTTTATGTATTTTGGAAGTGAACTTCTTGTAAGATGTGTGAACTATCTTCCCCCAGACTGTAGGCTGCCCTTTTGTATTTTTGTCACTATATAAAAAAGCTTTTTGTTAGTGCAATCCCATTTGTTTAGTGTTGCTCTTGTTTCCACAGCCTGGACTTTCTGTTGTAACCCTTGACCCCTTCCTCAGAAGCACTTACAATAGTTCTGGTGGCCTGAATAACTATTGGCTTTCACTCCCTTCTCCAGCAACTCAGAGACTGTCTCTAGACTCCCCCTGATATAGGGGTGGGAGTGATCAGAGAGCTGTAAACATTGTCTTTCAAGACATCACTTAACCAAAAGTCCCCAATTCAGGCAGTGGTATTGCAAATCTCAGAGTTTCCCTTCAAATCCTTCATGATAAATTCGTGGGAACCTAAAGGTCGAGTTCATAAGCCAAATTTTGTTTAATTAAAGAATCAGAATGATTCTGGGCAAGGTAACCAAAGTCTTAAAAAGTGGAGACTGCAGGACAAGCAAGGATATCCAATATTTGGGGACATTAGTGGATACTAAGTTCTTTCCACCACCCCAAGTACTCTTGTGGTCTAGAGAAGTGAATCTCTATTTCCAGAGATTCCCAAAGGGAGGGGATGTTAGGTAGACAGGAAAGTCATACAGACAATGATTGCCTCCTACTCTCTGGATTGCTAGCATATGTAAACATCCTCCTTCCACGCATATGATTCCAAAAAATGCTCCCTCCGGGCTTAATTTAATTACTCCACATATAACCAAGAATACCCCAAGAGAGAGGTTAACACATACAAACATTTCCAGCTCTCCAGGTTGCAGGTGAGGTCATGGGACTCTATTTATAGTTCAGGTTCTCTCCCAGGTGGCTCCTTTCTCTAGCTTCCCCATTATCCCAACTTGATATCCCCCAATTCCATGCCATCCATGGTGAAGGTGCTACCACCATTCTATACAAATTATAATATTAAAGAAAGGTGAGAGAAGTTAAACAGGAAAAAAGACAATGAGGGGAGCAGCTGGCGAGGCAGGAGAGGTCTCCTGTGCCATGTGGGTTGCTCCCTGGCTGGCTGGGGATCCAACTCCTGCTGCAGTGGCAGTTGATAGCTTGATAGTGCTGTCTAACCCCTGCGCCACCAGGGAGGCCCGAAGGTGGTCCTATAATTTGTGGCTTTATCAATTCCATGTTCCTTTTGCCTTGTCCACTGGGAAAGCTCAGGCCTTTATTCTTGGGGAGTTTGAGCCCTTGGTGGTCCTTCTCTGTCATGCCCCTCATCAGGATCCCTGAGTCTCATCCCTATTCCTCTCTGTCCTCATTCTATTACATGAACACCATAATCATCTGTTTTGAGTAGCTTCAAGAGCTGAGAGTGGATTCAAATTTAATAGAACCATTGTGCCGCAGACCAGCACAGCAGTAGACGATGAGGCCGTCTCAGGGTTGAGAGACTGCGCAGGGTGGTCAGGGATTCGGCTAAAGAAATGACAAACAGACACACTTCAAGAGAGAGTGTAAATCTGAGTGCGCTTTTATTAAGCTAGTGGTCAGTATATATATGTTTTTTCTAAAGGCATAGGAACAGTGAACATCAAAGAGATCAGTTTGCTCATAGACTTAGCTTAATTGACAGGACAGTGATTTATGTCCGAAGTTACATCTGGACCTAGCCTCATTCCTAATTGGACAGGCTATAAATTCTTTCTACTGTTTTATATAATTATTTTCTAGTTGCACTATCATTTTTACTCATAATTAATTGTCATGGGTGAATTTATTTTATAATGCAGTTAATATCAAAGGTACTAAAGTTAAGCACATAATAGAAAGATTATTAAACTAACAATTCTATTATAACAGTGTTTAGTAATGTTTCATTTGCATTAGCCTAATTATTAAATTATGTATGTTTTTTAATTAGCAATCAATGACCAGAAAAAGGAAAGATTTTAGAAAGACAGTTGTAGCAGAATAAAGTTTGTGGGCCTTGAGAAAGCGAGATAAGGTTCCAGGTGGTCAGCATTTCTTTTAATCATCTTTGTGGCCGCTTTTGGTGGTCATTATTTCTTAGCAGGCATTCAGTTTCTCTGCATCTTAGGGAGTTTGCTGTTCTCCCCCTGCGCGCATGGTTCCTTGCCCACGCCGGACCTCAGGGACCATGGCAACAGCCATTAGCCCTGAGGGTCACTGCAGGGGGGGGTGCAGCACCATTGTTTCATTCCACACTGGGTGTTTTTCTTAGGGAATGAAAACCTCCAAGTCAGAAGAGTTGCAGGGGCCAAGAAGCAAATCTGCTTCAGATGGATCAGGTGTAATTATGAGAGGCACCACTTTTATTTCCAGCCCTCAGTTCCCAGGCTTGGAGAAAACTATCTTTGAGTTGCTGGTTCATAGCAGAGATTATAGCCCAGCAGCCTTCACTGTGATTCTCCTATCAGGATTAGCCACCAGCTCCAGGTAGCATGCCGATTTACCACAAATGTTTTAGACACTTAGATCTGCTAGATCATAAGGGTCAAGCGGCGGATCTACTAGTATGAGAGCCAACACCAGCTAGAGGGCCTTGTTTTAGCTGTGGGTCCACATTAACCAATGTGTGGTAGGAGTAAGATCTGCATTTTTTAAAGATTTATTTATTTATGGATACAAAAGCTGGGGTGTAGGCCAGAGGTGCGGGGTGGGGGGGCGGGGAATGAGAGTATTCACCAGAGACAGAGTGGGGAACAGAACAGACAGACTGAAATACACTGCTGAGGGGAGCAGTGGGCAAGACAGGAGAGGTCTGCTGTGCCATGGGGGTTAGCTCCCTGGCCTGGGATGGAACTCATTCTGCAGTGGCTGTTGATAGTTTCGTAGTGCTGAAACTTAACCCCTTGAACCACCAGGGAGGCCCAACATCTGCATTTTTCAAGTCTTTAATGGCAAAAGGATTTTCTGGCAAAAATCTATGCAGTTTCCATAATAATAGACAATTGGGGCTCTGTGGTGGCGTGAGGGTTAAAGACACAGCGCTATCAAGCTATCAGAAGCCACTGCAGCACAAGTTTGATCCCTGGCCAGGGAGCTAAGACACATGGCACAGCAGATCTCTCCTGTCTCGCTGGCTTCTCCCCTCAGCAGTGTATTTCAGTAGGTCTGCCTGTTCTGCTTCCCATTCTGTCTAGTGAATCCTCTCACCTCCCGCACCTTTAGCCTACACCCCGGTTCTTGTATGCATAAATAAATAAATCTTTAAAAAAATAAAAAGAATTAGTGTGCCCTATACCTAAAAGCTCATAGAAATAGATGAGCAAAAACAGAGATACCAATAGAAAACTGTGCAGAGGATATTTACAAACAATTCAGATAATATGAAAGACAAGTAAATAGTGGAAACACTAAAACACAGGGAAAAGTTTCAACCTTACTAGTAATTTTTTTTTAAGATTTATTTATGCATACAAGAGCTGAGGTGCAGGCCAGAGAGGTGGGGGGTGGTGAGAGGATTCACCAGACAGATTAGGGAATGGAACAGGCAGACTGACTGAAATACACTGCTGAGGGGAGCAGCGGGTGAGCCGGGAGAGGTCTGCCTCGCCATGTGGGTTGCTCCCTGGCTGGCCGGGGATCGAACTCATGCTGCAGAGGCTGCGGATTGCTTCATAGTGTGGTGCTTAACCCCTTGCGCCACCAGGGAGGCCCCTTACTAGTAATTTTTAAATGAAAAATAATAATAATAATCTTCCAAGGTACATTTGTTTTCTTGCCTGTGAAATATATTTAAAAATTAAAAAGAGACAATAACCACTGCTGGTGAAGGTCCAATAAATGGGCAATTTCATATATAATTGGTAGAGGCACAAAAAGGTAAAACTGCTGAAAAGCAACATGTAAATAGCTCTGTACAATTAAAAGTGGTCTTGTTTTTCACCTAGCAATTCACTTTTTAAAACTCAACCCTAAGGAAATAAGCAGAAAAGTAAAGATCTATATACAAAGATATTTATAGGGCATTACTTAGAACAGAAAAATAATTGGAAATAACAAATATCCATCAATATGGGAATAGGTAAATTATGAAGCATCCACATAATGGACAGATTATACAGGCATTATGTTTATGTTTTGTTATAATCTTTAATGATATGGAAAATGCTCACAATATAAGTGTACTAGAAAATGCTGCCAGTACACTTGCTGTACTGGCAAGCTACCAAATGGATCTGAATTATGTAAAATATATCTTTAGCCACAGATAGATATAAAAAGATAAAAGAAGACACCAAAATACTTGTAGCAGTTTTATGGAGGATTAAGTCAGAATATCTGGGAGTGGCTCTAGCCCAACCTCTTCCCTTTACAGATGGCAGAACCCAGGCTGAAGGAGGGGAGATGACTTGCCCAAAGTCACGTTTGGGAGCTGGTAGCAAATCCAAGACTAGAATCCAGGTATTGTCCTCAGAGAGTCTGAAACTCTCCAAATATTCTAATAAAGAGCCATAGGGATGAGAGAAAATGTTCTTAAAATGACTGGACTTCAAAAAAGCATCTCTCTAAAGAAGCCTTGATCAGATCTATTTTTAAAAGTATTTTTTGTTTCAAAGAATACATCAACTGAGGAGTGGCTTGGGGTGACACTAGTGGTGTCAGCTTGACGTGTATCTTGGCCCGTCAGTCAGGACCCTGGATATGGTGCTGTGGGCAAAGATGTGGGTTTCTCAGCCACAACAGGCTCTCCATAGAGGTACCGACACCCGTCTCACCTCTGCCTTCCCAAGCTAAGCTTCATCTCCCCTCAGTTCTCCTTCCCAGGCTGGATACCTGGTGTGTGGAAAAATACACAGGAGTGGCCCAGGGGCTGCTTGGTTCAGGCACCTTATCATCACAGACACTCATTTCGCCAAACTTGTATTTCCACACTCAAAATTATCCAGGGGCCTCCCTGGTGGCGCAGGGGGTTGGGACACAACCTGTGAAGCAGTCTGCAGCCTCTGCAGCATGAGTTCAATCCCCTGCCGGCAAGGGAGCAGCCCACATGGCGCAGCAGACCTCTCCTGACTTGCCACTGCTCCCCTCGGCAGTGTATTTCAGTCAATCTGCCTGTTCTGTTCCCCGTTTTGTCTCTGGTGAGTCCTCAGCCCACATGCCTCTAGCCTGTGCCCCAGCTCTTGTATGCATAAATAAATAAACTAAAAAAAAATTATCCAGTATTTGCTCAACTACACTGACATCTAGAGGTCATTTGTATCAAAGTGCTTGCTCTGTGTTTACAAGTCACTTATTTGCTCTGGGTTACTAAATTATTTCCCATATTGGAACCTCAACTGGTAGAGGCATAAAAAGGTGAAACTGTTGAAAAGCAACATGTCAATAGTTCTATACAAATAAAAGAGGCCTTGTTTTTCTCCTACCAATTCACTTTCTAAAACTCAGCCCTGGAGCATCCCTGGTGGCGCAAGGGGTTAAGCACAGCCCTGTGAAGCTATCCGCCCCCTCTGCAGCACCAGTTCAAGTTTGGCTATCAAGATGAGTTCAATCTCTGGCCAGCCAGGGAGCTACCCATATGGCGCTGCAGACCTCTTCTGTCTTGCCCGCTGCTCCCCTCAGCAGTGTATTTTCAGTCTGCCTGTTCTGTTCTGCACTCTGTCTCTGGTGAATCCTCTCACCACCACCACCCCCTCCCCCGCACCTCTGGCCTACACCCCAGCTCTTATATGCATAAATAAGTAAGTCTTAAAAAATCTCAGCCCTAAGGAAACAGCATAAAATAAGAGTATTGTCCTATAAAATAACAGTATTGTCCTAAATCAGTAGTTCCCAAACTGAGTTCCACAAAGCATATATGCCTTTTGTAATTAGGGTCACTCACCAACATTACCTATGATCTTTGAAAAGATTCATAGGCCCTCGCTTCACCCTGAGATATTTGGTTCACTAGGTGTGGGGCACAGTCAAAGGCAGGACAGAGAACAAAAAACATTCTTCAGGTTCTTCCAAAGCACTCCTTACATAAGGAACGTATCATGTAGATGTTAACAGGTGCTCCTCTAAGTAACCAGATTTTCTCACTCTAGGCAAGGTTCTGGAAGCCTTTAATATCCTAATGCACATTGTGGATCTCCACTAGTATTATGCAGCATGCTCAAAGTTGTTTGACTAACACCTACTAACAGTCCAAGCACATCCGTGTTTCTCAGATCACAGCTAGGAAAATCCTAGACTAGGTGTTTTAGTTGGTTTGAACTGGGAAAGCAAAATGCCATAGAATTACAAGTGTCTGGTACAGGATTTGGCTTAATAAATACCTGTGGGAATGATGAATAAACTGTGGAAAAATCTGGAAGCAGCTGAATGAGGGCTGAAGGAAGTATCTGGGAATGAAAAAATATGGGGGTTGGATTAGAACAAAGGCACTTTCTTGCTCTCTCCCTCTTCTTTTAAGGTTACCAATCCTATCCTATTGGATTAGGACTCTAACTCATAATTTCATTTAACCTTAATTTATTGGGAGGGGAACATAGTCAGATTATAACACTAGGAGATCTCCAAGGCCACTCTGAGTCTACATCCTAAGATTCATAGCCATTTTCTTTGATGAATCATGGTTCACAATATTATGCTATTTCCTGTGGAAAAAGAGCTTATGCTGACCTCAAAGGAGGGTGATTTCAAAGCATTCTCCACTGGAAGATACTGCGAAACAACAGTAAAGTATTACTGTGTTGACAAATCACTTGGGGGGTTTGTCCCTGTTTGAAACAATGGAGCCAAAACAGGAAACAATATTCCATCCATATTCCATCTCATTTCTAATCCAGATGGTGCCAAACTATGCCTTATTTATCATCATAAAACAATGTTTTATTGATCCCAAATAGTGGTCTAAAACCCTAATCCTGCATCTGAACTTTGCACTCATTCAAATTACAGTTAGATGTTTATATTCTCTTCACTTTACTGGAAGTACATAGGAGATTTCCTTTAGTTTTTATTCCTCTGAAGGTATGAAGTGGAAAGGTTGAGCTAAAAACTCATAGATGGTTCCTTTATATCCAGTTTTGGAGTCAATGTTCACTACAGTCAGTTAGGAAGGATTCATATGCTTTAGTAAGCTCATATCACACATATAGGTTTTGTTCCTACACATTAGCTTGTGTCCTCTTATGAGTCCATATTCTGTTTATGCAACCCTGCTACAGATATTGGCTCATATTTCCACATACAGATTATGGATGATTGATTGTAGAGAAGCAGCAGTAATTCCTCCCATCCCTGGATGCAAAACCTGCACTGGGCCTTTGGAGCTCCTTCCATCAGGAGGTGGAGTCTATTTCTCCACCCTTGAACCTGGGCTGACCTATGACTGCTTTACTCTACAGAATGTGGCAGAGGGTCATTGTGGGATCTCTGAGCCCAGTCAAGCGGGTTTTGAAGCTTCCACTATTGTCTGCTTGGAATCCTGAAATGTCCACATCAAGAAGCCTGGGGGCCTAAATCTCCTGGGGACCACGGAAATAGCTTGACTCCTGAGCCTTAGCCACAGAGTCGCTGAGCACAGGGCAAGGCCAGGCCAGGCCAGGGATTTCCCTGTGTCACTCTGGAAAATACTGACTTGCTCTCTGGGTCCGACACAAAGGACCAGTGGCTCTTGCTGGCTGCTGGGCCGTGAGTCAGAGTTTTCCAGGAGGGTAGAGAAGTGTCTGAACCCCATGCTCACATAAGCCATCCATAAGCCATCCCCAGGGCAGCCAGGAGCAGAGGAGGATCTGCATTATCTCCAGCATACATCTTCCAGGCAGCCTTTTGTCATTCTCTGAATTCTTGTTCCCTGTCAAGAATGTTCACTCTTGCCAGAAAGCCACTTTATAAAAGTCTTCCTGAGAAGACAGGGCTGAGAGGAAGGAAAGGTTATATGGGGTGGTTGGCCAGGCCCTGCCTTCCCTGAAATGTGACCTTGGCTCTCACTTGCCATGAGAGGCAGCCCTGACTATCTTAGCCTACATGACCCCTTTCTCTCTCTCTCTCTCTCTCTCTCTCTCTCTCTCTCTCTCTCTCGTATCATATCCCACTGTAGCCTCATGGTCTACCACCAATTGCCACATATACAGATCTTCTAGATACTATTGTGTCATTCAAATGGTAAGAAGGCATGTCCACTATGAAAAAGGGTGAGGGGGCCTCCCCGGTGGCACAGCGGTTGAGCGCTGGGTTGCTAAGCTGCCCATAGCCTCTGCAGTGTCGGTTCGATCCCCAGCCATCGGGCGAGGGTCCCACATGGCGCACAGACCTCTCCTGCCGCGCCCGCTGCTCCCCTCAGCAGTGTACTATGTCAGTCTGCCTGCTCTGCTCTGGCTGTCGAATTCTCTCACCCTCCCGCGCTTCTGACTATACCCAGTGCTTGTGTAAATAAATAAATAAATCTTTTTTTAAAAAAGAAAAAAGAAAAAGGGTGAGGGAAAATGAATACACTTGCTGCATTAATGGGGTGGTTGTGTTTTTTCTTCACACAATTCCTTTCTTTGCTTTTACTATGAAACTGCACTGCTGTTGGGAGTGTAAATTAGTCCAACTAAATGGGAGAGATGTTTGGCAGTATCTACCAGAACTAACATACTTTCCTAGTGGTACATTTGTACAACAAAAGATTTGTACAAGAACTAATAATATAGAGCAAGGGAAGTAGAGAATAAAGAGGTTATTAGAATAATCAAGAGAGTGTAAAGGTGGTTTAGACATGGGTAGTGACAGTGGATGTACAATGAAGCACTCAGATTTCTTTTAGTTGTATGTAGAAGGGATGTTGAGGTCTTGCTGATGGAGTTAATGTGGGCATGAAAGAACAGTGGAGTCAAGGGGGACACCAAGGTGTTTGGCTTGAACAATAGGAAGGAAAGAACTGCCATTTACCAAGATGGGGAAGACAGAGGAAGAACAGATTTGGGAGGGAAAATAAAATCAGTCTTAATGAATACTAAAGTTTTATTTATTTTAAAAAGCAAACCTATAAAGTCATTGAAACAAAATTTTTGTTACATGTTCAGATATGTAAACAATATATAAGCTTGATAAGAGTTCTACTTAAAATCCCAACTCTAAACCCATTATTTAATTATATATTTTAAATTGGAACAACAGGCACCCCGTGGTCTTTGAACTCACTGTTGAGCTTGGTGGGGAGGGAAGGGCAGCATCATCTCATAAAAACACACGATTTACTAAAGGAACTGAAGTGTTAGTGTACTAAAGGTGAATTATGTGCACATATGTCATTATTTTAGAGAAAGTAGTATAATCACCAGATCGGTAATACAATTTTGTGGTGTTGGTGAAAGACTAAAAGTAAATGCCCCCGGTTAAATCATATAAACCCCTCTTCTTTAAAAAAGATTTTTATGTATTTATTTTTGTGTAGAAGAACTGGGGTTTAGGCCAGAGGTGTGGTGGGTGAAGGGATTCACCAGAGACAGAGTGGGAAACAGAACAGGCAGATTAACTGAAATATAGTGCTGAATGGAGCAGGGGGCAGGACAGGAGAGGTCTCCTGCGCCATGTAAGGGTTAGCTCCCTGGCCAGGGATCAAAATCAGGCTGCAGCAGTGATAACATGATGGTGCTGATACTTATCCTCCAGGCCACAAGGGAGCCCCTAAACCCTTCATAATTTAATATTTTCAACATCTATGGAAATGAGTTTATTATCATTTTTTGGTCACCTAATATAACAAATTAAGAACTTTTTTTTTTAATAGAGGCATGTTTTATTTATTTGTTTCTTTGTTTGTTTTGTTTATACAAGCACTGGGTACAGTCAGAAGCGCGGGAGGGTGAGAGAATTCACCAGAGCCAGAGTGGGGAGCAGAGCAGGCAGAAGGACCGAAGTACACTGCTGAGGGGAGCAGCGGGCAGCAGGAGAGGTCTGCGCGCCATGTGGGACCCTCCTCTGGTGGCCGGGGAGCAGCCAGGGATCAAACTGGCGCCGCAGAGGCTGCGGGCAGTTTCGCAACCCAGCGCTCAACCGCTGCGCCACCGGGGAGGCCCCTTAAGAACTTTCTTAACGTTTAACTCTATTTACATTCTTTTTTTAAAAGTACTTTTTAGGTTTATTTATTTTTGCATACAAGAACTGGGGTGTAGACCAGAGGTACAAGGGTGGGAGGATTCACCAGAGACAGAGTGGGGAACAGAACAGGTGGATCTACTGAAACACACTGCTAAGGGGAGGAGCAGGAGAGATAGGAGAGGTCTGTTGTGCCATGTGGGTTAGCTTCCTGGCTGAGGATTGAACTCTTGTTGCAGTGGCTGGCGGATAGCTTCACAGTGTTGTGCTTAAACCCCTTGTGCCACCAGGGAGGACCCAAATAAATAAATCTTTAAAAAAAAAAAGACAAACTGGTATTTATCTACAGGAAGCAGAAGATTACAGATGGACAGCTGGGTCTAGAAAAGGTAGTTGAGCAAGATTTCCAAATTAGTCAATGACAGAAACTGTAAGTTTGGCATGTGCAAACACCTGTCTAGTAGAAGTGGAAGTCATGCAACGACATGGATATAACAAAGAAAGCTGATGGAGCAAGGACTTGAGTTATTTATGGTAGCTAAACCTCGCTGTTTAGGTGGAGTTTAGCTTAAAGTCTCAGATAAGTGGGGCCTCACTGTTGGCGGAAGGGGTTGAGACACAACCTATGAAGCTGTGAAACTGTCTGCAACATCTGCAGCACAGGCTTGATCCCTGGTGGGCCAGGGAGGAACCCACATGGTGCAGCAGACCTCTCCTGACTCTCCCGCTGCTCCCCTCAGCAGTTATTTCAGTCGATGCGCCTGTACTGTTTCCCGCTCTGTCTCTGGTGAATCCTCTCACTCTCCCCACATCTCTGGCCTTTACCCCAACTCTTGTATTCATAAATAAATAAATCTTTAAAAAGTTTTAGATGAGCTGAAAGTGTCTTTGTCAATCAGTGTGTGCGCTCCAATGAGGTTTGCAGAAGACAGAGACATAGGGTGAATGTCAATCAAGTCTCATGGAGTGACCCAACTCATAATCTGTATTTACAGAGGTGTTTCTTGGTGTCACTCACTAAGTGATGAGGGAATTGGAATGTTCCTACAGTTGTGAACTCTGAAGGATATGATTTAATTATTTAACATTATTATTGGATGTGTGATTTTGGTAGAATGACTATATAGTGAATACTAATTTATTGTAATTCATAGAATTCTGCACTAGGCCTGTATAAACGGTGTAAGCATGACTTCGAAAGTCAGAAGTGATAGGAAATGGAGGTTATGGTATGCACAAAGGACTAAGTACTGGAAGTGGACACTGGGAGTGAAGAAGAGCTGGGCAGAGTGCAGGGGTTACTGTGTTGAACAAAAGGCACACATCAGAGAGACAGCGGCAAATTCAGAAGAGACGTGGATTGTGGGCAAAAGAAGAGGTCCACAGGAGAAAGGGAGTGGCTGGATTGGGCCGCCAGGCACCCCTGGGACCTGGCAGCCAGGTGGCAGGAGCAGAGGATGTTCCCTGGGAGCAGGGAGGGAGCGGTCCCGCTGGAGGAGAAAGGCTGGCCGGGCCCCTCCAGGCAGGGGGCCAGCTGCTGCAGTCACTGTCCAGGGGCTGTGGCCAGCTCAGGTAGCTCCTGGGGGAGTCCAGGGGGCTGGAGGCAGCAGCCTGTCGTGGGGGGCGCCTGCACGGTGCTGGTCTCTGGTCTCGGAGCGGCGGTGCTGGTCTCAGAGCCGCGGCGCTGGTCTCTGGGCGCTCTGGTGCAAGGCCTGGCAGTTTGACAGGCGCGCCCCGGCAGCGGCCCCGGCCCCGGGGGGTCCGCCCAGGGCGCAACCGGGGCCGCCACGGCCGCGGGAGCGCCCCGCAGGGTCCCAACGTGCACGGGAGGGGCCGGGCTGGCCGCGGGGGGGGGGCGGCGGCGGCGGCGCGCTCCGCAGCCAGGCCCAGAGGCAGCTGCGGCAGGCTGGAGCGCTATTCTGGAACAAAGGCAAGCACGACGCGGGAGGGGACAGGAGCGCGGGGGACAGCGCGGCGACTGGAAGGTGAGGGAGCGGGGAGGCGCGGCGGGAGGACGCCTGTGGCGGTCCGGGCGGCGACTGCCCGCTGCCCACGGGCCGCCGAGAGGCGACCGGCCACCGGCCGCGGGCGACGGGCGCAGCGGGCCCTCCGCGGGGCCCGCCCCCAGGCCCGGGGGTCTCCCCGCCCCCGCCTAGAAGTCCTCGTCCTCCACCCAGCCAAAGACCCGCTTCATCTCGGCCAGGAAGCCCCGGTAATCATTGAGCAGGGGGCTCTTCTTCCGGATGTAGGGGATCACCCACTGCAGGGCCCGCCCGGTGAGGCGGGTGATGAGGAACGTCACCTTCAGGGCATCGCTGGAGAACAGGGTCTCGTCCACCAACATGTAGGCGCCCGTCTGCACGATGAACTCCGGCAGCCGGTCGGTGTCGCCGTCAAACGTCTCGGGAAAGGGAATCGGGTTCCTCCACCGACGCGTCTGCGGCCGGATGGGCAGGGCCAGCAGGGCCTTGATCAGCTGCACTCGGCCGTCCATCGCGCCGCGGGGCTCAGCTGGGCTCGGCGGGTCTGGGCCGAGGTGGGCGGGGAGGCGTGGCGGGAAGTGCGTGTGTGCCGTGGGCGGGCCCGGGCCCGGGGAGGGCGGGGCCGTGGGCGGCACCCGGCGCCTGCGCGGGCTCCGCCCACAGGGCCGGGTGGTCGCCGCGCCGGGTCGTGCGCAGGCGCAGCGGGGGAGGCTGCGCTAAGGCGCTGGGCAGAAAGGGGCGGGGCCGAGCCTGCTCCAGGAGGCGAGGCGCAGGGCGGTGGGTGGGGCCTGTCAGGAGCCCAGGACCCCTGGTCTGGCGCGCTGAGCGTCTAGCCCGCGGGGCTTGGAAGCCCGACGCTGGGGTCCCTCTCTTGCCGATTGAGCTGTCCTCCTGCCGTCGCCTCCCGCACGTCTGTCACAGGCCCTACCGTACATAGCCTTTGCTGACCCTCGCCTCTGGACGCCACTGGAGGGAGGGTCTGTGAACTCCTGCCTCAACCTTCCACCTGGCTATCAGGAGCTCTGCATATGCGCACATGGCACATTATGTTATACACAAAGCCTGCGCACCAACCCCAACATCTGAGACCCAGGGTGTCCTGCCTCTGAATAGGCTGTTTTTAGTCTTCCTATTAACTCCCAGGACAATGGTGTTGAGGGGAAGCACATACACCCTGGCCCATAGATGCACCTGCATACATAAAGAAGTTACTCACACAACCCAAGACCTCCCCAGTCCCCTCAGCCCCTGGACACAGGATGGGAGCAGGAAGGCTGGGAAGATGAGGGTGGAGCAGCATAACACTTTGTTGAGCAGTACTGAAGCTGGTCCTCTGCACACTGGGCAGGGCAGATGCAAGGAATCCCCTGCCACTCCCACAGGGAACCTGCCCAACCACCTGTGCTCTGCCTACCTAACTGTGCTGAGCCTTTCCCACACGTCCTCACCCCCAACCCATCCCCTCCAAGGTCCCTGTCACCTGAGGTTTCCATCAGCCAGAGAAGAAAACCCACTCATGCTAGCATTGTAGAGCCCAGAGGGTGGGGAAAAGAGGGACTTTCTTCACCCTTAAGACTGATGGGATCATCCACAAGGCACTGGCACTCTCCTCGCATGGGTACCAAGGCAGCGACAGCTTGCTCTTGCTCTTGCTCAGTAATTTTTGTTATCATGGACTCCTTTGTTTTATATATGTCCTCTAGTTCTTTGCCTGTTTGGGGGCAAACAGGACCCATGAAGTCTCACTTCCCCATTTCCAAATTAAAGCTCTCACTGGGTGTATATAAAAAATCAAAGGCCCAATCATTGCTATACTGTCATCCACAGGCAAACAGAGCTTCTAATACCCATGTGCTGAACAGTGGGACCCAATAAGTTGATAAAATTTCAGTAAGCAAAGGTGGCTGAGAAAAATACTCGCTCCAAAATTTTAAACACGCCAAAAATGAAGATTGCCCTACTTCCCAAATTCCTAGTACTCGTGGGGAACACACAATCGGCCAATGTAATTTACCCATTTATGTGTTTATTTCTCTCCACTTCTCGATCCTACATTGAAAATGAAAGTGAGAAGTCATCACCAAATCAACCCAAGTGTTTCTGTTCTTGGCTATTGTAGCAGGGCGTGTGATACCATGAAAGAGTGCAAAGGCTCATGGGACTGAGATTCTACTACAAGCTATCACCAAGAGATAACTCCATGCTCACTGCTTCCATTGTTGGTTTTCACAACCAGAGGACCCAACCCCTGCAGAAACAGGTTCATCACCCTGTCTCTCCCTCATAGTTAGCAACCCCGCACTATTAGGAAGGTGTTCTGTGTCTCATAATGTGACAGGGGAGACCATCACCCTGCACCCCAACTCCTGCCATCAATACCCCATATCACAGAGCTCAGAGATCTTCCCTGGTGCAGCGTTTGATATGTATCTTCATTGCTGAGCATGTAGTCACTGCAAATAATGAAACACAAGTGAGAGCTTGTTCCACATACAATTTTTATTCAAGAAACATAATAAGATGTTGTTAACAAAATTGAAGCACCAAGTAATAAACACCTCAGAGGCCAAGAAATGCTCTGAGTCAAAGGTTTCCTGAGTTTACTCAGGAAAACTCAAAAGCTGGCCCATTAGAAACGTTCAAGCAAAATAAGGCATAAGGGACATAGCAAAATATCACACAACTGGAGGTGTATTTTTCTAATTCAAAATTGGTAGGAGAACGATTCTCATTGGCTGCACTTGGGTAGTGAGAAAACCAAGCAGTATTAACCTGGGGAATCCGGAGCCTAGAAAACAAGATGTGCAGAGGTATCAGAGGAAAGGTGCCTGCTGCAGAGACCACCAGCCTGGGACTATTGGCTTCTACACTGTAGGGCACAAGACACAGAACATACATATTACGACACTGTGACCTTAGGTAATATTTCAGGAGCTCTCACTCCAGAGAGTACAAAAGCAGATACAGTAAGTCCTCAGTTAACATCATTGACAGGTCTCTGGAAACTTTAAGTGAAATGACCTAGACTGAGAGCAACGTGACCACAGGCGAATTGACATCCACAAGAGGAAGTTCCCATGGCATATTTCTGGTCAAAATACTATGACCAAATTTCTAAAGGCAGACCCCCACCCAAAACATTTCATTCATTCATTTCCTAAATGACTTATTCCAGTTCAGGGTTGAGGAGGTCAGAGAAT
Source organism: Talpa europaea (assembly GCF_964194135.1). NCBI lineage: Eukaryota > Metazoa > Chordata > Mammalia > Eulipotyphla > Talpidae > Talpa > Talpa europaea. The sequence goes on from NC_140081.1 coordinate 84,888,620, forward strand.
CTCAGGGCACTCAGGGCAAAAGGCAGGAACCAAGCCTGGACCGGAAGCCCTCCTACAGAGGGGCACTCAAGCCCACCGTCACTCAGAGTGGGACAATTTAGACATGCCAATGAACCTCACCTGTGTATCTTTGGTGCTTGGGAAGAAACCCAAGCACACGTGGGGAGGATACTCGAGATCCACACAGTGGCCTGAACTGGAATTGATGTTTCCCTCAGAAAAGTTAGGACAAAATGATGTTATTTGAGGTCCTTATGTACTATGAACCAAGCAAGCACCCCCATGTACAAATCAAACCCCAAATCACAGTCCCCAAAGCCAATCCATTCATATCAAGAAATAACAAAGCTTTGGTGCCGCTCCTCAAGTGCAGTCTTGCAGGTGAAGTACATGTCCCCTGCAGAAGTGCTGCAATCCTTTGACATTCAAAACAACAGTACTAAGGTATAGCATTGAACATTGAGAGTATAAAACATTGCACACAACTGGAATAATCAGAAACACAAGTATTGAAACAGGAAATGACATTACCCATTTGCCCAGTAGAAGGAATTTCCACAGTGGTCCCTGAAGTATAAGAGCATGTGAGAGGACCACACACCCACAATCACTGGAGGTTCCAGGCTCACCTCTAACCCCATGGTCTGAGACATCGGTTCAGGACATAGAAGGAGGAACCAAGTGGCTGGCTCCTGGTAGGAGGCATATTGCACACCTTGAAGGTCAGCACCCCAACTGAACAGCCTGTACTCTCCACACTCACAGCAGACAGCAGTCCATCAAGGCCTTGCGCCATTCTGCACGGCTACTTGATCTGACTGAGGGCGACCGAGAGCAGCGCATCCACGTAGGGTTCAATGAAAACGTGCCCACCCATGCTCTTTTGCCAACTGGCGAAGAAGCGGTAGAGTAGGTCTGCGAGAACAGGAGGCCAGGGAAGCCCGGCAGCCCCACCTAAATGTGAACTGGGAGGCCCTCATTTGAAGCAGACAGGCATCTCCATGCTGTGTTCGCACACAGTCTAGTGGAATGAGAAGCCAAATTCAAATCCAGGCCCATCTACAGAAGGCTGTTCCATTGCACGCGCGTGCACACAGCCTGCACAGGCTTTTCACCCTCTGTTGGAAAGATGGACACACTATAGGTCCATAACGGGGGGTCTCAGTCCCCACCTCCACCAAGGATCTCTGAGGTTCTGTGGTTCACAAGCAGCAGAGATGAAACCGCTAGTGACAGGGAGGGTTTGTCTCCTGACTCAACAGCCACAACCATAATCTCAGCCGGAACCTGATGAGCACCGGAAAGAGAAAGTTCCATCAAAGCCAGGGCGACACGAGCCGGAAAAGGGACATGAATATCAAAAATCTGAAAAATGATTTGGCTCATGACGCACTCTGTCAACAGAAGCAAGCCCGGCTTTCCTCAAATCCCTCACATTATTTGCCTTTGAGGAACATACAGCATGACAAGCAATACAAAACAGTACACGGAAGCAAGAAGATGCAGGAAGATGCAGCAAAGCGTCGCCTGCAGACAAAGCCCATCCTGCACGGACAGGCAGAAAACGAGGATCTGCCCACCCCATAAAGGTCTGAAGTTCGCAAAGGGCCTGTTTCTCATGTCATATACATCCACGGGCCTTGCTAACTCTGCGCCCAGCTGTGCCGGCCAACAGGTAGCCGGGGAGAGTGGGGACTGGGAACAGTACACACAGCCTGAACCCGCAATGCCCATCGCAACACTGACAGCGGTCCCCTTTCCTGCCCTTCCTGTTTCCTGATGCCCTCAGAGTGCCCCCCAATCTCCGGGGGTCCACAATGAGTCCACTGCATTTCTGACTAGTGGCAGTAAGGGGGAACTACGGCACCGCACCCCCCACAAACAACCCACTACCGCTGCATCTCCCACTGCTGGGTCTCCCACAGCTGCATTTCCCATAATCCTAGCCATGTGCAGTTGACAACTAGCACAACGACTTTTCCTTGAGGGTAGGCTGAGAGCCCCTGAGGCTTGCAACTGCCCAATGCCAAGAAAGAATCACAGAAGAGCTGGAACACCAAGCATCCATACCTTGTGGCATCAAGGTCTTCCAGCAACTGCAGCCACCTAGGGGCCCCAAGGCTTTGTCCATTCTTGAGAAGAATGCACTTGCCCTGTGAGCACTGTGATTTGGGGATTGGTTGGGACAAAGCATCCATAACTTCTGGCTGACAAAAGGGAGAAGGAAAGCTAGAGCCTGTGAGGAGAGGCTAGTCCTCTCCAGCAAAGGACTACAGGAGGCTCATCCTGCCGCCTGGTGGCATGATCAGGGAAGTTCCTGAGATTCAGGCCCATCTGCAAATGCTCCTGAAGACGCAAACAGGGCCAGTGACTAGCAATGTCCCAAACAAGGCCTACACGTTTCTCTACCCACCAAGGTGCAGAGGAAGGGCAGCAGGTGCGTGCTGACAGCAAATCGGCAAATGCTCCAACTGTATTCCCTGCCAGACTTCTGGATTTCTGATGATTGCCACATGCCTCCCCTCTGTAAACAGGACGTCACACTGCTGGAACATTCGAGTCAGAGCACACACGCCCGGCAACAGGCCTGGGCCAATTTTCTCCCCAGAACCCCAAGGTCCTCAAACCCTAGAGGCTGCCAAGTTCAGCGTGTGCTTCCTCTAGGAATTTGTCATCAGACACTTGTGACTTGGGAGTGTTCAAGAAGGAGTGTCTGTGCACATACTGCACGGATGCAGTATGTGGAAAGAGTTTTCAGCAAACTCAGCTCACGTTCCTCTGTGACTCTGTGCGACACAGCCCGCTACCACTATGCAAGGGTGGGCGGTCAAACCAACCCAGAAACAGAGCAGATGCCTTCGAGGAGACTCGTGAAGAATCCCCTCGGAGAAAACACTACATGGCTCATGGGGGAAGGCAGTACACAGCAGGAGGCAAAAAGAACAAAGACTCCCAACACCAAAGCCCAGAACTCCCAAAGCTGCTGTAAAGCAAGGAACCTCACCCATCAGGACTCTCCACTTTGAAGAGGGCGCCACATTCTCACGTCATACTCCAAGATGTGAGCCTTGGTCTTGGAGCCATACTCCAAGATGTGACACTTATGTCAACCCCAGGTGTTCCAGGGATGTGGCAATGAGCAGGAGTCACTCCTAGGAAACAGAATTTCCCCATATCCGTCGGGGCTGACAAGAGTATGCAGTGAGCAGGAGACACCTGGCACAGAGAATTACCCCCGTCACCTTCAGGGCCGGCTTATCCTATCCGACGCTCCTGCTCCGAGACCATACGGCAGAGAGCCATTCTTCCTAGGCCTCTCCCCACCTCCGAGTGTTAGCCCCCGAAGGGATGGCCATATCAAGGCCCTCTCCCTTTGCAGACTCTCCCATCTACAGTGCTTCTCCTGAAAAGAACCGACAATCAAAAGTGGGGAGAGAACCAGTCATGAATCCATTTTTCAGTTCACGATGTGTTCTCCTCAGTACACTGGTACAGCCACTAAGGGAAAGAGCCGGGGCCTTCTCAAAATATGAAAAACAGCACTATCGTTCTTTTCAATAGCCAGGCTATGGAAACAACCCAGGTAACAACCAGCGGATAAAATGATGGGGACGTGGTACACACAGGTACCTACAACAAAGATATGAAAAGGTACATATTCCATTTCAAAGACCTTGTTTGTCTAAAATGTCACAAGAACCCATCCTGTGGACCAAGAAAGCACCCCCACATCCAAACAAATGCCCAAACCACAGACCCCAGAGGCCAATCTCTTCTGTCAACATATAGCTAAGCCCTGGGGCCGCTCCTCAAGTGCCATCTTCCAGGTGAAGTTCATGGCCCCTGTAGAACAGCTGCAATACTTTGAGATTCAGAAACATTTGGATTATGCGTTAGCCTTAAACATCTTGAACACAAAGTATTGCATACCAAGAGAAGAATCAGAAAGCACAGGTAGTGAAGCTGTAAATGGCATTACCCATCCCCCCAGCAGAAGGAATCCCACCAGTGCCCCCTTAATAAAAGAGCATGTGAGAGGACCACACACCCACAATCACAGGAGGTTCTAGGCTCACCTCTAACCCCATGGTCTGAGACATCGGTTCAGGACACAGGAGGAGGAGCCAAGTGGCTGGCTCCTGGTAGGAGGCATATTGCGCACCTTGAGGGTCAGCACCCCAACTGAACAGCCTGTACTCTCCACACTCACAGCAGACAGCAGTCCATCAAGGCCTTGCGCCATTCTGCACGGCTACTTGATCTGACTGAGGGCGACCGAGAGCAGCGCATCCACGTAGGGTTCAATGAAAACGTGCCCACCCATGCTCTTTTGCCAACTGGCGAAGAAGCGGTAGAGTAGGTCTGCGAGAACAGGAGGCCAGGGAAGCCCGGCAGCCCCACCTAAATGTGAACTGGGAGGCCCTCATTTGAAGCAGACAGGCATCTCCATGCTGTGTTCGCACACAGACTAGTGGAATGAGAAGCCAAATTCAAATCCAGGCCCATCTACAGAAGGCTGTTCCATTGCACGCGCGTGCACACAGCCAGCACAGGCTTTTCACCCTCTGTCGGAAAGATGGACACACTAAAGGTCCATAACGGCGGGTCTCAGTCCCCACCTCCACCAAGGATCTCTGAGGTCCTGTGGTTCACAAGCAGCAGAGATGAAACCTCTGGTGACAGGGAGGGTTTGTCTCCCGACTCAACAGCCACAACCATAATCTCAGCCTCAATCTGATGAGCACCGGAAAAAGAGTAAGTTCCATCAAAGCCAGGCCCCCTCGAGCCGGAGGAGCTACATGAATACAGGGATCGTCTCCCAACTCAATAGCATAAGCAGAAACGCAGCCTGAATCTGATGAGCACTGGAAAGAGAAAGTTCCATCAAAGCCAGGGCCACACAAGCCGCAAAAGGTCATGAATACGGGGATCGTTCCCAACTCAAGAGCCATAACCACAAACTCAGCTAGAAGCTGCTGAGCACTAGAAAGAGAAAGTTATATCAAAGCCAGGGCCGCAGGAGCCGGTAAAGGGACATGAATATCAAAAATCTGAAAAATGCTTTGGCTCATGACGCACTCTGTCAACAGAAGCAAGCCCGGCTTTCCTCAAATCCCTCACATTATTTGCCTTTGAGCAACATACAGCATGACAAGCAATACAAAACACTACACGGAAGCAGGAAGATGCAGAAAAGCGTCGCCTGCAGAGAAAGCCCATCCTGCACGGACAGGCAGAAAATGAGGATCTGCCCACCCCATGAAGGTCTGAAGTTCGCAAAGGGCCTGTTTCTCATGTCATATACATCCACGGGCCTTGCTAACTCTGCGCCCAGCTGTGCCGGCCAACAGGTAGCCGGGGAGAGTGGGGACTGGGAACAGTACACACAGCCTGAACCCGCAATGCCCATCGCAACACTGACAGTGGTCCCCTTTCCTGCCCTTCCTGTTTACTGATGCCCTCAGAGCGCCCCCCCTATCTCCGGGGGTCCACAATGAGTCCACTGCATTTCTGACTAGTGGTAGTAATGGGGAGCTACGGCACCGCTCCCCCCTCAAACAACCCTCTACTGCTGCATCTCCCACTGCTGGGTCTCCCACAGCTGCATTTCCCATAGTCCTAGCCATGTGCAGTTGGCGCCTAGCACAACGACTTTTCCTTGAGGGTAGGCTGAGAGCCCCTGAGGCAATGCAACTGCCCAATGCCAAGAAAGAATCACAGAAGAGCTGGAACACCAAGCATCCATACCTTGTGGTCATGGACTTCCAGCAACTACAGCCACCTAGGGGCCCCAAGGCTTTGTCCATTCTTGAGAAGAATGCACTTGCCCTAGAGTCACTGTGATTTGGGATTGGTTTGGACAAGCATCCATAACTTCTGCATGGCTACTTGATCTGACTGAGGGCGAGCGAGAGCACTGCATCCGCGTAGGGTTCAATGAAAACGTGGCCACCCATGATGCTCTTTTGCCAACTGGCGAAGAAGCGGTAGAGTAGGTCTGCGAGAACAGGAGGCCAGGAAAGCCTGGCAGCCCCACCTAAATGTGAAATGTGAGGCCCTCATTAGAAACAGACAGTCATCTCTATGCTGTGTTTGGACAGTCTAGTGGAATGAGAAGTCAGCCTTAAATCCAGACCCATATACAGAAGGCTGTTCAAGAACACGGGCATGCACACAGCGTGCACAGTCTTTTCACCCTCTGTAGGAATTGGTGGACACACAAAATATCCATGACATAGGGTCTCAGTCCCCACCTCCACCAAGGATTGGTGAGGTCCTCTGGTTCACTGCAGCAGAGATGAAACCGCTGGTGACAGGGAGGGTTTGTCTCCCGACTCAACAGCCACAACCATAATCTCAGCCTCAATCTGATGAGCACCGGAAAGAGAAATTTCCATCAAAGCTATGGCCAAACGAGCCGGAGGAGCTACATGAATACAGGGTTCATCTCCCAACTCAATAGCCATATCCAGAAACTCAATCTGAATCTGATGAGCATTGGAAAGAGAAAGTTCCATCAAAGCCAGGGCCACACGAGCCGGTAAAGGGACATGAATATCAAAAATCTGAAAAGTGCTTTGGCTCATGACGCACACTGTCAACAGAAGCAAGCCCGGCTTTCCTCATATCCTCACATTCTTTGCCCATGAGCAACATACAGCGTGACAAGCAATACAAAACAGTACACAGAAGCAGGAAGATGCAGCAAAGCGTCGCCTGCAGAGAAAGCCCATCCTGCATGGACAGGCAGAAAACGAGGATCTGCCCACCCCATAAAGGTCGGAAGTTCGCAGAGGTCCTGTTTCCCATGTCATATACATCCACGGGCCTTGCTAACTCTGCGCCCAGCTGTGCCGGCCAACAGGTAGCCGGGGAGAGTGGGGACAGGGAACAGTACACACAGCCTGAACCCACAATGCCCATCGCAACACTGACAGCGGTCCCCTTTCCTGCGCTTCCTGTTTCCTGATGCCCTCAGAGTGCCCCCCTATCTCCGGGGGTTCACAATGAGTCCACTGCATTTCTGACTAGTGGTAGTAAGGGGGAGCTACGGCACCGCTCCCCCCTCAAACAACCCTCTACTGCTGCATCTCCCACTGCTGGGTCTCCCACAGCTGCATTTCCCATAGTCCTAGCCATGTGCTGTTGGCGCCTAGCACAACGGCTTTTCCTTGAGGGTAGGCTGAGAGCCACTGAGGCAATGCAACTGCCCAATGCCAAGAAAGAATCACAGAAGAGCTGGAACACCAAGCATCCACACCTTGTGGTCAAGGACTTCCAGCAACTACAGCCACTTAGGGGCCCCAAGGCTTTGTCCATTCTTGAGAAGAATGCACTTGCCCTAGGGTGTTGTGATTTGGGGATTGGTTGGGACAAAGCATCCATAACTTCTGGCTGACAAAAGGGAGAAGGGAAAGCTACAGACTGTGAGGAGAGGCTAGTCCTCTCCAGCAAGAGGACTAGGAGCCTCATCCTGCTGCCTGGTGGCTTGACCAGGGAAGTTCCTGAGAATCAGGCCCATCTGCACATGCTCCTGAAGATACAAGCAGGGCCAGTGACTAGCAATGTCCCAAACAAGTCCCACACGTTTCTCTACCCACCAAGGTGCAGAGGAAGGGCAGCAGGTGCGTGCTGACAGCAAATCGGCAAATGCTCCAACTGTATTCCCTGCCAGACTTCTGGATTTCTGATGATTGCTACATGCCTCCGCTCTGTGAACAAGACGTCTCACTGCTGGGACATTCGAGCCAGAGCACACACGCCCGGCAACAGGCCTGGGCCAATTTTCTCCCCAGAACCCCAAGGTCCTCAAACCCTAGAGGCTGCCAAGATCAGCGTGTGCTTCCTCTAGGAATTTGTCATCAGACACTTGTGACTTGGGAGTGTTCAAGAAGGAGTGTCTGTGCACATACTGCACAGATGCAGTATGTGGAAAGAGTTTTCAGCAAACTCAGCTCACGTTCCTCTGTGACTCTGTGCGACACAGCCCGCTACCACTATGCAAGGGTGGGCGGTCAAACCAACCCAGAAACAGAGCAGATGCCTTCGAGGAGACTCGTGAAGAATCCCCTCGGAGAAAACACTACATGGCTCATGGGGGAAGGCAGTACACAGCAGGAGGCAAAAAGAACAAAGACTCCCAACACCAAAGCCCAGAACTCCCAAAGCTGCTGTAAAGCAAGGAACCTCACCCATCAGGACTCTCCACTTTGAAGAGGGCGCCACATTCTCACGTCATACTCCAAGATGTGAGCCTTGGTCTTCCGTCCCTCATTTATGTCAACCCCAGGTGTTCCAGGGATGTGGCAATGAGCAGGAGTCACTCCTAGGAACCAGAATTTCCCCATATCCGTCGGGGCTGACAAGAGTATGCAGTGAGCAGGAGACACCTGGCACAGAGAATTACCCCCGTCACCTTCAGGGCCGGCTTATCCTATCCGACGCTCCTGCTCCGAGACCATACGGCAGAGAGCCATTCTTCCTAGGCCTCACCCCACCTCTGAGTGTTAGCCCCCGAAGGGATGGCCATATCAAGGCCCTCTCCCTTTGCAGACTCTCCCATCTACAGTGCTTCTCCTGAAAAGAACCGACAATCAAAAGTGGGGAGAGAACCAGTCATGAATCCATTTTTCAGTTCACGATGTGTTCTCCTCAGTACACTGGTACAGCCACTAAGGGAAAGAGCTGGGGCCTTCTCAAAATATGAAAAACAGCACTATCGTTCTTTTCAATAGCCAGGCTGTGGAAACAACCCAGGTAACAACCAGCGGATAAAATGATGGGGACGTGGTACACACAGGTACCTACAACAAAGATATGAAAAGGTACATATTCCATTTCAAAGACCTTGTTTGTCTAAAATGTCACAAGAACCCATCCTGTGGACCAAGAAAGCACCCCCACATCCAAACAAATGCCCAAACCACAGACCCCAGAGGCCAATCTCTTCTGTCAACATATAGCTAAGCCCTGGGGCCGCTCCTCAAGTGCCATCTTCCAGGTGAAGTTCATGGCCCCTGTAGAACAGCTGCAATACTTTGAGATTCAGAAACATTTGGATTATGCGTTAGCCTTAAACATCTTGAACACAAAGTATTGCATACCAAGAGAAGAATCAGAAAGCACAGGTAGTGAAGCTGTAAATGGCATTACCCATCCCCCCAGCAGAAGGAATCCCACCAGTGCCCCCTTAATAAAAGAGCATGTGAGAGGACCACACACCCACAATCACTGGAGGTTCTAGGCTCACCTCTAACCCCATGGTCTGAGACATCGGTTCAGGACACAGGAGGAAGAGCCAAGTAGCTGGCTCCTGGTAGGAGGCATATTGCACACCTTGAGGGTCAGCACCCCAACTGAACAGCCTGTACTCTCCACACTCACAGCAGACAGCAGTCCATCAAGGCCTTGCGCCATTCTGCACGGCTACTTGATCTGACTGAGGGCGACCGAGAGCAGCGCATCCACGTAGGGTTCAATGAAAACGTGCCCACCCATGCTCTTTTGCCAACTGGCGAAGAAGCGGTAGAGTAGGTCTGCGAGAACAGGAGGCCAGGGAAGCCCGGCAGCCCCACCTAAATGTGAACTGGGAGGCCCTCATTTGAAGCAGACAGGCATCTCCATGCTGTGTTCGCACACAGACTAGTGGAATGAGAAGCCAAATTCAAATCCAGGCCCATCTACAGAAGGCTGTTCCATTGCACGCGCGTGCACACAGCCAGCACAGTCTTTTCACCCTCTGTCGGAAAGATGGACACACTAAATGTCCATAACAGGGGGTCTCAGTCCCCACCTCCACCAAGGATCTCTGAGGTCCTGTGGTTCACAAGCAGCAGAGATGAAACCTCTGGTGACAGGGAGGGTTTGTCTCCCGACTCAACAGCCACAACCATAATCTCAGCCTCAATCTGATGAGCACCGGAAGGAGAAAGTTCCATCAAAGCCAGGGCCACACGAGCCGGTAAAGGGACATGAATATCAAAAATCTGAAAAATGCTTTGGCTCATGAGGCACACTGTCAACAGAAGCAAGCCCGGCTTTCCTCAAATCCCTCACATTTTTTGCCCAGGAGCAACATACAGCATGACAAGCAATACAAAACACTACACGGAAGCAGGAAGATGCAGCAAAGCGTCGCCTGCAGAGAAAGCCCATCCTGCACGGACAGGCAGAAAATGAGGATCTGCCCACCCCATAACGGTCTGAAGTTCCCAAAAGGCCTGTTTCTCATGTCATATACATCCACGGGCCATGCTAACTCTGCGCCCAGCTGTGCCGGCCAACAGGTAGCCGGGGAGAGTGGGGACTGGGAACAGTACACACAGCCTGAACCCGCAATGCCCATCGCAACACTGACAGCGGTCCCCTTTCCTGCCCTTCCTGTTTCCTGATGCCCTCAGAGTGCCCCCAAATCTCCCGGGGTCCACCATGCGTCCGCTGCATTTCTGACGGTGGAGAGTAATGGGGAATCCACTGCACTGCTCCCCCCTCCAAAAGCCCTGTACAGCTGCATCTCCCACAGCTGCTTTTCCCATAGTCCTAAACCATGTGCCGTTGACGCCTAGAACCACAACTTTTCCTTGAGGGTAGGCTGAGAGCCTCGGAGGCAATGCAACTGCCCATCAACACCCTCATCTTTGCCTGAGGGCCCTGTGGTCTCAAATCACACTCAAAGACGTGAGCCGTGGTCTTCTCTCCCCCAGTTATGTCTAACCCGGCTAGTGTCAGGGATGTGGCAATGAGCAGGAGACAGGTATGGCCAAGTAGAATTTCCCTATTCAGTCAGGGCTGACAAGAGCTGTGGCAGTGAGCAGGAGACACCTGAGCCAGGCCATGACCCCCTTGCCTTTCAGGGCTGTCTTTTCTATCCCATGCTCATTCTCTGAGAGCATCCAACAGAGAGCCATTCTTCATAGGCCTCTCCCCTCCTCTGGGTGTTAGGCCCCTGACGGGATGGCCATCTCAAGGCCGTCATCCTATCTTTTCTCACCAGGGAAGTCCCTGTCCCTTTCTGACACTCTAAACTCTATACTTTTCTTTAAAGCAGCCTAAAATCAAAGTGCCTGGCAAATGAGTCTTGAAAGCCATTTACGTCTAGGCCTGTTTCCGTACCAGGTGTGTCCACTACTTCGCATACAACTCTGTATCGTGTACATAAGCATATGGGAAAGAAACGAAGACACAGAGATCTGGGTAACCACGTCAGACATGAAAACATTCCCTAAGAAGGTGCTCACAGCTTAGGGAGTAACACCACCGGGAAAGCGCCAGCTGAACTCCCATTTGAGTTGCCCGGGTCCCGAATTTTCGGCTATTGCTTTGACAAGGTAATGACCCATCTCTCTAGCATCAACAGTTCTGCAAAATGGAGACAGCAGTAGTACTTAAGTTTTCAGGGCTTGGGGGGGACTAGGTAAGAAGTCACAGAAAAGAAGTGAGCACGGACCTTGGCTCTGTGAAGCTCTCTGTCTGTGGGAGGGGCAGCTCTTTTCCGACTTGCATCATGACCACCATCATAACCACCGAGTCATCAGTCTGTCCCGGTGACTGACACGCCTCTCAAAGTGACTGTTGCTGTGCCAATCACACTACTGTCTGCATGTGAGGGGGAATCGGTGTAACAAGGCCCATACTCCATTTCCAAAACCTTGCCACAGTATCCATCCTTTTTCTATTACCCGTCTAAATAAGGGGCAGCGACAAATGGTTCAGGAAAATGGGAGTTTGAGGTATAATATTTCACACCAAGAAATTACGGTACATTACGATTCCTAACCCAGGAAGAGGAAAAACTCTTTGGGTATATGCCTTGTAATGCTAAGTGACAAGGCAGCTTAGTGCTCTTTGAAAACATTTTACAATAGTGCATTTTTCGTCAGCACACTTCCCCACCTCTCAGTTTCTCAAATGCCTTCACCTGAATGTCAGTGAATTACTCCCCACACAGAACACAAGTGGTTGACCTGGAAAAGCATAGAGTGGAGACCTCTGGCACTGCCTATGGACAGGCACCCTCTGGCCTGCACAGTGCACACGCCCTAGAAAGTCCTTCCAGGTGCTGGCTGCTGAGCCATCCCAGTCCATCCGAACAGAAGGTGGCTGAGGTTAAGCAAAGCCTGGGCTCCTGGGATGCCTCTAGCTTCACAGCAGGATTAAAGAGGGGTGATTTCTGAGAGGATGCTTGAGTCACTCCAGAGGCAACTTGCTGGCCCTATGAAAGGAAACATAAAAGTTTAATGAAATGTGGCACCGTCTACAGAGCTTGGATGGAGGTGCGTGGGCAGCTGCTGGGAGAAGAGCTAAAGCAAGTACCATAAACATCTGCTCCCACATGTGCATTCAGGACTAGGGTACTGATTCCTTGAGCGTCACCTGCGCGCTAAGCACTTAACAGCGGGGACCACAGTTCAGCCTCACGACATCATGTACCACGACATCATGATATCCTCCCACCGTGCAAAGGAGGAGACTGAGATTCAAAGATGAAAGTGAAAAGAACCATGAGACTTTGAGGCTCAGAGACAGGAGACTGTTTGTGAATGAATCATGATGTGCGGTCCCAGCAAGGTCTGAAAGCAAAGACGGGCCGAGAATGCCGGCAGGTGAAGCTGAAGGAATACTGGCCTCTGTGTTATATTAATCGTTAGCCTATGTCTCCAGGACCCCTACCACATGTAACTGCTCCCCCTACAACTGTGGGGGTAGACTGGTAACTACCATTTCCCACCACCTCCTTGGCCCACAGGCCCCACCTTTACCCTTTTTTCACACACAGAAATGCTTCAAGATACCTTCTGATCGACGTTCTCTCTCATTCTAGGAAAAGAGACACCTGAGCAGCACTCCCACGATTCCTGCATTCCCAAAGTTGCTTTCGACAGTCCAGTCCAGTCCAGTCCAGTCCACCTCGATGCCGCCTGCTACTGCCAGAATTTGCAGCCCGAATAAAAAAAATCCATCAGAACTTTGATGGTAGAATTTCGAGATGAGCCCATTTTGAAAGCTGACATTCGAATAAAGTCAATGTGACCGTAACAAGAGCACCCACAGTGGACAGAGGAACACAAATAGGACTGGGGAAACAAACATGTCACTGCCCGGTGAAAGAAATTGTAGACATAGGGTTTCTACCACAGCGTTGGTGAACAGTGCCCAGACAGTTCCTATCTCAGAGACAACAGGGAAGGGGCTTCAACCCCATTTGAAACGATACCCAGGAGAGAGGAGACGGGAGCTAGCCTCCTCCCAGCGCCTTGGCAGTATATAACAAAAGGTCGCTCTTACTTGTCTGGTGGTTCTGCACCCTTGGTTCTGGTTTCACTCTCTTCTCATCACAGGCCCCTAGGCTGGTCAGTACTGGACTTTTCCATCACAGGCCCTGAAGGAAGTAGTGATTACACAAGTCCGAAAGAGACTCACCTGTGGCTACGGAGCTTAGCGTAACTGCAAGAAAGTTGGGTAACTTGGAAACTCACAGAGGTGGGTGTTTGGGACAAACATCCACTTTACCTTAAGCCGGGGAGCTTCAAGGAGAGGAAAACACTTGGTCAGTCTGAGTTTCCACTCATGTAGTCTATACCAAGCAGAGTAGGCCAGATGTTATCAAAGATAAGGTAAGACAGAAGTGCTGGTCACAGGCCTGGCTGCCCCTTGAAAATGAACCACAGCTCCTCCTGTTTTTGCCAAGCATCCCAGGGGAATGATGCTGATTCACAGTGAGAGGCAATGCCACTAAACTGGAGACAGGGAATGGCAGAGAAAAGTCTACTTCTCTCCCCTGTAGGCACAAGGAAACCGCTTATGCAAAACTATAGGCAACCAACCGCTAGAATGCCTGTTGTGTTCTCCTCACTTTGTCATCCATTACTGACACTCATTTGCCATGCAAGTGGGTGGGTGAAACATTTCCGGTGGGTTTCAAGTCTTTGTTACCAAATGCTCACAGTAACAGCCTGTGAAATGAACACCGCCTGAATGCAAACTTGGTGTGTTAGTGTCAGCAATCGATAACATAGTAAGTTGGGACATTTCTTACACAGGAATGAACGGAAAAAAAAAAAAAAAAACAACCACATAGAACAGCCTCATGGAGAATTCCATGTATAAATAAGTATATTAACATGTGAAACTGAACATGGTGTTCAGTGAAAACGTGGAGAAAACAATGAAAATGTGGAGCGGTCGTGAATACATCAGACATCTGGGGGGCATTTGCTCCACACATTTGCAAGTGTGCCCCTCAGACACTATGGGCAATGGGCAGTTAATCAAAGTGCCTTCATTGCACACTTAGACATTGTTCAAGCTCTAGAGCCCGGCTAGTTGGGATCCCAATTCCTGAAAACTGCTTTCCTGGCAGTGCCAGGGACACAGATCAAGGAAAACTGAAATACCAGCATTGTCATTCCTTCACACGTCTAAAATGTAATGGAGGTGGATTGGGGAATACCCATGTCATGACAATGCCAGGGCCTTTTCAACATGGAGTAATACACAAGATTCAAGTCAATGTCCAGAATCAAGCAGCTAAAATGCTAATAGTAAGCAAACTCAACCATCCTCCTCACCCCGCGGAAGTAACTGTTTAATTGGCCACCAAGTATCAGTTCACTCCCGGGGAGGAAGGTCCTCAGGGTTGGAGTACACAAAGAGTTTGCCTGTGTTTGAATTGCCCCTTTGGCAAACACCTCGGGTGCCACACCGGAAGGAGGCAGGAGCATAAAGGGGCTGGCACAGCCGATTCCTTAAGTCACTGAGCTAGCACCTGGGGTTTAAGGCACAGTTGTGGCTCGTGACCAAGGAGGCAGGTCAGCACCCTCTGCCATGGGGGCGGAAGGAGCTGCACGTCCAGTCTGGACCAGGGGCTCAAGCCAGGAGCGTGGGCGTGGTCCTGGGCCAGACTGGGCAGGCGTACTTTTTTTTTTTTCCCATGGCAGAAGAGCTGGACAGAGGCCCTAGGCCAACATTTAACAGAAATAGCAATACACGAAATGCCCCTTTTGGTTCCGAAATAAAATTCAAAAGTGTGCTTGTTGACCTGCAAGGACCGCTCACTCCTAGAGGTCTCTCTGGGGGTGAACTTCCTAATACGCACATCGAAAAAGCCCCGCGATTGTCCAAGGAAATGCACGAAACCACTAAAGGCAGAACCAAGTCAAATAACTTGCTATGCCTCATGCACTTATTGGAGAAACGGAACGCCCCAAGAACGGGAGCAACTGCCGGCGCAGGCCGCCAGTGGCGCTTCCGGGGACTCGACTGGGGTGAAACCGCCGAACCCCCTCCGCCCCCGACAGGGTCGCGCTGTGTAATTTTTACGTTTCAAACACAACTTTATTCACCTTGATCTTATCTGTGGAATAAGACACACGGAACGATGCCGTCTGACATGTTTAATGGTAAAGAAAACGAAAGGTTAGACGAGCGGACCCTGGACACCAGCCACTGCCGGAAAGCAAGCGCCCCACAGGCGGCCAGACCAACTTTTCCTCCTTTGCGAATTAAAGGTAACTGGACAACGTTCAAGGCAAAGCTTAGGAAAAGGGCCGACCCACACCGACCGGGAGAAAACGCTACCAAACACAACCGCCGAACACCAGAGCCAGAACAGGTGAGCCGCGGGCTCAAGGCCCACCCCCTGCGGAGCCCGGACCGCCGGAAGAGGCCAGGCCTCGGCCAGCAGCCGGCGCTGCCCTTCAAATCCCATCGACATCACCCCGTTTTCTCTTCAAGAACATTTCTCCACGGGGAACGGGAGAGACCAGAGTGCAGGAAAATCAAAGATGGGGAGCAGGCAACGAGATGGTAAACCTAGGGGCCCCAACCCCTGCCATCCCGCCGCCCTCTCCTCGCTCGTCGTCGTCGTCACCACCAAAACATCCCCCAAACATTACCAGGACCACCGAGGGGGTTCGAGACCCACGTTGCCACCGACAAACTGGTCCGAAGGGCCATCGTGTGGGGACGTCGTGCCCCAACAGGGCAAAGGCCCTTCTCTGGGAGCCGGGCGCGAGGCCACGGGCAGAGCCGTCAAAGTTTGTTCAGAGCCACCACCCGCCCAGACTCCCGAGCACACTCCCAAGAGCCCAGGGCCACAGAAAGCCAACGGCACTCACATCTGTTGAGATCGTAGGAAAGGGCGACGCCATCTGCCCTCGTCACCGGGAGGAGCCGTGCGCGAAGCCGCCAGGTAAATCCATCGTGTCACCCGCAGTGTTAAGGCTGGCGGGCCCAGCACGAGCTAGGGGGTCTTCGCCAACGGTTTTTTTGGCCCCGCCTTCCAACGTCGCTATTGGTTGTCCTCAGTGATGGACAGGTACGCGGTCCACTCGCACCAGTTCTGCAGTGGACACCTCTGCAGATGTCTTAAAGGTCCCGCTGAATTCTTCCTTGCCCACGGGGGTATGGCTTTTGTACCTGTTACACCCGCTCCCAATGTGCGTTTCCACTACTCAGTCCTTGGCACATACCATATCCTCTACTTCCTGTCACGTCTGATGTTAGGAATGGGGCGCGCACCGTTTTTCCAGGCCTAGCTCGATTATGCCCTCCTCTGGTAACCCTTTCATGCCGGCCTTCTCCCAACCCAACAATTACATGTGAGCTTTTGCTACTAGGTGGGTACCTGGGGAGACATCGTAACTGGCATGCCTGGCAACGCCATGGGCTCTGGGGTCAGACAGCATTGGGCTGGACACAGAATAAAGACCCAAAGTATGCTTGGAATTTTGGCAAGCTAGCTGAGCTTGTAGCGAATGGGGGCTGGTCCGGGGAAATGAACACCAAAGGTCACTCATAGCAACCACCCAGGATTAATTGCCACCACGAATTCAAACAATTCCCAGCCATCACACCCTACCTTTTCCTCCCTTGACCTTGGAAACCCCCTCTTCGCTTTCAAGATTCAGTGTAAACATTCTCTTGTCTGACCCCTTCGTGAGTGCATGCTCCCGCCCACACCCCTCTGCAGAGGAAAGATTTCTTCTGTTGCCATCTGCAGGGGTTAAAGACACAGCGCTATCAAGCTATCGCCAGCTGCTGTAACATGAGTTCCATCCCCGGCCAGGGAACACTCAGATATCATCCTAAGTAGTGACTTCATTTAATGCGTTTGCTTAACTCCCCCGTATAGGAATTTACTTAGTTCCTGCAACAAACGTATGTGGTCGGTCGTCTTCTTTTAACCGACATGGCGCAGCAGACCTCTCCTGTCTCCCCGGCTGCTCCCCTCAGCAGTGTATTCCGGTAGATCCGCCTGTTCTGCTCCCCAAGCTGTCTGGTGAATCCTCGCACACACACTCCCCCCCAACTCTGGCCTACACCCCCTTTCTTGTATGCATAAATATATAAAAATCTTTTCTTGAAAATATTATGTTCGGGGCAAGAGTGGACATAAGTGAAGTAAACACAATTTTGACTTATGAATTGGCCCCATCATTGGCCGCATGTTGAAAATATGATTTAATTTAGGAAAATTTAACATCTTTATGATTGGGAGTCACCCTCTCTCGGACTGGGATATCAATTCATGTTTGAGTATTCCTTTGTGTCCCTCTTAGGCATCCCAAACCTTTCTTCGTGTGGTTCTTAAGTTTAAAAAACATGATCTTAGGCATCATTTCCTTTGAATTGCTTTTCTGAATAGGATCCTTACCACCATTTTATATTTTAGCTGGTTATTTTTCCTACATGTAAAAGCTGGTGATTAGTTTATATTAATTTTTTGTGTTCAGCCACACAATTGAATGGCCGTAATGTGCAATCGTTAATTTCCCCTACACTTTTGAGGCTCTTCTTTAGTTATTCCTTTGGTCTATCCTAACATGCATACTTTTATAGAATATTTGGAGAGCATCCAACCTCTCTTACTTCTTTCTGTCTTTCAGTTACTAATATCGATTATTCTCTTTTGGTCGCTGACTATAACAAATTGTGACATTTCTTAGCCTTTAATCATCCTTACGTTACCTGGTCATGGTGCATCATTCTCTGACTCTGCTGCTCTGGATGTGTTGACTATTTTTTAGGGCTTTTCCATTCATGTTGCAGACCACTACACTTTGGGCCTAGGTGCCAGCAATCCCTGCCTGAGGCGTGCATAAATCAACAGGAAAACGCGTTCACAGAACCTCACACAAGGGGTAACGGGAAGTCAAGGGGACACTAAGGAACCGAGAGCAGCAGTGAGCTGCAGGCAGGGAGAGTGTGCACCAGGCAAACTCCTTAGCCCCAGAGCACTTGGACCACATCTCCTGTCCAAGCCCAGCAGGATCAGCCCTCACAACAGAGTGCCAGGTAACCTGGGCTCCCCCCTGATGCCCCGTCCTCCTCCCCTGAAGCCCTGTCCTCTTCTTCGGCCAGTCTTGGAAAACTCGACCCCGCCCCTCAGGTTCCGACCCCGCCTCCTCCAGCCGACTTTGGCCCAGCCCCTTTCCCTGGAGGACCCGCCCCTAGCTGGTCACCCCTTCTGTGTCCCCCTCTTCCAGTATAGCATCTGCGCACTGGCGACTACTCGGCCTTCTTCCTGCCGCTAGGGATCCCGTCTTTTATTTCTTCCTTCCATCTTCCTTCTTCCGTTTGTTTGTTTGTTTGCTTGTTTTTATTTTTTATTTTTTTATTTTTTTAAATAATAAATTTTATTTTTATATTCCCGATACAATTGCAACCCCCCCATTCTGACCCCAATCCCTCCCCTCCCGCCCCCCACCCCCCAAAAAGTGTCTCTGGTTCATAGTTTTTTGTTGATTTTCATTTTCACTTTCTTAGAGTTATTCATTTTCCTGGTCCCTTATTTAAGTTTTCTAGATTCCTGCTATGAGTGAGACCATCCGGTATTTTTCTTTTTCTTTCTGGCTTATTTCGCTGAGCATGATCCCTTCCAGCGCCATCCATGTTGCTGCAAATTGCATGTGTTTATCTTTTTTGAATGCTGAGTAATATTCCATGGTGTATATGGACCACATCTTCTTGATCCAGTCATCTATTGTTGTTTGTTTTTAAATCTGCCTTATTGCACTGGCTGGAGTCTCCAGTTCAATATTGAATTGAAGTGGTGAGAGTGGGCAGGCTTGTCTTGTCCCTGATCCAAGGGTGTAAAGCATTCTGGCATCTTCTTCTTCTTCTTCTTCTTTTTTTTTTTTTTTTAAGTGTGAGGCTAGCTATGGTACTTGTAGATGCGTTTCATCAAATCGAGGAGGTCGCTTCTATTCCAAGTGAGATGAGAGTTTTTTTTCATAAGCATGCAACACCGAAATCCTCTCTCTAGGTGTTTACCCTAGAGAAGTGAAAACATGCTCACACAAAAATCTGTAATTAAAGTTTACTGCTGATTTATTTGTAACTGCCGGAAACTTTAAAATGCCAAAAGTCCTCGAAAGGTGAATGGATGACCAGACAGTGGTACACACATTCACACAGTGGCAGACAGACTTGAAAGTGGTCCCCGCGAACCCTACTTCCTGCGTATGCTTTTGAGTGTGGGTAGGGACTGTGGCTGGCTTCCAGTCAAAAGAAACGAAAAGGTGATGGAATGTCACTAGTATGATGAGGTTACACTACACACAACTACATCGTGCGAGCACACATTCCCCCTCCTCTGCTGGTCTGAGGATGCAAGCTGTACTGCTGTCAACTGCCTATGGTGAGGGCAATATAGTAGAGAATTGCCACCAGTTTTAGAAAACAAAAAAAGTAAGAGATTTCTTACGTTTAACCCTCTTTCCACTAACTGGTTATGCTGCGATATTCTTTGTACATTCTGTTCTGGGTTATTTTGGCGACTATTTGGGGCTTTCAAATCATGGCACAGGGAAACCACCCCTGCCAACAGCGGTGTATGCTTCTCTGACGGACAGATGCATGAATAAGCAGGGAAAAGAGTTCACAGACCCTCCCTCCAGTGGCGTCCAGAGGCGAGGGTCAGCAAAGGCCCTGTGGCAGCCCCACGGTAGGGCCTGTGACAGACGTGCGGGAGGCGGCGGCAGGAGGACAGCTCAATCGGCAAGAGAGGGACCCCAGCGTCGGGCTTCCAAGCCCCGCGGGCTAGACCCTCAGCGCGCCAGACCAGGGGTCCTGGGCTCCTCACAGGCCCCACCCACCGCCCTGCGCCTCGCCTCCTGGAGCAGGCTCGGCCCCGCCCCTTTCTGCCCAGCGCCTTAGCGCAGCCTCCCCCCCTGCGCCTGCGCACGACCCGGCGCGGCGACCACCCGGCCCTGTGGGCGGAGCCCGTGCAGGCGCCGGTTCCGCCCACGGCCCCGCCCTCCCCGGGCCCGGGCCCGCCCACGGCACACACGCACTTCCCGCCACGCCTCCCCGCCCACCTCGGCCCAGACCCGCCGAGCCCAGCTGAGCCCCGCGGCGCGATGGACGGCCGAGTGCAGCTGATCAAGGCCCTGCTGGCCCTGCCCATCCGGCCGCAGACGCGTCGGTGGAGGAACCCGATTCCCTTTCCCGAGACGTTTGACGGCGACACCGACCGGCTGCCGGAGTTCATCGTGCAGACGGGCGCCTACATGTTGGTGGACGAGACCCTGTTCTCCAGCGATGCCCTGAAGGTGACGTTCCTCATCACCCGCCTCACCGGGCGGGCCCTGCAGTGGGTGATCCCCTACATCCGGAAGAAGAGCCCCCTGCTCAATGATTACCGGGGCTTCCTGGCCGAGATGAAGCGGGTCTTTGGCTGGGTGGAGGACGAGGACTTCTAGGCGGGGGCGGGGAGACCCCCGGGCCTGGGGGCGGGCCCCGCGGAGGGCCCGCTGCGCCCGTCGCCCGCGGCCGGTGGCCGGTCGCCTCTCGGCGGCCCGTGGGCAGCGGGCAGTCGCCGCCCGGACCGCCACAGGCGTCCTCCCGCCGCGCCTCCCCGCTCCCTCACCTTCCAGTCGCCGCGCTGTCCCCCGCGCTCCTGTCCCCTCCCGCGTCGTGCTTGCCTTTGTTCCAGAATAGCGCTCCAGCCTGCCGCAGCTGCCTCTGGGCCTGGCTGCGGAGCGCGCCGCCGCCGCCGCCCCCCCCGCGGCCAGCCCGGCCCCTCCCGTGCACGTTGGGACCCTGCGGGGCGCTCCCGCGGCCGTGGCGGCCCCGGTTGCGCCCTGGGCGGACCCCCCGGGGCCGGGGCCGCTGCCGGGGCGCGCCTGTCAAACTGCCAGGCCTTGCACCAGAGCGCCCAGAGACCAGCGCCGCGGCTCCGAGACCAGCACCGCCGCTCCGAGACCAGAGACCAGCACCGTGCAGGCGCCCCCCACGACAGGCTGCTGCCTCCAGCCCCCTGGACTCCCCCAGGAGCTACCTGAGCTGGCCACAGCCCCTGGACAGTGACTGCAGCAGCTGGCCCCCTGCCTGGAGGGGCCCGGCCAGCCTTTCTCCTCCAGCGGGACCGCTCCCTCCCTGCTCCCAGGGAACATCCTCTGCTCCTGCCACCTGGCTGCCAGGTCCCAGGGGTGCCTGGCGGCCCAATCCAGCCACTCCCTTTCTCCTGTGGACCTCTTCTTTTGCCCACAATCCACGTCTCTTCTGAATTTGCCGCTGTCTCTCTGATGTGTGCCTTTTGTTCAACACAGTAACCCCTGCACTCTGCCCAGCTCTTCTACACTACCTGGACAAAAGTCTTTTCCTTATTTTCAATAAATGTCAGATGCTATTTAAAAAGAAATTGAGTCTCAATGACTATGGTGCCTCTCCCTCCCTGGTCCAGCACATAGGTCCATGTCTTGTTCAGCAGATATGTTCCAGGCCATTCTGTGGCCGATGTCCAATCTCTGGCATCATAAAACAGAATAGAGTCCAGCGGTTGTCCTGTGATGGACACCTCACGGTGAGTATTTTTTTTTTAAGATTTATTTATTTATTTATACAAGCACTGGGTACAGTCAGAAGCGCAGGAGGGTGAGAGGATTCACCAGAGCCAGAGAGGAGAGCAGAACAGGCAGACTGACAAAATACACTGCTGAGGGGAGCAGTGGGCAGCAGGAGAGGCCTGTGCGCCATGTGGGACCCTTGCCTGGCAGCCGGGGATCGAACCAGCGCTGCAGAGCTTCGCAGCCCAGCACTCAACTGCTGCGCCACCGAGGAGGCCCACAGTGAGTATTCATTTTGTCTCCCCTGATTTCCGTGCCTAGAATGTGTGGTGTGTGTAGAGTCCTAATGTATAGCACCCCCACAATTGGTACTAATATGCGTGATGAACAATATACCTGAAACATCACAGATTAAAGAAAATGATGAAAATTTCTATGAGTGACAGTGAAGAAAAATAGGCTATTTTGAAGAAGCACATTTGAATTCTAACTGCATGCCATATATCAACATAAATCAGAGATGAATTACATTTTCAATGCAAAAACTGAGGGAACAGCAAAATTCAATAAAAATTATATAAATGTGTATCCTTTGTCTGCATGAGTAAAACTTTCTTTACCTGGATCAAAAGAGAAAACCAACTGTAGAGAAATAAGGGGTGAACACAGAGCAAGCAGCCTGAGTCTGAACTAATAATTGATCTGGTCAGAAAGAAGATAGAGCCCACAATAATCAAGAGGTAAACAGAGTCTGGGACTTTTTTTAAAATAAGTATCACATATCAAGAAGTGTGAGACTGGGTCCCTTTTTATTAAGCCCAAACCTTCCATGGGACTTGGTGTTCTTTAAGAGCACCCTAGATAGGGCTTCCCCTCTGTTCAAAAAAATGGTTGTTGTTCTTCACTTTGAAGGGTAAATGTTAGGCTGAAGAAATAATGCTCTACTCTCTACTATAGTTAGGCCTTGGATATGGTGACCTGTTCACTGTACTGTAGGTGTGGCTGCTGCTGGGAAGGACTGTTGCACCAAAATATTCTTTCTATTTCGGTTAGTAATTGTTCAGATGACATGGACTTCTTAATGCACCACAATGTCTTAGTCACTCCTGAGAAAATGTCTTCCTGTTTTCCAAGAGCATGATCATTCTAATGGTCTACCATGTGGTATCCAGACTGAGGATGCCATCTGCTTACTGATCTTGGTGGCTACTGTGAAAGACCAAGACTGCCGTCTAGCTAATCTCTACACCACCCTCTTACTTTGGGAGAAGAGTAATTGAGTAAGAATTTTTACAGAAAAAAATTAGAGTGGAACTCACCACTGATCAGCCTCCTTAAGGCAATTATATCACCAGCACTACCTTTCTTACAGGATAGGACTCTGGGTACCAGGAAATGAGGCAGTGGAGGGGCAAGAGACACAGTAACCCAGAAAAGCCACAATACACACATGAAATTGCATATTAAGGCAGGCATCACAAATCAATAGAAAAGGGATAAAATAGTCAATGAATGATCTGTTTTTAAAAAATGTTCTTAAGC
Organism: Talpa europaea; assembly: GCF_964194135.1. Lineage (NCBI taxonomy): Eukaryota > Metazoa > Chordata > Mammalia > Eulipotyphla > Talpidae > Talpa > Talpa europaea. Next base: position 84,911,950 of record NC_140081.1, read on the forward strand.
ATCTTCTGGTTTTTAATGCATTTAGATGTATACAAATAACATTACATATGAACATGTTATAATAGTGATATAAATTATAAAATCTGAAAATGTAGAAAACAAAATTGAGGCTATACCTGCCATAATATCACAAATGGTTAATATACTTCATAAATAAGTAGCTTATAAAAATCATTTAGAAACACAACAACCCTGCAAGAAATGTATGAACATTATCTGAGCAGCCAATTCAGGGTAGATGGAAAACAAATGGACAGTAAATTTATGAACATGGTTCAACCTTAATGTGACAACCACAGGAAATGAAATGGAAGAAATCATTAAAGACCCTTTTTGGCTGTCAATTTAGAAGAATGCAAAAAGATGAGCACTGCTTGAGGGAAATGGCATCACTGTGTACCAGTGGGAGTAAAATACAAGCTTAAGTAAAGCAGTTTTCCAAAATGCATTAAGAGTTTTTAAATGACCATATATTTTGTACAATAATTCCATTTCTAGAACTCTAACCTAAAGAAACCATTACAAAAAATATGAAGATTTATGTTCAAAAATATTGATCAAAAGTATTAAATAATAACAAAATGACTTGGAGGAAGTCACATCACAATAAACAGAATAGTCATTGCATATATATTACGGGACATTTGTATTACACAGGTATTAGAATTAGGTTTTGTCAAATTGGCAAGGCACGGCAAAAATAATTCTTAGACTGTGAAAAATATACTAGCTACCTGAGGGGATAGGGAAGAAAGATGATAGGACATTGGCACGGAAGTTTTGGTGGAGGGTGAGTGAAGCATGTGCATGTGTGGAGGGGTGAAGTTGTATTCCCAAAATTATATAGCCATGTAAATGATCGACAAATTAATAACATTTTAGAAAAAAATAGTGCTAGGTTTTCTGAAATGCTGCACTAACACAGGTTATGGTTCATGATATAAAATAGTCGAAATGGCTGGATCCTCCACTGTGTACAAGAGCTATAACAATTTCTTTTTTAAATTAATTTATTTATTTTCTTACATCTTTGTTAATTTTTGGACATTATTTGATTTCGTCACTCAGGCGTAGTTCCTGTAGTTCTCCCACCACCATAGCATATAGAGACAATTAAAAAAAAAAGATTATTTATGGACCCAAGAACTGGGGTACAGGCCAGAGGTGCGGCAGGTGAGAGGATTCACCAGAGATAGTGGGAAGCAGAACGGGCAGATCCACTGAAATACACTGCTGAGGGGAGCAGCGGGGTGAGGCCCAGGAGAGGTCTGCTGAGTCATATAGGTTAGCTCCCTGGCTGGCAGGGGCAGGGGATTGAACTTGTGCTGTAGTAGCTGGCGATAGCTTGCTAGCACTGTCTTTAACCCCTGAGCCACCAGGGAGGCCCCATATAGAGAATTCTTAAAGAAAAAAAAAATAACATGTTAAATTGGTTATGGTGTGTGATACTCATTTCCTATTTGATACTATTCCATATATGCCAAGATGAACACACATCACATTTCTAAGCAGATGCTGATGCCTTCACTCCACTGGAAAAAAGCTGGAGGGCTTCCTTCCTCTTCCACTAAGGTTCCACTCTGAGTCAGCACAGGAATGGTCCAGAGGCTGTATATGAGAAAGCAAGTTTAGTGCCTCTGCTCAGGAGGCACTTACTTGTTGATATAACCTCAAAAGTTGGTTACCCATTGTGGATTCAAGAGGACTTGCTCCTGAGGGACAATTATAGCCAGGAGGAGGCAAGAAAGTTGGGGTCCCATGACTGTGACTCTCTGTCTTGATCCAATTTTTCCTCTACCATCAAGGAAAACAGATTCCCAGGAATTGAATTGGCTTCTTTGTTAGACTGGATTCAACTGCCTTAGGAACCCAGGAAGTAGAATATTACTCACTATTTAAAAATAAAATGCTGCCATTTGCAACAAGATGGATGAACCTACGTAAACTAAGTCAGAGAAAGACAAATACTATGTGATATCATTCATGTGTGGAACACTAAAGGTCAAACTCATAGAAACAAAGTAGAATGATGATTACCAGGAGCTGAAGGATGGGGGAAATGGGGAGATATTGGTCAAAGGGTACAGACATCCAGCTATAAGATGAATAGGTCTTGGTAACCAGCTGGTGACTATAGTTAACAATACTGTATTGCATACTTGAAAGTTGCTAAGAGATATAGATCTTAAATGTTCTCACCTCAATAACAACAGAAGAAAATGGTAATTATGTGAGGTGATGAATGTGTTAACTAATCTTATTGTGCTAATCATTTTGCAATATATGCATACATCAAATCATCATGTTGTACACCTTAAATTTTTATAATGTTATATGTCAGTTATATCAATAAAACCTGAAAAAAGAAACTACCATTAAAAATGACATTAAGGGCCTCCCCGGTGGCGCAGCGGTTGAGCGCTGGGTTGCGAAGCTGCCCGCAGCCTCTGCGGCGCCGGTTCGATCCCCGGCTGCTCCCCGGCCACTGGAAGAGGGTCCCACATGGCGCGCAGACCCCTCCTGCCGCCCGCTGCTCCCCTCAGCAGTGTACTTCGGTCCTTCTGCCTGCTCTGCTCCCCGCTCTGGCTCTGGTGAATTCTCTCACCCTCCCGCGCTTCTGACGGTACCCAGTGCATGTATAAACAAAACAAACAAACAAATAAATAAATAAATAAAGCATGCCTCTATAAAAAAAAAAAAAGAAAACCATTTAAAATAAATAAATAAATAAATAAAAATGACATTAAGCGGATCAAAAATAGAGAACCCAGTCAGTGGCGCAAAAAAGGACTTCTTTTTTCAAATAATTCAAATTGTTCAATTAACTTTAACAGGACTTTGTCCTACTGTATGAAAACTCTGAACTGATGAGATTTAATACTCATATTGCACATAATGTACCTCCAGCTTCATGTGCAATCCAGCAAATCCCCAGAATATAGTATTAACGGATGGCAAAACTTACCTGGCAAAAAGAACAAAACAGGAAAGATATAGCAGTTACAGATACACATTTCCTTCCCCTTTACTGGAAAAAAACACCCAAACATTAAATGAAGCAAAAAGATGGCAACAGATGGCACCTTCTAATATTAGGGGAGAGCATTTTCTAATAACCGCCCACCTTAGGGATTATCCAAGACTCTCCAGATATTTAATAACTGATTAGGGATATTTTTTTTAACAATACTGTATATTTAATGTAAGATCTACCTTCTTAGGAAAAATTTTAAGTATACAATACAATATTGTTAGCACCATGCTGTACACTAGTCCAGAGCTTACTCATCTTGCATAACTAAAACTTTGTACCCTTTGAACATCAACACCTCATTTCTCCTTCTCCTTAATCCCTGACAATCACCATTCTATTCTCTGTTTCTAGATTCCACATATAAATGAGACCATATAGTATTTGTCTTTCTGTGTTTGGCTTGTTTCACTTAATTCCCCAGGTCCAGCCACGCTGGTGCATATAATAGGATTCTCTTCCTTTTTAAGGATGAATAATACTCTCTTGTACAAATACACTATATTTTCTTTATCTGTTCATCCAACAATGGACACTAAGATTGTTTTCATATCTAGGCTACTGTGAATAATTCTGTAATGAACATGGGAATGCAAGTATATCTTTGAGATCTTGATTTCAATTTCCATGGACATACATCCAGATAAGGGATTACTGGGTCATACAACAGTTTGTTTTTTAAGGAAACACCACACGTTTTCAATAATGGTTGAACAACATACAGTCCCATGAACAGTGCACCAGTTTTCTTTTTTCTCCACATCTTTGTCAACATGATATCTCATTTTGTCTTTTTGTTATATAAATTATTCCATGTCTTATAGCTTAGCAATATTTCAAGTGTTGAAGCTTTTACCGCTCTTCCAATTTCTTCAGTCTTCTGATGGCAGACTTTACTGTAACAGTAGAAGTGGCAAGTAGGTGCAGGCACTGCCAACCACTGTTTTCATGCAGGAACCACAATGCTAGAGCTGAACAGCTCGCCTCTTCATCTTGGTTTTGCCCCAGAAGGTGCAAGTGTGCTTAGCATGCTGGCTGACTTCAATTTTTATCATCATTTTCCTGAGGGGGCCACCACAATGGGCCCTGTATTTATCAACAATTCAGGATTTCTTGGTGTACTTAGCCATGTTTCCACAAATTAGGTCGAAGTCCAGAGAGCATCTTTTGGTTCTTGATAATAGCCATCTTAGCAGGTATGAAGTGATATTTCACTATAGTTTTGATTTGCATATTTCTGATGATTAATGATGTTGAGCGCTTTTTAATATGCCTGTTTACATATTGCATATCTTTGGAGAAGTGTCTATTCAGATATTCAGGTCCTTTGTTTATTTTTTTAAAAGATTTATTTATTTATGCATACAAGAACTGGGGTAAAGGCCAGAGGTGTGTGTGGGGGGTGGTGAGAGGATTCACCAGAGACAGAGTGGGGAACAGAACAGACTGACTGAAATACACAGCTGAGAGGAGCAGCGGGAAAGACAGGAGAGATCTGCTGCACCATGTGGGTAGCTCCCTGGGGATGGAACTCATGCTGCAGAGGCTGCGGATAGCTTCACAGGTTGGGTCTTATCCCCTTGCGCCACCAGGGAGGTCCCTTTTTTCATTTTTAAATCAGGTTATTTAGTTAGCTTTTTGTTTTGTTTTGTTTTGTTTACTATTTAGTTGTAGGAATTCCTTATGTATTTTGGATACTAATTCCTTATCAGACATATGGTTTGTAAATATTTTCTCCTATTCTATAGGTTTCCTTTTCATTTTATTGTTTAGTTTGCTGTGCAGAAGCTTTTTAGTTTTATGTAATCCCACTTTTTAATTTTTGCTTTCATTGTCCATGTTTTTGGTGTCAGATCCAAAAAATCATTGCCAAGATCCATATCAAGGAGCATTTTCCCTATGTTTTATTCTAAGAGATCTTACATCAAGTGTTCTATTGATAGTAGATCATAAATGTTCTTCCACACACAAAATAATAATAAAAGGGGCAGGAGGAAATATTGTGAGGTGATGGATATATCAATGACCTTGATGGGTGTATATTTATCGCTAAACTCATCCAGTTGTATACATTAAATATATATCTTTTTTTTTTACATATGAATCATACCTGAATAAAATGTTTTTCTAAAAAGAGACCAAAAAGGGCTTCCCTGGTGGTGCAAGGGGTTAAGTCTCAGCACTATGAAGCTATCCACAGCCTCTGCAGCACTACTTCAACCCTCCTCAGGGAACTATCCATATAGCACAACATAGATGGTGCAGCAGACCTCTCCTGTCTTTCCTGCTGCTCCCCTCAGCAGTGTTATTTCAGTAGATCCGCCTGTTCTGCTCCCCCCTCTGTCTCTGGTGAATCCTCTTACCTCCCCATCTCTGACCTACACCCCAGCTCTTGTATGCATAAATAAATCTTTAAAAAAAACAAAAACCAAAGACCACACCCTTCCTTGTCCCTTTGTAAGGATACAGCAGGAAAGTGGCTGTCTACAAATGAGTTAAGAGTGCCCTTACTATAGATACCAAATCTATCAGCACCTTGATCTTTTACTTCCTCTCAAGAGTTATTAATAACTCAATGTTTGTCATTTAAACCACCAAGTTTATGGAATTTTGCTGCATAAACCAAAACTAAGATAGGGAATGACTGATATGAATATGAGGTATCTTTTTAGGGTGAAGAAGATGTTCTAAAATTAGATTATGGTGAGGTTGTATAACACTAAATATAAGTCATGGACTTTTAAACATTTTCCTCCACCACCATCCCTTATACCCCACTGATCATTTCACCCTTTACCCTCCCTCTTAACCTCAGAAATCTTACTTCATTTATGAAATCTGCTGGTTTTTGTAAGTCTTTTTGCTCTGTTAAATCATCTGTTAGGTAAATGTCCAATATTTGTCTTGTCATTTGACTTGTTTCACTTTACATATTCCCCTAGAATTCCTATTTTGCAGTAAACGTCAACATTTTGTCTTTCCTTATGGCTGAATTGAATTCTATGGTGTGGATATACCATGTTTTCTTGATCCAATCTCCGATCAATGGGAACTGCCTGGACCTGGAAACTGGTTTCAGTTGACCAGACGCTATATGGGATAGGCTGAATGACACCTGGCAGCCTGGTGGACAGCAAATTTTATTTTATGCTTTTCCCCCAACTCCTTTTTCAACTCCGCTTTAAACCAACCATTTTCGTTGCTCTGTGACAGCTTTAAGATGGTGTGCTGCATTATAAAGTTTAAGCATGAGGCCTTATGAAGAGGATCATCCACATTTCCCTAAGTTTATCAAAATCACAAGTGGATATTTATTAAGACTCAATTTCTTTTTATAGCATCTGACATTTATTGAAAATAAGGAAAAGACTTTTGTCCAGGTAGTGTTACGTTGAGTAGAATACAGCAGATATTCTGTTGACCCACAAACACAAAACTTCAGAAAATACTCCATACAGAAGAGACGTGGATTGTGGGCAAAAGAAGAGGTCCACAGGAGAAAGGGAGTGGCTGGATTGGGCCGCCAGGCACCCCTGGGACCTGGCAGCCAGGTGGCAGGAGCAGAGGATGTTCCCTGGGAGCAGGGAGGGAGCGGTCCCGCTGGAGGAGAAAGGCTGGCCGGGCCCCTCCAGGCAGGGGGCCAGCTGCTGCAGTCACTGTCCAGGGGCTGTGGCCAGCTCAGGTAGCTCCTGGGGGAGTCCAGGGGGCTGGAGGCAGCAGCCTGTCGTGGGGGGCGCCTGCACGGTGCTGGTCTCTGGTCTCGGAGCGGCGGTGCTGGTCTCGGAGCCGCGGCGCTGGTCTCTGGGCGCTCTGGTGCAAGGCCTGGCAGTTTGACAGGCGCGCCCCGGCAGCGGCCCCGGCCCCGGGGGGTCCGCCCAGGGCGCAACCGGGGCCGCCACGGCCGCGGGAGCGCCCCGCAGGGTCCCAACGTGCACGGGAGGGGCCGGGCTGGCCGCGGGGGGGGCGGCGGCGGCGGCGCGCTCCGCAGCCAGGCCCAGAGGCAGCTGCGGCAGGCTGGAGCGCTATTCTGGAACAAAGGCAAGCACGACGCGGGAGGGGACAGGAGCGCGGGGGACAGCGCGGCGACTGGAAGGTGAGGGAGCGGGGAGGCGCGGCGGGAGGACGCCTGTGGCGGTCCGGGCGGCGACTGCCCGCTGCCCACGGGCCGCCGAGAGGCGACCGGCCACCGGCCGCGGGCGACGGGCGCAGCGGGCCCTCCGCGGGGCCCGCCCCCAGGCCCGGGGGTCTCCCCGCCCCCGCCTAGAAGTCCTCGTCCTCCACCCAGCCAAAGACCCGCTTCATCTCGGCCAGGAAGCCCCGGTAATCATTGAGCAGGGGGCTCTTCTTCCGGATGTAGGGGATCACCCACTGCAGGGCCCGCCCGGTGAGGCGGGTGATGAGGAACGTCACCTTCAGGGCATCGCTGGAGAACAGGGTCTCGTCCACCAACATGTAGGCGCCCGTCTGCACGATGAACTCCGGCAGCCGGTCGGTGTCGCCGTCAAACGTCTCGGGAAAGGGAATCGGGTTCCTCCACCGACGCGTCTGCGGCCGGATGGGCAGGGCCAGCAGGGCCTTGATCAGCTGCACTCGGCCGTCCATCGCGCCGCGGGGCTCAGCTGGGCTCGGCGGGTCTGGGCCGAGGTGGGCGGGGAGGCGTGGCGGGAAGTGCGTGTGTGCCGTGGGCGGGCCCGGGCCCGGGGAGGGCGGGGCCGTGGGCGGAACCGGCGCCTGCACGGGCTCCGCCCACAGGGCCGGGTGGTCGCCGCGCCGGGTCGTGCGCAGGCGCAGGGGGGGAGGCTGCGCTAAGGCGCTGGGCAGAAAGGGGCGGGGCCGAGCCTGCTCCAGGAGGCGAGGCGCAGGGCGGTGGGTGGGGCCTGTGAGGAGCCCAGGACCCCTGGTCTGGCGCGCTGAGGGTCTAGCCCGCGGGGCTTGGAAGCCCGACGCTGGGGTCCCTCTCTTGCCGATTGAGCTGTCCTCCTGCCGCCGCCTCCCGCACGTCTGTCACAGGCCCTACCGTGGGGCTGCCACAGGGCCTTTGCTGACCCTCGCCTCTGGACGCCACTGGAGGGAGGGTCTGTGAACTCTTTTCCCTGCTTATTCATGCATCTGTCCGTCAGAGAAGCATACACCGCTGTTGGCAGGGGTGGTTTCCCTGTGCCATGATTTGAAAGCCCCAAATAGTCGCCAAAATAACCCAGAACAGAATGTACAAAGAATATCGCAGCATAACCAGTTAGTGGAAAGAGGGTTAAACGTAAGAAATCTCTTACTTTTTTTGTTTTCTAAAACTGGTGGCAATTCTCTACTATATTGCCCTCACCATAGGCAGTTGACAGCAGTACAGCTTGCATCCTCAGACCAGCAGAGGAGGGGGAATGTGTGCTCGCACGATGTAGTTGTGTGTAGTGTAACCTCATCATACTAGTGACATTCCATCACCTTTTCGTTTCTTTTGACTGGAAGCCAGCCACAGTCCCTACCCACACTCAAAAGCATACGCAGGAAGTAGGGTTCGCGGGGACCACTTTCAAGTCTGTCTGCCACTGTGTGAATGTGTGTACCACTGTCTGGTCATCCATTCACCTTTCGAGGACTTTTGGCATTTTAAAGTTTCCGGCAGTTACAAATAAATCAGCAGTAAACTTTAATTACAGATTTTTGTGTGAGCATGTTTTCACTTCTCTAGGGTAAACACCTAGAGAGAGGATTTCGGTGTTGCATGCTTATGAAAAAAAACTCTCATCTCACTTGGAATAGAAGCGACCTCCTCGATTTGATGAAACGCATCTACAAGTACCATAGCTAGCCTCACACTTAAAAAAAAAAAAAAAAGAAGAAGAAGAAGAAGAAGATGCCAGAATGCTTTACACCCTTGGATCAGGGACAAGACAAGCCTGCCCACTCTCACCACTTCAATTCAATATTGAACTGGAGACTCCAGCCAGTGCAATAAGGCAGATTTAAAAACAAACAACAATAGATGACTGGATCAAGAAGATGTGGTCCATATACACCATGGAATATTACTCAGCATTCAAAAAAGATAAACACATGCAATTTGCAGCAACATGGATGGCGCTGGAAGGGATCATGCTCAGCGAAATAAGCCAGAAAGAAAAAGAAAAATACCGGATGGTCTCACTCATAGCAGGAATCTAGAAAACTTAAATAAGGGACCAGGAAAATGAATAACTCTAAGAAAGTGAAAATGAAAATCAACAAAAAACTATGAACCAGAGACACTTTTTGGGGGGTGGGGGGCGGGAGGGGAGGGATTGGGGTCAGAATGGGGGGGTTGCAATTGTATCGGGAATATAAAAATAAAATTTATTATTTAAAAAAATAAAAAAATAAAAAATAAAAACAAGCAAACAAACAAACAAACGGAAGAAGGAAGATGGAAGGAAGAAATAAAAGACGGGATCCCTAGCGGCAGGAAGAAGGCCGAGTAGTCGCCAGTGCGCAGATGCTATACTGGAAGAGGGGGACACAGAAGGGGTGACCAGCTAGGGGCGGGTCCTCCAGGGAAAGGGGCTGGGCCAAAGTCGGCTGGAGGAGGCGGGGTCGGAACCTGAGGGGCGGGGTCGAGTTTTCCAAGACTGGCCGAAGAAGAGGACAGGGCTTCAGGGGAGGAGGACGGGGCATCAGGGGGGAGCCCAGGTTACCTGGCACTCTGTTGTGAGGGCTGATCCTGCTGGGCTTGGACAGGAGATGTGGTCCAAGTGCTCTGGGGCTAAGGAGTTTGCCTGGTGCACACTCTCCCTGCCTGCAGCTCACTGCTGCTCTCGGTTCCTTAGTGTCCCCTTGACTTCCCGTTACCCCTTGTGTGAGGTTCTGTGAACGCGTTTTCCTGTTGATTTATGCACGCCTCAGGCAGGGATTGCTGGCACCTAGGCCCAAAGTGTAGTGGTCTGCAACATGAATGGAAAAGCCCTAAAAAATAGTCAACACATCCAGAGCAGCAGAGTCAGAGAATGATGCACCATGACCAGGTAACGTAAGGATGATTAAAGGCTAAGAAATGTCACAATTTGTTATAGTCAGCGACCAAAAGAGAATAATCGATATTAGTAACTGAAAGACAGAAAGAAGTAAGAGAGGTTGGATGCTCTCCAAATATTCTATAAAAGTATGCATGTTAGGATAGACCAAAGGAATAACTAAAGAAGAGCCTCAAAAGTGTAGGGGAAATTAACGATTGCACATTACGGCCATTCAATTGTGTGGCTGAACACAAAAAATTAATATAAACTAATCACCAGCTTTTACATGTAGGAAAAATAACCAGCTAAAATATAAAATGGTGGTAAGGATCCTATTCAGAAAAGCAATTCAAAGGAAATGATGCCTAAGATCATGTTTTTTAAACTTAAGAACCACACGAAGAAAGGTTTGGGATGCCTAAGAGGGACACAAAGGAATACTCAAACATGAATTGATATCCCAGTCCGAGAGAGGGTGACTCCCAATCATAAAGATGTTAAATTTTCCTAAATTAAATCATATTTTCAACATGCGGCCAATGATGGGGCCAATTCATAAGTCAAAATTGTGTTTACTTCACTTATGTCCACTCTTGCCCCGAACATAATATTTTCAAGAAAAGATTTTTATATATTTATGCATACAAGAAAGGGGGTGTAGGCCAGAGTTGGGGGGGAGTGTGTGTGCGAGGATTCACCAGACAGCTTGGGGAGCAGAACAGGCGGATCTACCGGAATACACTGCTGAGGGGAGCAGCCGGGGAGACAGGAGAGGTCTGCTGCGCCATGTCGGTTAAAAGAAGACGACCGACCACATACGTTTGTTGCAGGAACTAAGTAAATTCCTATACGGGGGAGTTAAGCAAACGCATTAAATGAAGTCACTACTTAGGATGATATCTGAGTGTTCCCTGGCCGGGGATGGAACTCATGTTACAGCAGCTGGCGATAGCTTGATAGCGCTGTGTCTTTAACCCCTGCAGATGGCAACAGAAGAAATCTTTCCTCTGCAGAGGGGTGTGGGCGGGAGCATGCACTCACGAAGGGGTCAGACAAGAGAATGTTTACACTGAATCTTGAAAGCGAAGAGGGGGTTTCCAAGGTCAAGGGAGGAAAAGGTAGGGTGTGATGGCTGGGAATTGTTTGAATTCGTGGTGGCAATTAATCCTGGGTGGTTGCTATGAGTGACCTTTGGTGTTCATTTCCCCGGACCAGCCCCCATTCGCTACAAGCTCAGCTAGCTTGCCAAAATTCCAAGCATACTTTGGGTCTTTATTCTGTGTCCAGCCCAATGCTGTCTGACCCCAGAGCCCATGGCGTTGCCAGGCATGCCAGTTACGATGTCTCCCCAGGTACCCACCTAGTAGCAAAAGCTCACATGTAATTGTTGGGTTGGGAGAAGGCCGGCATGAAAGGGTTACCAGAGGAGGGCATAATCGAGCTAGGCCTGGAAAAACGGTGCGCGCCCCATTCCTAACATCAGACGTGACAGGAAGTAGAGGATATGGTATGTGCCAAGGACTGAGTAGTGGAAACGCACATTGGGAGCGGGTGTAACAGGTACAAAAGCCATACCCCCGTGGGCAAGGAAGAATTCAGCGGGACCTTTAAGACATCTGCAGAGGTGTCCACTGCAGAACTGGTGCGAGTGGACCGCGTACCTGTCCATCACTGAGGACAACCAATAGCGACGTTGGAAGGCGGGGCCAAAAAAACCGTTGGCGAAGACCCCCTAGCTCGTGCTGGGCCCGCCAGCCTTAACACTGCGGGTGACACGATGGATTTACCTGGCGGCTTCGCGCACGGCTCCTCCCGGTGACGAGGGCAGATGGCGTCGCCCTTTCCTACGATCTCAACAGATGTGAGTGCCGTTGGCTTTCTGTGGCCCTGGGCTCTTGGGAGTGTGCTCGGGAGTCTGGGCGGGTGGTGGCTCTGAACAAACTTTGACGGCTCTGCCCGTGGCCTCGCGCCCGGCTCCCAGAGAAGGGCCTTTGCCCTGTTGGGGCACGACGTCCCCACACGATGGCCCTTCGGACCAGTTTGTCGGTGGCAACGTGGGTCTCGAACCCCCTCGGTGGTCCTGGTAATGTTTGGGGGATGTTTTGGTGGTGACGACGACGACGAGCGAGGAGAGGGCGGCGGGATGGCAGGGGTTGGGGCCCCTAGGTTTACCATCTCGTTGCCTGCTCCCCATCTTTGATTTTCCTGCACTCTGGTCTCTCCCGTTCCCCGTGGAGAAATGTTCTTGAAGAGAAAACGGGGTGATGTCGATGGGATTTGAAGGGCAGCGCCGGCTGCTGGCCGAGGCCTGGCCTCTTCCGGCGGTCCGGGCTCCGCAGGGGGTGGGCCTTGAGCCCGCGGCTCACCTGTTCTGGCTCTGGTGTTCGGCGGTTGTGTTTGGTAGCGTTTTCTCCCGGTCGGTGTGGGTCGGCCCTTTTCCTAAGCTTTGCCTTGAACGTTGTCCAGTTACCTTTAATTCGCAAAGGAGGAAAAGTTGGTCTGGCCGCCTGTGGGGCGCTTGCTTTCCGGCAGTGGCTGGTGTCCAGGGTCCGCTCGTCTAACCTTTCGTTTTCTTTACCATTAAACATGTCAGACGGCATCGTTCCGTGTGTCTTATTCCACAGATAAGATCAAGGTGAATAAAGTTGTGTTTGAAACGTAAAAATTACACAGCGCGACCCTGTCGGGGGCGGAGGGGGTTCGGCGGTTTCACCCCAGTCGAGTCCCCGGAAGCGCCACTGGCGGCCTGCGCCGGCAGTTGCTCCCGTTCTTGGGGCGTTCCGTTTCTCCAATAAGTGCATGAGGCATAGCAAGTTATTTGACTTGGTTCTGCCTTTAGTGGTTTCGTGCATTTCCTTGGACAATCGCGGGGCTTTTTCGATGTGCGTATTAGGAAGTTCACCCCCAGAGAGACCTCTAGGAGTGAGCGGTCCTTGCAGGTCAACAAGCACACTTTTGAATTTTATTTCGGAACCAAAAGGGGCATTTCGTGTATTGCTATTTCTGTTAAATGTTGGCCTAGGGCCTCTGTCCAGCTCTTCTGCCATGGGAAAAAAAAAAAAGTACGCCTGCCCAGTCTGGCCCAGGACCACGCCCACGCTCCTGGCTTGAGCCCCTGGTCCAGACTGGACGTGCAGCTCCTTCCGCCCCCATGGCAGAGGGTGCTGACCTGCCTCCTTGGTCACGAGCCACAACTGTGCCTTAAACCCCAGGTGCTAGCTCAGTGACTTAAGGAATCGGCTGTGCCAGCCCCTTTATGCTCCTGCCTCCTTCCGGTGTGGCACCCGAGGTGTTTGCCAAAGGGGCAATTCAAACACAGGCAAACTCTTTGTGTACTCCAACCCTGAGGACCTTCCTCCCCGGGAGTGAACTGATACTTGGTGGCCAATTAAACAGTTACTTCCGCGGGGTGAGGAGGATGGTTGAGTTTGCTTACTATTAGCATTTTAGCTGCTTGATTCTGGACATTGACTTGAATCTTGTGTATTACTCCATGTTGAAAAGGCCCTGGCATTGTCATGACATGGGTATTCCCCAATCCACCTCCATTACATTTTAGACGTGTGAAGGAATGACAATGCTGGTATTTCAGTTTTCCTTGATCTGTGTCCCTGGCACTGCCAGGAAAGCAGTTTTCAGGAATTGGGATCCCAACTAGCCGGGCTCTAGAGCTTGAACAATGTCTAAGTGTGCAATGAAGGCACTTTGATTAACTGCCCATTGCCCATAGTGTCTGAGGGGCACACTTGCAAATGTGTGGAGCAAATGCCCCCCAGATGTCTGATGTATTCACGACCGCTCCACATTTTCATTGTTTTCTCCACGTTTTCACTGAACACCATGTTCAGTTTCACATGTTAATATACTTATTTATACATGGAATTCTCCATGAGGCTGTTCTATGTGGTTGTTTTTTTTTTTTTTTTTCCGTTCATTCCTGTGTAAGAAATGTCCCAACTTACTATGTTATCGATTGCTGACACTAACACACCAAGTTTGCATTCAGGCGGTGTTCATTTCACAGGCTGTTACTGTGAGCATTTGGTAACAAAGACTTGAAACCCACCGGAAATGTTTCACCCACCCACTTGCATGGCAAATGAGTGTCAGTAATGGATGACAAAGTGAGGAGAACACAACAGGCATTCTAGCGGTTGGTTGCCTATAGTTTTGCATAAGCGGTTTCCTTGTGCCTACAGGGGAGAGAAGTAGACTTTTCTCTGCCATTCCCTGTCTCCAGTTTAGTGGCATTGCCTCTCACTGTGAATCAGCATCATTCCCCTGGGATGCTTGGCAAAAACAGGAGGAGCTGTGGTTCATTTTCAAGGGGCAGCCAGGCCTGTGACCAGCACTTCTGTCTTACCTTATCTTTGATAACATCTGGCCTACTCTGCTTGGTATAGACTACATGAGTGGAAACTCAGACTGACCAAGTGTTTTCCTCTCCTTGAAGCTCCCCGGCTTAAGGTAAAGTGGATGTTTGTCCCAAACACCCACCTCTGTGAGTTTCCAAGTTACCCAACTTTCTTGCAGTTACGCTAAGCTCCGTAGCCACAGGTGAGTCTCTTTCGGACTTGTGTAATCACTACTTCCTTCAGGGCCTGTGATGGAAAAGTCCAGTACTGACCAGCCTAGGGGCCTGTGATGAGAAGAGAGTGAAACCAGAACCAAGGGTGCAGAACCACCAGACAAGTAAGAGCGACCTTTTGTTATATACTGCCAAGGCGCTGGGAGGAGGCTAGCTCCCGTCTCCTCTCTCCTGGGTATCGTTTCAAATGGGGTTGAAGCCCCTTCCCTGTTGTCTCTGAGATAGGAACTGTCTGGGCACTGTTCACCAACGCTGTGGTAGAAACCCTATGTCTACAATTTCTTTCACCGGGCAGTGACATGTTTGTTTCCCCAGTCCTATTTGTGTTCCTCTGTCCACTGTGGGTGCTCTTGTTACGGTCACATTGACTTTATTCGAATGTCAGCTTTCAAAATGGGCTCATCTCGAAATTCTACCATCAAAGTTCTGATGGATTTTTTTTATTCGGGCTGCAAATTCTGGCAGTAGCAGGCGGCATCGAGGTGGACTGGACTGGACTGGACTGGACTGTCGAAAGCAACTTTGGGAATGCAGGAATCGTGGGAGTGCTGCTCAGGTGTCTCTTTTCCTAGAATGAGAGAGAACGTCGATCAGAAGGTATCTTGAAGCATTTCTGTGTGTGAAAAAAGGGTAAAGGTGGGGCCTGTGGGCCAAGGAGGTGGTGGGAAATGGTAGTTACCAGTCTACCCCCACAGTTGTAGGGGGAGCAGTTACATGTGGTAGGGGTCCTGGAGACATAGGCTAACGATTAATATAACACAGAGGCCAGTATTCCTTCAGCTTCACCTGCCGGCATTCTCGGCCCGTCTTTGCTTTCAGACCTTGCTGGGACCGCACATCATGATTCATTCACAAACAGTCTCCTGTCTCTGAGCCTCAAAGTCTCATGGTTCTTTTCACTTTCATCTTTGAATCTCAGTCTCCTCCTTTGCACGGTGGGAGGATATCATGATGTCGTGGTACATGATGTCGTGAGGCTGAACTGTGGTCCCCGCTGTTAAGTGCTTAGCGCGCAGGTGACGCTCAAGGAATCAGTACCCTAGTCCTGAATGCACATGTGGGAGCAGATGTTTATGGTACTTGCTTTAGCTCTTCTCCCAGCAGCTGCCCACGCACCTCCATCCAAGCTCTGTAGACGGTGCCACATTTCATTAAACTTTTATGTTTCCTTTCATAGGGCCAGCAAGTTGCCTCTGGAGTGACTCAAGCATCCTCTCAGAAATCACCCCTCTTTAATCCTGCTGTGAAGCTAGAGGCATCCCAGGAGCCCAGGCTTTGCTTAACCTCAGCCACCTTCTGTTCGGATGGACTGGGATGGCTCAGCAGCCAGCACCTGGAAGGACTTTCTAGGGCGTGTGCACTGTGCAGGCCAGAGGGTGCCTGTCCATAGGCAGTGCCAGAGGTCTCCACTCTATGCTTTTCCAGGTCAACCACTTGTGTTCTGTGTGGGGAGTAATTCACTGACATTCAGGTGAAGGCATTTGAGAAACTGAGAGGTGGGGAAGTGTGCTGACGAAAAATGCACTATTGTAAAATGTTTTCAAAGAGCACTAAGCTGCCTTGTCACTTAGCATTACAAGGCATATACCCAAAGAGTTTTTCCTCTTCCTGGGTTAGGAATCGTAATGTACCGTAATTTCTTGGTGTGAAATATTATACCTCAAACTCCCATTTTCCTGAACCATTTGTCGCTGCCCCTTATTTAGACGGGTAATAGAAAAAGGATGGATACTGTGGCAAGGTTTTGGAAATGGAGTATGGGCCTTGTTACACCGATTCCCCCTCACATGCAGACAGTAGTGTGATTGGCACAGCAACAGTCACTTTGAGAGGCGTGTCAGTCACCGGGACAGACTGATGACTCGGTGGTTATGATGGTGGTCATGATGCAAGTCGGAAAAGAGCTGCCCCTCCCACAGACAGAGAGCTTCACAGAGCCAAGGTCCGTGCTCACTTCTTTTCTGTGACTTCTTACCTAGTTAGTCCCCCCCAAGCCCTGAAAACTTAAGTACTACTGCTGTCTCCATTTTGCAGAACTGTTGATGCTAGAGAGATGGGTCATTACCTTGTCAAAGCAATAGCCGAAAATTCGGGACCCGGGCAACTCAAATGGGAGTTCAGCTGGCGCTTTCCCGGTGGTGTTACTCCCTAAGCTGTGAGCACCTTCTTAGGGAATGTTTTCATGTCTGACGTGGTTACCCAGATCTCTGTGTCTTCGTTTCTTTCCCATATGCTTATGTACACGATACAGAGTTGTATGCGAAGTAGTGGACATACCTGGTACGGAAACAGGCCTAGACGTAAATGGCTTTCAAGACTCATTTGCCAGGCACTTTGATTTTAGGCTGCTTTAAAGAAAAGTATAGAGTTTAGAGTGTCAGAAAGGGACAGGGACTTCCCTGGTGAGAAAAGATAGGATGACGGCCTTGAGATGGCCATCCCGTCAGGGGCCTAACACCCAGAGGAGGGGAGAGGCCTATGAAGAATGGCTCTCTGTTGGATGCTCTCAGAGAATGAGCATGGGATAGAAAAGACAGCCCTGAAAGGCAAGGGGGTCATGGCCTGGCTCAGGTGTCTCCTGCTCACTGCCACAGCTCTTGTCAGCCCTGACTGAATAGGGAAATTCTACTTGGCCATACCTGTCTCCTGCTCATTGCCACATCCCTGACACTAGCCGGGTTAGACATAACTGGGGGAGAGAAGACCACGGCTCACGTCTTTGAGTGTGATTTGAGACCACAGGGCCCTCAGGCAAAGATGAGGGTGTTGATGGGCAGTTGCATTGCCTCCGAGGCTCTCAGCCTACCCTCAAGGAAAAGTTGTGGTTCTAGGCGTCAACGGCACATGGTTTAGGACTATGGGAAAAGCAGCTGTGGGAGATGCAGCTGTACAGGGCTTTTTGAGGGGGGAGCAGTGCAGTGGATTCCCCATTACTCTCCACCGTCAGAAATGCAGCGGACGCATGGTGGACCCCGGGAGATTTGGGGGCACTCTGAGGGCATCAGGAAACAGGAAGGGCAGGAAAGGGGACCGCTGTCAGTGTTGCGATGGGCATTGCGGGTTCAGGCTGTGTGTACTGTTCCCAGTCCCCACTCTCCCCGGCTACCTGTTGGCCGGCACAGCTGGGCGCAGAGTTAGCATGGCCCGTGGATGTATATGACATGAGAAACAGGCCTTTTGGGAACTTCAGACCGTTATGGGGTGGGCAGATCCTCATTTTCTGCCTGTCCGTGCAGGATGGGCTTTCTCTGCAGGCGACGCTTTGCTGCATCTTCCTGCTTCCGTGTAGTGTTTTGTATTGCTTGTCATGCTGTATGTTGCTCCTGGGCAAAAAATGTGAGGGATTTGAGGAAAGCCGGGCTTGCTTCTGTTGACAGTGTGCCTCATGAGCCAAAGCATTTTTCAGATTTTTGATATTCATGTCCCTTTACCGGCTCGTGTGGCCCTGGCTTTGATGGAACTTTCTCCTTCCGGTGCTCATCAGATTGAGGCTGAGATTATGGTTGTGGCTGTTGAGTCGGGAGACAAACCCTCCCTGTCACCAGAGGTTTCATCTCTGCTGCTTGTGAACCACAGGACCTCAGAGATCCTTGGTGGAGGTGGGGACTGAGACCCCCTGTTATGGACATTTAGTGTGTCCATCTTTCCGACAGAGGGTGAAAAGACTGTGCAGGCTGTGTGCACGCGCGTGCAATGGAACAGCCTTCTGTAGATGGGCCTGGATTTGAATTTGGCTTCTCATTCCACTAGTCTGTGTGCGAACACAGCATGGAGATGCCTGTCTGCTTCAAATGAGGGCCTCCCAGTTCACATTTAGGTGGGGCTGCCGGGCTTCCCTGGCCTCCTGTTCTCGCAGACCTACTCTACCGCTTCTTCGCCAGTTGGCAAAAGAGCATGGGTGGGCACGTTTTCATTGAACCCTACGTGGATGCGCTGCTCTCGGTCGCCCTCAGTCAGATCAAGTAGCCGTGCAGAATGGCGCAAGGCCTTGATGGACTGCTGTCTGCTGTGAGTGTGGAGAGTACAGGCTGTTCAGTTGGGGTGCTGACCCTCAAGGTGTGCAATATGCCTCCTACCAGGAGCCAGCTACTTGGCTCTTCCTCCTGTGTCCTGAACCGATGTCTCAGACCATGGGGTTAGAGGTGAGCCTAGAACCTCCAGTGATTGTGGGTGTGTGGTCCTCTCACATGCTCTTTTATTAAGGGGGCACTGGTGGGATTCCTTCTGCTGGGGGGATGGGTAATGCCATTTACAGCTTCACTACCTGTGCTTTCTGATTCTTCTCTTGGTATGCAATACTTTGTGTTCAAGATGTTTAAGGCTAACGCATAATCCAAATGTTTCTGAATCTCAAAGTATTGCAGCTGTTCTACAGGGGCCATGAACTTCACCTGGAAGATGGCACTTGAGGAGCGGCCCCAGGGCTTAGCTATATGTTGACAGAAGAGATTGGCCTCTGGGGTCTGTGGTTTGGGCATTTGTTTGGATGTGGGGGTGCTTTCTTGGTCCACAGGATGGGTTCTTGTGACATTTTAGACAAACAAGGTCTTTGAAATGGAATATGTACCTTTTCATATCTTTGTTGTAGGTACCTGTGTGTACCACGTCCCCATCATTTTATCCGCTGGTTGTTACCTGGGTTGTTTCCACAGCCTGGCTATTGAAAAGAACGATAGTGCTGTTTTTCATATTTTGAGAAGGCCCCAGCTCTTTCCCTTAGTGGCTGTACCAGTGTACTGAGGAGAACACATCGTGAACTGAAAAATGGATTCATGACTGGTTCTCTCCCCACTTTTGATTGTCGGTTCTTTTCAGGAGAAGCACTGTAGATGGGAGAGTCTGCAAAGGGAGAGGGCCTTGATATGGCCATCCCTTCGGGGGCTAACACTCAGAGGTGGGGTGAGGCCTAGGAAGAATGGCTCTCTGCCGTATGGTCTCGGAGCAGGAGCGTCGGATAGGATAAGCCGGCCCTGAAGGTGACGGGGGTAATTCTCTGTGCCAGGTGTCTCCTGCTCACTGCATACTCTTGTCAGCCCCGACGGATATGGGGAAATTCTGGTTCCTAGGAGTGACTCCTGCTCATTGCCACATCCCTGGAACACCTGGGGTTGACATAAATGAGGGACGGAAGACCAAGGCTCACATCTTGGAGTATGACGTGAGAATGTGGCGCCCTCTTCAAAGTGGAGAGTCCTGATGGGTGAGGTTCCTTGCTTTACAGCAGCTTTGGGAGTTCTGGGCTTTGGTGTTGGGAGTCTTTGTTCTTTTTGCCTCCTGCTGTGTACTGCCTTCCCCCATGAGCCATGTAGTGTTTTCTCCGAGGGGATTCTTCACGAGTCTCCTCGAAGGCATCTGCTCTGTTTCTGGGTTGGTTTGACCGCCCACCCTTGCATAGTGGTAGCGGGCTGTGTCGCACAGAGTCACAGAGGAACGTGAGCTGAGTTTGCTGAAAACTCTTTCCACATACTGCATCTGTGCAGTATGTGCACAGACACTCCTTCTTGAACACTCCCAAGTCACAAGTGTCTGATGACAAATTCCTAGAGGAAGCACACGCTGATCTTGGCAGCCTCTAGGGTTTGAGGACCTTGGGGTTCTGGGGAGAAAATTGGCCCAGGCCTGTTGCCGGGCGTGTGTGCTCTGGCTCGAATGTCCCAGCAGTGAGACGTCTTGTTCACAGAGCGGAGGCATGTAGCAATCATCAGAAATCCAGAAGTCTGGCAGGGAATACAGTTGGAGCATTTGCCGATTTGCTGTCAGCACGCACCTGCTGCCCTTCCTCTGCACCTTGGTGGGTAGAGAAACGTGTGGGACTTGTTTGGGACATTGCTAGTCACTGGCCCTGCTTGTATCTTCAGGAGCATGTGCAGATGGGCCTGATTCTCAGGAACTTCCCTGGTCAAGCCACCAGGCAGCAGGATGAGGCTCCTAGTCCTCTTGCTGGAGAGGACTAGCCTCTCCTCACAGTCTGTAGCTTTCCCTTCTCCCTTTTGTCAGCCAGAAGTTATGGATGCTTTGTCCCAACCAATCCCCAAATCACAACACCCTAGGGCAAGTGCATTCTTCTCAAGAATGGACAAAGCCTTGGGGCCCCTAAGTGGCTGTAGTTGCTGGAAGTCCTTGACCACAAGGTGTGGATGCTTGGTGTTCCAGCTCTTCTGTGATTCTTTCTTGGCATTGGGCAGTTGCATTGCCTCAGTGGCTCTCAGCCTACCCTCAAGGAAAAGCCGTTGTGCTAGGCGCCAACAGCACATGGCTAGGACTATGGGAAATGCAGCTGTGGGAGACCCAGCAGTGGGAGATGCAGCAGTAGAGGGTTGTTTGAGGGGGGAGCGGTGCCGTAGCTCCCCCTTACTACCACTAGTCAGAAATGCAGTGGACTCATTGTGAACCCCCGGAGATAGGGGGGCACTCTGAGGGCATCAGGAAACAGGAAGCGCAGGAAAGGGGACCGCTGTCAGTGTTGCGATGGGCATTGTGGGTTCAGGCTGTGTGTACTGTTCCCTGTCCCCACTCTCCCCGGCTACCTGTTGGCCGGCACAGCTGGGCGCAGAGTTAGCAAGGCCCGTGGATGTATATGACATGGGAAACAGGACCTCTGCGAACTTCCGACCTTTATGGGGTGGGCAGATCCTCGTTTTCTGCCTGTCCATGCAGGATGGGCTTTCTCTGCAGGCGACGCTTTGCTGCATCTTCCTGCTTCTGTGTACTGTTTTGTATTGCTTGTCACGCTGTATGTTGCTCATGGGCAAAGAATGTGAGGATATGAGGAAAGCCGGGCTTGCTTCTGTTGACAGTGTGCGTCATGAGCCAAAGCACTTTTCAGATTTTTGATATTCATGTCCCTTTACCGGCTCGTGTGGCCCTGGCTTTGATGGAACTTTCTCTTTCCAATGCTCATCAGATTCAGATTGAGTTTCTGGATATGGCTATTGAGTTGGGAGATGAACCCTGTATTCATGTAGCTCCTCCGGCTCGTTTGGCCATAGCTTTGATGGAAATTTCTCTTTCCGGTGCTCATCAGATTGAGGCTGAGATTATGGTTGTGGCTGTTGAGTCGGGAGACAAACCCTCCCTGTCACCAGCGGTTTCATCTCTGCTGCAGTGAACCAGAGGACCTCACCAATCCTTGGTGGAGGTGGGGACTGAGACCCTATGTCATGGATATTTTGTGTGTCCACCAATTCCTACAGAGGGTGAAAAGACTGTGCACGCTGTGTGCATGCCCGTGTTCTTGAACAGCCTTCTGTATATGGGTCTGGATTTAAGGCTGACTTCTCATTCCACTAGACTGTCCAAACACAGCATAGAGATGACTGTCTGTTTCTAATGAGGGCCTCACATTTCACATTTAGGTGGGGCTGCCAGGCTTTCCTGGCCTCCTGTTCTCGCAGACCTACTCTACCGCTTCTTCGCCAGTTGGCAAAAGAGCATCATGGGTGGCCACGTTTTCATTGAACCCTACGCGGATGCAGTGCTCTCGCTCGCCCTCAGTCAGATCAAGTAGCCATGCAGAAGTTATGGATGCTTGTCCAAACCAATCCCAAATCACAGTGACTCTAGGGCAAGTGCATTCTTCTCAAGAATGGACAAAGCCTTGGGGCCCCTAGGTGGCTGTAGTTGCTGGAAGTCCATGACCACAAGGTGTGGATGCTTGGTGTTCCAGCTCTTCTGTGATTCTTTCTTGGCATTGGGCAGTTGCATTGCCTCAGGGGCTCTCAGCCTACCCTCAAGGAAAAGTCGTTGTGCTAGGCGCCAACTGCACATGGCTAGGACTATGGGAAATGCAGCTGTGGGAGACCCAGCAGTGGGAGATGCAGCAGTAGAGGGTTGTTTGAGGGGGGAGCGGTGCCGTAGCTCCCCATTACTACCACTAGTCAGAAATGCAGTGGACTCATTGTGGACCCCCGGAGATAGGGGGGGCGCTCTGAGGGCATCAGTAAACAGGAAGGGCAGGAAAGGGGACCACTGTCAGTGTTGCGATGGGCATTGCGGGTTCAGGCTGTGTGTACTGTTCCCAGTCCCCACTCTCCCCGGCTACCTGTTGGCCGGCACAGCTGGGCGCAGAGTTAGCAAGGCCCGTGGATGTATATGACATGAGAAACAGGCCCTTTGCGAACTTCAGACCTTCATGGGGTGGGCAGATCCTCATTTTCTGCCTGTCCGTGCAGGATGGGCTTTCTCTGCAGGCGACGCTTTTCTGCATCTTCCTGCTTCCGTGTAGTGTTTTGTATTGCTTGTCATGCTGTATGTTGCTCAAAGGCAAATAATGTGAGGGATTTGAGGAAAGCCGGGCTTGCTTCTGTTGACAGAGTGCGTCATGAGCCAAAGCATTTTTCAGATTTTTGATATTCATGTCCCTTTACCGGCTCCTGCGGCCCTGGCTTTGATATAACTTTCTCTTTCTAGTGCTCAGCAGCTTCTAGCTGAGTTTGTGGTTATGGCTCTTGAGTTGGGAACGATCCCCGTATTCATGACCTTTTGCGGCTTGTGTGGCCCTGGCTTTGATGGAACTTTCTCTTTCCAGTGCTCATCAGATTCAGGCTGCGTTTCTGCTTATGCTATTGAGTTGGGAGACGATCCCTGTATTCATGTAGCTCCTCCGGCTCGAGGGGGCCTGGCTTTGATGGAACTTACTCTTTTTCCGGTGCTCATCAGATTGAGGCTGAGATTATGGTTGTGGCTGTTGAGTCGGGAGACAAACCCTCCCTGTCACCAGAGGTTTCATCTCTGCTGCTTGTGAACCACAGGACCTCAGAGATCCTTGGTGGAGGTGGGGACTGAGACCCGCCGTTATGGACCTTTAGTGTGTCCATCTTTCCGACAGAGGGTGAAAAGCCTGTGCTGGCTGTGTGCACGCGCGTGCAATGGAACAGCCTTCTGTAGATGGGCCTGGATTTGAATTTGGCTTCTCATTCCACTAGTCTGTGTGCGAACACAGCATGGAGATGCCTGTCTGCTTCAAATGAGGGCCTCCCAGTTCACATTTAGGTGGGGCTGCCGGGCTTCCCTGGCCTCCTGTTCTCGCAGACCTACTCTACCGCTTCTTCGCCAGTTGGCAAAAGAGCATGGGTGGGCACGTTTTCATTGAACCCTACGTGGATGCGCTGCTCTCGGTCGCCCTCAGTCAGATCAAGTAGCCGTGCAGAATGGCGCAAGGCCTTGATGGACTGCTGTCTGCTGTGAGTGTGGAGAGTACAGGCTGTTCAGTTGGGGTGCTGACCCTCAAGGTGCGCAATATGCCTCCTACCAGGAGCCAGCCACTTGGCTCCTCCTCCTGTGTCCTGAACCGATGTCTCAGACCATGGGGTTAGAGGTGAGCCTAGAACCTCCTGTGATTGTGGGTGTGTGGTCCTCTCACATGCTCTTTTATTAAGGGGGCACTGGTGGGATTCCTTCTGCTGGGGGGATGGGTAATGCCATTTACAGCTTCACTACCTGTGCTTTCTGATTCTTCTCTTGGTATGCAATACTTTGTGTTCAAGATGTTTAAGGCTAACGCATAATCCAAATGTTTCTGAATCTCAAAGTATTGCAGCTGTTCTACAGGGGCCATGAACTTCACCTGGAAGATGGCACTTGAGGAGCGGCCCCAGGGCTTAGCTATATGTTGACAGAAGAGATTGGCCTCTGGGGTCTGTGGTTTGGGCATTTGTTTGGATGTGGGGGTGCTTTCTTGGTCCACAGGATGGGTTCTTGTGACATTTTAGACAAACAAGGTCTTTGAAATGGAATATGTACCTTTTCATATCTTTGTTGTAGGTACCTGTGTGTACCACGTCCCCATCATTTTATCCGCTGGTTGTTACCTGGGTTGTTTCCATAGCCTGGCTATTGAAAAGAACGATAGTGCTGTTTTTCATATTTTGAGAAGGCCCCGGCTCTTTCCCTTAGTGGCTGTACCAGTGTACTGAGGAGAACACATCGTGAACTGAAAAATGGATTCATGACTGGTTCTCTCCCCACTTTTGATTGTCGGTTCTTTTCAGGAGAAGCACTGTAGATGGGAGAGTCTGCAAAGGGAGAGGGCCTTGATATGGCCATCCCTTCGGGGGCTAACACTCGGAGGTGGGGAGAGGCCTAGGAAGAATGGCTCTCTGCCGTATGGTCTCGGAGCAGGAGCGTCGGATAGGATAAGCCGGCCCTGAAGGTGACGGGGGTAATTCTCTGTGCCAGGTGTCTCCTGCTCACTGCATACTCTTGTCAGCCCCGACGGATATGGGGAAATTCTGTTTCCTAGGAGTGACTCCTGCTCATTGCCACATCCCTGGAACACCTGGGGTTGACATAAGTGTCACATCTTGGAGTATGGCTCCAAGACCAAGGCTCACATCTTGGAGTATGACGTGAGAATGTGGCGCCCTCTTCAAAGTGGAGAGTCCTGATGGGTGAGGTTCCTTGCTTTACAGCAGCTTTGGGAGTTCTGGGCTTTGGTGTTGGGAGTCTTTGTTCTTTTTGCCTCCTGCTGTGTACTGCCTTCCCCCATGAGCCATGTAGTGTTTTCTCCGAGGGGATTCTTCACGAGTCTCCTCGAAGGCATCTGCTCTGTTTCTGGGTTGGTTTGACCGCCCACCCTTGCATAGTGGTAGCGGGCTGTGTCGCACAGAGTCACAGAGGAACGTGAGCTGAGTTTGCTGAAAACTCTTTCCACATACTGCATCCGTGCAGTATGTGCACAGACACTCCTTCTTGAACACTCCCAAGTCACAAGTGTCTGATGACAAATTCCTAGAGGAAGCACACGCTGAACTTGGCAGCCTCTAGGGTTTGAGGACCTTGGGGTTCTGGGGAGAAAATTGGCCCAGGCCTGTTGCCGGGCGTGTGTGCTCTGACTCGAATGTTCCAGCAGTGTGACGTCCTGTTTACAGAGGGGAGGCATGTGGCAATCATCAGAAATCCAGAAGTCTGGCAGGGAATACAGTTGGAGCATTTGCCGATTTGCTGTCAGCACGCACCTGCTGCCCTTCCTCTGCACCTTGGTGGGTAGAGAAACGTGTAGGCCTTGTTTGGGACATTGCTAGTCACTGGCCCTGTTTGCGTCTTCAGGAGCATTTGCAGATGGGCCTGAATCTCAGGAACTTCCCTGATCATGCCACCAGGCGGCAGGATGAGCCTCCTGTAGTCCTTTGCTGGAGAGGACTAGCCTCTCCTCACAGGCTCTAGCTTTCCTTCTCCCTTTTGTCAGCCAGAAGTTATGGATGCTTTGTCCCAACCAATCCCCAAATCACAGTGCTCACAGGGCAAGTGCATTCTTCTCAAGAATGGACAAAGCCTTGGGGCCCCTAGGTGGCTGCAGTTGCTGGAAGACCTTGATGCCACAAGGTATGGATGCTTGGTGTTCCAGCTCTTCTGTGATTCTTTCTTGGCATTGGGCAGTTGCAAGCCTCAGGGGCTCTCAGCCTACCCTCAAGGAAAAGTCGTTGTGCTAGTTGTCAACTGCACATGGCTAGGATTATGGGAAATGCAGCTGTGGGAGACCCAGCAGTGGGAGATGCAGCGGTAGTGGGTTGTTTGTGGGGGGTGCGGTGCCGTAGTTCCCCCTTACTGCCACTAGTCAGAAATGCAGTGGACTCATTGTGGACCCCCGGAGATTGGGGGGCACTCTGAGGGCATCAGGAAACAGGAAGGGCAGGAAAGGGGACCGCTGTCAGTGTTGCGATGGGCATTGCGGGTTCAGGCTGTGTGTACTGTTCCCAGTCCCCACTCTCCCCGGCTACCTGTTGGCCGGCACAGCTGGGCGCAGAGTTAGCAAGGCCCGTGGATGTATATGACATGAGAAACAGGCCCTTTGCGAACTTCAGACCTTTATGGGGTGGGCAGATCCTCGTTTTCTGCCTGTCCGTGCAGGATGGGCTTTGTCTGCAGGCGACGCTTTGCTGCATCTTCCTGCATCTTCTTGCTTCCGTGTACTGTTTTGTATTGCTTGTCATGCTGTATGTTCCTCAAAGGCAAATAATGTGAGGGATTTGAGGAAAGCCGGGCTTGCTTCTGTTGACAGAGTGCGTCATGAGCCAAATCATTTTTCAGATTTTTGATATTCATGTCCCTTTTCCGGCTCGTGTCGCCCTGGCTTTGATGGAACTTTCTCTTTCCGGTGCTCATCAGGTTCCGGCTGAGATTATGGTTGTGGCTGTTGAGTCAGGAGACAAACCCTCCCTGTCACTAGCGGTTTCATCTCTGCTGCTTGTGAACCACAGAACCTCAGAGATCCTTGGTGGAGGTGGGGACTGAGACCCCCCGTTATGGACCTATAGTGTGTCCATCTTTCCAACAGAGGGTGAAAAGCCTGTGCAGGCTGTGTGCACGCGCGTGCAATGGAACAGCCTTCTGTAGATGGGCCTGGATTTGAATTTGGCTTCTCATTCCACTAGACTGTGTGCGAACACAGCATGGAGATGCCTGTCTGCTTCAAATGAGGGCCTCCCAGTTCACATTTAGGTGGGGCTGCCGGGCTTCCCTGGCCTCCTGTTCTCGCAGACCTACTCTACCGCTTCTTCGCCAGTTGGCAAAAGAGCATGGGTGGGCACGTTTTCATTGAACCCTACGTGGATGCGCTGCTCTCGGTCGCCCTCAGTCAGATCAAGTAGCCGTGCAGAATGGCGCAAGGCCTTGATGGACTGCTGTCTGCTGTGAGTGTGGAGAGTACAGGCTGTTCAGTTGGGGTGCTGACCTTCAAGGTGTGCAATATGCCTCCTACCAGGAGCCAGCCACTTGGTTCCTCCTTCTATGTCCTGAACCGATGTCTCAGACCATGGGGTTAGAGGTGAGCCTGGAACCTCCAGTGATTGTGGGTGTGTGGTCCTCTCACATGCTCTTATACTTCAGGGACCACTGTGGAAATTCCTTCTACTGGGCAAATGGGTAATGTCATTTCCTGTTTCAATACTTGTGTTTCTGATTATTCCAGTTGTGTGCAATGTTTTATACTCTCAATGTTCAATGCTATACCTTAGTACTGTTGTTTTGAATGTCAAAGGATTGCAGCACTTCTGCAGGGGACATGTACTTCACCTGCAAGACTGCACTTGAGGAGCGGCACCAAAGCTTTGTTATTTCTTGATATGAATGGATTGGCTTTGGGGACTGTGATTTGGGGTTTGATTTGTACATGGGGGTGCTTGCTTGGTTCATAGTACATAAGGACCTCAAATAACATCATTTTGTCCTAACTTTTCTGAGGGAAACATCAATTCCAGTTCAGGCCACTGTGTGGATCTCGAGTATCCTCCCCACGTGTGCTTGGGTTTCTTCCCAAGCACCAAAGATACACAGGTGAGGTTCATTGGCATGTCTAAATTGTCCCACTCTGAGTGACGGTGGGCTTGAGTGCCCCTCTGTAGGAGGGCTTCCGGTCCAGGCTTGGTTCCTGCCTTTTGCCCTGAGTGCCCTGAGATTCTCTGACCTCCTCAACCCTGAACTGGAATAAGTCATTTAGGAAATGAATGAATGAAATGTTTTGGGTGGGGGTCTGCCTTTAGAAATTTGGTCATAGTATTTTGACCAGAAATATGCCATGGGAACTTCCTCTTGTGGATGTCAATTCGCCTGTGGTCACGTTGCTCTCAGTCTAGGTCATTTCACTTAAAGTTTCCAGAGACCTGTCAATGATGTTAACTGAGGACTTACTGTATCTGCTTTTGTACTCTCTGGAGTGAGAGCTCCTGAAATATTACCTAAGGTCACAGTGTCGTAATATGTATGTTCTGTGTCTTGTGCCCTACAGTGTAGAAGCCAATAGTCCCAGGCTGGTGGTCTCTGCAGCAGGCACCTTTCCTCTGATACCTCTGCACATCTTGTTTTCTAGGCTCCGGATTCCCCAGGTTAATACTGCTTGGTTTTCTCACTACCCAAGTGCAGCCAATGAGAATCGTTCTCCTACCAATTTTGAATTAGAAAAATACACCTCCAGTTGTGTGATATTTTGCTATGTCCCTTATGCCTTATTTTGCTTGAACGTTTCTAATGGGCCAGCTTTTGAGTTTTCCTGAGTAAACTCAGGAAACCTTTGACTCAGAGCATTTCTTGGCCTCTGAGGTGTTTATTACTTGGTGCTTCAATTTTGTTAACAACATCTTATTATGTTTCTTGAATAAAAATTGTATGTGGAACAAGCTCTCACTTGTGTTTCATTATTTGCAGTGACTACATGCTCAGCAATGAAGATACATATCAAACGCTGCACCAGGGAAGATCTCTGAGCTCTGTGATATGGGGTATTGATGGCAGGAGTTGGGGTGCAGGGTGATGGTCTCCCCTGTCACATTATGAGACACAGAACACCTTCCTAATAGTGCGGGGTTGCTAACTATGAGGGAGAGACAGGGTGATGAACCTGTTTCTGCAGGGGTTGGGTCCTCTGGTTGTGAAAACCAACAATGGAAGCAGTGAGCATGGAGTTATCTCTTGGTGATAGCTTGTAGTAGAATCTCAGTCCCATGAGCCTTTGCACTCTTTCATGGTATCACACGCCCTGCTACAATAGCCAAGAACAGAAACACTTGGGTTGATTTGGTGATGACTTCTCACTTTCATTTTCAATGTAGGATCGAGAAGTGGAGAGAAATAAACACATAAATGGGTAAATTACATTGGCCGATTGTGTGTTCCCCACGAGTACTAGGAATTTGGGAAGTAGGGCAATCTTCATTTTTGGCGTGTTTAAAATTTTGGAGCGAGTATTTTTCTCAGCCACCTTTGCTTACTGAAATTTTATCAACTTATTGGGTCCCACTGTTCAGCACATGGGTATTAGAAGCTCTGTTTGCCTGTGGATGACAGTATAGCAATGATTGGGCCTTTGATTTTTTATATACACCCAGTGAGAGCTTTAATTTGGAAATGGGGAAGTGAGACTTCATGGGTCCTGTTTGCCCCCAAACAGGCAAAGAACTAGAGGACATATATAAAACAAAGGAGTCCATGATAACAAAAATTACTGAGCAAGAGCAAGAGCAAGCTGTCGCTGCCTTGGTACCCATGCGAGGAGAGTGCCAGTGCCTTGTGGATGATCCCATCAGTCTTAAGGGTGAAGAAAGTCCCTCTTTTCCCCACCCTCTGGGCTCTACAATGCTAGCATGAGTGGGTTTTCTTCTCTGGCTGATGGAAACCTCAGGTGACAGGGACCTTGGAGGGGATGGGTTGGGGGTGAGGACGTGTGGGAAAGGCTCAGCACAGTTAGGTAGGCAGAGCACAGGTGGTTGGGCAGGTTCCCTGTGGGAGTGGCAGGGGATTCCTTGCATCTGCCCTGCCCAGTGTGCAGAGGACCAGCTTCAGTACTGCTCAACAAAGTGTTATGCTGCTCCACCCTCATCTTCCCAGCCTTCCTGCTCCCATCCTGTGTCCAGGGGCTGAGGGGACTGGGGAGGTCTTGGGTTGTGTGAGTAACTTCTTTATGTATGCAGGTGCATCTATGGGCCAGGGTGTATGTGCTTCCCCTCAACACCATTGTCCTGGGAGTTAATAGGAAGACTAAAAACAGCCTATTCAGAGGCAGGACACCCTGGGTCTCAGATGTTGGGGTTGGTGCGCAGGCTTTGTGTATAACATAATGTGCCATGTGCGCATATGCAGAGCTCCTGATAGCCAGGTGGAAGGTTGAGGCAGGAGTTCACAGACCCTCCCTCCAGTGGCGTCCAGAGGCGAGGGTCAGCAAAGGCTATGTACGGTAGGGCCTGTGACAGACGTGCGGGAGGCGACGGCAGGAGGACAGCTCAATCGGCAAGAGAGGGACCCCAGCGTCGGGCTTCCAAGCCCCGCGGGCTAGACGCTCAGCGCGCCAGACCAGGGGTCCTGGGCTCCTGACAGGCCCCACCCACCGCCCTGCGCCTCGCCTCCTGGAGCAGGCTCGGCCCCGCCCCTTTCTGCCCAGCGCCTTAGCGCAGCCTCCCCCGCTGCGCCTGCGCACGACCCGGCGCGGCGACCACCCGGCCCTGTGGGCGGAGCCCGCGCAGGCGCCGGGTGCCGCCCACGGCCCCGCCCTCCCCGGGCCCGGGCCCGCCCACGGCACACACGCACTTCCCGCCACGCCTCCCCGCCCACCTCGGCCCAGACCCGCCGAGCCCAGCTGAGCCCCGCGGCGCGATGGACGGCCGAGTGCAGCTGATCAAGGCCCTGCTGGCCCTGCCCATCCGGCCGCAGACGCGTCGGTGGAGGAACCCGATTCCCTTTCCCGAGACGTTTGACGGCGACACCGACCGGCTGCCGGAGTTCATCGTGCAGACGGGCGCCTACATGTTGGTGGACGAGACCCTGTTCTCCAG
Organism: Talpa europaea; assembly: GCF_964194135.1. Taxonomy (NCBI): domain Eukaryota; kingdom Metazoa; phylum Chordata; class Mammalia; order Eulipotyphla; family Talpidae; genus Talpa; species Talpa europaea. The sequence goes on from NC_140081.1 coordinate 84,942,814, forward strand.
CGATGCCCTGAAGGTGACGTTCCTCATCACCCGCCTCACCGGGCGGGCCCTGCAGTGGGTGATCCCCTACATCCGGAAGAAGAGCCCCCTGCTCAATGATTACCGGGGCTTCCTGGCCGAGATGAAGCGGGTCTTTGGCTGGGTGGAGGACGAGGACTTCTAGGCGGGGGCGGGGAGACCCCCGGGCCTGGGGGCGGGCCCCGCGGAGGGCCCGCTGCGCCCGTCGCCCGCGGCCGGTGGCCGGTCGCCTCTCGGCGGCCCGTGGGCAGCGGGCAGTCGCCGCCCGGACCGCCACAGGCGTCCTCCCGCCGCGCCTCCCCGCTCCCTCACCTTCCAGTCGCCGCGCTGTCCCCCGCGCTCCTGTCCCCTCCCGCGTCGTGCTTGCCTTTGTTCCAGAATAGCGCTCCAGCCTGCCGCAGCTGCCTCTGGGCCTGGCTGCGGAGCGCGCCGCCGCCGCCGCCCCCCCCGCGGCCAGCCCGGCCCCTCCCGTGCACGTTGGGACCCTGCGGGGCGCTCCCGCGGCCGTGGCGGCCCCGGTTGCGCCCTGGGCGGACCCCCCGGGGCCGGGGCCGCTGCCGGGGCGCGCCTGTCAAACTGCCAGGCCTTGCACCAGAGCGCCCAGAGACCAGCGCCGCGGCTCTGAGACCAGCACCGCCGCTCCGAGACCAGAGACCAGCACCGTGCAGGCGCCCCCCACGACAGGCTGCTGCCTCCAGCCCCCTGGACTCCCCCAGGAGCTACCTGAGCTGGCCACAGCCCCTGGACAGTGACTGCAGCAGCTGGCCCCCTGCCTGGAGGGGCCCGGCCAGCCTTTCTCCTCCAGCGGGACCGCTCCCTCCCTGCCCCCAGGGAACATCCTCTGCTCCTGCCACCTGGCTGCCAGGTCCCAGGGGTGCCTGGCGGCCCAATCCAGCCACTCCCTTTCTCCTGTGGACCTCTTCTTTTGCCCACAATCCACGTCTCTTCTGAATTTGCCGCTGTCTCTCTGATGTGTGCCTTTTGTTCAACACAGTAACCCCTGCACTCTGCCCAGCTCTTCTACACTACCTGGACAAAAGTCTTTTCCTTATTTTCAATAAATGTCAGATGCTATTTAAAAAGAAATTGAGTCTCAATGACTATGGTGCCTCTCCCTCCCTGGTCCAGCACATGGGTCCGTGTCTTGTTCAGCAGATATGTCCCAGGCCATTCTGTGGCTGATGTCCAATCTCTGGCATCATAAAACAGAATAGAGTCCAGCGGAGGTCCTGGTGATGGAGACCCCACTGGTGAGCATTCAGTCCCAGGTCCTGGCACTTCCACACCAGTCAGTCCACATGCCTTAGGAAATGGACCTCACTCTGATTTTGGCCAAGGTGATCTCAGGAGAATTCAGCTAGGAGGCTTTTGGAAACATTTCCTCCTTTCCAGAAAGCTGCCTGAGCACACAACACCCACTTGTTACAAATGGTGAATCCCAGGCTTTTGTTGGTCAACACCTGTCAGGTTTTGATTTAACCCTTTTTTCAGGGAACCAGCACAATTATCTATTGGGTAAAATTCTATGTCTTTTGTTTCCTGAAAAGGTATTTTATCCTCACTCATGAAAAAATTATTTTTGTTCAGTACCTTCATTTGCAGAATCACTCATATCTTTGACTTTAACCATTCAATATTATCTTCATGGATTTTTCAAGATACCCTATCATTTTAATGAACTTACTATCAAATGATTCAGAAAAATGGTGTATACATAGTGATATAAATGTTCAAGTATATTTGCTTATGTCTATGTAATGATGCACCGAATTCAGAAAATATTCATATATACATTTAATAGGTAAATAGGGAGAAAGAAATAGCAAATGGGTTAAAGGGACATGAGTGTTGCTCAAACTATTCTTGCAATTTATCTGAAATTTATAATTTTTATACACATTTTAAAAAGAGCACAAAAAGAAATGTTTATATATGTATAAGATTGTGTGTGGGTTTGTGTTTTCCTGATGATGGTACTTTTGTTTCCAATTCTCAGCTGCTACAAATGGGGCAGCATTTCTGGTCCTATAGGCCATTCACTTCTGAAGTGCCATTTATCGTGATGGTGACAGAAGCTATCAGCCCTCACCACGTCCACCAAGCCAAACAATGGGACTGTATCCACACTTAATATGGGTTGCTTTTTACAAAAAAAGATTTATTTATTTATGCATACAAGAACTGGGGTACACACCAAAGGTGTGGTGGTGAGAGGATTCACCAGAGACAGAGTGGGGTGCAGAACAGGCAGACTGACTGAAATACACTGCTGAGGGGAGCAGCATGAGAGTCAGGAGAGGTCTGCTGTGCCATGTGGGTAGCTCCCTGGCTGACCTGGCTAGGGATTGCTTCATAGTGCTGTGCTTAACCCCTTGTGCCACGAGAGAGGCCCTGCTTTTTTTTTTAAGTGTCGAAGCGCTGACTTCTTGCTACACTGTACACACATGAGGCTGCTTTCATCAAAAGAGAATCCTTTTTATTAATTTAAACAAAGTTTGCTAAACAGCTTAGCAGAGGTCCTAGTCACACACGCATTTTTTGAAAAATGCTGCAGTCATCAGCCTTGTTAGAATTGTTTGTTTGCAGGCTATTCATGTCTTAAACATCAGGAGACACTGCCATCGTCATCTCCATTTTTGTTGTGCTAATCTACGTGGTCATAAGCAGCACATGAGAGTTCTCATTTCCTGGGAAATCTTTAGCACTTGATAATGTCATCATTTTTACTTTTGCCAAGGCAATATTTTTGAGATCAAATCCCACTTTTATTCTGTTCAAAATCTCTCTGGTTAATAATGCAATTGTGCACTTTTTCGAATATTTCTAACTTGGATTTGATTGTCATGTATCTTTTGGATATCTTCTAATTGTCCTATAACCACTCTCCTCCAACCTACTTTGTGCACAAAGGTCATGGGGCTGACCTGTACACTACATAAACAGTTCCCTTGTCCTTTGGCTTCTGGTTGAGGTTGATCAATGAGAGAATGCCATCTCTACCAGATTGAGAGGTGGCTGTGGCTGAGTTCCTCTGCCAAAGGCCACAAATCCTGCCTGGGGATTCTCAATAGAAGGACTCTTTCTGGGTTGGTTCCAGTAACCAATCCCTGCCCTTACCTCTTCATGCCTTGGTGGGTAGCAGTTACCCATTATTTCTAGCCCCACAATAATTCAAAATCCCTTATTGGTGTCAGTATTAGTCAGCTATTGCTGCAATGATGCTGTATAAGAAATCTCCCTAAAAAATGGCCATTTGTACCCTTGCTTATGTTCTATGGGCTATCTGGAACTATTCTGCTTGAGGATGCTGTTATAATGGACTCACAATTTGGGGCATGTTCTTCTCATGGCAATCACAGGACTGCATGAAAACAAGCAAAACCACCCACACAGCTTGAAATTCTCTATTCACATAAATCATATTCTATAGACAAAAGCAAATGGATGACCAAGTCTAGATTTAGAGAAACAGGTATTTACACTTCATCCCGAGGGGTTGAATGGTGTGATGAGTGAATATTTGCAGAAAAACTACCCCATCTCTCTATTTCTTTTAACCATAACCACACATTTACAGTCTCCCCATTTAATTCTCCTTTGTTACCCCATTTGTATGTCCCACCTTGTTGGGACCCTAATTGGTACTATATCCTTCTCACAAATTTCTCTAGATTTTCCAGTTTTCAGAGACATTAATCATCCCCCAGTGCTGTTTTAGTATCACCTTTTTCCCTCCTTTTTTGTGTGGGTCACCCACCCCGAGGACTCTACTACATCTCTGTTATCAACCTTTTCCCACCACTTGTGAGCCATAATAACAGCTTAGTATCTATATTTTTATATTTATTTTCATACCTAATTAACAATGCCTTTGTAGGAATGTGTGGGTATTCATATGTAAGCCTGTTGGGGTTAATGTCTATTCAACCCAAAACTGGGACATTATGCAGTTTTCTCCCTGTTGTATTTATTTAAAAAAAAAAAAAAAAAAAAAACCTTGGCCTCCCTGGTGGCGCAGGGGGTTGGGTGCTGCACTGTGGGACAATCTACAGCCTCTACAGCTCGAGTTGGATCCCTGGCTGGCTGGGGAGAAACCCACATGGCAGAGCAGACCTCTCCTGCCTCGCCCGCTGCTCCCCTAGGCAGTGTGTTTCGATCAGTCTGTCTGTTCCCCACTCTGTCTCTGGTGGGTCCTATCATCCCCCACATCTCTGGCCTGTGCCCCAGCCCTTGTATGTATAAAAAGATGAATCTTTGAAAAAAAAAAAAAAAAACCTTGCAAAAATCTCTTCCAGTCAGCTGGCATAGGATAGGTGTATCTTAATTTTAAACGTTTTTTAATTGAAGTAACATGGTTTATAACATGGTTTCTTTTTTTTAAGATTTATTTATTTATGTATACAAGAACTGGGGTACAGGCCAGAGGTGGGGGGGTGAGAGGATTCACCAGAGACAGAGCGGTGAACAGAACAGGCAGATTGACTGAAATACACTGCTGAGGGGAACAGTGGGTGAAACAGGAGAGGTCTGCTGCGCCATGTGGGATGCTCCCTGGCGGGCCAGGGATGGAACTCATGCTGCAGTGGCTGCGGATAGCTTCATAGGTTGCGTCTCAACCCCTTGCAACACCAGGGAGACCCCCTATAACATGGTTTCCACCCATCACCATACAGTTGATGCCTTTTACCCAATTTGCACACCCCTTTTCCCTCTTCCCTACTAGTAACCAGTTTTGTTCTTTTTTAAAAAAAAATTATTTATATATATTTTACATCATTGTTCATTTTTAAACAATGTTTGCTTATTTTTCCTTCAGGTTTAGTCCCCATAGAATTTCCTCTAATGCACCCGTGCACCATCACCCCAGTCCCCTGTGCTCCTCCTTCCCTCCCACGGATCCCTCTCCCTCCTCCCCCCATCCCCCACTATTTTGTTGTTATAGTGTAAAAGTTTGTTTTTGTCTTGTTTTATTTGTTCATTAATTTCATTTATCTACCACACATGAATGAAATCATACAATGTTTATCTTTCCCCATCTGACTTACTTAATTCAGCTTCAGGACCACTCCTACCTGGAAGTATTATACTTTATGTTTCTTTAGAAATAGAGCTCTTGGGCCTCCCCGGTGGCACAGCCATTGAACTCTGGGTTGCGAAGCTGCCCGCAGCCTCTGCAGCGCCGGCTGGAGGAGGGTTCCACATGGCACAGACCTCTCCTGCACCCCCGCTGCTCCCCTCAGCAGTGTCTCTTGGTCCTTCTGCCTGCTCTGCTCCCCGCTCTGGCTCTGGCGAATTCTCTCACCCTCCCACGCTTCTGACTGTACCCAGTGCATGTATAAATAAATAAATAAACACATCTTAAAAAAAAAAAAAGAGTTAAAAAAAAAAGAAATAGACCTCTTCAACAATACTCCTAAGGGAGTGATGGAAGCAGGAATTGAGCTTTCACCAGTGATTAACAGGATAGGACGCCAAAAGAAGGAAATGTGTGGGCAGGTGCAATATCTTAAGTATTTGAGAGGTTTGGAGGAAACAGTAATTACAAAAATATTGCGGTTAGGTCGTTAGCAAGAGACTATTGATAAACTGCAGAAACACAATAAAAGCCTTTTGATGATTAAGTATCAATTTAACATAATTAAGTCAAAGGTCTTATCTAACGGAAGGATGCAGAGAATTCTATCAGGCATGTAAGCACTATTCCTCCTTGTAGGAAGGCACGGTGTATTTTTGTTTTCTACCACATATCAAAAGAACCATATACATAAATTAAGTTCACTCTTCCACGCCCTCTCACATATTCTTGAAAATAATCCAAATTAGAAATGAGGCAGAGGACCTCCCTAGTGGCGCAAGGGGTTAAGACGCAACCTATCAAGCCATCCACAGTCACTGCAAGCACAAGTTCGATCCTCCGGCTAGGAAGCAACCCACATGGCACAACAGACCTCTCCTGACTCACCCACTGCTCCCCTCAGCAGTGTATTTCAGTCAATCTGCCTGTTCTGTTCCCCACTCTGTCTCTGGTGAATCCTCTCACCCCCCCCACCTCTGGCCTGTACCCCTGTTCTTGTATGCATAAATAAATAAATCTTTTTAAAAAAAGATATGAGGCAGAGACTGGGGAGAATCAGATAATCTTAGTTGCAATTGACATATTTCTAGGGCATTGTAGTTTTCTTCCTGTTTATTTAAAAAAAAAAAAACTTTGTTTCACTGGAAAGATGAATCTCAGTTTTAAACTTAAAACTACAAATTGCGATGTTATAATAATAAATGTGTGCACACAAAAAATTAGGCAGTGTTGAAGGTATAACCTTTTAATATCACAGGAGAGTGCTGTCCTATAAGCCCGTCTTTTACCTGACTCTATTGGGATATTTAACTTTTCCAAGTCAAGGACAAGTAGCAGATATATTTCAGCATTGTAAATTTAAGAGGTTGGCAGGCAGGGAAACAGTAAGGAGAAAGGGTCACTTTTCTGCCCCTGAGAAAGTTATAACTTCATAGCCCTGTAGGTCATGAACCAGGCTTGTACCTAAATTAACAATCACAGTTCTGCATTCCTTTCTCCACTACACACACAATCAAAGTGTATAAATAAAAATGCTTGCTTAACGCACCTCTAACATTGTGCTGGTTCCCTGAAAAAAGGGTTAAATCAAAACCTGACAGGTGTTGACCAACAAAAGCCTGGGATTCACCATTTGTAACAAGTGGGTGTTGTGTGCTCAGGCAGCTTTCTGGAAAGGAGGAAATGTTTCCAAAAGCCTCCTAGCTGAATTCTCCTGAGATCACCTTGGCCAAAATCAGAGTGAGGTCCATTTCCTAAGGCATGTGGACTGACTGGTGTGGAAGTGCCAGGACCTGGGACTGAATGCTCACCAGTGGGGTCTCCATCACCAGGACCTCCGCTGGACTCTATTCTGTTTTATGATGCCAGAGATTGGACATCAGCCACAGAATGGCCTGGGACATATCTGCTGAACAAGACACGGACCCATGTGCTGGACCAGGGAGGGAGAGGCACCATAGTCATTGAGACTCAATTTCTTTTTAAATAGCATCTGACATTTATTGAAAATAAGGAAAAGACTTTTGTCCAGGTAGTGTAGAAGAGCTGGGCAGAGTGCAGGGGTTACTGTGTTGAACAAAAGGCACACATCAGAGAGACAGCGGCAAATTCAGAAGAGACGTGGATTGTGGGCAAAAGAAGAGGTCCACAGGAGAAAGGGAGTGGCTGGATTGGGCCGCCAGGCACCCCTGGGACCTGGCAGCCAGGTGGCAGGAGCAGAGGATGTTCCCTGGGGGCAGGGAGGGAGCGGTCCCGCTGGAGGAGAAAGGCTGGCCGGGCCCCTCCAGGCAGGGGGCCAGCTGCTGCAGTCACTGTCCAGGGGCTGTGGCCAGCTCAGGTAGCTCCTGGGGGAGTCCAGGGGGCTGGAGGCAGCAGCCTGTCGTGGGGGGCGCCTGCACGGTGCTGGTCTCTGGTCTCGGAGCGGCGGTGCTGGTCTCAGAGCCGCGGCGCTGGTCTCTGGGCGCTCTGGTGCAAGGCCTGGCAGTTTGACAGGCGCGCCCCGGCAGCGGCCCCGGCCCCGGGGGGTCCGCCCAGGGCGCAACCGGGGCCGCCACGGCCGCGGGAGCGCCCCGCAGGGTCCCAACGTGCACGGGAGGGGCCGGGCTGGCCGCGGGGGGGGCGGCGGCGGCGGCGCGCTCCGCAGCCAGGCCCAGAGGCAGCTGCGGCAGGCTGGAGCGCTATTCTGGAACAAAGGCAAGCACGACGCGGGAGGGGACAGGAGCGCGGGGGACAGCGCGGCGACTGGAAGGTGAGGGAGCGGGGAGGCGCGGCGGGAGGACGCCTGTGGCGGTCCGGGCGGCGACTGCCCGCTGCCCACGGGCCGCCGAGAGGCGACCGGCCACCGGCCGCGGGCGACGGGCGCAGCGGGCCCTCCGCGGGGCCCGCCCCCAGGCCCGGGGGTCTCCCCGCCCCCGCCTAGAAGTCCTCGTCCTCCACCCAGCCAAAGACCCGCTTCATCTCGGCCAGGAAGCCCCGGTAATCATTGAGCAGGGGGCTCTTCTTCCGGATGTAGGGGATCACCCACTGCAGGGCCCGCCCGGTGAGGCGGGTGATGAGGAACGTCACCTTCAGGGCATCGCTGGAGAACAGGGTCTCGTCCACCAACATGTAGGCGCCCGTCTGCACGATGAACTCCGGCAGCCGGTCGGTGTCGCCGTCAAACGTCTCGGGAAAGGGAATCGGGTTCCTCCACCGACGCGTCTGCGGCCGGATGGGCAGGGCCAGCAGGGCCTTGATCAGCTGCACTCGGCCGTCCATCGCGCCGCGGGGCTCAGCTGGGCTCGGCGGGTCTGGGCCGAGGTGGGCGGGGAGGCGTGGCGGGAAGTGCGTGTGTGCCGTGGGCGGGCCCGGGCCCGGGGAGGGCGGGGCCGTGGGCGGCACCCGGCGCCTGCGCGGGCTCCGCCCACAGGGCCGGGTGGTCGCCGCGCCGGGTCGTGCGCAGGCGCAGCGGGGGAGGCTGCGCTAAGCGGGGGGGAGAAAGATTGCGGAAAGACGCTACCAATACCCGCTCGAGGAGGCGTGGTCTGAACCGGAGAGGGCTGGAACTGCACTGCTAGGGGCGAGTCCGAGGTTTACAGAACATTTTTGGGGTGAAAGGTGGGGACCAGGAGAGGTCCCCCAAGCACTTTGAGGGCGGAGCTAATTGCTGTGGACAGCGGGTCTTCGCAGTCTTGGAGATTGAAGTGCCCTCCTCCTGCACCACTTCTGCTCATTAGCCAAAAACTTAGGTCTGTTTGCTGACCCTCGCCTCTGTACCGCGTTTTAATGAATTTCAATGAACACATTTTCCTGCGTATTCGTGAATTTTTCAGCCAGAGACGTATTGCACTGCTATTTGTATAACTGTTTTTTTTTTTTTAGGTTTTATTTATTTATTCATACAAGCACTGGGTACAGTCAGATGCGCGGGAGGGTGAGAGGATTCACCAGAGCCAGAGCGGGGAGCAGAACAGGCAGACTGACAAAATACACTGCTGAGGGGAGCAGGGGGCACGGCAGGAGAGGTCTGCCGCGCCATGTGGGACCCACCCCGGCAGCCAGGGATCGAGCAGGCGCTGCAGAGGCTGCGGGCAGCTTCGCAGTCCAGAGCTCAACCGCTGCACCACCAGGGGAGGCCCTATAACTGGTTGTTTTGTATCATAGTGGGACAGTCCCACATATTCGCAAACACTAATCAGAACAGCATGTCCAAAAAACAGTGCACCCTGACCTGACCAGTTAATATACAGACTGGTAAATATTAAGGGATCTCATTTTTCTATATTTAGAGATCTAAAGAGAATTATCAATGTAGAAACTAAAAGACAAATGTAACAGGTGTTGGATGCTTTCAAGTATAATGGTAATCATCCATATGCAAGAATAAAGGAAAGGAAAAATGAAGAGATTAACCAGTCGGATGTGGGAAAACTGATCATTACACATTATATTGGAATACATTGATATGACTGAGTATAAAATTAATATAAATTCATGTCAAGCTTTCATATATGCAGAAAAAAACAGTTAAAATGGGTAATGTCGGTGAGCACTTAGTTAACAAAAACAATTAAAAAAGTAAATAGTGTCGGGCCTCCCCGGTGGCGCAGTGGTTGAGCGGTGGCTTGCGAAGCTGCCCGCAGCTTCTGCAGCGCCTGCTCGATCCCGGCCACCGGGTGAGGGTCCCACATGGCGCGACAGTCCTCTCCTGCCGTGCCTGCTGCTCCCCTCAGCAGTGTACTTCGGTCCTTCTGCCTGCTCTGCTCCCCGCTCTGGCTCTGGTGAATTCTCTCACCCTTCTGCGCTTCTGACTGTACCCCAGTGTTTGTATAAATAAAAAAACAAATATTTAAAAAAAAACAGTAAATAGTGTCTAGGAATGTACTTGAAAAATCATAAAAGGCTTGAAGAAAATTTCAGAATACTAAAGAGATGCAAAAGTATTCTCAAGCAAAGCGAGATGAATACACATTTCTGAGATAGGATGGCACAAGATCTTAATTTAGATGTTACTTTTTGCTGTGTGAAAGAAGAAGAGGAGGTATGGACTAAGTTGCTGCCCCAGGAGATATTTCTACATGCTGTCTCTAAAGTTGAAGTGGCTGATGCAGTGACCCAGTAGCTAGAACAGCTGTTGCCACACACCAAGAAGATGACAACAAATTCACATCCACCTGCTTGACTTGCAACAGTGCCTGGTACCCCTATGACCGACCAGTCAAATGCAAAATAACTCTTGTGGACCTGGCTAAGCCAGAATTATTTAGAGAAAGGTATCTGGGGAATGCTGTTCCATTAAAGATCAGTTCACACAATACAAATATGTCACCATTATGGTCATCAATCAAAATGTCCCAATATACCCTCTCCCCACTGGACTTCAGTGAGCACTTGCTCAATTCCTCTGCTTTGCTGATCCCTCTGACAGCCTTAAAGATCCATAATGTATCATAATTGATGAGAGTACTTTCATCCAGACCTGTATTCTGGGGCTCTTTAAGAGGGTACAGGGCCTCAGAATTGTAGTCATGCCTCTGCTAATTTTACATGTACTGTGGTTAATGTTGGTCCTGATAATATTACTTGTTTAATAAACTGAGAATAAAAGGTATAGTTGTGGTAAATTGTATTACCATTGGCCAAATAGTTGCGTTCCTGCCCTGTATTGCCTCTTGCTGGGTAGTACTCCATGTCACTTACTTGCCTTCTTGAACTCAGCCATGGCCCTGTGACTTGCTATGACAAGAAAACACGGGGAAATGTAGTATATCACTTCAGGGTAGATGCTTTAAGAGCCACTTAAGGAATCACCGTATTTCTTTTCTTTCGTTCATGATAGGTAATATTCCAAAAAGTCTGACCTGTCAGGTTGGATGCTGGAGTGAAGATGATGTGGAACAGAGTATTAGGTAAGCCACAATGGACACAGGTGTGAACAAAAACCAAAATTCTATTGTTTGAATCCAGTTGGAGATTTTAAGTTGTTTGTTCTCAGAGCCCTTACTGTCTGAATCAACAGCAAGATCATTTTCTCTTCAAAGCTTATTGTACTGACCTGCCAAAGGAGGAAAGGGACTTTAGCAACCTCTTCTAGAAGACAGCATATTCTGAAGGAATTTAAGAATAATTTTTATAGTTATAGTTATGGAAGGACATCATGCTTCTTGTTTCACAGATTAGTAATCTCACTACTTACCTTTTTATTGCTAGAACATATTGCTTGATAAGGCTGAAATGAAACTAGAATTTCCACCTTCTGTTGGTGATTTTATCAATTGAAACACCATTTTAAAAATAGCAGAGTAATATGCAAGGGCCAATTTGACCCACTGCTGTGAAGTGAATTGTGTCCTCCCAAATTCAAATGTTGATGCCCTCGATGTGATGGTATTTGGAGATCGGGTCTCTAAGAGGTAATTTGGTTTACATGAGGCCAAGATGGTGGAACACTCTATGATGCAATTAGTGCCCTTATAAGAAGAGGCACTTCCTGTCTCCTCCACTCCCCTACCCCATCATATGAGGATACAGAAGACAGCCATCTGCAAGCCAGGAAGTGAACCCTCATGGGGGAACCAAATAGGTTTGGCACATTGATTGTGGACTTCCCAGCGTCCAGGACTATGAGAAATAAATTCCTGTTATTTAAGCCATCTAATCTATGGCATCTTGTTATGGCAGCTAAAGCTAAGACACTAACTAGTCCAAATCTTGAGAATTTATTTTCAAAAGTGATGTAACAGAAGAAAATATCTTGGGGCAGAAAGATATTCACAGCAAGAAAATCTATAATCCTCAAAATCAGAACAAATCCAAATGTCTAAGGTAAGAATAGGTTACACATTATTATTTGTTAACACAACAGAATTATATGCAGTCATTCAAATGCTTATGGGAACTAAACAGAGGCAAAATGCTTTAACAAAACATTAATTTAAAAAGCAGAATACAAAATGCATTTGATTAAAACAATGCCAAAATTGAAGTATCTGTGTGTAGCAGCACCAAACATCTAATGTTATAAAATGACTGCCCAATCAAGGTAGTACATTTCCAGTTACCTTTTGCATATTCTTGGGTCTGTGTGGTTGAGTTCTGATCAATGGAATATATGTAGAACTTCTCTCCCTGTGACAGAGAATGAAGCAATGGAGAACACTCCACAACTAATTTTATGAAGCCAACAAAACTTGACATGAGAACCTGACAAAGACATTATGAAGCATGAAAATTACAGGCCATTTCACTCACAAGCACAAATGTAAGCATTTGAAACATCATATTACCATATAGAATCTGCAAAACATAAAGATCTTAATATAGCATGACCAAGTTGGGTTTAATTTCATGATTATGAAATAAAAAAGCAATCAATATAATCCATTTAAATAGAAAAATGGAAAAATAAGTCAAATGATTATTTCACTGGGTCCAGAAAAAAAATTGATAAAATTCAGTTGCCATTCATAATAACAACTACTAGCAAGTCTGGAAAAGTATGGAATATCATTATCACCATAAAGGCCATTTACAAAATGAACATCATATTGAACACCATTTACAGTGAACATCATAACTGCAAGAAAATGTTGAAAAACTTTCCTTTGAAATCAGGAAAAAGACAGGGATGCCTGACATCACCATTTCTTTTTTTTTTTTATTTAATTTTATTTATTTTATTTATTTATTTTAAAAGATTTATTTATTTATTTATACAAGATCTGGGTACAGTCAGAAGCGCAGGAGGGTGAGAGAATCCACCAGAGCCAGAACAGGGAGCAGAGCAGGCAGAAGGACCGAAGTACACTGCTGAGGGGAGCAGCGGGCGGCAGGAGAGGTCTGCGCGCCATGTGGGACCCTCCTCTGGTGGCCGGGGAGCAGCTGCAGAGGCTGCGGGCAGCTTCTCAAACCAGCGCTCAACCGCTGCGCCACCGGGGAGGCCCTGACATCACCATTTCTAATGAGAGTCATCCAGGAGCTCCTCACCAATACAATAACGCCAGAAAAAGAAATAAAGATATAAATATTGGAAGGGAAGAAAATGTCATTATATATAAACTATGAGATTTTCTATGTAGAAATCAAAAGGATATGCAACTAACTTATTAGAATACATAAAAGAATTTAGGAAGTTTGCTGGAATGGAAGGTCAGTATACAAAAGTCAATTATATTACCATGTACCTTCAACAAAGAGAGAAAATAAAAATACATTTTATAATAGCATCAAAAGTCTCAGAAATGTATAAAAGACTATAGTTTTTTAATATTGAAAAAAGTAAAGATCAGAATAAATGTATTATTCATAGATTGAAAGACTCAATATTATATAGATGTGGTTCTCCTGCAGTATTTAAAACAGCTTGTTATTGGTACAAGGGTGCTCAAATGGACAAATTGAGTTAAAATAAAAGCCGTACAAGCAATCTATGCATGTGTGGATATGTGACTTGCTGCAAAGGTGGTAGCAATAAATGATGCTGGAAAAATTAAATACCCACATAAAAGAAGATAAGATCTGACTCTAGCTCGTAACATCAAAAAATGCATTTCAGATCATGTGTAGATCTCTATATAAATTATAAAATAGCAAAACTTTTATAAGACAATATTAGACTATTTGCATGATCTCATAGTTGGAAAACTTCTTTAAGAATGCAGAAAGTTGCTGGGCCTCCCCAGTGGCAGAGCGGTTGAGCGCTGGGCTACGAAGCTGCCCGCAGCCTCTGCACCCACCAGTTCGATCCCTTGCTGCCGGCGAGGGTCCCGCATGCAGCACAGACCTCTCCTGCCGCCCGCTGCTCCCCTCAGCAGTGGACTTCCGTCCTTCTGCCTGTTCTGCTCCCTGCTCTGGCTCTGGTGAATTCTCTCACCCTCCCGTGCTTCTGACTGTACCCAGTGCTTGTATAAATAAATAAATAAATAAATAAATAAATAAATCTTTAAAAAAAAATACAGAAAATTGCTAACCATAAAGGAAAAGACTTATAAATTAGATTGTTTATATTTTTATTTGTCTGTTAATTAAAGTAACACTGGCTTGTAATATTATACAGGTTTTGGGTGTACAAGTTTATGAATCAATATCTTCATCTACTATATTATATTCACCACCAGAATTCCAGCATATGTTCACCATGGTACAGTTGCCCTCCTTCACCCTATTAACCCCTGCTCTCCCCATCCCTTCTGGAAGTTTTTCTTATTGTCTAAAAGTTTGTGTTTGTTCATTTTTTTTTCTTTATGATTTTTTTTTCTTTATGCACCACATTGAGAGCAATCATGTGGTATTTGTCTTTCTCTGTAAATGAGACAATGTTTAAAATGAAGACATCTCTTCATCAAATGACACCATTAAGAGAAATAAAAGATCTCCAGAGAGCCAGGGAAGATACTCACACATTATATAACCAATGAAGGAATCATATCTAGAAAATAATTTATTTAAAAGCTTCACATCCATAAGGAAAAGACAAATATCCCACTATAAAAATAGGCAAAAGACTTGAACAGGTACTTTACAAATGTGAACATATAAGTGGTCAATAAATGTATATAAATATTTCCAACAGTATTTTTTTATAGAGGCATTTTTTTTATTTGTTTGTTTGTTTTGTTTATACATGCACTGGGTACAGTCAGAAGCGCGGGAGGGTGAGGGAATTCACCAGAGCCAGAGCGGGGAGCAGAGCAGGCAGAAGGACCGAAGTACACTGCTGAGGGGAGCAGCGGGCGGCAGGAGAGGTCTGCGCGCCATGCGGGACCCTCCTCCGGTGGCCGGGGCGCAGCCGGGGATCGAACCGGCGCTGCAGAGGCCTTGTGCAGCTTCGCAACCCAGCGCTCAACCGCTGCGCCACCGGGGAGGCCCCCAACAGTATTAATCACTAGGGAAATGCTAGTTAAAACCACTATGAGATATTGTTACAAATCCATCAGAATGGTTAAAATTTAAAAATCAATACCAAAGTTGAGGCAACTGAAATTTTCACATATTGCTTAGACATTTTTAGAAAACTGTCAGTTTCTTATAATCTACTCTTGGTTGTTTAAGAGAAATGAAAACTTAATCCTCACAGAACATTTGTTATATACATAGCAACTTCATTCACAATAGCCTCAAACTAGAAATAACCAAATATGTCCCTCCACACATGATTGGATAAACAAAATATGGTTCATCCATATGATGGGATACTAATCAGCAGTACAATGAAATAAAATGCTGATGAATACAACAAAAACAAATCTCAAAAGATAAGGAGTGACATAGGTGACTAGCAGTACTTAATAGAAAAGCTATCCTGGAATTCAAATTTTTTTATTATAAATAATTGGATGGATTTCCGTTTTGGTCATGGTGTGGTAACAGATATATCCTTTTATCTAATTCAAGTTTTTAAAACAATAGTACATAAAACAACAGTTTTCTGACACGGGACATGAAGCAACCAGGGTAGTGTTCCCTAAGAGTAAAAAACAAAACATGAACTGAGGTCTATGATTGCCTCACTTACTGTCAGGAGCAAATATCCAACTTGCCTGTTTTGTGTGTGATTGTGTGTTGGTCAGTTGGTTTATACTTGTTGATCCCAAGTGGAAAACAGATGTGAGAATTTCCCCAAAGTCCCCAAGGCTCTCTAGGTTTCTATTGGTAGGTAGGTCCTTTTCTATTTAGAGTGCCTCAAACATTGTTCTGGTAATATCTCTGCCCCCAGGCCCTGACCCCCTCTATTCAAGCCCAGCACCCCTTATTGCTACTTAAAGTCTCTCTGAGGGAGTTAAGGTGGCAGAGTGAGCCAGCCCTAAATACTCCCTGATCTTCCAACAGCTGAGCAAAGACACCAACATACTTAGCTGCACAGCCAGTGGAGCCACACTTGCCAGCCACATCTGAATTGTAACTAAGATTCATTACTGGATTCCAGTCACAAACTTAAAAGGGCCGTTTGTTGACACCTGTGACTATGCCAGCGCTGAAATGGAATCCAGTTAGTAATAATACCCCAAATGTCACTGGCCATCTCCTCATCTAGCTCTTCAGTCTTACAAATTGCTCACTGTCCCCTCACCCCAGCAGCATTTCTGAGACTCTGGAGAGGGGACACACTCTCTGGGGACAGTACACTGTTTGGGGTAAGGGTGAGTGTAGGGAGAGGCTCACAGCCTAATGGGTGACTCATTCTCTAACGCAGAAAGGGTAATTATAAGGCTATAAATAAAGTTGCAGCTGCTGTAGAAGACCAGGACAGGATTTTCTTTGAATTCCACATGCTGATGAACCCCTCAGGCAAGATAGGAGACACTGAAGCTGGGGCCCTCTGGACCGGATGGCAAGGCTAGAGTTGCTGACACCTGCAGTCCAGGTTCCTCATGAAATTGTGGTAGAGACTCATGTGCGACCCCCAGCAGGCACATCTACAGGCAGGCTAGACCGTGATAGTCTTGCTGCCCTTTCCTGTGGAAGGAGAAATTTTAATGACCACAATGATACACTATTTGATGAAACGCTTAAACCATGCTAAGCTGCACAGTGAGCATGCATGAAATTCTAGTTCATCGGAAATTTAATAGTTTCTAGAAAGAGTATTATTTTATTTAAGAAACAAGCAATACCAAAAATGATCTTTTCCTAACTCACCTGATTGAGTTCTGCTCTTATTAAGACTTTATGCACTCAGGGCCTCCCCGGTGACACAGTGGTTGAGCGCTGGGTTGCGAAGCTGCCCGCGGCCTCTGCAGCACCGGTTCGATCCTCGGCTGCTCCCTGGCCACTGGAGGAGGGTATCACATGGCGCGCAGACCTCTCCTGCCGCCCACTGCTCCCCTCAGCAGTGTACTTCGGTCCTTCTGCCTGCTCTGCTCCCCCCTCTGGCTCTGGTGAATTCTCTCACCCTCCCGCGCTTCTGACTGTACCCAGTGCTTGTATAAATAAATAAAAATAAATATTTAAAAAAAAAAACTTTATGCACTCAGGTAGTATGGTACACTGAGACACTTCAGATGGAAGGGACCAAGGTTCTAAACCAGGCTCTACCAGGAGTTAACTTGTGCTCACTACTTCTAGTCTTAATCCTCGTGACTTCTGGACTGATGTTCTGCAGAACCATGTTCATCATCCTACTTCTTCCTGACCCCAGCAGGAGAAAGAAGATGCCCCTCCACTACCTCAATGTCTGAACATGTATTTGTGACCTTCATCCGTGATTGAAAGGGTCATTTTGCCTAGGGAGGTGTCATTACCTTTCTTACCTTAACAAGGGAGAACTTCAGTCCTGACCTGGACTCCCTCCACCCTGTCCCCCACCAGCTGCCGTCAGTGCCCCCAATCACAGAACTCTGAGCTCCATCCTGGTGCAGGGTTTCATCCACATCTTCATTGATGATGGTTGTAGTCATTGTGAATAATAAAATCCACAAATGGGAACTTTCCCAACAACTTTTATTAGAACACAAGTATTTTACAAAATCTAAGAAACCAAAGGAAAAAAAAATAAGTGTCACAAGGACAAGACTGTCACAAGGGTAGCTCAGGAGAAATCCATAGTAGGCCTTCTAAATAAAAATCTCTAAAAAAAGTCATGAAAGAGACTTAGCAGAAAATCACTCCATCTTGCGTCAAGTCCAATGCCCTAAAATTCATAGGAAAAGACTATGATTGGCTCAACTAGAGTGAGGTGACAGGTATCAAAACAAATAGCTCTGGCCAGGGGACTCAGTAACAACTAAGTGTGTGTATAGCAGGCACTTCCTAGAGAAATTTTAAGAAGTGCCTGCAGAAAACATATACAAAATATGTATACAAATGTGTATGCAAAATATACCACTTTGGCTTTTGGATTGTCTCAAGCTAATGGCAACTAGGACCAAAAGACTCAGAAAAAGCCCATGACCTTTCCCTTAACTATCCAGAAAATTAGACAAAAGGCGAGTTCCAGGAAGCAAGCTATCACTAGAACTAATTTCAGTGCATATGAGCAAGGTGTGGGAGACAAGGAAGAACCCACAAAAATCTGTTTGAATTCTTCTCTGTCCCATTGTCTTTTACGTAGGCCAGCAAACATTTTGTTTGCCAAACATGTGATCTTCCTATGGGTTACTTTATTTCCCTTTGAAGTGCTAGACCCCCATTTTACCTAACCATATTTTGAAACTGTATGCACATAGTTTAATTTGTTTTTTCCTCTTCTGTTAATTTTTCTGATGCTAATTTGATTATTTTCTAGTTGAGAAGAACCACAGGCTTCCTACAGCAACTGCCTTACACTGCCTGCTACACTTACTAGCATCAGTCAGTCACCTTAAACGTTTCTTCAATAGGACTGAATACCTTTCACATACCTAGAAAGTAAAAAATAATCCCAGTGTCAGTCATCCCACCAACCTAGTCTTGACTTTGGGGATGTCTGAAGTATTTCACAATCCAATAAAATGGGTGAATACAGGGCCTCCCTGGTGGCACAGGGTGTTAAAGACAGTGCTATCAAGCTATCGCCAGCCACTGCGGCATGAGTTCCAGCCCCAGCCAGGGAGGTGATCCACATGGTGCAAACCTCGCCTGTCTTGCCCACTGCTCCCCTCAGCAATGTATTTCAGTCAATCTACCTGTTCTGTTCCCCTCTCTGTCTCTGGTGAATCCTCTCACCCCCTGCACCTCTGGCCTATACCCCACTTCTTGTATGCATAAATAAATAAATATTTTTTAAAAATGGGTAAGTACAACAGATCTGAATATTGATTGCATACATAGAATTATTCACAAGGCTTTCCAGTCCTTTTCTTAAAGTAATTTCCTATATATACTCACATAGGATTATGGGATTGATTTAAAAATAATCCAATGGTAGTAGTTGAAAGGGGAGGGGGCAGAGACCAAACCCAATTGACTGTTGATATTTATTATAGATAGAGGATGGGGACAGTTTCTCTGGATTATTTTTCAACTTCCATGTGTTCGTAATTTTTCTATGACGTTTGTGAAATGCAATCCGCCTTGGAGAGCAGCTGCAAATTCAGGTCTCCATGAACATTCAGTGCTTTATTAAGCTTGATATTCTCTGGAGAGCAGGGAAACAAACCTCACAGTGCACATGGTACTCTGGAAATTGGACCCAGAGAAGAGGTCAGGGACTGTGGAGATGAGCCCCAATTCTAAACTTTGAGATGTGTTGAAAGATGTTTGAAAGGAGAATAGCATGGCCATATTTATTTCCATGAATCACATTATCTGGAATGGAGTAGATAAACTTGACATAGGTGGGGTGGGGCTGAAAACCTAGGAACAGGTAGAGAGTTACAAGAAATTTTGAGAGCGTCAAGGGGAAAATAATCTGTATCTAAACCAAGCCAAAGTTGGTGGGGATGGAAAGGGGGTATGGATTTCCAAAGCCACAGGAAGTAGAGTCTTCTAACTAGAGAGGTAAGGAAGAACTCTGCAGACCCAAAAAAGACTCTTGATTTTGGTGGGTGGATGGTGGTATCATTCAAGATAGGGAACCAAGGAAGAAAAGATGGGTATTTGTGGGTTTTAGAAAAGCTAAATTCAACTTAGAACATCTTGAGTTTGAACGTGTGTCATAGATAGAGATCTATGATGAGGACCTGCTTGTTTACCATAACTAATAGCTGGTTCTCAGCTTTTCAGGGTCATGACCTCATTTTTATAACAGTTAAGAATTGAGGCAAGGGCCTCCCCTGGTGGCGCGGCGGTTGAGCGCTGGGCTGCTCTGCAGCACCGGTTCAATCCCCGGCCACCAGCGAAGGTCCCACATGGTGCGCAGACCTCTCCTGCCACCCGCTGCTCCCCTCAGCAGTGTATTTCATTGGTCTGCCTGTTCTGTTCCCCACTCTGGCTCTGGTGAATTCTCTCACCCTCCCATGCTTCTGACTGTACCCAGTGCTTGTATAAATAAATAAAATAAATCTTAAAAAAAAAAAAGAATTGAGGCAAGCTCACCAAAGATTGATCTGCAAACTAGAATGCCAATCAACTTTCGTGGTTGAGAGCTATAATGGTCAGGATAAACTACCAATATGAATTTGAAAGCAAAGTGTATTCTTTAGGAAAGAGATGCTTTGAACTGGTTAGTGGAGAGACAAGACCTCAGGAACCCAGGAAGGCACAGTAGTCTAAAGTTATGTGAGGGTTTCACAGAAAAGATATGTGGCTGACTTGCAGTTCTAAACCCTCTGTGACCTAAGAGGCCGAGCAAAACCCTATGCTCCTAGTAAGACACAGGTGGTAGACAGGTGGTAAAGAGGATGGGATGGAATCAGAGGACAAAAGAGAGAGGGGGCAGGAATGCAGCCAGTCTTGTGCCCTTCAGTTTTCCTCCCAGAGGCATGCACAAGGAGAGATAGCACCAAGAAGCTTGTTCCCGTGGCTGCGGGAGGTCAAGGGTTCAGACATACTTGGACTTGAGATGTTTCCCCTGTCAGAGAGGAAAACCGTTCCTCTACCTTCTAGTCCTTAGGGCTAGAAAATAATTAACACAACATAGATAAACAGGGAGAAAAGACTGATTGAATTTCATAGAGACGCCATAGGAATACCCATGATGGGAACAGAGCAACACACTTAAATACTGTTTAGACAAAGGAACAATGAGTCTATGAAGAATTTACAGTGCAAAGAATTTATTTCTAGTGTAGATGGTAATTTAGTGAGGAACTTAGCAGCTTATTTACATAGAAGAACTAGCCCCTGAGACCCTCCTGCCAGGATAAGGAACCTTCTTCCCTCCTGGTACAGGGAGTGCACCCTTCACATTGGCGATTCATTTCCTGCTCTTAGGACAAAGAGAGAATCAGAGAAATTTGGGCTTGGGCTGTTTATCCAGCAACTTTAATTTAAAAGGATCAATATGCCACTTTGGCCCATGTTGGGGTGGCCTGCCCTAAGCCCCAACATTTGGGAGGCAGCAGAAGAGGGTTGTGAGCCTCATGGTGCCCCTGCATTTAAGCTGCAGAAGCACCAGCAAAGTCATACATGACCGTCTGTCCCAAAGCCAGAAAAGTGACAACGGATGAACTTCCCTCTATTGTATGCATATTTCCTCCTTTGCATGTCAGCCACACACTCTGTGCAACGCCCCCTGGCAATGGAGAAATGGAGGAGCAGGCACAGACAAAGCCAAGGAAGCTGCATGGTGGTCAGGTGACTTCTGTTGTTGGGTTGACCTGCAGCAGCTGCCACCTACCTGGTCCCCAGGTGCTACTAGCACAGCCACATCTGCACCCCACCACCGCCTGCAAGGAGGGTGTCTGATCTGCCCATTTCACCAGTCACGAAGCTAAGGCTCAGAGAGGCTGCATTATATTCCCAACACCCTGGTCAAGTGGGGCAGCTGCTGTATCAAGAACAAAATGTATGCCCTTGACACTGACTCAGGGCTGCCTTCACAACTCCCTGGGATGGAACAGCTCGCACACGCAGTGCGAGTAGCTAAGAAAGACCACCCTCTCCTCACTCACTGATCACTGTCACGTGTCAGGCACTGCGTGCAAGGCATCTGATTGCGGTGCACTATTTCACTGACTCCTAATTTTAAAAATGATTCCTCATCGTTTTCCAAATGGAGAAAGTGCAGCTCAGAGAATGTGGGAGACCTGTCGAAAATCACCCCGCTCATAACCTGAAGAGCTAGAGTTCGAACGCAGCTGGTTTCCTCTCCCAAGCAGCTCCCACCGCTTTGCGCCCAGTTTCCAAGATGGGAATGACCATCTCCTGGTGTTGATGGAGATCTGAAAAGACCCTGGTGACTTCAGGGGCGTCCTGCTCCCTGGTCGAGTACACCCACCACTGTTACAGCACACACGCATAGGAAGCACACAATCAATTCATAGGTTCTTCTTTGCTCAAGACCTTGCACCCCTCACAACTTCCAAACAACCTGCATATCTCATCCTCATGCTTTGCTCCTTCACAGTGCGCCAATTCCGTCTAAGCTGGGTGAAATGCTTTTGGGTCTGGCCCGAGTCCGAGCAGAGCTGGCGCGCAGCAACGCCATCTACTGGCTGTCCCCTGAAGTACACCAGAAAGCCCTGCGTCAGGTAGGCGGGGGTTGCTGCGGAGTTCAGCGAGAGGGACAGTCAGCCTGGCCCAGCTGGCTTTGGTAAGGGGAAGAGAAGAAAGCTTTGAGGTACGGGAAGGGAGTGGGGACGGTGGGTGTCAGCGTGAGGTTGTAGAGCCTTTGCTTTAGTCATTTCATTGTAAGTCCCAGAGTGAGGTGGCCTGGCTTTGTATTAAACTTGACATGGGGGTCAAGCACACCCAGCAATCCAACCTAAAACTGCAGTAACTCACGGGCGACACATCGGTGGTGAGTTGCCAAGTCATAGAAAGGCAGGGAGACACAAACAGTAAGGAGAGGGATCAGGGGAGTCTCATCCAGACCTGTGGCCCCGCGATCACTTCTTGTCCCCTCTGCCCCCCTCTCTGAGGCACTTCTTCCACAGGAGTCAATTCACAGTGTGCTCAGGATGGAGTTTGGAAGATAATCCTCTTTCGGTGGCATTATTCTCAGCAGGGACCCTGCCTTCCTGGTGCCAGACTCTCACTGCAGCTTCTCTGCCAGAAGTGGGTTTTCTTCTTGGAGTCCAGGTTCCCCTTCCTAGAGATTCTGGCTTAGTGGGTGTGAGGTGGGGTGTGGTGTGGGTATTTTCCAAGGTGCTCCTGTGGTTGCCATGTGCTGCCAGGTGGGGAAGCCCTGGTTTGGAGAGAACTGCAGTGTAGAGCTGGAGGTGACTTTCCATAAACATTTCCATTTTTGTCACTACTAGCCTACAGGGGGAAAGTGGTGTGATGGGTGATACTATATTTTTTAGCGGGATTTGTAACAGGGAGGTTCCAGGTTCCCTGCCCCACCCAAAGAGGGTGGAGCTGAGCAGAGAGAGAAGAAGCTGCAGAGGAGACCGGGGAAGGAAGGAAGCAGGATGGAGCCAGAAGGAGACCTGGAGGAGGCGCATGGAGACATGTGAAGAAACTGCGCTTGTTTCCTAGTCCTGGACTGGTTGAAACAGATGTTGGTGAGAGATCTGTGGGGAGGTTAACAACGGCAGCTTTCATCTTGACTTTGATTTTGCTCTTTTCCTTCCAGACTTGTCTAAACTGTTTTTGACCCTTCTTTATGGTTCCCCGCCAGAAGGTGCTTTAGACTTGTCCCATTTGGGTGGACTTTTACCCACGAGGGAATGGGTTACTTTGGGTGCTTGATTTGCAAACCATTCTTTGTCTTTTCTGTATTGCACACTAATTGTATTAAAGGTCTATATGTTTTGTCTTGATGCGGCAGATGGCAGAACCTATTGAGAGCAGGCAGGTTCGTGAGTCCTACGGTGCCCCTCTCCCTGCCCTATAACAGATTCTTTGAAACTTCCTGATGGATACATACTGCCAATATCTGATCCCCAAAATGGCCACAGTGGAGAGCATTCAGTCTCTTGGACAGCAATTACTGTGACTACTATAGTGCTGAAGTTGAAAAAAGAAAACAGTTTTATTCCTCGTGGGCTTTTCTTCCAGTAAAGGACCTGGTTATTAAAAGAAGAGTAGCTTAGTAGCCTAAACACTATTTTAAACAAGACTTCTCAGGTGAATCCAGTTAAGATAATACATTACATTGTACCATGTACTAACTTTATGAAAGTGCCTAATCAAGGAAGGATTCTTTTATATATATATATAGAGGCATGTTTTATTTATTTGTTTGTTATACAAGCACTGGGTACAGTCAGAAGCGCAGGAGGGTGAGAGAATTCACCAGAGCCAGAGCGGGGAGCAGAGCAGGCAGAGTGACGAAGTACACTGCTGAGGGGAGCAGCGGGCGGCAGGAGAGGTCTGCGCGCCATGCGGGTCCCTCCTCTGGTGGCCGGGGAGCAGCCGGGGATCAAACCGGTGCCGCAGAGGCCGTGGGCAGCTTCGCAACCCAGCGCTCAACCGCTGCGCCACCGGGGAGGCCCGATTCTTTCTGACTGTATGTTGGGAAGGAGTGCTTGGAATGAAATATAAATTCCCACTTTTCCATCTCAGAGGATTCTGTGATGGCAGAGGCCTGAGAGGGCCTGATTTACATCATTTACATTTTGCCTTTGAGTCTCCCTCGCCAGCCCGTTCTATTTTTGTTTTTCTGCACCATTTATTATCTCCTATCACATGTACAATTTGCTAAGTAATTAATTTATTGTTTACCAATGTCTTCTGACTAGTGAGATTGTCTCATAGCTATCACAGAAAATTTGCTCACTGAACCAGCCTGAAAAGAAGAACCAAAGGGGTATGGGGATGTTTTCTCCTTCCCACCAGGGGTAAGGGAGAAGACATGCAGGTTCATCTCAGTGTGATCCCCATTGACACCAGTGGGGAGGCTCATTTTGAGAAGGTCCTAGTTATGTCCCCCACGCCCTGCATTTCTTATTTGTCTCCTGGCCCCTACTCAGTAATGACAGGATCGCCTTGAACTTGCACATTCTGCCACCCCTCCAGCATGATTCCCTGCCCCTCCAGGGGACATTGAAAGAAGCTTCTGCTTATGGTTCTGGCTCAGACTTGTCTCCAACTCTCAATGTCTCCATAAAATGTGGGTGGTGATTATGTGGCTGTGTGGATTTTGATGAGATTAGGGAAGCAAAGCACCCAGCATCTTGGAACCTGGAAGGGAGACACCATCACTTCCCTGGGAAGTGATGTTCTCACCATCTTCCCAACCTTTCTCCATAGCAGGAAGGCAGTGCTTCTTTATCAGGGGACCTCAGATCCTAGGCTCTGGGCTGATCCTCTCCCATCTTGGTTGTGCCAGGCTACATGATCCCTGGAGTGGGTGCTGGACCTTTGGGGACTCAGGAGGGCCATCTAGACAAAGAGGAGGGAAGCTCAGGGCACTGGGCAGAACTGGGCTCCATCCCTCCTCTGGTGGCAGATATTGGAAGTATCCCTCTTGTCAAGGTGCTTCTCTTCCTGGGGAGCTCTTGGCTACAAGGAGTATAAAAAGGAGCCCTTACCCCAGGCCGTGCTCAGTGTGTCCACACTATGCCCTCAGGATGCCACCCCTGGGGACTGTGGACCTTCCTCCACAGTGGCTGCCAGACTCTGCCCATGGCCTCCCTCACTCAGCCGCCTGCCTTCCCTCACCCCTGCAGTGCCTCAAAAGGGCCTGATTGGGGAGGATCTGGGAGCAGGGCTGTGACAAGATAGTCTGGGTCTAAGGTGGGGGAAAGGGAAGAAAATCTCAGGACCCAAAACTACATCTACCTGAGAGCAATGGGGACACTACCACCCACTGATGCAGAGGGGTCTCCAAGCACGCAAAGTGACCTCTATTTCACCTTTCTGCTCCCAGCTGCTGGAGGCTCAACTGAACTAAGTACTTTCTAACAGCAGGTTCTACAATGAAGAAAAGGCTTAAGTTATTCCAACAAAGGCTGTGAAAGGGACAAGTTGCCACCTCTTGGACCAGGCCTATGCTGCTGCTTCTCCTCAGGGGCAGTGAGCCAGGCCAAGGCTGGTATCTGAGCAGCTTTTCAACAGCCCTTGCCCCTCCAGCCCTCTGAGGGTACCCACCCCTGGCTTGTGGCCATCAGAGCTGTGACCTCACCACAGGCCCCTGCACCTCCTCCAAGACTGCTGTACCACACCAGAAACAGGAGGCTCATTTTTAAATTATTTTATTGAACTCCAGGACTTTTTTGTTTACTAGAGACCACAAGATTTCACAACATCAGAATCAAGAACACCAGAAACGAGAACATTTGTCTGCCCCGGCTGTGCAGACGAGTACAGAGTTAATCTCACAGAGACCTCAAAGCCATTTCAGGTCCGTGTCTGATTTTGCAGAAGCTCCGGTGCCTGGAAAACAGACCGCAAACAACAAAGTGCACGGGGAGCCTCCCAGCTGCAGGGGCGCCCAGGGAAGAGAAGGGGCAGGTGGCGAAGCTGAAGCAAGTCAACTACTCAAGGCCAAAATGGTAAGAAAAGCAGTGGCAGGAACACTTGCAAAGGACCAGGCCCCGGCCCCTCCCCAGCCGTCCCCTGAAGGCAAGACAGCCGCAGCCACAGCACTGGGGCTTCCAGTCCCCTCGGCAGGGGGTGGGGCTGCTCTGCGGGGGAAGACGTCTCCCAGGCCTGGGATCCCAGAGGCTCTCACACCCATTTCTCCCCGTTGGGAAAGTCTCCTAGGCCCCCGCCAGCAACAGCTGAGCCCCTTGCCCAGGGAGGGCTAGAACCCAGGGCAGCTCACACTGTCAACAGCTTCCTCCCCTCTGCACCACACGTGCTCGCCCCCCCTCCCCCACACACACACATGCTGGAGCTGGGGATCAAGAGTCACCCGGAAGGTGAGAGCTGGGCTTGGAAGGGGCGCTTCTGTGCATCAGCCCCAAGGAGGCCTTTCACCCCTCTCTCCCTGCAGTCTGGGGTCACGAGCTCTCAGGCCGCCCCAGAGATCTTTGGGTAGAGGCAGGGGGCTGGCAGGCTCCCAGAGGGGTCCTGGTGGAGAGGGCTGGGGTGGGCGAGGGCCACCAGGACGGGAGGCTCCCAGGAGACGTGGCACCAGTAAAGAATGCCATCAGGTCCTGTTGGGGTGAAACTGCAGGGGTGCCAAGTCAGGCCGCAGTCCCTGGGGTGGGGCGGGCAGCTCTTCACCCGGGACCTGGCTCCAGGAGGGCAGATGGTAGCAGACTGGGCCGCTCTGTCCCTGGGGCTGACCAGGCCCCTGTGATTTTCAGTCCCAGCAACACCGAGGACGAGAGCCACGAGTACCCGGTGCCAGAGCAGCCGTGGGGCTGGGATGCGTGCTGAGGGCCAGGGTGTCTCCTGGCCATCCTGCTCCTCCAGTCAGCAGCACACCCAGGGCTGCAGGACCAATCCGAGTCCATCTAGAGAGTGTCCCGTGTGATCCTGGGGGTTGGGGGGCCGAGCCTGGGGGCAGAGAGAGGGCGTCGTGCCATGAGTCCCAGCCCATTCCACCCCAGGTTTATGTCTTCACCCTGGTGGTTATCGGGTCCCAGGAGCCACGGCCCTACCCCACCACCCAAACAGGGGCTTGTGCCACTCCACTGAGAAGCCCTTGGTCCAGCCTGGGGTAGGCGGGGAGGCCAGGTCTGTGGAGGACCTCAGCTCCCAGGGGCCTGGCACCCATGTCTCTTGTGCCCAGCTCAGCTCAGCCTGTCCTCCCCTCTTCCTGGGACCGCCCACATTACTGCGAGGAGAGCTAGCTCCCCAGATTCCCTACCCTGGACTCCTCTCTCCCTAGGCCCCCCAGGAGTGGTGGACAGCTCCCCCATCCCGGGGCCGGTGGGGGAACACAGGCTCTACGACTTTGTATGTGTGTGGTAGGAGGAAATTCTTCCCTCCTGGAGCCCTGAGTTACCCTCATCAGGTGGGCGAACAGAGCTCCCTCGCAGCGCTGCCAGGAGACCTCGGTGCCCAGGTGAGACGTCCTTCCCCAAACCAGAAGTGCATGCTGGGCTCCCCCAGCCCTGGGGGCCTCTGCCTGGAAGATCCTTCCTTTCCTCCTCCACCAGGCCCTTCACTCAGCTGCTCCCCAGGCAGCTGTGGGAGCAGAGACGCCCCTTGGGCAGACGTTAGGCTCTGGACAACTCTGAGAAGGGGCGAGTCACCGCCTATAAACACCAGTTCCTGAAAAACAGGGAGACTTGAGAGATGAGCTGTCACCCCACCCGGCCCTGTTTCCTCTTCTCCACCTGTATCCCCACCCCAGCCTAGGCACTGCGGTGGCTCAGGAGGCCCCTTGTTTCCCCAAGCCCTTTAGGCGCTCGGGAGGCTGCTGGAAGCTGCCCAGCCCAGGGCCAAGGACGGCATCCTCGGGGGCAGGGGTAGGTGCTGGAGGGAGTAAGGGGACAGGAGCCTGGCCCAGACTAGACAGAGCAAGGGGGAGGGGAGCTAAAGGGACTGAAGGGACGGCAGGAGCAGGCAGAGCGCCCTCCGCTGGCCCCAGAGACCGGGCAGGAGGCAGTCTGGGGAGGGGCTGTGCCCGCAGCGGCAGCGAGCCCCGGGACCTGAGGGCTGAGAAGGGGGCAGAGCTGGGGCTTGGCCAGGAACACCTCCTCCTTCTTGGGGGGGGGGGGCTGGGGGAGTGGAAAAGGGTGGCGGCCTCGCTTCTCCTCCAGGGCTCTCCCAGGGGCCGCCGGGGCCATTTCGCTCCCTGCGCCCAGGTTCAGGCGATGCCAGCCAGGCCCTGGGGAAAGGGGGCAGGGCCTGGGCAGCCAGACGAGGGCGAAACTCCCCATTTGGTGCCTGCGAGGAGCTGCCCCTGGACTCCACCTCGCCACCACAACAAAGGCGTCGTCGGGGCCTGTGTCTGCCCTGGGCCTTCGCTGGGGCCCGTCGCACACCCGCCCCCCCAGCCCCCCCGAGGGCCCCAGGTGTCTGGGGGGCAGCGCGGGCCCCCTCCGGCCGCCCGTCCAGGCTCTGGCCTCCTACCTGGTGTCGGTCCCGCGCGGGCGGCGGAATCTCTTCTCTCGGGTCCCCTCCCGCCCCTTCGGGCCTCGCAGGGCAACAGGTCGGCCGCCGCCAGCCACGCTCCCGGGCCCAGGGCGGGCGCGTCTCGCGAGCTCCCGCGGAGTCCGTCGGCGTCGGCGGCCGCGGGCAGGGGGGCGGGGGGCGGGTCGCGGCCGCGGCCGGGGGCCTGGCGGGGCCGGGCGGCCGGCGTCCCCCCGCGGGGCTAGCGGGCCCGGGGCCCCCCGCCGCCCCTCATGCCCGCGCCCCCGCCGTCGCGGGACCCCGCCGGGCCGCGGCGCTCACTCGATGCGCACCTGCAGGCGGACGTTGAGCATCACCGAGGCCACGACGTAGAAGTAGGGGAAGTTGACGCGCAGCCGCCAGGCCAGGTCGAAGAAGGTGAGCAGCGTGCGCGTGAGCCCCTTGCAGAAGGCGCCGTAGGAGCCGCGCGCCGCGGCCGAGCGCGAGAGCCGCAGCGCCAGGCCCGAGAGCGCCGCCGCCGACAGGGCCGCCGACAGGGCCGCGGACGCCGCCATGGGCCCGGCCCGCGCAGGCCGCGCCGACCCCGCAGCGCAGCGACAGCCGCCGGCGGCGGGCAGGTGCACGCGCGGCCCCAGCGACGCGCCCGCCCGGCGCCCTCCGCGCTCCCCGGCCGCCCCCGCAGCCGCCGCCCCCGCCCGCCGGTCGCCTCCCGCCCCCGGCGGCCGCCGGCCGGGCCCCGCCCCCGAGCAGCCCCGCCCCGCCCCGCCCCGCCCCGGGCCCGCCCCCGCCCCCGCCCCCGGGCGAGCCCCCCGCCCCCGGGATCCCCGCCGCAGAGCCGGCGGCGGGCGGGGCTCCCCGGCCAGGGCCTCTGCGGAGCGTCGCGCCCGGAGCCGGAGCCGGAGCCGGAGCCGAGGGAGGCTGGGAGGTCTCCGCGCCCTGCTGCCTCCGGGGGGAAGGCCCGGCCGGGGGGCTTCGCCCGCCCCCTCCACCCCGCACTGAGTCCAGAGAAGCCTCGGCCGCCCACCCCGGGGACCTTTCTTTCATTCGCATTTCTCGGGTACCTTTGCCCCGAGGGTCCCCGAAGCTACACGTGCGCCTTTTCTTTGTGCTGGTTTGCTGGTCAGGTGCACTTCTTTATTGGTGGATTGCCTCATTGTCTGTCTCCTTTACCTCTATAGCAATCTATCCTCCTAGATTCATTACACATAGTGTACAGCCTCTCGGTCCATGAAATAAACATACAACAGGCAGATTAACAAGAGAAAAGACATACAAATGTAATAATTTAAAAAA
This sequence comes from Talpa europaea, assembly GCF_964194135.1. Lineage (NCBI taxonomy): Eukaryota > Metazoa > Chordata > Mammalia > Eulipotyphla > Talpidae > Talpa > Talpa europaea. The sequence goes on from NC_140081.1 coordinate 84,972,611, forward strand.
TGCTTCTGTGAGGGGCATCACAGCGGGGGGGAAAAAAATGAATAACCAGATAGGCAGATCTGACAGCTTATATAATATCTTCATAGGAGAAGGTGAGGAGAGATGTATACAACTTAGAGGAAAGCAAATGAGGTTTTTTTTTTTAAGATTTATTTATTTATACAAGCACTGGGTACAGTCGGAAGCTCAGGAGGGTGAGAGAACTCACCAGAGCCAGAGCGGGGAGCAGAGCAGGCAGAAGGACCGAAGTACACTGCCGAGGGGAGCAGCGGGCCTCAGGAGAGGTCTGCGCACCATGTGGGACCCTCGCTGGTGGCCGGCGATCTTACCAGCGCTCAACCGCCGCGCCACCAGGGGAGGCCCGCAAATGAGTTTTTAAGAAAGATGGAATGGCTCTTTAGAAGAACAAATTGGAGTTATGATAGTTTGTGGCAAGGTTTACCTGCATGTGCTGTTGACATCTAGGTTCCATATCTGTGCCCAGAGTCAATCTATACTAGTTTATGAAACTTCCAAGGAGGGGATTTATGACAATTTAGTTTATTTGGGGGACTCTGTCTTGAGGCAGATAAGGGGATTTTAGAGAAAACCTCCCCTTGCCTTTGCTGTTTTCCAAGTGTCTTCAGCTCAAAATATCAATATACCAACATGGCATATCTTGGGGTGGTAAAATAGATAAAATATGTGACATAGACACATAGCTATCGGTCTCAGATCCTGGCTCTCTTTTTTTTTTTTAAAGATTTATTTATTTGTTTACATATACAAGCACTGGGTACAGTCAGAAGCACGGGAGGGTAAGAGAATTCACCAGAGCGGGGAGGAGAGCAGACAGAAGGACCGAAGTACACTGCTGAGGGGAGCAGCGGGCGACAGGAGAGGTCTGCGCGCCATGCGGGTCCCTCCTCTGGTGACCGGGGAGTAGCCGGGAATCGAACCGGCGCAGCAGAGGCTGCGGGCAGCTTTGCAACCCAGCGCTCAACCGCTGCGCCACCGGGGAGGAGCTGACCCTGGTTTTCTTGACACTGAACTCCTTTAACCTTTGTACTGTCATGAATGATAGGGTTGCTAGAATCATACAGAGTTCCTAAATTCCTTTCTGGGTCCATAGATGTGTCTTTTGTTCTAATGAGGTAACTTTTTTATTTGAAATTATCTATTTTTTGCTTTAAGTATATAGTTGCTTCTGGAATACATTTTTCAGTCATAACCATTGAAAGTATGTTAATTTTGAGGATACTATTATAGAGGTAAGAATACACATTTAGGAAATTTACAAGAATATTGTTCATGAGGTAGCAAATTTTTATAAAAATGTTTTATCGATAGCTATTTGCTATCAATTTGCACAATGAGTAGTCTTTTATGCAAAAAAAAGATGAGAAAGACAGTTTGGGGCAAGTTTATTTGAGATATGAGAAAACCAAGTTACTCCCAGAAAGAAAAATGATACAGTTTAAAAAACTGTAGAGTTCTTATAAACCATCTTTTTGCTGAAATGCATTCATTTTAAAGGTCTCTACATCACAACACAAGTTTTTATTTATTTATTTATTTATTTATTTTGCAGACAAATTTAGCATACTTTATTTTTTTTTGGTTTTTTTGGTTTTTTTTAAATAATAAATTTTATTTTTATATTCCCCATACAATTGCAACCCCCCCCCATTCTGACCCCAATCCCTCCCCACCCGCCCCCCACCCCCCAAAAAGTGTCTCTGGTTCATAGTTTTTTGTTGATTTTGATTTTCACTTTCTTATAGTTATTCATTTTCCTGGTCCCTTATTTAAGTTTTCTAGATTCCTGCTATGAGTGAGACCATCCGGTATTTTTCTTTTTCTTTTTGGCTTATTTCGCTGGGCATGATCCCTTCCAGCGCCATCCATGTTGCTGCAAATTGCATGTGTTTATCTTTTTTGAATGCTGAGTAATATTCCATGGTATATATGGACCACATCTTCTTGATCCAGTCATCTATTTTTGGGCATTTGGGTTGTTTCCAAAGCTTAGCTATTGTAAACAGTGCTGCTAAAAACATAGGGGCGCAGGTGTTCTTTGGAATGGATGTTTCTGTGTCCTTTGGGTAAATACCTAGGAGTGGAATTGCTGGATCCTATGGAAGCTCTATGTTTAGTAGGTCCAGAAATCTCCACACAGTTCTCCATAGTGGTTGGACCAGTTTGCACTCCCACCAACAGTGCAGAAGAGTTCCTTTTTCTCCACACCCTCGCCAACATTTGTTGTTGCTAGTTTTTTTAATATGTGCCATTCTCACTGGTGTGAGATGGTATCTCATGGTAGTTTTGATTTGCATTTCCCTGATTGCAAGTGATGTTGAACATTTTTTCATATGCCTGTTGGCCATTTGCATTTCCTCTTCAGAGAAGTTTCTTTTTAGCTCTTCTGCCCATTTTTTGACTGGATTATTTTCTTTGTTGTTGTTGAGTCTCATCAGCTCTTTGCAGATTTTTGTGATCAGTCCTTTATCATTAGTGTTGGGTGCAAAAATGTTCTCCCAGTTGGTGGGGTTTCTCTTTGTTTTTGTTATTGTCTCTTTTGCTGTGCAGAAGCTCTTTAATTTGATGTAGTCCCAGCTGTTTATCTTTGCCCTCACTATCACTGCTTTGGGTGATGTGTCTGTAAAGATGTCTTTGATGTTCAAATCACGTAGTGTTTTGCCTATATTTCCTTCTATGTATTTTATGGCTTCAGGTCTTATGTCTAGTTCTTTAATCCATTTTGAGTTGATTTTTGTGTATGGTGTGAGGTAGTGGTCAAGCTTCATTTTTTTGCATGTGGCGACCCAGTTTTCCCAGCACCATTCATTGAACAAACTTTTTTTTTTTTTATAAATTTTATTGTTATATTCCCCATACAATTGCAGCCCCCCCATTCTGACCCCAATCCCTCCCCTCCCGCCCCCGCCCCCCTAAAAGTGTCTCTGGTTCATAGTTTTTTGTTGATTTTGATTTTCACTTTCTTATATTCATTTTCCTGGTCCCTTATTTAAGTTTTCTAGATTCCTGCTATGAGTGAGACCATCCGGTATTTTTCTTTTTCTTTTTGGCTTATTTTGCTGAGCATGATCCCTTCCAGCGCCATCCATGTTGCTGCAAATTGCATGTGTTTATCTTTTTTGAATGCTGAGTAATATTCCACGGTATATATGTACCACATCTTCTTGATCCAGTCATCTATTTTTGGGCATTTGGGTTGTTTCCAAAGCTTAGCTATTGTAAACAGTGCTGCTATAAACATAGGGGCGCAGGTGTTCTTTGGAATTGATGTTTCTGTGTCCTTTGGGTAAATACCTAGGAGTGGAATTGCTGGATCATATGGAAGCTCTATGTTTAGTAGGTCCAGAAATCTCCACACAGCTTTCCACAGTGGTTGGACCAGTTTGCACTCCCACCAACAGTGCAGAAGAGTTCCTTTTTCTCCACACCCTCGCCAACATTTGTTGTTGCTAGTTTTTTTAATATGTGCCATTCTCACTGGTGTAAGATGGTATCTCATGGTAGTTTTGATTTGCATTTCCCTGATGACAAGTGATGTTGAACATTTTTTCATATGCCTGTTGGCCATTTGCATTTCCTCTTCAGAGAAGTTTCTTTTTAGCTCTTCTGCCCATTTTTTGACTGGATTATTTTCTTTGTTGTTGTTGAGTCTCATCAGCTCTTTGCAGATTTTTGTGATCAGTCCTTTATCATTAGTGTTGGGTGCAAAAATGTTCTCCCAGTTGGTGGGGTTTCTCTTTGTTTTTGTTATTGTCTCTTTTGCTGTGCAGAAGCTCTTTAATTTGATGTAGTCCCAGCTGTTTATCTTTGCCTTCACTATCACTGCTTTGGGTGATGTGTCTGTAAAGATGTCTTTGATGTGCAAATCACGTAGTGTTTTGCCTATATTTCCTTCTATATATTTTATGGTTTCAGGTCTTATGTCTAGTTCTTTAATCCATTTTGAGTTGATTTTTGTGTATGGTGTGAGGTAGTGGTCAAGCTTCATTCTTTTGCATGTAGCGACCCAGTTTTCCCAGCACCATTTATTGAACAAACTTTCATTGCTCCAATGCATAGTTTTTGCTACTTTGTCAAAGATTAGTTGACCATAAATCTGTGGGTTTATTTCTGGATTTTCTATTCGATTCCATTGGTCTGTGTGTCTGTTCTTGTTCCAATACCATGCAGTTTTGATGATTATGGCTTTGTAGTAGAGTTTGAAGTCTGGGAGTGTGATGCCTCCATTCCCTTCTTTTTTTTTCAGGAGAGCTTTGGCTATTCGGGGTTTTTTGTGATTCCATATGAATTTCATCAATAATTGTTCTATTTCTTTGAAGAATGACATTGAAATTTTGATTGGAATAGCATTGAATCTGTATATTGCTTTTGGAAGGATGGCCATTTTAATAATGTTTATTCTTCCAATCCATGAGCAGGGGATGTCTCTCCATTTCTTTGTGTCTTCTTCTATTTCTTTTAACAGTGTTTTATAGTTTTCTTTGTATAGGTCCTTTACCTCTTTTGTTAGATTTATTCCCAAATATTTGATTTTTTTTGGTTCAATAACAAAAGGGATGGTTTTTTTGATTTCTTCTTCTTCAGATTTATTGTTTGTGTATAGGAAGGCTACTGACTTTTGCGTGTTGATTTTGTATCCTGCCACTTTACTGGACTGATTGATGAGTTGAATTAGCTTTTCTGTGGAGTTTTTGGGGTTCTCTATGTATAATATCATATCGTCTGCAAATAGTGATAGTTTGACTTCTTCTTTTCCTATTTGGATTCCTTGGATGTCTTTCTCTTGTCTTATTGCCCTGGCTAGGACTTCCAGTATTATATTGAAAAGCAGTGGTGAGAGTGGACATCCTTGTCTTGTTCCAGATCTTAATGGAATTGCTTTCAGCTTTTCACCATTGAGAATGATACTGGCTGTTGGCTTGTCATAGATGGCCTTTATGATGTTGAGGTATGTTCCTTGTATCCCAAGAATTTCAAGGGCTTTTATCATGAATGGGTGTTGCACTTTGTCGAAAGCTTTCTCAGCATCTATTGATATTATCATATGGTTTTTATATTTCTTTTTGTTGATGTGTTGGATAACGTTGATTGATTTTCGGATGTTAAACCATCCTTGTGCCCCTGGAATGAATCCAACTTGGTCGTGGTGAATTATCTTATGGATACATTGTTGGATTCTGATAGCTAAAATTTTATTGAGGATTTTTGCATCAGTGTTCATTAGGGAGATTGGCCTATAGTTTTCCTTTTTTGTGTTGTCCTTATTTGGTTTTGGTATTAGTGTAATATTGGCTTCATAGAACGTGTTTGGTATTGTCCCTTCCTTCTCAATTTTTTGGAAGAGTTTGTGAAGGATAGGCACTAATTCGTCTCTGAATGTTTGGTAGAATTCATTTGTAAATCTATCAGGTCCTGGGCTTTTGTTTTTGGGGAGGTTTTTGATTACCATTTCAATTTCGCTAATTGTAATTGGTCTGTTTAGGTGTTCTATTTCTTCTTTATCTAGCTTTGGGTGATTGTAGAGTTGTAGGAATTTGTCCATCTCCTCTAGATTGTTAAACTTGTTTCCATATAACTGTTCATAGTAGTTACTGATTATTCTTTTGATTTCTGCTGTGTCCGTTGTGATTTCTCCTCTTTCATTGATGATCCTGTTTATTTGTGCTTTCTCCCTTTTTTCCTTTGTGAGCCTGGCTAGGGGTTTGTCTATTTTATTGATTTTTTCAAAGAACCAGCTCTTGGTTTCATTGATCTTTTGGATTTTTTTTTAGTTTCAATTTCATTTATTTCTGCTTTGGTTTTTATTATTTCTTTTCTTCTACTGGTTTTGGGTTTTTTTTTGTTGTTCTTTTTCTAGATCTTTGAGCTTCGAGATTAGGTTGTTTCTTTGCATTCTTTCTTGTTTCTTGATGTGAGCTTCTATTGCTATATATTTTATTGAACAAACTTTCTTTGCTCCAATGCATAGTCTTTGCTCCTTTGTCAAATATTAGTTGACCATAAATCTGTGGGTTTATTTCTGGATTTTCTATTCGATTCCATTGGTCTGTATGTCTGTTCTTGTTCCAATACCATGCAGTTTTGATGATTATGGCTTTGTAGTAGAGTTTGAAGTCTGGGAGTGTGATGCCTCCATTCCCTTCTTTTTTTTTCAGGAGAGCTTTGGCTACACAACACAAGTTTTAATGTGAGGCATGACAACTACTTTCACTCTCAAAATTTCTCCCTTCATGGGGTGAGTCCTGATGGGCACTGCTTAGTTTCAAGTTGGGGGCTGGTCACCTGCAAAATCAAGTGATGATGATGTTGACTGAGAAAAATGCCACAAGGCCAAAATAAAATAATGATATTATTTGGGTGTCTTATATTTGCTAATTGGGGAGCACTATCTCAGATCCCACTCAAGTCTTTAAGGGATTTTTAAAAGGATAAAAGAGGAGGGAAGAAGGAGGATAGGATGGCACAAACTGTTTACTAAGAATTAGGATTGGTTATAGATTATATTCCTTAGCATTCATTGGCTTTTAATCAAGCTGGCCTTGATTACTGTGGAGAAGAAAAAGAAAAAAAGTATCTTTGTACAGTTCTTAAAGAAGGCTGTGTGTAGCTGGAACATGCTTCTTGCCGGTTAGTAAATACTTAGTGCTTTTTTTAAAGTTAGAAGTTCAGTAAAATGGAGTCTCAGGCACAAGATGGAGTCAAGACTGCCAGCCTCCAACATCCCTTTTCACAATTAGTTATTTGGGGCTTTCAGCCCCACTCCCAATCCTGCAGAAGAGGAGAAGGGCTAGAAATTGAGTTAATAATTGGTGATGCCTATGTGATAAAGCTTCCTTCATTCATGTAGTATGTATCACAACCTCATTTCTTTTTATGATTGAATAATATGTCATTGCAAAGATCAGATATTTTTTATTCATCCATTGAAGGACATTGCATTGTTTCAACCTTTTGATTATTGTGATTAGTACTCTGCTGTGAATACTTGATTTTAATTGTTTTGGGCATATACCTTGGGGAGGAATCTGATAATTCTGTTTACCTTTTGAGGAACTACCAGATTGCTTTCTATGCTGTACCCTGTCCTCCCCTTGCCCGTTCACTCACACACAAACACTTTTGCCTCTGGAAGGTCTCAGTAGCAAGAGACTTCCCTTTACATGCAGACCTGGCACAGCATTACCCATATGAAACTTGTGTACTACTTTCTTGCACTGACATTTTCCCCTTGATCAGTCCTATCATCCCAACTCACTACTCTGTCCCAGTCCAGATTTATTTTAGGGACACTTGTGAAATGGGAGCCCTAGCTAGAGTATCTGTACCCTGAAATGGCCCTACCCCTAAAAGAGCAACTCAGTCTTCCTCTGCCACTGCCTCTTTTACAGAACTCTATGACCTTGTTGACCTCAAATAAAAAACAACCAGTTATTTCACCACCAAAATTTTTGGAAACAGCAACAAAAAGGCAGTTTGTAAGGTGCAATTTCATGGTGAGATACATGTGCACTTCCTTTGAACCAAAGCTAGCACTCCCTGATACAGCCTTTGGAGGGGTTCCTCCTGGCTTAAGAGGCATCTCCTTCATTCCGCTGGAGAGGGGAAGTAATATCACTTCCCCTGGAGATGCAAGGTAGGTTGGGTCATATAGTTTACTGATTGCAAATGCATGGAAACTCTCATGTAGCCTACTGACCTCATTCAAATAGGATTTCTGTACATTAATATTCACAACCTCCTATAATGGAGCATTGCAACTGGAGGAAGGAAAATGCCTTGCTTCAAAGGCAACTGGATATGGCTTCTTCATAAATCATCACTTTCTAGTTCAGCCTGGACTTGGAACTGTGCTGGGGACAGCTAACACTCAGGTTCTGCCTGCTTGGATGCCCTTTCTGCCTTCTATGTGGGGAGGTACTCTGTGCCCTTGCCAAGGCAATGTTTTGTTGGTGCCTCTTGGAATGCAACAGCCAATGCAGTTTCTTGTGTCCAGCCACAGGAGAACAGAGCCCTCTGACTTTCTGGTGACAATCGAGATTTAGAGCAAACATCACCTTCTATCCCCTCCTCATGTTCTCATCCCTTGATTTTTGGTGCCCTTTCTCATATGCCAGAATTCTAGTAGAATTTGTGCAACGTTCATTTCACTCTAGCACTAATGGGTTTTGTTCTTCCATCCCAAGAGAACTTGGACCCCAGGAAAATAATCAATTCAATCCATTGAGAGGAAAGTGTAAATAATTTCATGTCTCTTTTCTTTGTATTTTGTTTGAAGTGAGAGGGGAGCCCTCCTCATTTTTGAGTTTCTAAAAACATTTTATAAATGTAAATTATTGCTCTCCCAGTTGGTAACTTCCTAGCCTGCAGAGTTTTTATAGATCCAGTTCCCTTTATGTGTAGCTAACTCAAGTGGGCAACTTGTCTGTGGGAGTAATTCAGAATTTGGCCCAAATAAATTGTACTAGTTTCATTTCTCTTCTCCAGGTACCATGCTGGCTGGCATACAAGAGGAGGCATGGTGGGGGTGTGGGTATCAGGTTTCTACCAAGTCATAAAATCTTTCCATTTAAAGAATCTGATCATACTGGTCCAACCACTGTGGAAAGCTGTGTGGAGATTTCTGGACCTACTAAACATAGAGCTTCCATATGATCCAGCAATTCCACTCCTAGGTATTTACCCAAAGGACACAGAAACATCAATTCCAAAGAACACCTGCACCCCTATGTTTATAGCAGCACTGTTTACAATAGCTAAGCTTTGGAAACAACCCAAATGCCCAAAAATAGATGACTGGATCAAGAAGATGTGGTACATATATACCATGGAATATTACTCAGCATTCAAAAAAGATAAACACATGCAATTTGCTGCAACATGGATGGCGCTGGAAGGGATCATGCTCAGCGAAATAAGCCAAAAAGAAAAAGAAAAATACCGGATGGTCTCACTCATAACAGGAATCTAGAAAACTTAAATAAGGGACCAGGAAAATGAATAACTATAAGAAAGTGAAAATCAAAATCAACAAAAAACTATGAACCAGAGACACTTTTAGGGGGGCGGGGGCGGGAGGGGAGGGATTGGGGTCAGAATGGGGGGCTGCAATTGTATGGGGAATATAACAATAAAATTTATTTAAAAAAAAATAAAATAAAAAGAGGAACAAAAAAAAATAAAGAATCTGATCATATTCATGTTGCCTCATAGTCTTTTAACATCTTTAAAATCTTCAACAGTCATTCTGAAGGGAAATCATCCTCTGGCCCATGTTGCCTGAGTTTGTAGTGGAGGAAGCTTAAAAGGAGGTGGAACTGGGGGCTATGGGGCAGATTGGATGAAGGGTCTGTGAACCAAGTTAATCGGAATTCATAATTAGCATCATTACTTAACTGAGAGCTGCTAGTCACATGTGGGACCATTAACCAAGGTAAAGAATGTTTTAATAAAAGAAATATTTTGATAACATAAAAATGAGAAATATTCTTCCATCCAGCAAAAAGTCAAACATACAACAAATACAACAAAAGGCATACATACAACAAACTGGTTATTTACAACAAATACAATTTACAAAGGATTGGTATCTTGTATGTGTGAGAAACTCCTATGAATTGATTAAATAAAGGACACAGATAGACAATTCACAACGTGGGAACCACTAGCTTACTGACATGGAAAAGCGTTCAGTCTGTCTGCTAGGAAGGAAATGCAAATTCAAATAGGAATGAGATACCCCTTTTGCCTATCTGATGAACACAATTGAAAATATAGGCTGCTATCACCAAATTCAAAAAGGATAGTTGCCCAGTGCTGAGAACAAAATGGTAAATACCATAATTCTCATCACTGTTGGAAGGAATGATCCTTTTGGAAATGAATTACATAATAAGGAGAACTTAAAAATACTTATATGTTTTACCCATAATTTCCTTTTTTGGCAGATTACTAGAAAATATAAGTCTATATTTATAATGGGCTGACTTGTGTTTCCCCCAAATACATGTAGCTCCCAATGAGATTGTAGTTGGATGTGGGATCTTCAGGAGATAATTTTGTTTAGATGCAGAAATTGGGGACGGGCCTCTTGATGGGATTAATGCCCTAATAAGAAGAGACACCAGTGAGTTTGCTCTTTCTTTCTAACATGTGAGGACACAGCAAAAGGGCAGCTGCCAACTAGCTAGGAAGAGAGTTCCCAACAAAAACTGACAATGGTGACACTTTAATCTTGGGCTGTTAAGACTCCAGAAATGTGAGAAAATTCATTTCTGTTGTTTTTTTTTTTTTAATATTTTTCTATTTGCCTTGGACCCTGCTTTCTGTCTGAGGTCAGTGCAGAGGTCAACTAGCCATGTTTGCCTTGGAACCTGCATTCTCTCTGAGGTTTGTGAATGAGTCCATTAGCCATGTCATCCTTGAACTCGGCATTATCTCTAAGGGAAGGGTGGGCATCCATTAGCCATATCTGCTAATCCAGCATTCTATCTGAAGTCAGCTGAGGGCCCATTAGCCATGTCTTCCTTGGACTCTGTAAGCTCTCTTGGTTCTTGCAATGGCCCTTTAGCATGTAATCCTGACACAGCATCATATCTGAGGTCAGTTTAGGGCTCCATTGGCCAAGTTTATCAGTCTCTGCATTTTCTTTCAAATGGGCAGTGCTCAATTAGCTATGGCTGCCTTGGAGTCTGCTTTATGTCTGCAGTCAGTGCAGGCATCCCTTGGACATATCTGCCTGTCTGCTGAATCTTGAGGTCAATGAAGGGATCATTAACCATGTCTGCCTTGACTTCTTAATTCTCTCTTAGGTCAGTGCAGAGGTCCTTTGGCATGTCTGCCTTCAATTCTATGTTCGCTCTCAGGTCCATGCAAGGATCCATTAACCATGTCTGCCTTGGACTCTAGTTTCTCTGAGCTCATTAAAGTCTTCCATTTTCCATGACTGTTTTCAATTATGCATTTCTCTAAGGTCTGTGTTGCAGTTCATCAACCATGTCTGCCTTGGAGTCTGCATTATCTCTGAGGTTTTGCAGAGGCCCATTAACCATATCTGACTTGCAATCTGAGTTTCTCTGAGTCAGTGTAGGGATCCATTAGAATTTCTGCTGGACTGTATTCTCTCTGAAGTGCTTGAACTCCTGCATTCTCTCTACCTTTGTGCAGGAGTCACGTGTATTTGAAGTTAGCAATCTGTCTGAGGTCAGTACAGGGATCTGTTAGCCACATCTGCCTGTCCCTTCATTCTCTTTGATGTCTGTTCAGGCTTGTATTAGGCATTTTTCCTTTGGAACTCTGCATCCTCTCCAATATCCATGCATGGGTGTATTATCCATGTCTCCCTTGGATTCTGAATGTACTCCACGGAGTCCTACGAGTCAGTTAATCATGTTTGCCTCAAATTGCATTTTTGCTGAGATCCTGCAGGACTCCGTTAGCCATGTCTGATGACTCTGCATTCTATCTGATATCATTTGAGTGGTCCATTATCCATGTCCGTCTTGAACCCTGAATTTTTCTGAGGTCAATGGAATTATCAATTAGCCATGTCTGCTGACCATTCATTCTATCTAAGTTAGGGGCAAGGGTCCATTAGCCTTGTTTCTTTGGACTTGGCTTTATCTGAATTCAATGCAGGAATCCATTTGGCATGTCTCCCTTAAACTATGCATTATCTCTCTGGTTTGTCTTGGAGTCCATTACTATGTCTTCTTAGACTGTGTTCTAGCTGAAGTCAAGCAAGAGTTTATTAGCCATGTCTGCTTGACTCTGCATTGTCTAAGTCTATACAGAGGTCCAAATTCCATGTTAGCCTGTCTCTGCCTTTTTTTGAAGTTTTGGCATGGCCCATTGGCCATGTCTGCCTCTCTCTGCATTTTCTCAGATAACAAGAGATTTAGTTATCCATGTGTGCCTGGACTCTGAATTCTCTCTGAGGTGAGTCAGGGATGAATTCTCTATGTCTGCCTACATCTCTCTATGTCAGTACATTATATCTTGGTCAGTGCAGGGACCCATTTACCGTGTCTTCCCTGGACTCTGCTTTGTCCTGATCAGTGTAGGGTTTATTGGCTATGTCTACCTTGAACTCTTCATTTTCTGTAATATGTGGAGCAGCCTACTAAGCATCCCAACATTTGGCTCTGCATTATCTCTCAGGTAAGTGCATTAATCCCACTGCCATTCACCATGTCTGCTTAACCCCTGCAATTTCATAAAGGCAGTCAGAGTATAAAAGACAGGTATTGGCCATCCATAAAATGACACCTACCTATAGGGACACACACACACACACACACACACACACACTTACACAATTTGCCCAAGCAATAAGAACTGCAACTTTCTTGGACTCCACATTCCTAAAACAGAGTACCATGGTCCATGATGAATTCACCAGACTGTCATTTAAGGGCTAGGGCACAAAAACTGACTGAAGTCTTTCAAAATTTACATTGGTAATATTTAATAATATAACAACCATTTCTTCCCTTAAGAGAGCAGTTCTTCTGGCACTTTAAATACTGGAGTGTTGTCTAGTTTAAAAGAATCAAAACTCAATACATAAAACTCTGTGGTCAGAAGGAGAGAGAGCCTTTGGAAAAGCACCAAGGCTTCTGGGCTTCTCCACCACAAACTTAGAAACCCTGCACTCCACCCCCATTATGACCAAAAGAAACGACATAAGAATAGAAGCCCTAAACCCCTCATTCATGGTGCTTGTATCAATGCTTGTCAGACAACTAGGTGATGTGATGAATCCAACTTAGAAAATGCAACTTGGGAAGGAAACTTTTTTAAAAATCCCCTCTTCCCTTAAGTATAACTTATGTGAAAATATGAAATTAAAATTTAAAAAACCTGTGACTGCACAAACCATAAGAACAGCCCAGCCCTTGTGTATATATACCACAAGGCCAGGCCCAGGGAGAGTAGGCCTCCCCCACTGACAAGGCTTCCCAGACTCACTGACCAATGGGACACCACATAGGGGGACAGGCAGAGGGAACAAGGTGGGTCATTTAATATTCTGAACGTGACCACACCTGCATGTAGAAAGTTAAAGCCTCAAAAGAAACTAGTAGCAACGTAATTCCACCTCAGGTGGAATTGCACCTGCAAAGTGCTACATCACCTGACGCTCCTCACCTAGCCTTCCTCTCCAGATGATACTTGAAAGTGTCTCAGGACAATGAGTAGCTTGCTGTAAAGTCACAGCTGGCTCCGGATTTCAAACAGAGTGGGGCATAATTTGTGTTTGGATGTCCCATTAAATGTGAAAACTTGGTTTTTCCACAGTATCTATGGAATCATTTAGTATTTTTTATTTTTACTTAAAATATTTTTTTATTGAAGTAACATTGGTTTGTAACATTATGTAGGTTTCAGGTGTGAATCATTAAAAATCAACTCTGTATTATTACATTATGTCTACCACTAAATAATTTCATCCTTCACCATACACTTGACCCCTTTTTATCTGATTTACCTCCACTTCCCTCTTCCCTTCTGGTAACAATTAAATTAATCTTGTAAGTCTAAAAGTTTATTTTTGTTTTATTTAGTTCATTTGTTTCTTTATGTACCACATACGAGTGAAATCATACTGTGTTTGTCTTTCTCCATCTGATTTATTTCACAAAACATACCCTCAAAGTCCATCCAGGCGGTTGCAAATGGCAATAACCAACCTGCCTGCCTGCCTGCCTTCCTTTCTCCCTCCCTCCCTCCCTCCCTCCCTCCCTCCCTCCCTCCCTCCCTCCCTCCCTCCCTCCCTCCCTCTTTCCTTCCTATTGCTGAATAGTATTCCATTGTGTATATATACCACATCTTGATCCAATCATCTATTGATGGATATTCACATAGTTTCCAATTCTTGGTTATTGTGAGTAATGCAGTGATGAATATGTGGGTGCGTATATCTCTTTGAATCAGTATTTTCATATTCTTTGGGTAAATACCCAGAACTGGAATAAATGGATTGTATGTAATTTTTATTTTGAATTTTTTGAGGATTCTCCCTACTGGTTTCTATAATAACTACACCCATTTACATTTCTACCAACAGTGTATAAGTGATCCCTTTGCTCCACATTTTCTGCAACACTTGTTTCTTGTCTTTTAATAACAGGCATTTTCACAGGTGTAAGGTGATATCTCATTGTTGTGTTTTCATTTCTTTAATAATAAGAGATGATGAACATAGTTTCATGTGCTTGTTGGTCATCTGTATATCTTCTATACATATAATATATATATAAATATATATATAAATATATAATATTTCTAAATATATAATATTTAGAAATATATAATATATAATATATATTATATATTTCTAAATATAATATATATATATTTACATCATTCTTCCTTTTTGTACAATGTATGCTTTCTCCTCTCAGGTGTAGTCCCTGTAAAATTCCCACCAGCAGTTCACCCGTTATTTATTTATATATTTATGTATTTATTTATTTATTTTGCTATGAACGCCTTGTCAGATGTTTTATTCGCAAATATATTCTCCTACTCTGTATAATTCAGAATGTCCTTGCTTATTGTTGACCACTGAACACTTGTAGAGTTGGTGGAGGAGTGAGGGGGTCGGGCCTTTGTGGGATGGGCAGAGGGTGCCTAGAAGCAAAGAAAAAGAACTCAGGCAGGGGCCTCCCTGGTGGCGCAGGCGGTTGAGAGCAGCGCTGTGAAGCTGTCCGCAGCCTCTACAGTGCAAGTTCGAGCCCGGCCGACCAGCGAGATAACCACGTGGTGCGGCAGACCTCTCCTGTTGCGCCCGCTGCTCCCCTCAGCAGTGTGTTTCAGTCAGTCTGCCTGTTCTGCTCCCCGCTCTGTCTCTGGTGAATCCTCTCACCCTCCCGCGCCTCTAGCCTGTATCCCAGTTCTTATATAAATAAATAAATCTAAAACGCGCTTGGGTGTGAGAGTCTGGGGGCCTGCCTCCAGCCTCCGTGCTCCACAGATGAGACCAGCGCACTAAGAGGTAGCAAATATGCCAGATTTTGAAACCATTTCCGCCACAGGATCGCGGATTATCCTGTGGTGGGAGGAGCCACGGAGTCCCGCCCACCAGCTCTTGCCGTCCTTTCAAGTGCACTACGCCCCCATTGCCTAGGTGGTGAGCTCGAGGAACGAGGAACGTTAGGGTGCCTCAAGCGGCAGCGTGCTGGAGAACTGACTAGAAGTTGGGCGGTGCGGAGGCGCAAACACTGCCTCTGAGAAGCACCTCAGAGTCCGCCTGGGAGGTCGAGGCTTATCGCAGCCCAAGTGTGCCAGGGTGCCCAACGAGTTGTTGGGACAATGTTTCGGCTTATTTCCAGGGCTTTTACCTTTTTCCGCAGGGGAGGGAACTCAGCAGAGGCAGAGAAGACGCAGCCTCTGAAGCTCCCGGAAGGTAATCATCCCCTTCTTCCGCAGCAGCGTGCACCCAAGCCTTGGGCACAGAAGGGCGGTGTAGGCCCTGGGCGGCACTTTCCTACAGGCAGGGGCATCCTGAGTACCAGTCCTTGGCAATAGTGTAGGCAGAGAAGGAGCCTGGGAACCTGTGTCCCACCCTTGCTTTTATTTATTTATTTATTTAAAGATTGATTTATTTATGCATACAAGGGCTGCGGTACAGGCCAGAGATACGGGGGTGCGGTGGGGGGGGTGAGAGGATTCACCAGAGACAGAGTGGGGAACAGGACAGGCAGACTGACTGAAACACACTGCTGAGGGGAGCAGTGGGCAAGACAGGAGAGGTCTGCTGTGCCATGTGGGTTACTCCCTGGCGGCCGGGCATCGAACTCGTGCTGCAGAGGCTGTGGATTGCTTTATAGTGCGGTGCTCAACCCTTTGTGCTACCCACCGGGGAGGCTCTCACCCTTGCATTTATCTGGGTGTTTTTGGAACTTATCTTGGGTAGATGCCATGTCAATGTGCCACAGATTCCTTTCCTTTACTCCTGTGGAGCTCATCTCCCTAATATGAGGGTGAATTTGATTTTATCCCCTGTCCCTTAGGGGGACAGGAGGCTCCATTTTAGTTCCTCATCTTTGTATTCTCAAAATCTTCCCCGCAAAGGAACAGGCAAAACTAAACCAAAACAAACTAGAAATCTGACTGCAAAATGGAGATTACTCTAGCAGGTAGGGAACAGAGGGAGATGGGGGTCCAATAGTCTATAGTGGAAGATTATGGGCGCCTTAATTGGTAGGTGTGGTGTGGTGTGGTGTGGTGTGGTGTGGTGTGGTGTGGTGTGGTGTGGTAACATACATCTGAAGATGTGCAAACCTTTTCTGCTAAATCATATACCTTATTGTAAACTGCACTCATCTAAAAAAAAGTTAATAATTATTTGAGAGAAAAAAATCCTCCTCAGAGTCCAGCACTGATGACTTAGGACACTTGTGAAGGCCTCATTCTGTAGGTGGAAATCCCTTAAAACAAAAGATTCACAGGTACGACTTATTTGTAATTATTGTAATATGTGTTTGCTTTTGAGATTAATGAAACCTTTTGTTCACCCATCTCTTAGGTGACATCAGGTTAAAAACAGTGCAGGGAGTTGTGACAAAATTATATTGTGATTATGGCTTCATTAATGAATCGATCTACTTCAATTGTGATGTTGTGATTGGCAGTGTGTTTCCAAAAGTTGGACAAAAAGTTACTGCCCTTGTGGAAGAAGATAAAACATCTAATGAATTGAAAGCAATCCAAGTAAGAGTTCTATGAATTTGGGGGCTGTCTTTATTGGGGACGGGGACTTTCAACCTTTCTTCTATTTATTCAGCCTCTCTGAGGTGACCTGGTAAAATGGATGTAGAGTGGAATTGGACTTCAATTCCATGTTAGTTGGGGCATTTGTTATTATCTCTGTAGTGATTTCAGCTTATAAAAGTATAAATTATATATGTATCCTTAAGCATTTAAAAATATAGCTTACAGTGATCATTATTAGAGAGTATAGTATCCTGAGGCATCCTTTTTCTCACCCAAATAAAGGTTTTTGTATTTGTTGAAATGTAATTGCTAGGTGAACATACATTTTAATCAGTAAAAAAAAAAAAGAGATACCATTTATATACCATAAGATTGTCGGTTTTACGGATATAGTTTAATGTCATTTTTAGTAAATTTACAGTCATGCAGCCATCACCTCAGTACAGATATTTATTATTTTATTTTTAGATATTTATTATTTTAATGGAAATATTTAAATTATGCTTCAGCTATATTGCAGTAATTGATATTGTCGGTAGCAGGCTGTGAAATTCACTGCTGATTTTGACATGGATGGAAGTATTGTCTATCTTTGAAATCTTTGCCAATCTAAAAAAAAGGGTCTCATAATTTTCTTTTTTTTTAAAGATTCATGTATTTATGCATATAAGAACTGGAGTACAGGCCAGAGGTGTGGGGGGTGAGAGGATTCACCAGAGACAGAGTGGGGAACAGAACAGGCAGATTGACTAAAATACACTGCTGAGGGGAGCAGCAGGTGAGTCAGGAGAGGTCTGCTGCACCATATGGATAGCTCCCTGCCTGGGGATCGAACTCCTGCTGCAGTGGCTGTGAATAGCTTCATAGGTTGCGTCTTAACCGCTTGCGCCACCAGGGAGGCCCCTCATAATTTTATTTTGCATTTATTTCAAGTGTCTATGAGTAGGGAGCCTATTTTTTCTTAGAGCTATTTATATATTAGAAACATTAGGGCTATTTGTATGTTATAGAAATTTAAGTTTTGTTAGATGTCCTTCAAGGATCTCTTTCAACTTTGTGGACTTAAATTTTTATGTGCTATAAATGTACCCATCTTGTCCATGTGGCTTTTTGGTTAAATATTCTTACAAAGGCTTTTGATGTCATAATTTATACAAATATTCACATAGATTTTCCTCTAAGTTTATTTAATCACATCCAAATATTCAGTTTGCGTGGAGTTGATTTGGGTGTAGCTCTTGAGAGAAGGATGAGATTTTGTTATTAATGGCTCCTCCCTTGTCTCCATACCTTTAATGGGTAATCCACTTTTTTCCTTGCTGAATTTAAATGCTACTCTATCCATATATTACATTGCTATAAGCATTTGAAGCTATGGAGACCTACTATTATATTCCTTTGATTGTGTTAGCTTGCCCTGGAGGTATGGTCAAATGCTTTACTTGCTAGAGTACTGTAGCATATTTCAATATTTGGGAGCATGGTTTTCCCTATCAAAACTATTTCAGTTTTTGGAATTTACTGATCATTTTTGCATTTTGATTTTTCTATATTAATTTAAAAATGCTGTGCACAGTTCCCTCAACCACAAACACCCATCAAGATTTTTTAATTGGGTTGACTTAATTTTTAGATTTAATTTATGGAGAACTGATGTAATGATAATAGTCCACATGATATTTTCACTATAAGATCAAGTCTGTAGAATGGGTAACTATCCTGTAGAATGGATTAGTATGTAAAGTGGGGGAATCTGTTGTGTTGATTCTCCCTATCCATGAGCATGGGATATCTCTTGACCCCCTTCTGTCATGATTTAAATACTTTAATAGTGTCATTTGTAATTTTCATTGTATTAATCCTTTACCACCTTGACTAGATTAATTCCTGGGTACTTAGTTCTTTTCGAAGGATTGAATATAATTATTTTCTTAATTTCTTTTTTCTTCTCATTCATTGTTTATATATAAAAACACAACAGATTTTGGTATGTTGATTTGGTAGCTTGACACTTTGCTGTGTTCCTGTTTTGTTTCTAATAGGCTCTTGGTGGAGTCTTTAGGGGTTTCTATATATACTGTCATATCATCTGCAAATGATAGTTTTTCTTCTTTTTTCCAATCTGGATTCCTTTTCTTTCCTGTTCTTGTCTGATTGCTCTAGCTAAAACTTCTAATACTAAATTAAACAGAAATTGTGACAGGGGCATCCTTGTCTTGTTCTTGATCTTAAAGGCAATTTTTTCAGTTTTTCAACACTAAGTACTATATTGCCTATAGATTTGTGATAAGTGGACTTTATGTTGATGTAGGTTCCTTCTATTGCAGTCTTTAGAGTTTTTATCGTAAGTGGGTGCTGAATCTTATCAAAGCTTTCTTTGCATCTATAGATAATATCGTGATTTTTATCTTATTAATAGGGTTTTTGCATTGATTAATTTACATATATCAAATCATCCTTGCTTCCCTCGGATAAATCTAACTTGATCATGATGTATAATCCTTCTAACATGTTGAATTCAAATAATTAGTATTTTTTAAAAGATTTATTTATTTATGCATACAAGAATTGGGGTACAGGCCAGAGATGCGGGGAGGTGAGAGGATTCACCAGAGATAGGGTGGGAAACAGAACAGGCAGATCTACTGAAATACACTGTTAAAGGGAAGAGCGGGTGAGACAGGAGAGGTCTGCTTCGCCATGTGGGTTGCTCCCTGGCCGGCCAAGAATCGAACTCGTGCTGAAGAAGCTGCGGATTGCTTCATAGTGTGGTGCTTAACCCCTTGCGCCACCAGGGAGGCCCCAATTAATTAGTATTTTGATGATTTTTGCATCAATATTCATCAGGAATATTGGTCTGTAATTTTCTTGTGCTTCCTATCTGGTTTTGGTATTAGATAAAGATGGCATAGTAAAATGTATTAGAGAGAATTTCCTCTTCTTGAATTTTAGAAATAGCTTGAGCAAGATGGGCATAAATTCTACTTTAAAGCCATTTAGCCCTGGTTTTGTTTTGGGGGAAGAATTTTTATTGCTGTTTCAATTTCCATGGTTGGGATCAGTTTATTCAACTTTTCTTTTTTTTTTCCTGGTTTAGTCTTTTCTCCTTTTGGAACCTCCATGATGTAGATGTTGGTTTATTCCAAATAGCTCTCACACTTTGTCAATTTTTTCAATTCCTCTTTCTCTTTGTTCTTTTTGTGTATTCTCTACCATTATGCTTTCAAGCTCACTAATTCTCTGATTACTTATGTTTGTCTTTTTTTTGTCTCAAGGGCAGCAATTTTTTTAATACTCATCACAATTTTTATTTTTTATTTTTTAATTTTTTTAATATTTTATTTTATATATTCTTTACATCATTTTTCATTTTTGCACAATGTATGCATTTTCATCTTGGTTAGCTGGAAGGGATCATGCTCAGTGAAATAATCCAGAAAGAAAAAGAAAAATACCAGATGGTCTCACTCATAGCAGGAATTTAGAAAACCTAAATAAGGGACCAGGACAAAGACAAATTATAATAAAGTAAAAATAAAAATCAGCAAGCAACTATAAACCAAGGGCAGCAATTTTTAATTGGGTTATAATTTTTTTTTAGATCCATTCCTTCTGGTTGTGACAGTCGTATATTCTTAATTTTTGTTGTGTTCCTGTTTTACATCATCCATTGTTTTTCTTTTTCTTTCTTTTTTTTTTTTTTTTTGTGGGACCCTTGCCGGCGGCCAGGGAGCGAACCGGAGCTACAGAGGCTGCGGGCAGCCTCGCAGCCCAGCTCTCAACTGCTGCGCCACCAGGGGAGGCCCTGTTTTTCTTTTTTTTTTAAAGAGAGATTTCTTAGCTCTTTTTTTAAAGATTTATTTATTTATGCATAGAAGAACTGGGTTGTTGACAGAGGTGCAGGGTAGGGGGGAGAGGATTCAGCAGAGACAGAGTGGGGAGCAGAACAGGTGGATCTACTGAAATACACTGCTCAAGGGAGCAGCAGGTGAGACAGGAGAGGTCTGCTGCAACATATGTGGGTTAGCTCCCTGGTTGCAGGTCGAATTCAGGCTGAGGTGGTGATAGCGCTGAGTGTAACCCCTATGCCCTCTATTGTTTTTTGTAAATCAGCAAGCATTGTTAGAACTGTTACCATAAACTCCACTTCAGGTATATTCCACAATTCTGCTGGGTTGAGACTTCTCAGGGTTTTTTCCTCTAGCATTTGTGCTATGTTCTTCTGTATCTCCATTTTCAGTTTTTGTGGGTGATAACATAGGGTTTCCCTTTCTTAATGTAAATCTAGGGTGTTTTTTTTTTTAACCACCATCTTTCGGTATCTGTTATTTCAAAGACTGCTGCCCTTGTGCCTGCTCAAATGACTGGGGCACTGGTGCTGGTAAAGGGTAATAGGAAAAAACAGTAAGGCATCAAAAGGTCACCTCCAGTGAAGCATCAAGGTTCAAACTTCCTATGTGCTGTGGGTACCCAAGTAGTGTGGTGGGCATCCATAGTGAGCCTCTCCCTTAAGCGAATTCCTCAGCCACATGTCTCTTGGGAGCTTCTAGCTCAGGAGGGTCATGTTCTGTCCCCCAGGTGCCCTGGCCCTGATCTGGAATCTCATGGTTTTCTTGCTTGTTACTCTAACTTAAAATGCTTTCTCTTCCTTGCTGTCTCCCTAGCTCTGTCTTCAACCCTACTCCCAGATGGGAGGTAAAAATCTCTTTCCACAGCCTGGGTCAAATCCCACTTTCTCCAAGAAACTGTGATATATTCTCTCAGTCTGAAATTTTCTCCGGACTTGGAAGTTGCAGAAGCCAAGTTTTGCTACAAGAGCTGGGGTACAGGCTAGAGGTGTGGGATGTGAGAGGATTCACTAGAGACAGAGTGGGGAGCAGAGCAGGTGGATCTACTGAAATACACTGCTGAGGGAAGCAGCAGCAAGACAGGAGAGGTCTGCTGAGCCATGTGGGTAACTCCCTGGCCGGGGATCGAACTCATGCTGCCGTGGCTGCTGTGTGGATAGCTTCATAGTGCTGAGACTTAACCCCTTGCACCACCAGGGGGGCCCCTGCATTTGTTTTTACCACTTGTAACAACTTGCTTTGTATTATTGTTTTCCTTTCCCCCCCTTTATGAATTCTGGGAGGGCAAGAACAGTATATCTTTCATTTTCTAAGCTAATACTGTCAGTGCATTAAACACATAATGTTTTTAGACACACTTTAAAAATATGATAATACAACACAGAGTGAACCCTGTGTTAAAATATTGACTTTAAATATTGGCTCATCAATTGAATATATGTATCAGTTGAACAAATGCAAGATGTTGGTAACAGGAGAATCTGTGAATGAAGGAGAGGAATATATGGGAACCTTGTGCTCAGTTTACTTACACTACTCTAAAAAATAGAGTGAAAACTATATGAAACCCAGGCATTATTTTATCATCTCATGTCTATGATATGTTAGTCAGGTGAAATATATTCACCAACTGTTTATTATAGTTGTTCAAACCATTTTTTGAATAACAATGATTGAAGCATGTTTCTGACTTCTAAGCTTTGTTATGTTTGAAATAACTGTTTCCTTTTTATTTTATTCCTGGTTAACATTCTTTTAATGGAGGTATACTTGACATGTAACATTATATTAGTTTTTGGTATACAACATTATGATCAGATGTTTGTATATATTACAAAATGATCGCCCATTATGTCTAGGTAGCACCATCACCATACATAGTTTTTTTTTCTTGTACCGAGCCCTTTTAGGAGCTACTCTCTTTTCGAATGTACAATATGTTATTGTTAACTATAGTCACAACACTACAATTTCATCCCTATATTTGTTTCATTACTGAAAGTTCGTGCCTTTTGATCGTGAATTAACAGCTTCTTTGTCTCACAGGTGGATGTTCTCTATGATAATTGCCCACATGATGGACTGTCAGACTGCTGTGCTAGAGTTTCACTTGGCTGTCCTCCAGGGGAAGATGCTAGCTACATTACTCATGCAACTTATTTTTCACTAAATGTTGTTTGTAAAGGTACAATTCACATTTGTAAATTAAATTTTACCTACTTTTTCATTTTATAGATTGGATTTGGAGATGTTACAAGGTAAAATTTGGAGCAAGCTTATTTGGTGAGAGGATTTTAGTATTAGCTCTACTCCACCAGTATTGTTGGCTCCAGTTTGAGGCCCTTTTATACTTGATGTGGACCTCTGGAGTTGGAAATAATATACAGCAAGGAACGGGATATGTAATATTTTTTAAAACTCACATTATTACTTGCTGCATTTTCATTTATTGAATGTGGTTACTAGTTTTTGCGTGTAATTTTTCATATAGGCATTGAATTTTTAACCCAACTGAAAAATATTACAAATATGCATAGATAATTTTAAAAATGCTTTAATACAAGGTTTGGAGACAGCCTTGTACCTTTCTAAGTGTGCGCATATATGTCCATTGCTGATTTTTTTTTGTAATTACTTGCTATGACATTTTGGTTTTTAATGCATAAAGTAATAATTTGTTGATTTGTTTATGCTTTTGAGTTTAATTCAGCTCAAGATAGGTGCTAGATCTTTGCAACCAAATAAATAAGACTTTGAAACTCCGCCTGCAAAGATTTCAGGATAATTGGGAGAGCACACTCAGTATAATGAACACCCTAAACGTGATGAAAACAGCATCATTGAGCAGAGGAGCAAGAATGATCCACTGGTGGTGGGGGGATTGTGGGAGGCTTCCTGGATGAAATGCTCTTCAAGCTAGACTCAATAACCCCACAACTCCCTGCCAGGCTTGATTTCAAAAGATGCCTAAGCATATCTGCCTAAGCAGCTTAATTTCATATCTGCCTCAGCAGCTGCCATTTAGCTTTAATGCAAAATAGGAAGTTAGTTCAGCCATACCAAGCAGCTTTCCATTGTACTTTTCCTGGATGTAAAAGCCAGGACTTGACCTTAGTTAACCCTGGAAATCCCCAAGCTTCTTATTTGAACAATGCTCAGGGCAGAGTTTCCATTTTTAAGATGTGTAAAGACCGAGGAGCAAAATAATATGCATGAGAAGAATATGAATCTGAATTTGGTTAGGGTTGCAGTATGTACATTTTGGAGTTATCAGCCCGTAGATATTATATAAAGCCACCCAAAAATGTGGATAGAAAAGAGAGGGGGGTAGAGGGGACTGAAGGGGAGGAGAGTGAGGTCTTGGGTCATTCTAAAATTTAGTTGTAATGGAAACTAGGAGGAACAAGGAAAGGACGATGATGAAACTAGGAAATCCTGGTTCATAGAGTACAGCAATGTTTAACGTTAGTAGATATTGCCAGGTTTCTGAATATACCACTTTTCACTTCCAGTAGAGTGAGAATTCCATTTACTTGAAATCTTCCATAGTACCTTTGTATCCTGTGAAACCCTATAAATATTTGTTTATAATTGTAAAATATATCAAGTTCATTTTCTATCCAGAACACTGAGAAAATTGTTTCTCTCTATAGCAATTTGTTCAGTTGCTACTGCTACCACTAATAACAATCAACACTTATTTGGTGCTGATTATTATAGATGAAGAAATCCAGAGACAGAAAAGTAAGTAACTTGACCAAACTGAGGGAGTTCAAGGTTTGAACCCAGGCAGTCAGCTTCATGTATGCTATTACTTTTGTACTTTCTTGCCTCTCCAGAAGAGTTGTGGCGATAACTAGTGGTTTGATAAATCCAGTGCAGCTCGCAAAAAGATTGCCTTGTGATACACAGTAGATGTTTTCCCCAATGAACTTTATTAAATCAGGAGAGAGACTCCACACCTAAAGGATTATATACTAACTCTTTGACAGGAAGACTTAAAGGTTACTTGTTTTACAATGTTCAAAATGTACCATTGATGTAATAGAAACTGTTTTAAGGTAGGACAACATCTAAGTCATTTGTGAAATTTAACATTACAAAAAGTAAGAGATAATTCCAACTTGATTTCTCCCCATGGCTGTTTTAGGTTTTGAGCCTTATGAGGGTGATCGAGTAGAAGTTGCATTTTCCATGCAGCCAGACACATGGACTAGAAAGGCCCTTTTGGTGAAACCTCTGAGACATAAGCATGTACATGAGGTAATTCATTTATGTGTAAGTCTTATTTGTTCCTGTTTATCCTTCCTTTAGTGGTATTTTTGCTCCTCAGCATTCTGTTGGGTATGTTGGGAAGCCTAAAAGGAAATATTCTTTGCCACAGAAGAGTCTGTTTTCTTACACTCTCTAATTAAGATCTAAATTATGCGGTTTATTTTGAAAAATTAGCGGGAAATTCGGGTTGCACAAAGGTGCAGATGAAACTTGGTGACAGAGGAAGTAGAGGGAAATGATTCCTTTCTCATTCCTTTTCACTCTCTCAGCCATAACTATAGAGGTTAATAAATACTGTGAATTGTATTTTTTTGTGTGTGGGACCTTCACTGGTGGCCGGGGATCGAACTGGCGCTGCAGAGGCTGTGGGCAGCCTCGCAACCCAGCGCTCAACCGCTGCACCACCAGGGGAGGCCTTGTGAATTGTATTTAAAGCAGTCTCTATTTCTAGACCTAGGCCCCATCCTCAGCAATTCTGACATTTTATTTTACAAAGTGGCCCTGGTATTTCCATGTGCAGCCAGGTGGGAAAATCACTGATTTGCAGTAACCTATCATTTAGAGCCCAAGTAAGAAGGAGCAGACCCTGTTTCAGTGTACTATGCTTTTGCATAAATCTTTCCATTTTTGTCATTACAGGTCTACATTACTAGTGTGCACGGAAGAAATGGGGTTATAGATGATAGTATCTTTTTCACCTTGGATTCTCTGAAACTTCCTGATGGCTACATACCTCAGGTATCCGACCTCGTGGATGCGGTCGTGCTGGAAAGCATTCAGTCCTGCTATCTTTGGAGAGCAATTTCTGTGACTCCAGTGAAAAGGCAGTAATAAGAAAAGAATGTTTATTCACAGTTTCTCTTTTTTTTTTTTCTCTTGGCAGTTAAGGGCCTTGATTTAAATGTATTTTGAAAATAAGTGGCTAATTAAACTTCAATATTTAATTCAGGTATAACCTTTAAAGTACAGTTAATTCAAATACAGTCTAAATGGAATATATCTTCTGAAAAGTGCTCAGCATTTAAAATTCTTGATTAAAGGCATTTTCATTTTAATCCTTTCTAACAATTTTATATTCATGATTTTCTTTTTTTTAATGGATGCTATTTTTTAAATTAATCTACATTCTCTTTTCACCTTTAGAACACAGTTTCTTTTTTTTTTAAAGATCTATTTATTTATGCATACAAGAACTGGGGTACAGGCCAAATGTGTGTGGGGGGTATGTGTGAGAGGATTCACCAGAGACACAGTGGGAAACAGAACAGGCAGATTGACTGAAGTACATAGCTGAGGGGAGCAGGGGGTGAGTCAGGAGAGGTCTCCTGCCATGTGGGTTGCCCCCTGGCGAGCGATCAAGCTCATGCCTCAGTGGCTGCGGACAGCTTCAAAGGTTGTGTCCTAACCCCTTGTGCCACCAGGGAGGCCCTAGAATACAGTTTCTAATGCAAGAAACTTCTTTTTTGAACACATTGTGTATCAATTTTTGTTACTATTCTAGTTTGTGTTACAGGTCCAGTGGGACCAACATCTAGTGCTTAGTTCCCACTTTATGAGTCAGGAGTTGGAGTCAATATCCTCCAGATTTTAGGTATCACTCAGTGATTCGCTTCAGAAATAGTGACTACCTTCTATGTGCCAGGTGCTGGGGTGATAGGCTTGAACACAAAGGCCAAAATACCTGCCCTCTGGAACCTGCCTTCTCTCCATGCGCATTTGGCTTCCTGACCCTTGGAGGCAAGGGGGCAAGTGGGAGCTGGTGCAGCACCAGGTCCCTAACACAGTCATCATTCCAACCAGCAGGTGTATCAACTCAGAGGCTTCTGGCCATCATTTCAAATGCAGGGTCCTTGGTCATCTCGCAACCCAGCGAGATGTGTGTGTAGCCTCACTGCTCAGAATTGTAATGTCCTGCTCCCTGCTTCCTTCTATAGGTGCCAACTCCCTGCGGGGCCCAGATTCAGGGTATCACCATGTTCTCCCTAAAAGGATAATATGATGCTAGTAATTAGAAATAGGAAATGCCAGGATGGAAAGGAAATAAGACAATCATCTTGAACAGGGGTTGCAACTTTGGCCATTGGGCCAAAACTGACATGCCAATTATTTTTAAAAAAATGGATTTATGCAAACATAATTTATAAAACATGCAATGCACTGCAAGTGTACAACTCAGTATTTTTAAGTATATTTGAAGTGTTATGCTGTCATCACATGATCTTAAATTTAGAACATTTTCAGTCCTAATTGAAAACAGCTCATATCAGGAATAAAAATCCTGATTAGTACATCTCAAGGGAATCAGCACCTACAGAGCTTAGCAGGGAGCAGAGCCTATATAGCTGAGCAGGGAGCCAGCAACTTTGGAGCTCAGCAGGGAGCCAGGGCTTAGAGAGGTCTTTAGTGTGCCAGTTCAAACATAGCTCAACACATATAGGAGCCAGCACCTATAGAGCTCAGCAGGGTGCTGGCACCTAGGGAGTTCAGCAGAGTGCTGGTACATAAATAGAGCTCAGCAGGGAGCTGGTATGGATAGAGCCCCGTTGGAGCAAGAATTTGTTGGGTCCAGCAGGGAGTTGGCACCTATAGAAGGAAGCAGGGAGCAGGACATTACAATTCTGAGCAGTGAGGCTACACATACAAGACCAGTTGGGAACAAATTACACAGTGCAAGGCAGGCAGCTGGCACCTAAACTGCTTAGCATAGAGCGGAAGAACATTGGGCACAGCAGGGAGCTGGAGCCCATGGGGTTCAGCTGGGAATCCATTCAAATTCCACCAAACAGGGACTGGCAACTACTGTGTTCAACAGCAACAGCACAAATGCCACCAGGACTGCCCATCCAGCGCCAGGGGATGCCCCCATCCGCCCGGCCGGGCAGCCAGCTCAGCGGCAGCCAGGAGGCTGCCATCAAGGGCGAGCAGGAGGCCAGCGAGGCCGATGACGGCGCACCCACGGGCGCCACTCCCTGCGAAGGGACGTCAGGCCCCAGGTCCAGCCGCCTGCAGTTGGGGGCCACGCCTGCCGCGAGCAGCCAGAGACAAAGCCTCCCACTCTCCACGGAGGTCGAAGAGCCCAGCTGCACGCCCGACTGCCTGTCAGGCGGACCAGGGCACGGCCCGGGGCATCACGGCCCTTGGACAAGAGCAGGAGCCAAGCCGCCTCAAGGGGCCGTTGGGCGCCGGGCCAGTCCGTACGCCAAAGACACCTACCCAAGGCCAAAGGCCGCAGGGCCAGGACGGTTGCGGGCAGCGGGGGCCGCCCCAGCCCAGAGCCAGGGCGAGCCTGGGCGAGCCTGGCGGCCTCTGGCTGCAGTTCCCCAGAAGGTCCGCGCGAGGGCGCGCCAGCCGGGCTCTCGCGCAGCCCGCAGGCTCGCGGCAGGTCCGCGGGCGGAGCAGGTGCAGCGACTGCTTGTTTGCAGCTCATTGGCCACAGCTGGATGAGACGCCCGCGCCCCGCGCCGTGGCCTCCCCGGGGAGACGGCGGCGTCGCCGCAGCCCCTCCCCAGCCACCTCGTCTGCAGTGCACCCACCGCGCTGCTCCTTCTTAGCCCTTGCCTGCGTGGGCGGGGGCCTTTCCACCCGCCCGGAATTCAGAGTTTGACTCCCCGAGGAACCGGCTGAAACGCTCCGTGCACGCGGAGCAGCGCTGGACCCCCGGTCCCCTCCTCTTTCTGTCCTAGGACGAGCTCTGCGCGGGAAGGGCGCTGCTTCCTGGCCTGCCCCGCTGCTTTGTTGTGCGGCCGGCCTGCTCCCGTGCCTGGCAGGCCCCCCGGGCCCCTGGGACGTCTGGTCTGGACACCAGGGCCGACAGGCTGGGGCCGTGCCCTTGGTGCTTTGCTCTCCGGAGAGACAGCGACCCTGGGCGCATCCCGCCTTCCCTCCCCCCCCCCCCCCCCCGGGCACTTGTTCTCCCCCTGCCCTTTCCAAGGCTCTCTCCAGCCCCGGAGCCTCCGGCCTGATC
Source organism: Talpa europaea (assembly GCF_964194135.1). NCBI lineage: Eukaryota > Metazoa > Chordata > Mammalia > Eulipotyphla > Talpidae > Talpa > Talpa europaea. Next base: position 85,001,432 of record NC_140081.1, read on the forward strand.
GCTCCCTCCCCACTCGTCTTGCGCCCTGTCCCGAGAGGCTTCCTGCCGGTCTCTTAGGTGCCCAGTCGCACACGCGGGCGCAGGCTTGCCGTGGGCTTCCGCTGGCGCACAGCCTGTTGAGAAAGCCGACTGGGGGCCGCGCACGGGTTCAGGGCGCGCGGCTGTGCGCGCAGCAGGGGCTCCCCGGGAGGCTGCGCGGAGGAGCTCGCGGGGTGGGCGCGCGGGCCAAGCGCGCGGAGCTGTTTCCCGGGGCCGGGCGCGCGGCGGAGCGCCCGAGGAGCGGGGGCGCGCGGGCAGGGCGCGCGGCGGAGGCGCGCGCTAAGGCGCCACAGCCCTCGCGGAGCGTGGCAGGCGGGGTCCATCTGCGCCCGGGGAGCCCCAGACACGTCCGCTGTGACCCCAGAGCACCTGGCGCAAGGGTGGCAGGCAAACTGGGCTCCTTTCCCGCCCCTGGGTCTACCTGCCCCGCACCCCGGGACCTTCGGGGACCGAGGGGCCTCCTGCTTGCGGCCGTGCGACTCCAGGGAGAGCAGACGGCGCCCGCAGCCCAGCCGGGTGTCCAAAAGATCGCGCCTGCTGCCTCCTGCTCTGGACAAGAGCCGCTCGCCCTCGCAGCTGCCTTGCGCCATCGCGCGCCCCAGCTGTCCCAAGAAACACACCCCGCTCCCCTCACCCCCCCCCCCACACCCGTTCCCCAACGTACTCTGTGGGGCCAGCAGGCAGGGCCAGGAGCTGCCCCCATCCGCCCGGCCGGGCAGCCAGCTGGAGGCCGCCATCAAGGGCGAGCAGGAGGCCAGCGAGGCCAATGACGGCGCACCCACGGGCGCCACTCCCTGCGAAGGGACGTCAGGCCCCAGGTCCAGCCGCCTGCAGTTGGGGGCCACGCCTGCCGCGGGCAGCCAGAGACAGAGCCTCCCACTCTCCACGGAGGTCTAAAGGCCCAGCTGCTCGCCCGATACTGACAGGTCGTCCAGAGCACTGTGGGCAACGGGTCCCCTCGATAAAAGCAGGATCCTATGCGCCTGCGGGACCGCTGGGCACAGGGGCAGTCCGTCTGCCCATCCGGACAGCGTTTTTTCTCCAGCCCAGGGCCTGTGGGAGCCCTGCCGGCCCCGTGTGCAGTTCTCCAGACTGTCCACACGAGGGCGCGCCAGGCCGCATCAATTGCCCCGCCGGCAGGCTCGCGGCAGGTCCGCTGGTGGACCAGGCCAAGCGACTGCTTGTTTGCAGCTCTTTGGCCACAGCCTGAAGAGATGCCCATCGCCCCGGGACGTGCCTCTCCAGGGAGACGGCCGCACCGCCAGATCCCCTCCCTATCCGCTTTTTTCTTGAGTAAGCTTTGCTGTGGATTCATAACTCGGGATGCCCTGAATTAGAATATTTCTTCCCTGTGCTACACAAATCCAACAGGAGGTGGTCGTGGTCATGGTTCATGCCTGTCTGATGTCTTTCGTGCACTTCTCTGAAATTACCACAGGGTTTCTTGCTGCTTCGTGTTGATGATTTTTTTATGGGCTCCTGTAGCCAGAAACCCTTCCACCTTCCCCTTTGTATCCTTTGATTCCATGTGTAAATATGTCAGGTGTTCATGAAGAGCATCAAGTTCCGTGAATTTTGGAATTTTTCTCTTCCGGTTCAAATCTGTAACTTCAGTGTTTTGAACTGACTTTCACCTAAAATGGAATCATTATGTATGTGTGGAGTGAGGCACAAATTCCCCTATAAATGGGAACTGCGCATTAAATGGTTAGTAGTCCCACTGGATCATTTAAGCAAACCCAGAATCATAAAAAAAAAATTGGTATGATATGCCATGTGCTGAGAAGTCAAAAGATGAATGTGTGAAGATGAAATTAATTAAAATTTAAACAGATCCATGAAAAGTAGATGGGCACGAATATGATATTATTGGAAATGATTAAGAGGAAATCTCCCTAAGCGTCCATGAAAATTGCTGAGCACCCTCTGTAAATGCATCCTAAATTAAATCTATAAACTCAATGTGTTCCCAATAAAATGTCCCAACTCATTTTACTGTTGCTGTGGTCGGCAGAGGAGGACTTAAGCCGATGATTTTCACATCTGTGTACATTGGGTGGCTCACTTCTACGCAGAATATAGAGAAACAAAACAACAGGTCAAGAAAAAGATAAGACGTGCAAAGTAACCATAGATCTGAGACATTTAGCAAGGGAGGGAGGGGCAGGAGATTCAAAACCAGGGGAGGGAAAAGCACGAGGGAATATGGTGATGCTTCATGGGTGATATGGAGGCAGGAGATCTATGGGGGCTACAGCAATGTAAGAAAATAAATATAAATTAACAGAAACAAACAAATAAATAAAAGATCACAAAGCCATGATGTTCCCAGCATTAAAATGCCTCATGCCCTGGTTTTGCATAGACAGACACAATGCTACAGTTTCTAAGCGACACTCTCACGAGCATCAGAGTAATGTTAAAGGCCATCCAAAGCCTCTCCGCAGCTCAGGGCCTGTTCTTAAGCACTGTTGACACCAGGGTAAGCAACCAGGCTGTAGAGGGGAACACAGTGGCCCCTCCCCAAATGCCTAGGGAGAGGAGCCTTGGGTCCTTGAGTGGCCTGGAACTACATAGCTATTGCTTTGCTTTTAGTTTCAATTAAAGGTGGAAGAAATCTGAAGTGCAGAGTGGTTTCCCCACCTCCTGTGTCTGAGAACTCCTGCAGAGACCGTCAAAGTCAATAGAATCCCCTTTCCATGTAAGCCATGAAAGCTATACTGGGGTTAAAAACATAGCAGACCAAAACTGAGTGAAAACACAATTTTATTTTAATAGTTGAAACAATGAAATCATTTGTGATTCTGAACCACTTTTTTATTTTCGAAAATTGTGGCTAGACATGTTAGCTACATGGTTTTTTGGCAAGGGCCAACTCCACCCTGGTTTATTTCTTGTCAACATCCACAGCCACTTTGACAGATCCAAATCATTGTTGTACCTCCCCAGTTGCCTACCAACTAAAAAGCTCATCACATTTTTGGGTGCCTGGGTGGGTTTTAAGTATTCTTCTGCCTTCCTGTTGATATGCAGTGTGGTCATGCTGGGACTGAAGTCAGGGTGTCCTTCATCCATGTCTAGCTGATACCACAGATGGCTTTAGGAAGAGAGCACAAGCAGCAAGGCCTGCAAAGGATGATGAAACCAGTTAATCCAGTGGGTGCTGGGCCTCCTTCCCTCTCCACCTCCTTACCACACACGTGCTTGTTTCAGTAGTAGTCCTTAGACACTGCTTGAGGCATTGTCCGATTTGAAATGCAGCCTTATCATTTCTTTCTGTCATGTACATGGGTGTATATCAAGAATCTCTATTATTTTTCCATTGAGGTATTTGCCATTCCTATGATAATTACTAAATATCTAGGGCTTCACTAATTTTTATTGGCTGAGTGACTCACTGACAAACTTTACTTATGGACACTGTGTGATAACTACTTTTTACCTCAACCATATTACCTTTTGTTAGAAATTTGGTAAAGGCAGACCTTATCTGGTCTGTGTTCCATGCCTCAGTCAAGAACAGTCTAAAGAGAAACCACTACAGGCATCAGGAATGAGAAAGGAGATCAGGTTGGGACAATGACTTCAGAAGAGGTTCCCTGCTTCACTTCCAGGACGATAATCTAAAGTAGTCTAGGGGGGCCCTGGACTCAGAGGATCTTGTAACTTGGGGCAAAAGTGAACACTGGAGACCAATGCTGACTGAGACAATGAGGAAATCCAACTCTATACAAAAAAGGTAGATGGAGAGAGACACCTAGAAACTGTGACCTGAGCAGGAACAGGTGGCTTTCTTATGCTAAGATGGTCTGGGGAGGAGAGAGCTGCTTACATGGAAGTGCATTTTTACTTGTGGGGAGATACGTGCAGAGGTGCTTGGGTGAGCCAGGTGGGCAGGATCCCCAGTGAAGAAGACAATGCTCAGAATGGTGTTACCTCTTCCCCATCCCCCTCAGGATTAGAGCTAATGCTGTGAAGTGGCACTAAAGGTCTAGACCACAGACTGTAGAGACATGGGCCTGGGAATCCAGAGAGGAGGGTTGGCAGTGGTACTGTAGGCATGTGCCACCCTAGCACACCACTTTCACCAGTGACTAAACCCCTCCTGGCCCCTCTCTTACCCCCAGACACAACAGCTGCAGATTTGTTCTCCCTGACATACATCAACATCTACTGAGAAAGTGGTAGTGTTGTACTTTTAGGACACTTGAACAAATAGTAACTTAGAAAGATATAAAATGGGGAAATGGAAAAATGCAACACAAGACTCAAGGCACCTTGAGTCCTCAAGAGACTGCTTCACCGCAAAGAGAGAACAAATCTCCAGAATCCAACCACAAAGACATGGACCTTCTTTTCTTATTGGATACAGGGTTCAAAATTCCCATGATAAAGAAATTCAAAGAAATGGAAGAAAACACAAAAAAACTGATCAAAGGTAGACAAGAAAATGCATAAAAACAAATGAATAGCCTGAGAAATAAAATTAATGAACACAAGATCAAAATTGAAACTTTAAATCAGAAAATAACAGAGATGCAGGATGTAAAAAGATCAATAAAAGAGATTTTTAAAATTCTGGAGAAAGCTATGGAAGTAAAACAGACCAAATGGAAAATGAAATCAGTGACCTTAAAGATGGTAATGCACAAAGAACCCAGGTGGAAGAAGAAATAAACACAAAGAAAAAAAAAAAAAGAAGAAACACATAGAGAGTCATCCAACTCCATGAGGAAAGGTAATATAAGATTTTTTCTTAAAGATTTATCTATTTATTTACACAAGCACTGGGTACAGTCAGAAGCGCGGGAGGGTGAGAGGATTCACCAGAGCCAGAGCGGGGAGCAGAACAGGCAGAAGGACCGAAGTACACTGCTGAGGGGAGCAGCGGGCGGCAGGAGAGGTCTGTGCGCCATGTGGGACCCTCCTCCAGTGGCCGGGGAGCAGCCGGGGATCGAACCAGCGCTGCAGAGGCTGCGGGCAGCTTCGCAACCCAGCGCTCAACCGCTGCGCCACCAGGGAGGCCCGTAATATAAGATTAATGGGTATTCCAGAAGCAGGAGAGAGAGAAGGGAACAGAGAATATGTTCAAGTAAATAATAAAGGAAAACTTCCCAAATCTGGAGGAGGAACTAAATATATGAGTCCTTGAAGCTAAAAAAGACCTGGTTGATAAAAAGAGACCCCAATGGTCACTACATTATGATCAAGGGGACAATACTTCAAGAAGAAATAACACTCATTAACATATACTCACCAAACGAAGGAGCACCAAAATATATCAGACAACTGTTGTCCTCTCTGAAAACAGACATCAGAGAAAACACATACGTAGTGGGAGACTTCAACACACCACTATCAACAATGGATAGATCAACAAGACAAAAAATAAGTAAAGAAACCAAAGCTCTAAATAAGGACCTAGAGCAATTGGGCTTAACAGACATCTATAGAACACTAAACCCCAAAAAAACGGAGTACACATTTTTCTCAAGTGCACACGGATCATTCTCCAGGATCGATCACATACTGGGGCACAAGACAAACATCAACAGATACACCAAGATTGAAATCATATCAACCATCTTTTCTGACTATGAAGGCATCAAACTAGAAATAAACCATAAAAAGAAGGTAAGGAACTTTCCTACCTCATGGAGATTGAAAACCACACTACTGGAAGACCACTGGACTAATGAAGAGATCAAAGAAGAAATTAAAAAATTCTTTGAACTGAACGACAAGGAGGACACCAATATCCTAAATGTATGGGATGCAGCAAAAGCAGTAATAAGAGGAAAATATATAGCAGTAGAAGCTCACATCAAGAAACAAGAAAGAACTCAAAGAAACAACCTAATCTCGAAGCTCAAAGATCTAGAAAAAGAACAACAAAAAAAACCCAAAACCAGTAGAAGAAAAGAAATAATAAAAACCAAAGCAGAAATAAATGAAATTGAAACTAAAAAAACAATCCAAAAGATCAATGAAACCAAGAGCTGGTTCTTTGAAAAAATCAATAAAATAGACAAACCCCTAGCCAGGCTCACAAAGGAAAAAAGGGAGAAAGCACAAATAAACAGGATCATCAATGAAAGAGGAGAAATCACATCGGACACAGCAGAAATCAAAAGAATAATCAGTAACTACTATGAACAGTTATATGGAAACAAGTTTAACAACCTAGAGGAGATGGACAAATTCCTACAACTCTACAATCACCCAAAGCTAGATAAAGAAGAAATAGAACACCTAAACAGACCAATTACAAGCAGCGAAATTGAAATGGTAATCAAAAACCTCCCCAAAAACAAAAGCCCAGGACCTGATGGATTTACAAATGAATTCTACCAAACATTCAGAGACGAATTAGTGCCTATCCTTCACAAACTCTTCCAAAAAATTGAGAAGGAAGGGACAATACCATACACGTTCTATGAAGCCAACATAACACTAATACCAAAACCGAACAAGGACAACACAAAAAAGGAAAACTACAGGCCAATCTCCCTAATGAACACTGATGCAAAAATCCTCAATAAAATTTTAGCTATCAGAATCCAACAATGTATCCATAAGATAATTCACCACGACCAAGTAGGATTCATTCCAGGGACACAAGGATGGTTTAACATCTGAAAATCAATCAACGTTATCCAACACATCAACAAAAAGAAATATAAAAACCATATGATAATATCAATAGATGCTGAGAAAGCTTTCGACAAAGTGCAACACCCATTCATGATAAAAGCCCTTGAAATTCTTGGGATACAAGGAACATACCTCAACATCATAAAGGCCATCTATGACAAGCCAACAGCCAGTATCATTCTCAATGGTGAAAAGCTGAAAGCAATTCCATTAAGATCTGGAACAAGACAAGGATGTCCACTCTCACCACTGCTTTTCAATATAATACTGGAAGTCCTAGCCAGAGCAATAAGACAAGAGAAAGACATCCAAGGAATCCAAATAGGAAAAGAAGAAGTCAAACTATCACTCTTTGCAGATGATATGATAATATACATAGAGAACCCCAAAAACTCCACAGAAAAACTAATTCAACTCATCAATCAGTTCAGTAAAGTGGCAGGATACAAAATCAACACGCAAAAGTCAGTAGCCTTCCTATACACAAACAATAAATCTGAAGAAGAAGAAATCAAAAAAACCATCCCTTTTGTTATTGAAACAAAAAAAATCAAATATTTGGGAATAAATCTAACAAAAGAGGTAAAGGACCTATACAAAGAAAACTATAAAACACTTAAAAGAAATAGAAGAAGACACAAAGAAACGGAAAGACATCCCCTGCTCATGGATTGGAAGAATAAACATTATTAAAATGGCCATCCTTCCAAAAGCAATATACAGATTCAATGCTATTCCAATCAAAATTTCAATGTCATTCTTCAAAGAAATAGAACAATTATTGATGAAATTCATATGGAATCACAAAAAACCCCGAATAGCCAAAGCTCTCCTGAAAAAAAAAGAAGGGAATGGAGGCATCACACTCCCAGACTTCAAACTATACTACAAAGCCATAATCATCAAAACTGCATGGTATTGGAACAAGAACAGACATACAGACCAATGGAATCGAATAGAAAATCCAGAAATAAACCCACAGATTTATGGTCAACTAATCTTTGACAAAGGAGCAAAGACTATGTATTGGAGCAAAGAAAGTTTGTTCAATAAATGGTGCTGGGAAAACTGGGTCGCTACATGCAAAAGAATGAAGCTTGACCACTACCTCACACCATACACAAAAATCAACTCAAAATGGATTAAAGAACTAGACATAAGACCTGAAACCATAAAATACATAGAAGGAAATATAGGCGAAACACTACGTGATTTGCACATCAAAGACATCTTTACAGACACATCACCCAAAGCAGTGATAGTGAAGGCAAAGATAAACAGCTGGGACTACATCAAATTAAAGAGCTTCTGCACAGCAAAAGAGACAATAACAAAAACAAAGAGAAACCCCACCAACTGGGAGAACATTTTTGCACCCAACACTAATGATAAAGGACTGATCACAAAAATCTGCAAAGAGCTGATGAGACTCAACAACAACAAAGAAAATAATCCAGTCAAAAAATGGGCAGAAGAGCTAAAAAGAAACTTCTCTGAAGAGGAAATGCAAATGGCCAACAGGCATATGAAAAAATGTTCAACATCACTTGTCATCAGGGAAATGCAAATCAAAACTACCATGAGATACCATCTTACACCAGTGAGAATGGCACATATTAAAAAAACTAGCAACAACAAATGTTGGCGAGGGTGTGGAGAAAAAGGAACTCTTCTGCACTGCTGGTGGGAGTGCAAACTGGTCCAACCACTGTGGAGAGCTGTGTGGAGATTTCTGGACCTACTAAACATAGAGCTTCCATATGATCCAGCAATTCCACTCCTAGGTATTTACCCAAAGGACACAGAAACATCCATTCCAAAGAACACCTGCGCCCCTATGTTTATAGCAGCACTATTTACAATAGCTAAGCTTTGGAAACAGCCCAAATGCCCAAAAATAGATGACTGGATCAAGAAGATGTGGTACATATATACCGTGGAATATTACTCAGCATTCAAAAAAGATAAACACATGCAATTTGCAGCAACATGGATGGCGCTGGAAGGGATCATGCTCAGCGAAATAAGCCAAAAAGAAAAAGAAAAATACCGGATGGTCTCACTCATAGCAGGAATCTAGAAAACTTAAATAAGGGACCAGGAAAATGAATAACTATAAGAAAGTGAAAATCAAAATCAACAAAAAACTATGAACCAGTGACACTTTTAGGGGGGCGGGGGTGGGAGGGGAGGGATTGTGGCCAGAATGGGGGGGCTGCATTGTATGGGGAATATAAAAATAAAATTTATTATTTAAAAAAAAAAAAGACCTGGTTACCTAAATGTAATGAGACCTACACCAAGCCACAGTGGTGAAACCTCTAAAAATTCAAGACAAAGAAAAAAATATTGAAGCTAGTTAAGGGGGAAAAACAGATCAATTATAAAGGTACTCTTGTCAAGCTTACACCTGACTTCTCCAAGAAAACACCACAAAGAGAATGGAATGATATGATCAAAATACTTAATGATAAAAACTGCCAGCCAAGAATACACTGTCCTGAAAATCTGTCTTTCAAATAAGAGGGGAAAATAAAGGCATTCTCAGACAAACAGAAACTGAAGGAGGTTGAAAACACCAGTACCCCTCCCCCAAGAATTGTGGAAAGGAGCGCTCATATATAAATTGAAGAGAATAAAATGCCCCAGAAACTGAACAAAGAAATAGAAGAAAAATAAAGACAAAATAGCAGCAGCAGACTTTCACATATCAACAATCACTCTAGATCTCAACGGGCTGAATTCACCAATCAAAACCAGAGTGGCTGACTGGATCAGAAAACAGAGTCCAACTTTCTGCTCTCTGCAGGAAATGCACCTAAGCTCCAAAGATAGACTCAGAGTAAGGGCTTGGAAAGCAGTCCTAAAAGCAAACAGGACCCAAAGAAAGGCAGGGTAAGGCATACTTACAGCTGATACACAGATATCCACCTTTAAAAAGGTAACAAGAGACAGGGAAGAACATATATAAGAATGAAGGGAACAACAGATCAGGAAGACATAACATTTATCAATCTATATTCACCAAATGAAGGAGCACCAAAATATAAAAGATAATTATTGTGAAATCTGAAAACAGAGATTGGGAGCAACACATTAGTGGCTGGGGACTTCACCCGAAAACGCTGAATACGTTCTTTTCCAGTACACATGGGGCATTCTCCAGGATAGATCACATACGGGGTCACAAAATAAGTGTCAATAAAATTCATGAAGATTAAAATCATACCAAGTATCTTCTCTCATCACAATGGTATAAACCCACATTTACATGGAGAAAGGTAAGTGGTGGTGGGGAAACTGGACAGCCACGTGCCTAAGAATGAGACTAGAGCACTATCACACGCTGTACACAAAAATTGACTGAAAATGGATAAAAGACTTGGATGTAAGACCTGAACATCGGTCTTACACTTGCTATGTGTAATTCACAGAGTCCCAGAAGTCCAGTCCTGGAGCCCCAGGGAAGCCTCCCCGTCACCTCTCTCTGTGTGAAGCTCACCCCTCCTCCATGACTCTGTTGCCACAGACACGTGCTTCATAAGACATAGGCTTCCGTGATGGCCTTGTGGATGCATCTCCAACAGCAGGAAAAACAAAATAGAATATAAACAATTGGGCTATGAGGTCTCCAGACAGAGGGAGCGGCCTGTGCAGAGGCTTCGAGGCAGGCGTGTGTCTGGAGTAGCCAAGTGGTCGTGGCTTCCACATCGCTCCCTCAACACCTTCCTGCTAATCTCCATCATCTCCTTCAAGATTTTGCTCAACCGTGGCTCTCTAGTGAGGCCTACTCGTCGGGCGCCCGGCCAGTCCTTTCCCCATGCGGGCGTGAACTAGTGAGAGGCAGGGAATGAAGGCAGGCTTGTCGGAGGTACTAGGTACTCGCCTCTGAAAATCTGATGACAGAATCGGACCTTCTCCCTGAGAAGGTTCTATAGTCTCAGCTGAGACGACAGAGCATGCCCCTTGCGCTGGGTTTTTCATGGTGGGTGCTATTATCACCCCCATCATGCAGTTGAGGCTCTGGGGCAAAAGGAAGTGGAACAATTTATCTGAGGGCCCCCAGTCAGGGAGAAATGGGAAGTGGGTCCAGGCAGCCTGGCTCCAGTATTGTTGCCCATAAGCACAGGGTCACATTCAGTGATCACATCTGGTGACTTGCTCTGGGTGGTGGGGAGGAGAAAATGGCTTGAGGGAGAGGTAAAGACCTCAGCTGTCAGATCAGCGAGAGGCCGGGCATGTGTCTGTGGCAACTCAGAGACATGGAGGAGGGATGAGCTTCACACAGAGAGAGGAGACAGGGAGTCTTCACTGGGGCTCCATGACTGGACTTCTGGGACCCTGTGAATTACATGTCACAAGTTATGGGTCAAGGCATTTTCTAGGGAGAAGGTTTAATTCCATCATCAGATTTTCAGAGGTGAACAAAGCCTACCTCCATGCCAGGCCCCCAGAATAAAAGTGTGAAGCTCCATTGCTCTGAGCCCTAGGGAGGTTAGGGCAAAGTGGGGTACAGCCTTCAGCCTGCAGCATCATGGAGTAAGAGTGGGATGGGCCCAGGGACACTCTGGACACAAAGTGGGTAACTCCCTTAATCCCCTGGTATACAACCAAGTGTTAGGTTGTAGTTGGAGTGTGAGGCCATTCTCAACTGTTGACTAAATCTTCATACCCAACTTAATTTTAACTTGAATTTTATTGCCCTTTTTAAGAACTGCCTTCTCATCTCTGACGTTTCTCTGTCCCTGGGAAATGTGTTTCTTTATAGACTAATTCATGATTTTGTTAAATCTATCAGTAACAAAGTTCAGTATTTTACATTTGAATTCTTCACTCTAACGTGGAGTTGCTGTAATTTGTTTCCTCTCAAAAATGTCTTATATTTTAGCTTCAAATAAAATTTAATTACTTTAAAAATCATTGGTGAAGCAAGTATGAATGTTCTTCCACAAACCCCTGTGAAAGAAATTAACTTTAAACTCTCAAGTGCTACTTAGTCTGTTTCCTGCTGAGCTAGCAGGAAACTTCACCTTAGCAGTTTGAAGATTCACCCAAAGGCTTATGCAGTATTTTTTAAAAATCTGACATAGTGCCAAAGTGGGGGTGGTGGTGCCCACTTTGTTCTCAATTTTTGACTCATAAGAGAAAGGGAGGTGTTCAAGGTTACACAGAGCTAGCATTGAAACTGAGAAAGCCTTATCAAGAGCCAGCGCTCCTACCCACTTCTTCATAGAGCATCTTTGTTTCAGTTTGAGCAAATGACAATCCCATACCCTCCCCCTACTGTCCAGCAGGGTTTCATCAAGTGAACTCAACAGTGTGGTGAAGGCACAAAATATTGCTACATTATCTTTGTGTATTTGGATGTTTTACATCTCAGACCACTCAGATTTCTCTGGAAGAAAGGTCCAGAGGAGAGCACAAGGAATGAGAAGGAAAATTCTCTCTTCTTGTCTTGTTCTCTTTCCCGAAGTCATACAGCCTGATTCATTGAGCACTGAAAGGAGTCATGGGGACCTCACAACAGCTCTAGAACCTTGAATACACCACCTCGGTGGGGTTGCTTCAGGGCTGAATACGGTGAGTGGGTGAGAGGTGCTGGAATTGGAGGCAGATATTACCCATGAGTGGGAACCATCTGCCAATTTGTGCCTCGCACAGGACACTCGGTTATCTTGGTCTCAGAGCTTTTTCCTGGCTCATGCAAAATCTGTCCATTAGCACTACTCCTGTGGGAGGAGTTCACAGCACCCACTGCCTATCAATAGGTCCAGTGGACAATGGCCAGTGATTTTGACCTCAAGTTCCCAACAGAAACATAGTGCCAACTAGAATTTTCTATTTTCTTCTCAATCTCTGTATATGACCTTGGCCACAGATCTGAAATTACTTTCACAATGCACAATTCACATTAGCAATAAGTATTTAACTGTAGAAATTTTGGCTGTGGGTAGTCATACTGCTCATGCTATATTACCTTCCAAGATTCTAGTACAACTGTATTTTTAACACTAAAGAGTGACCCACATGGGTATTGTTTAGAGGTAAGGCATGAATCTTCACAGGCTGTCAGTGAGATAAGAATGAGGACAAGGCTTTGTACTTTTTATAGTGTTGTCTTAAGAAGCCAATATGACAATTATGATGAGCTGTGACATCTTCCTATTGGCTATCCCACTGTAGAGAGTCTCCCGTGAAGAAATTATGACAAGGATCCAGGTTACACACTACCTTTCTTGAGTGGCTGAAAAGGCTCAGTGATCCAGGTTTCTTCCTATTCCATATGAAATTGTGTAAAGATATTGATACTGTGTTCAATATCTAAAAGAAATTGAAGAGGGATAAGAACTATTCAGTATTTTATTAACAAAAGTGGCAAATCCCTTTTTCGTAAAAAAAGAAAGTAGATCAGGAAAGGTAGGATGATATAAGTCAAAAATAAATAAATAAAATCTTGCATACTTTTCAAATAATTAATAAATAATATAATAATAATAGAAATAAAACATCCTATTCAAATTGGTCACATTGTAAAACACCCACAAATACAATTGATTTTTTAAACATAGGGAAAATATATATAAAAAATGTTATGAGTTTCCTGTTTGGTTACTAAAATAATATTTTAAAATATAATTTTTGGAAAGGAAGACTAATTATTAAAATGGTATCAATTGTCTCAATCAGTGAATTCAGTGCAATGTCAATCATAAATCACAATAGGATTGTTTTTTAAAGATTTATTTATGCAAAGACAAACTGGGGTGTAGGCCAAAGGTACAGAGGGTGAGAGGATTCACCAGAGACAGAGTGGGGCACAGAACAGGCAGATCTACTGAAAGACACTGCTAAGTGGAGCAGTGGGTGAGACAGGAGAGGTCTGTTGCATCAAGTGGGTTAGCTCCCTGGCTGGGGATAAAACTCAGGCCACAGCTGTCAAAGCATGATAATGATGAGACTTAACCCCTATGCCATTAGGGAGGCACCACAATAGGATTTTGAGTGTGTGCATGGTACTAGATAACTAAATACAAAATTACCTTGAAGAGAAAATGTGAGGGGCTATCCAAGATGGGAAGTTTATTGCACTGTATTATTAAAACTTACACTATAGGGGCCTCCCCTGGTGGCGCAGTGGTTGAGCGCTGGACTGCGAAGCTGCCCGCAGCCTCTGCAGCGCCGGTTCAATCCCTGGCTGCTGGCAAGGGTCCCACATGGAGCACAGACCTCTCCTGCCACGCCCACTGTTCCCCTCAGCAGTGTACTTCGGTCCTTCTGTCTGTTCTGTTCCCCGCTCTGGCTCTGGTGAATCCTCTCACCCTCCCGCGCTTCTGACTGTACCCAGTGCTTGTATAAATAAATAAATAAATCTTTTAAAAATAAATAAATAAAACTTACACTATAGAATTAACATTTTTTTTTCAGATTTTTTTTTAATTTTTTTTTTTAATAGAGGCATGTTTTATTTATTTGTTTGTTTTGTTTATACATGCACTGGGTACAGTCAGAAGCCCAGGAGGGTGAGAGAATTCACCAGAGCCAGAGCGGGGAGCAGAGCAGGCAGAAGGACCGAAGTACACTGCTGAGGGGAGCAGCGGGCGGCAGGAGAGGTCTGCGCGCCATGTGGGACCCTCCCCAGGTGGCCGGGGAGCAGCCGGGGATCGAACCGGCGCCGCAGAGGTCGCCGGCAGCTTCGCAACCCAGCGCTCAACCACTGCGCCACCGGGGAGGCCCTATAGAATTAACATTTGACACAGCAATTAACAAATATGTCAATGGAACAAAATAGAGATTCAGGAAATATTTTCATAAATATGTGGGAACCAAAGAAATGATGAAGCTGGTATTACAAATAAGATGTTGCCTCAAAGCAGTATCTTGTGACCAAGATTTTGGGTGTGGGTGTGGGTGTGTGTTTGTGTGCACATGAGTGTATTTGCATGTCCAGATGTGTGTTTGAGGGAGATGGAAGTACAGAAGAGGTTTCTGGAGTCACTTGGTATTTCCCCTATAGGTAATTCTGGATTCCACCAACTTCTACAGATTTTCTCTATTGACACTCTTCCTGAAGCCATCTGTGGTGCAACCAGTCATGGATAAAGGACATTCTGAAGTCACCCCAAGTACATCCACATCAAGTATCAAGAGGAAGACAGTTGAATACTTAAAACCTAAGCCAGACCCCCAAAATAAGATGAGCTTTTTAGCCGGCAGGCCGGTACGGAGGCACATAAATGATACACATCTATGGAATTGGCTCTGGACCCTGACACAAAAAACACCAGGGTGGAGTTGGCCTTTGCCCCAAAATCATGTGACTTCCCAATCTATAGCCCCTTGGGATTATGATAAATCCCAGAAAATGATGTGGATCAGCAAGTCCTTCCCCTGAAAGAAACATTAAAATTGAAGCTATGTTCTCATTTCTTTCAGTTTGTGTGCTTTGTTCACATGGCCTGTGGACTTCTGACCCTTTTCCATGCTACCTAATGGCCACAAATGTGAACTGTAGCTCCTCACCCTTAGAGATGCTTACTAATATTGCAGAGTCTGGGGAATTTGTAGTCAAATGGGGCACTCCTCAGAGAACCTGGAAAAGCTGCTAAATTGTCAAGAGGAAAATGTCCTACACTTCAAATTTACTGGTGGAGTGAAGCTTCAACACCTCTTCAGTTGTTTCCCTTGAAGTTTGAGGGAGATGGTGGAAGGCAGAATCACAAATAAGGAATTTAAAATGGGAATGACGGGCCTCCCCGGTGGCACAGCGGTTGAGCGCTGGGTTGCGAAGCTGCCCGCAGCCTCTGCAGCGCTGGTTCGATCCCCGGCTGCTCCCCGGCCACCAGAGGAGGGTCCCGCATGGCGCGCAGACCTCTCCTGCCGCCCGCTGCTCCCCTCAGCAGTGTACTTCGGTCCTTCTGCCTGCTCTGCTCCCTGCTCTGGCTCAGTGAATTCTCTCACCCTCCCGCGCTTCTGACTGTACCCAGTGCTTGTATAAATAAATAAATAAATCTAAAAATAAATAAATAAATAAAATGGGAATGACTGGGAGGGTTAGGAGAAGTGCTCTTCTGGTGTAAGTCCTATGCATAAGGACTCAAGGCCGTGAGAGGGAATCTTCAAATGAACCATGAGAGTCCCTACTTTGGAGGGAAAAAGTCAGTTTAAACAGCTGCTCAATTTCAACCAGATAAGGGAGACCGGTTGTGACCCTGACCTCTTGTCCCTCCCTGAGCTCAGCAGATTCTGGGGGGCAAATGGTTGCAAAGGGGGAGGGAGGCAGATATTGGCTGATTCCAAGAGGAAGGGGAATGCCACTTCTCACACCCCTTTCCTGCTGCAGGACCCAGTCTGGGCCAGCCCTGAGACTTTGACGCTGAAAGAATAGAATCATGATGGTTACTGTGGGGAAGAAATACCAACTACTGAACACTGACTGAGTAGAATACCAACATCACCAAAGACATTCTACTACTGACAGTGATCCAAAAAGGTCATGAAGCTGACTCTGGGATTGATGATGGGGAGCAAAGAAGAACCCAGCAGCATGAACTTGGCTGGGGTTATGGGAAAAAAAATGACTGGGTTTTGGTCCTGCTTGTTCTATAGGACAGTTATACAGACAAGGCAATGACAGACCCTAAATTGAGAATAGTGCTTACATGAGGAACAAACAGAGTCATTGTGTTCAAAGTTTTGTATCCTTAGCTGGGAGGTAAGTATACAGTCAACACACTGTTATCTATACATTTCTGTGCTCCTGATACATTCCATAAATACAGACCAGGCAAAAGGAATGTAGTGAGGCCAGCAGAAATACCCAAGAGAAAAAGAATGGCGTATAGCACGTCCTTCAAATATTTGTGGGAAATAACAATGAGTCTAGAATTCTACGTTCTGCCAAATATTCAAGTGTGAAATTGAATCAAGTGCATTTTTAATATACAAGGTATCTATGTGGGGCTTTCCAGGAAAGAAATAATACAAACCTATGAATACAAACAGCTTACTTGAGAGGGACTCCTAGGTAGCGCTAGGAGGGTGTGGGAAGTGAGACTTAGAAAGCAGTCAATTAAGACGTGGAGCAGGGGTGATCTAGCAAGTTACCATTGTGAGCAACTGGAGCTTATTCTCTGGGGGCCACTATGGGAAGGTGTATAGAACATACCTCAGATCCATCACAAGTGTAGCTGGAGTACAAAGGCCCCCAAAAGCTAACCATTATTACTAAAGAGCTGGCTACTTCCAAGAGCAATAAATCTTGGCACTTCTAGCTGACATTCTGTCATATCCAGCCTGCTTCAAGGGTGTGGGGAGACCCTTTGACAGAGAGTCAAGGGAGATTTTAGTAAGCAAGCCTTGTGGGTGTAGAGATGAGACCTGGCTTTGAAGAGAAAAAAAATCAAAATACTTAAGTCAGTGTCAGAATCTTTATGAAATTGTGTGATCCTTAAAAATATCAATACTCTACTTATTGTGTAAAATTTTCAGTGAACTGGAATTACATTTCCTTTCTAAATATAAATATGTATTCAAAGATTTACCAATTATCATCTTTAGTTAAAAACTAGCTTCAGGAACCCCAGTTCCAGAGAATCTGAGCTATATTTTCAGCCATCTAAGGAATGCTTGTATTGTAGACATTAAAATATTTTTTTAAGATTTATTTATTTATGCATACAAGAACTGGGGTCTAGGCCAGAGGTGTGGGGGGCGAGAGGATTCACCAGAGACAGAGTGGGGACCAGAACAGGCAGATCTACTGTGATACACTCATGAGGGGGAGCAGCAGGTGAGACAGGAGAGGTCTGCTGTGCCATATGCAGATTAGCTCCCTGACCAGGGATCCAACTCATGTCACAATGGCTGGCAGTAGCTTGATGGCGCTGAGACTTTAACCCCTGCACCACCAGGGAGGCCCTGGATTAGGCTTTATTTTTAAACAAAGATATGGTATAAATACCAAAGAAAAAAATAAACTGGACATTATCAAAGTTAAAAACTTTTGTGCAGCAAATGACACCATTAAGAAGGTGAAAAGACTATTTCCCTCCAGCACTGGTACCACTGGAGCTCTTCTCTGCCTCTATGGCCAACCAACTCCAGAACCAACTAACACCACGGGCTTGGGACCTGAACCCCCCCCCCCCCCGCAGGTTTCCAGGTGCTCAAAGATTACCTGGTGGACGAAAGCTACATTGAGGGCATGTGCCTTCACAAGCAAATGTGGCAGTATTTGAAGCAGTTCCTGGTCCACCACCTGTCGATCTGTACCTGCCCTACACTGGTATAACCACATCAAGTCTTTCAAAAAGGGAAAGGCAAGCCTGCCTCTTAAAGAAAGTTTTGGACAAGTATGGCTCCGCTAAATGTGGAAGACACCACAAGAAGTGGAGCTACAGATAGTAAAGATGATGATGACATCTCTTTGGCTCTGATGAGGAGGAAATCAAAGAAGCAAAGAGGCTAAAAGAAGAATATGAAAAGATAATCCACCGAATGGGAGAAAAAATTGTAAATCATATATCTACAAAGGATTTATACCTAGAATGTATAAATTATTAAAACTCAATAATAAAAGACAAATAACCCAATTAAAAATGGGCAAATGAGGGGCCTCCCTGGTGGGGAGATTACAGGAAATGAGATGTTACAGAGAAAAGGTTTGGTATTTCTTTTGAGGAAGGGGGTTCTGTAAATAGTCTATAATCGATTGCCTTGTTGGTTATACAACTGTATGAATACTAAAGTACTAAAAGTACTTTGAATATACATTATATGGGTGAATTGTATGATTTGTGAGTTATAACACAATAAGACTATTAAAACCTCTAATTGGGCCTCCCTATGAAGCTGTCCGCAGCCTCCACAGCCTCTGCAGCACCAGTTCGATTCCCCAGACGGCCAGGGAGCAACCCACATGGCACAGCAGACCTCTCCTGCCTCGCCCGCTGCTCCCCTCAGCAGTGTACTTCTGTCGATCTGCCTGTTCTGTTCCCCACTCTGTCTCTGGTGAATCCTCTCACCCCCCAGCCCCCACAACTCTGGCCTGTACCCCAACTCTTGTATGCATAAATAAATAAATCTTAAAAAAATTAAAACCTCTAATTACTAAAATTAAATTTGAAGGTGTGTTTAGTAACTAATGTTGTGAGCCCTCCGATTCAAAAGTTACCCATTTTAAAATGAAATCTACTCATAACTCCTTCTTACATCCCCTTTAGCATGAAATAAAGCCTTTCAAGTTCAGTTGTAGCATCAACAAAATCAAGGAAGTAGTCTAAACTCTGCCTTACAGCAGATTTAAATTCAGCGGTTGGTTGATCTTCATCAGTCTCTTCTCATTTCTGAACAACTTCTTTTGTAACCCCAACTTTGCTTTTTTAAAAAGATTTATTTATGCATGCAAGAACTGGGGTATAAGCCAGAGGTGGGGGGTGAGGGGACTCACCAAAGAGTGGGGAACAGAACAGGCAGATTGACTGAATTACACTGCTGAGGGGAGCAGCGGGCGAGAAAGGAGAGGTCTGCTGCACCCTGTGGGTTGCTCCCTGGCCCGCTGGGCACTGAACTCATGCTGTAGTGGCCGGCAGTAGCATGATAGTGCTGTCTTTAAAACCTGCACCACCAGGGAGGCCCCCAACTTTGTTTTTTGAAGGCAACCTTTTTTTTTCTTCATTCCCATTTAACCACATCTTATCTTCTTCCAAGTTGTTTTCTAATTCTCCATACATCTCAAGACATTATCATAATTGCTGTCTTCTAAACCTTTAAGATCATATTCAGGTTCCTTTCTTTAAAGATTGTCTTATGCAATAGCTGTAGTTATTTGTTTTACTTCATCTCAACTTGTCTTCTTGGAGTCTGTGGTCATTTAAAAAAATTTTTCCCTTTCCATTTAAGTATAAAAGTCATGGTATGTTATTAGGAAAATCAAAGAGTGAATTCTATTTATATCTTTTTTTTAAACAGTATTTTTTAAATTAAGTTATGTATACAAGCACTGGGTACAGTCAGAAGCGCGGGAGGGTGAAAGAATTCACCAGAGCCAGAGCGGGGAGCAGAGCAGGCAGAAGGAATGAGGTACACTGCTGAGGGGAGCAGCGGGCGGCAGGAGAGGTCTGCGCGCCACGTGGGACCTTCCTTCGGTGGCCGGGGAGCAGCCGGGGATCGAACAGCCGCTGCCAGAGGCAACGGGCAGCTTTGCAACCCAGAGCTCAACCACTGCGCCACCGGGGAGGCCCTCTATTTATTTCTATATTTACTCCAGTTAACTATATAATCTACAAATAATTTCTATTGAAGAGAATCACAAGGGGGCCTCCCCGGTGACACAGTGGTTGAGCGCTGGGTTGCGAAGCTGCCCGCAGCCTCTGCAGTGCTGGTTCGATCCCCGGCTGCTCCCCGGCCACCGGAGGAGGGTCCCACATGGCGCGCAGACCCCTCCTGCCGCCCGCTGCTCCCCTCAGCAGTGTCCTTCGGTCCTTCTGCCTGCTCTGCTCCCCGCTCTGGCTCTGGTGAATTCTCTCACCCTCCCGCGCTTCTGACTGTACCCAGTGCATGTATAAACAAATCTTAAAAAAAAAAAAGGTAACCACAAGGGATAACTGTGCAGATTAATATATAAACTAGGGCCTCTGTGGTGGCACAAGGGGTTAAAGACGCAGCACTGTGAGGCTACCTGCAGCTACTGCAGCATGAGTTTGATCCCCAGGCAGGGAGGTGACCCACATGGTGCACAGACCTCTCCTGTCTCGCCCGCTGCTCCCCTCAGCAGTGTTTCAGTCAGTCTGCCGGTTCTGTTCCCCATTCTGTCTCCAGTGAATCCTCTCACCTCCCGCATCTCTGGCCTGTACCCCAGCTCTTGTACGCATAAATAAATAAATCTTAGAAAGAAAAAAAAAAAACATCTAAGGGGCTGCTGTTCCTCATGTAGAGTAGGGCCTGACAGGGACGGCACTCCCTCTTACTCAAGTTGGCCCGGGACAAGCCTAGCAAGGCCTAGGGGTGACGGCCCTTACTGGGAGAAGTACCCAGCGGAAAGGGCCTACGGCCACTGAACTCGACGCTGGAACGATCTCGACACACAACATTTAGCAAGTGGGGGATACCAAACAGTGAGTGGCACCTGGAGTCAGGAGGCTACAAGGCTCCCTGGTGATGAGTCGCTTTCGGGGGTCCGCTAGGCCTGGAGACTGAGAACCCTCACTCCTTTTTGCCCCACAGGCTGAAGGGAAAGATGGGAAGGCCCCGGGGACGGCTTCTGACTGGCTGGGCTGACGCCACAGGTCAGGTCATCGGAGAAGGGTGGGGGGGGGTGCCGGTCACGAGGCCACCGGAAACGCCTCCTCTCTCTTCCGGTTGGCGCCCAATCTGCCGACCGCCACCCCAAAATGGCGACTCGGGGGGCGGCTTCCGGGAGCGAGAGGTAGAGGGGCGGGGGGACTGCTCTCTCAAGGCCACTGCTACCGAGTCTCGCTGCTTCTCCGCCCACCGTCGCGCCCGCTCGACGGCGCCCCCAGATCGCGGCGGGGCCCCGGAGGGCGCCCTGCCCCGGGCAGCCGGGAGGCGTGACGACTCTCCCCGAGCGGCGGGGACAGGGGCGCGTGGCCTCTCCGTGGGCCCGAGCTGTGTCGGCCACCGAGAAGCTGCCTTTCCCATTGCATTAGGGCCAGAGACGCCCTGAGCGATACCGGCGCCACTTGCGACCATTTGGGGGCGGCCGCGCGGCGGTGAGTAGGGGCGCGGCCCGGAAAGCAGCCCTTTTCCTGTTCGCGGCGGTCTCCGCCAGGCGGCGGGTGCTGTTTTGGGCGAGGCGGATCCTCGGCCTCTGGAGCCGCCGTGAGCGCGCGGAGCCAGCCCGCTGCAGCCTGAGTGCACGGCCGAGCGTGCTGCTGGGGCGCGCCGGGAAGCTGGTCGGGACGTCGGGTGGATCCGGGCGGGCAGTGGGCAGGAATTTCTGTGCTGCACCCTTTTGCTCTGGCTTAAGACCCTACCGCTGGAGAAAGGGTCATTTCGGCCGCAAAGACAGTAGTTCCTGTTGACCTCACAGTATAGGAGGGGTCCCCGTACCTGAGCCTGGACTGGCACCGAGGAACCAGCCATTTCTTTGACTCCCCGTCTGCTGAACCCCCTCAGGGAAGATCGGGCTCTCCAGGCCGCCCCCAGCTCTGCTTGCGGATCTGCGTGACCCCAGGGAACTGTGAAGTCAGGGGAAGGGCTCCCTTTCGAGGATTCTTCCTGTCTCTGAAAAACTATAATCATCACCTTTTCTATTTCTTTTTTTACTATGTGATATTTGGGTAGTTTGTAAACAAGACCAGCTGCAAGTTTTTTCCCAATAAAAAGTAAACACACATCTTAATACGCAGGTACAAATCTGCACGGTGCCCTTTACAAGTCTTTCCCAAAAGGATACCCACCCCCCCACCCCGCCCCAACACACACACCCAGATGTTGATGATACCTGGTTGCCTACTGAGGGATATTTGCTGACAGGAATAAAGTTACTTTATTTTTGTGATCTGCCTGTCTCGGCTCTCCCAGTATTTAAGTCAATGGAAAGGAGAATATGAAAAGTTTCATGAAGCAAAGGTTAATCTTCATTAGTTGTTTTGCTCCTAACTAAAGACAAAAGAGTGGGGTGATCTGTTAAAATTCAGAGAATCTCAGATATATCCTATTTGAGGATGGAATAGGAAGCAAACAGATTAAGAACTGGATGATCTCAAAGCTCCTTTTAGCAAATGTGAACCAGTATTTTTCTCCCACCAACCTTTTCTAAACCTTAAAAAAAGGTGACCATTTGACATGTCTTCTTTGCCATGCTGTTTCAAAGAAAGGGGAGAAATGTCTGTCCTGAGGTCTTGTGTCATCATGAGTAGCCTAATACTTGGCAGTTGACTTTATAGGGGAAGTGAAGCAGGAACTTTCTTGCTCATCTTCTCTGATAACTAAAAATAGTGAGGCGAGTAAGTATGTGTCTTGTGGATTTTTTTGATGTGTAATTTTTTTCTCCCCTCCCTCAGTGCCCTTGGGGAGAAGATCCACTCGTTGGTTTTATATCAGACCTGACAAGGCCTCGGTTGTCAAAGGTGGCACCAGGAAGATGTCACACACAGGAATAAAACTTTTCCTAGAGGAGATGATAAGGAGACCTCTGAAGGTGAATGCATGTGTGTACCCACACGTGGCAGCTTTGTGGGAGACTAAGGAGTCGGCAAAAGAAAGTTCCAGCCAGAATAAGGAATCCGGCCCACAAGTGGACAATGTTGGTCCTGAAAGTGCTCGTTGCCACTTCCGGAGCTTCTATTACCATGAAGCACCTGGACCACTCGAGGCAGTCTGCCAACTTCAGCGATTATGCCATCAGTGGCTGAGGCCAGAGATCCACTCAAAAGAGCAGATCTTGGAACTGCTGGTGCTGGAGCAGTTCCTGACCATTCTTCCCAGGGATGCCCAGAAATGGGTGCAGAAGTATCATCCACAGAACATCAAAGAGGCTGTAGCCCTGGTAGAACGCTTTCAGAGAGAACCTGGTGGAATAAGTGATGAGGTGAGAAGCACGATTCCTTACATGTATACTTAAATTGGATAAAGGCAAATATAGTTGGAGGTGGGGTTAACTGGGGAAAGAGATGATCGTGTCACTCTTCTATGCGTTTCAGACAGTTAGGTGAGCTCTGAAGTCACAGACTTCCAGCGATAATAGTCTAGGTTTCGGAGTTCTTGGACGTCTTTTCTGGCCTTAGAAAAAAGAAATGCATTTTGCCCTTTTTAGGGCCAGGTTGGATTGAGCAGTATGTCTAGTCTGGCATGGCTGAGGAGAGAAGACTTGAATTCTTAGAACCAGAGAAATAAAAGGCAAGAAGAAATTGGGAAATCTGAAAAAAAAAATGGACAGCACTTAGAGATCAAAGGAGAGATTGGGTAGAGAACAGAAGTATAAATCAGAGAAGTCCGGGGAGTTTTAAAAGGGAAAAAATGAAAAGAAAAGAGGGAATCATGGACAATGAAAGAAGAAAAATGACAATTGAGTAAGAGAATCAGTATGCTGAGGGTCATGGCCCTCTGCAGTGGGAGTACACATCTCTGGACCAGGAGAAAGAGACTCCATTGCCCCCCCCACCCTTGGCAGTCTGCCAATGGCCTTGCTGGTGAGTAGGGAACCAAGGATGCCCTTGGGAGATGTCAGCATACTTCCTTTCCTCTGTCCACCTTGAGGAATACAAGGCAGGGCATGTATTTCTCATCTCACTGGAACTGATTTATATGGAGGGAAGTTAGAGCCTCACTCTTCCCCTATTTTTCCCCTCCATTATCTGAAATCCTCCAGGCCGTGGAAGGATTGGAAAATCTGAAAGGAAAACCTTTTCTATTCAAGTCCTTATTTTTTAGCGGATACTAGAAGATAGAAATCCATTAACACAGGGATCCCAAGTTAAGAAAACAAGCCAGTGAAAGACAGTGTAAGAGCAGGCAACCTCCTCCCACCCTGTTGGGGGCCTGAGGTGTGGCTGTATGTGGAGGGATAGGGGCTGGCAGGGCCACAGCTTGTTTCATTTTGTCTTAATTTTCCCAGATGATGTGTCTTGTTCTTTGTGAGAAAACAGTACCCCCATATCACTTGCGTTTTTATTAGTTCTTTTGATGTCATATACTCTCTGAATTTGGGTTTTTCTCTTGGTCATCCCTCTACCACCACCCCCAAAGTATAAGTAATTCTGTGCTAATGAGGATGGGGATTACTTTTAGGTCACAGTCCATGAGCTGGGAAAGGAGACGTGCCCTTGGGAGGAACAGCAATGGTCCAAGGCTTTAAGCTGAAGCCAACAGAGCACCAGCCAATGGGTGTGTTCCCATTGAAAGATTGTTGGAATACATACCAGGTACTCCAAGAGCAGCTGGGCTGGAGTACTCACAACAACCCCAGCCTGTATGTGAAAGAGGGGAGGAGCTTCATAATAATTCTGTTCTCTTGGGAGCTATGATAGTAATTGGTCACTGGGCATATTATGCGAATTTGCCAGGTGTCGGGCCATGCTGGCAGTTATGCTCTCTCTCAAGTGAGAGTCCAACAAGCCGATTTGGGTGAAGGTGAGGGTCAGTCGAGGTACAGAAATATCCCAATCACAGAACCCTACCATCCTTGCTCCTACTGTGGACCTTGCTCCTTGAAACTTTGAAAGAAGATGGAACAGGGATAGGTAGGTTCATCTCACCCTTGTAAGAGAAGAAACTGGGAACAGAAACAGGCTGTAAGTGGCAGAATGGGAAGAGAATTGTGCACCAGGAAAAAAAAGAAAAGGTTCCCACATTTCCTACCATACACTGGAGGACTGTGTCTTTCATGTTCAAGTGCCTGTCATTCTTACCCAGCTCAGTGAAAGATTTATTTTGTGAAAGGAAAAAAAAAATACTAATTTCCTTTTTTAAATTTCTCTCATGACATCTGGGGAACCGGTTCTATAGAGTGGTGGATATTAGGTTCTTTTTTTTTTTAAGATTGATTTATTTATGCATACAAGAGCTGGGGTACAGGCCAAAGGTGGGGGGGGGGTGAGAGGAATCACCAGAGACAGAATGGGGAACAGAACAGGCAGATCGACTGAAATACACTGCTGAGGGGAGCAGCAGGAGAGTCAGGAGAGGTCTGCTGCGCCATGTGGGTGGCTCCCTGGCTGGGGATCAAACTCATGCTGCAGGGGCTGTGGATAGCTTCATAGGTTGCATCTTAACCCCTTGCGCCACCAGGGAGGCCCAGATATTTGGCTCTTAATTACAATGAGATGGCTACTTGTTGGACACACACATACACACAAAGAGTTGTAAAGGTGAGCCATCTTTACTGATGTGTCCTGATCTATATTTTAGGAATCAGCAGCTCAGAATATTCATAAACAGAAAAGAGAAATTTTCTCTGGCTCTTTTCCATCTACAGCTCTGCCTACTCAACAGATTCTAGCCCTTTCTGGGCAGAAAAACACCAAAAACTGGAAGATGGTGTCTGAGTTCATTCTGCCTAAGTTCCAGGTGAGCTGTACTTTACAACCTTTTCAGGCAGCTTGAAAATGGCCTTATCTGTGCTTTTTCCTGCTGCCTATCACCCTGACAGGGTCTTTGAGACGTGTTAGCTACAGGTGTTCTCCTCTAGGCATCTAGGCTTGGCACCGTGGGAATTGGGCACTTCCCAAGTTGTTTACACATCTCTTTGGCTCCTTCCTTTCCTACCACCTCACTTTCCCCCCAAAAAAGCATATACTCCACTTTTTCAGTGACTGGGCTGCTGTGTAATAGAGAGAAGTGATATAACTGCTTCTGAAGTGGCAAGTACTAAACTACACCCCATTTTCTTCTTTAGAGTTTGTTGACATTTGAAGATGTAGCCGTGTCTTTTTCCGAGGAAGAGTGGAAATTACTGGATCATACTCAGAAGACCCTTTACAATGAAGTAATGCATGAAAACTATGAAACTGTCATCTCTCTAGGTAAAGATGCTTTCTTTCTTCTGTGTAGAAGTTGAGTAATCTCTTAGATCCTCAATTTATGGAAAATGCATCCATGTGAGAGTCCCAGTGTTCCAGTAGCTGGCTGGGTCTCACCTTCATAGTGTGGGGGAAAGGAAAGGCATATCCCGATCACCTGGAGATCATTTTAGAAATACATGTGTCACTTCTTTATTCTAAATGGAATTCTTCATCTATTATATTCCCATCCTCCCCTGCAAAGCTGTTATTCCCATATCTCTCCCATCTCAGTAAAGGGCACCACAATTTACCCAATTGCTCAGGCCCAAAACCTCTCAGTATCCTTTATTTAGTTTTTCTGTTATATCCCACAACTGATCCCACCCCGTTACCAACCTGTGCTAACCTCTGATCTGTTTTACATTTCTAAAATTTTGCAGTTGTCAAAAGTATTATACGGATAGCATCATAAAGTGGGATTAGCTATTTAAGTGGATTTTTAACTGTTGTATTTTGAGAGTTCTGTATCTATTCTGGATTCTAGTGCTTTGTTGGATATGTGGTTTGCAAATAGTTTCTCCAAATCTATATTGTCTATTTATACTCTTCTCATGGGCTACCATAGAGTAAAAATTTTTAATTTTGATGAGGACAGTTTTTCATTTTGTCCTTTGATAGATGGTGTCAAGTTGAGAACTCTGCTTACCCCTAGATCCCTAATGATTTCCCTAAAAGTTTTATATTTTTTACATTTTAAGTATATGATCCATTTGAAGTTTATTATATAAAATGTAAAATTTAGCTTGAGGTTCTTTGGAGGGCCAGTTGCTTTAGCACCATTTGTTGAAAAGTCTATTCTTCCTCCATTGAATTACTTTTATACTTTTGTCAAAGATAAATTGATCATATTGGTGTGTATCTGTTCTGTTCCATGGAGCTATGTGTCTGTTCCCCTGCCTATAATATTATACCATCTTGATTACTCTAGTTGTGTATAAAGCCTTAATATCTATCAGGTAGAATAAGTCTTTCTAGTTTGGTCTTCTTTACCAATATAACATTTCATTTTAGCTATTCTATATAGTCTGTGCCTTTCCTTGTAACTTTTATAGTAAGCTTATCTATGTCTATAGAAACTTTGTTGGGGGCTCCCTGGTAGCGCAAGGGGTTAAGATGCAACCTATGAGGCCATCTGTAGTCACTGCAAGCACAAGTTCGATCCCCGGCCAGCGAGCAACCCACATGACACAGCAGACCTCTTCTGACTCACCCACTGCTCCCCTCAGCAGTGTATTTCAGTCACTCTGCCTGTTCTTTTCCCAACTCTGTCTCTGGTGAATCCTCTCAGTCCCACACACCTCTGGCCTGTACCCCAGTTCTTGAATGCATAAATAAATAAACAAATCTTAAAAAAAAGAAAGAAACTTTGTTGGGATTTTGCTAGAAATTACATTAAATTCATGTATTAGTTTAAGGAAGATTACTATCTTTACAATGTTGATTCTTCTAACGAGTGAACACAGTATGCATCCCTCTTTATTATTTATCCTGTGATTTATTTCATCAACTTCTTTGTAGTTCTTAATGTACAGATCCTCTACATGTTTTACTAAATATATACCCAAACATTTCATTTCACCCAAACATATCATTTGCAGATGATATTATTTTTAATTTTGATTTCTACATGTTCATTGTTTTATATGGGAATGCCACTGAATGCATGTTTATTTATTTATTTATTCATACAAGAGTGGGGGTGTAGAGCAGAGGTGGGGGGGGCGATGAGAGGATTCACCAGAGACAGAGTGGGGAGCAGAACAGGTGGATCCACTGAAATACACTGCTGAGGGAAGCAGTGGGTGAGACAGGAGAGGTCCTCTGTGCCATGTGGTCCAGCTCTCCAGCCAGGGATCCAACTCGTGCTGCAGTGGCCTCGGGATAGCTTCATAATGCTGAGACTTAACCCCTTGCACCACCAGAGAGGCCCTGAATGTGTGCTTTGATCCTGTATCCTGTCACCTTATTTATTAGTTGTAAGTTTTTTTTGTAGATTCCTTTGGAATTTTATACATAGACAATCATCTGCAGTGCCTTTTATCTCTTTTTCATAACTTACTGCAATAGCTCCAAATTGCTATTGCAATCAGAGTGGTGAGAGCAGACATCCTTGCCTATACCCAACTTTATCATGAAAAATTAGGTCTTTCACCATTATCTGTGATGTTAGTTCAGGGTGATTTGCTGAGACGCTTTATCAAGTCAATGTAAGTCCCAGCCTTTCAGTGTTTTTATCATGAATGCATATGGGATTTGTGAAATACTTCTGTGCCAGTTGATAGGAGTATGATCAGCCTTCTTTAGCAGGTTGCTTGAAATCAGACATTGAACCAGCTTATCATACCTGCAATAAGTTCTGCTTGACCATGGTGTATTTGTATTATTCCTGCATATTATTACATTCAACTTACCAATATTTTGTTGAGGAGTTTTACATTACATATACAAGAGATGTTAGTCTGTCGTTTTTTTGTAATGCTGTCTTTCTGTGGTTTCTCTATCAGGGTAATATTGACCTTATAAAATGAGTTGGGGGCCTCCCCAGTGGTGCAGCAGTTGAGCGCTGGGTTGCGAAGCTGCCCGCAGCCTTTGCAGTGCCGGTTCGATCCCCGGCCGCCGGGGTGAGGGTCCCACATGGTGCGCAGACCTCTCCTGCCGCCCACTGCTCCCCTCAGCAGTGTATTTCTTCATCAGTCTGCCTGTTCTGTTCCCCACTCTGGCTCTGGTGAATTCTCTCAACCTCCCGCGCTTCTGACTGTACCCGGTGCTTGTGTAAATAAATAAAATAAATCTTTAAAAAAAAATAAAATGAGTTGGGTAGCATTTCCTCCTCCTCTTTATAACATTGGTGTTAGTTTTTTAAATATTTGATAGAAACCAATAGCAGCATATGGACTTAAAGGTTTTTTTTAAAAGTTTTAAATTTATGAATTCAGTTTCCTTAATGGTCACAATACTGTTCAAATCATCTATTTTATATTGGTTGAATGCTGTTAGTTTGTGGTTTGGAGGGAATTGGTCTCTTTTTCCTAACTTGTAAAATTCATAAAGTTGTTTTTGAGTATTTCCTTATTATCTTAATTGCTGCAAAACGTATAGTAATGTACCTTATTATTTCCTTCCTGATATTGGCGATTTGTGTCTTCTCTCCTTTTATTTTTGTGAATCTTTATAGAGTTTATGAAAATTTTAAATAATTTTTTAAAAGAGCACACTTTCGTTAGATTTCTACTGTGATCTTTATTATTACCTTTCTTCAAATGACTTTCATTTTGCTTTTTTCTAGTTTCTTGCGGTAGGAACATAGATGATTGATTTGAGACTTGCCCCCTTTTCCTCTTAGCACTTCTTTAGCTGCATTACACATATTTTTATATATTATGATTTCACTTTCATTCAACTATACATATACATTTACTTTGAGACTTTCACTTTAAACCAGGGATTACTGAGAAATATGTTGTTTTGGGGCCTCCCCGGTGGCACAGCGATTGAGCTCTGGGCTGTGAAGCTGCCCACAGCCTCTGCAGCGCCCGTTCAATCCCTGGCCACCGGTGAGGGTCCCACATGGTGCGCAGACCTCTCCTACTGCACCCGCTGCTCCCTTCAGCAATGTATTTCGGTCAGTCTGTCTGTTCTGCTGCCCGCTCTGGCTCTGGTAAATTCTCTCACCCTCCCGCACTTCTGACTGTACCCAGTGCTTGTTTAAATAAATAAATAAATCTTAAAAAAAAAGAATTATACTGTTTCATTTTCACATTTTTTTACAGTTATTCTGTTGTCTTTCTGTTTTTAATTTCTAGCCTGATTCTATTTTTGTCAGATTGCCTTTTCTCACTTAAGTTGTGAGTTTTTTGGTTCTTGGTCTGATGGGTGATTTTTCTTTATTGTATCCTGTTTTTGTTTATTATGGTAGGAGAGTCTGATTCTTATTTAAATAATTTAATGGACAATTAGTCCGTTTTAGTTTAGCACATAGGTTCTTTCCTGTTTTGGGAGGGGGTGTCCTTCCAATTACAGCTTAATTTTCAGCATTATATGGTGTTATTTTTGTCTTCTTGATTTATATAATATTGCTCAGGGTCCCAAGTTTCCCTGCTGGTGCAACCTGAAAGTGAGGAAGTGTTTATGAATTCAAGAGTATTCTCTCTTTGTTGTCTCCTAACCAGGGTTCTAATGTTGTTAAAATTCCCATTCAGCTTGAAAAAGAAGTAAGCCTCCCAGACAGTCTTCTGTTGCTAGGTTGAAAGAAAACACTAGATCTAAGTTTCTTCCTTCTATTGGTTATATGGATGTAAGATACACTATTTTTATAGTCTTGTGGTCCCAAATCATCTTGCCTTTGCCACTTTTTCAGAATTCTCTATTGCTTATCTCTTGCATTATTTAATGGGTTTGTTGTAGTGCCTTGACAAGAGAATCAGGTGGAAAATGGGCCCATGCCATGTTGGACCTGAAATTACTTTCTGGTGTTTTTAAAAAAGCAATCATTAAAATTTCTCTTCATTCTTGTTGTTTTCCTATTTTGGGACATAGATGCCTGATTCTTCTGCTTATTCCACAGGGTTAAAGCTCAAAAATGATACTGGAAATGACAAACCTATCTCTGTTTCTACAGTAGAAATACAAGCATCAGGGTGCAAAGTATTACAAAAGGCCAAAATGAAAGTTTCTCAGAAAGCAACAGGCAAAGAAAATCATGGTGGTAAATGCAGAGCACAGAAACGGCATCAAGCCTTTCCGGGGAAGAAAAGAAGGAAACCTTCAACTTGTAAACAAGAGCTTCCAAAATGCGTGGATCTTCAAGGGAAAGGCAATGTAGAAGAAAAACCTTTTAAATGTCAGGAGTGTGGGAAAAGCTTCAGAGTTAGTTCTGACCTCATTAAGCACCAGAGAATTCACACTGAAGAGAAACCTTATAAATGTCAGCAATGTGATAAGAGGTTTAGATGGAGTTCAGATCTTAATAAGCACTTAATGACCCACCAAGGAATAAAACCATATAGCTGTTCATGGTGTGGGAAAAGCTTCAGTCATAACACAAATCTACACACACACTTAAGAATCCACACAGGTGAGAAGCCCTTTAAATGTTATGAATGTGGAAAAAGGTTTATTCAGAACTCTCACCTTATTAAACACCAGAGAACCCACACAGGTGAGCAGCCTTACACTTGTAGCATATGCAGGAGAAATTTCAGCAGGCGGTCAAGCCTTCTTAGACACCAGAAACTTCACAGGAGAAGAGAATCATGTCCAGTGTCTCCAGTCTGAAGAAAGTCACCATATGGAGCTTGACCCCAGACATCATGAAAGAATACAAAATTATGAGGCATCCAATGATAGGAATCTTATCAACAGAAAATTTGGGAGGGGTATATATCATGCTTCACAGAAAAGTGACTGCGTTATTTGTTTTAGTCAGCATTGTGTCTTCAGTGCCTAGCACAAAAGCGATCAATAATAAATACTTTATAAATAAAGGAATGAAATACAGCTTATCATATCTCTATAGCTATCTGTGTGGTTATTCAGCTTCCTCATCCCCCCCCCCATCTACATTTTAAAAATATTAGGTGTTTAGCAAATACATGATGTTCATGAGCCTTCCCCAGGAGAGATGGACTTTAAAGTATCCAGGTCCTTAGAAGTGAGTCCAGAGAGAATTACTAAGTTGTTGACAGTTTCTATGGCTAACATTCTCTTTGCATGAATAACCAAGCCCAGGGCAAGAGAGGATTTGTTGTTTGCTCTGGAAGACATGTCTCCATTATAATTGCCTCTACCCTGAGTGCCCTCTTTGCAATGTTTTCTGTCCAGAAATTCTAGGCAGCAGGTGAAGGCCTGAATGCCAATATAGACCTAGGAATCTTACAAGCACTTGATATCTCCTTATTCTTTCAACACTGAGGTATATAGGATGAAATTATAAAGAAAGCAGTGTGTGGTATCTGTCCCTTTGTGGAAAGCACAGGGAAGTAATAAATGGTGTTTTTTTAATACACATAGGGTAAGGTATGGGGAAAGAAGGCTGGAGTTTCCATTCTCTTTCTGGGAGAGTCACTCTCCCAGCACCACTGTGTGCTGACCAACCTAGAAACTCTGAACCCTACCTGTATCTTTGGGAATTTTTATGGAGGCGTCACCACATCTGCATGATCATTAACTTGTTTTTTAGTCTAGTTCTCCTCCCTGGAGGATGGGGGTTGAAGCTAAATGTTCCAAACTGTTAGCATCCAAAATGAAAGGCATATCAGGATGCCCTAAACCTGCATGCTCTAAATGGATTCTGCCATTACAAAACCATGATCACTGACTAGTCCACAACCTGAAGATATTCAGGAGCCCACTACAAGTTGCCTCACTAGAACATCAGAATTTCCTATCGCCCAGGAAATTCCAAGGGATTTAGGAGCTCTGTGTCAGGAATCAGAATCAAAGACCAAATATTATGACAAAAGATGTTCATAGTGAGATTGGAGGGGTTCTGGGACAGGGATAGGACTCAAAGATAGAACTTTGCTGTTCCCATTGTTTTTGTTAGACTGGTAAACAAGAGGTTAAATAAAACTTACTCGAGGTCCAGATGCCTGCTACCATAAATTTCCTTGGCCCATTGTGTAATTTTACTTATTTTCTTCAACCAGTGAACTCCTGAGCTATCTCTATTACGTTTATCAAGTTAGCCTGTTGAAGACAGGAGCTATAGGCCTTGAGAGCAGATCAGCTCAAACTGGAGCTGTAGACACACAGCCAAGAGATGGTCACCCAAGAGATGGTCACAAGTTCTGTGACAGACCACAGAACTACAGCTGATTGTTGCTCACAGCTAGCAACAATAAACGGACTGCACTCAGATGGAAAAGTGGACTTTAGTCAAGTCCACTCTCCTGTTCTCAGCCAATAAAGTTTGTTTTCCTTTGTTCTGAAACCCCATTCCTAACCTATAGAGATCCTTAGTCCTAGCACCTCAGAGACCTTTTTTGTTTAAGGAGATCTCTCTGGGCTCTATTTCTTGTTCAGTTGTTTTTCAGTAAATCTCTTTAACCAGTGTCTTGAGTTAATCATTCTAATTTTTTATTTATTTATACAAGAACCAGGGTACAGGGCCTCCCTGGTGGTGCAGCGGTTGAGCGCTGGGTTGCAAAGCTGCCCGCGGCCTCTGCGGCACCGGTTCGATCCCCGGCTGCTCCCTGGCCACCGGAGGAGGGTCCCATATGGCGCGCAGAACTCTCCTGCCGCCCGCTGCTCCCCTCAGCAGTGTACTTCGGTCCTTCTGCCTGCTCTGCTCCCCGCTCTGGCTCTGGTGAATTCTCTCACCCTCCCGCGCTTCTGACTGTACCCAGTGCATGTATAAACAAACAAACAAACAAATAAATAAATAAAACATGCCTCTATTAAAAAAAAATTAAAAAAAAAAAAAGAACCAGGGTACAGGCCAGATGCGTGGGAGGGTGAGAAGATTCACGAGAGACAGAGCGGGGAACAGAACAGGCAGACTGACAAAATACACTGCTGAGGGGAGCAGCAGGCTGAGACAGGAGAGGTCTGCCGCACCCTGTGTGACCCTCGACGGCCGGCTGGGATCTAACCAGCGCTGCAGAGGCTGCGGAGAGCTTCATAGCGCTGTGCTCAACCGCCTGCGCCACCAGGGGAGGCCCTCATCATTCTAATCTTAGTCTCAAACTACTCAAGGGCTTGGATTTCTTTTGGGAAAATGATGGACTAGGGCTTCTAGACTCCAAGCAGGTGAAATGGAGGTTGGGGAAGTGGGGGCCAGGAGACTGAGACTGGAAGCACTCTTGTGCCAGGACCTGCATCCGTTTCTGGTTACACTAGTGTTCTTACCATTTAGGGCATTACAAAGCTTTCAGGGGTCCTGTGCCAGAAACTGGGGGCAGAAATATATATATATATATATATATAAATAAAATATGTAATAATATATAATATCAATATTGGTATATATTATATATTAATATTTATAATTATATAATTATTAAATATATGATGTTATTGTATATAAATATGTTATATATTATATAATATAAAGCTATTATAAATATATGTGAATAAACATTTATTATTGTATAATATATTTGATGTTATATATTTATTATGTTCTATACATAGTATAGTATATTTTATATAATATAGTATATTTTATATAATATATAAAATATATAATATATAGTACATATTATATGATATATATGTATAAATATATAGAGAGAGGAGAGGTGATGGGGTTGATATATATATATGTGTGTGTGTATATATATTCCCCCCAATGTATGTATATATAATCTATTATTTTACATTCAATTTCTGCTTTGTATATTTGAAAGTAGTGACGACACAATATTCAAATACTTCAAAACCCAGTGTTTATCCCCACTAAAAACAGGGCTGCATATAGTTGAAGTGATGATAGCTAAATATTTTTGGCTTTGAAACTCCACTAGGGATTCGACCTTTATATTATTGAATTAATATTTTGCTGAACAATTCTGATTTTATTTTTAATTATATTATTTAGGTAACGGTTTACAACATTGCATATGTTTTAGGAGTACAAGTCCACACCGCTCCAAATGCATGTTATCACACCAGGCCCACCACCAAAGCACAAATAATCCTCCATAGTCAGAATACCTCCTTGCTTTGTTCCCCATTTACCTTTGAAACATCCAAAAGCAAAACTATTATAGATAGCATGTTACAAATTTAACCAATTATTTTTACCTATAATGGTGCAAAACAAATTGTGCAATTCTGTATCACATTTCCACTAAAATGTCATGCATCATAATACAAATCCGGATTTCTGGTATGTTACAGGAGGAAGAAAAGGTCAATACATATCAGGATGGTAATCTTTTATGGGTCTTCCATCCCCCCCAAAGTCCACAGAGTGACACATGAGTTACGTTTTTGTAAAGAACTTAAAAGAAATCCCCTAGAAGTAGGAAGAATTTCCACAGATCAGTAGGGGATGAAACTTCAGAGGAAAAGGGGAATGGAAGTCAGACAACCTGTTACTAAATGAACCAAACTATTGATAAATTGCTAAGACCAGAAATGCATATGCAAAGCTGGGGGGTAGGGACAAGCAGGCATGGAGTTCCCTCCAGAAGCAGGAGGAGGAAGAAGCAGAAATGGTAATTTTGTTTCTATTGTTTCTGCTGCTGAAGATAGTCATGGAGGCAGTTATTTTCCAGTGAAAACTACTGAACATAAGCCTCTCCTTTATGGCTAAGATTTTGTGAAATAGAAGTATGAGATCATGACCCCCTCCTATTCAATTTTTGTTTCTCATATTTTCTCCTCCTTTTCCCCTCTTTTCTCTTTCTTTTTATCCTCTGTTTTTGGAGACATAATGGACCAATAAAACATTGTGTAGGTTTAAAAGTGCACAAAGTGATGATTTGATACTTGCACGTATTGCAAAACAGTTATCTCAATGCAGTTAGTTAAAACCTCCATCATTTCACACAATTATCTTTCTCTTAGACAACATTTAAGATTTACTTATAACATTTTCTTTTATTCCTCCTGTTTTCTAGTTCCAGACACATACTTTTATATACCTCCAAGGAATGTTGTAATGATTCAATATTATTATGCATGTGGAAGAAAAACTGAACCATCCTTTCCTTCTTTAAAAAAAAAAATATTTACTTCCTTAGCAACTTTCAAGTATATAAAGCAGTTTGTTAACTTTACTTACTCTGCTTTGTGATAGATCCTCAGAACTTACTTGTCTTACAAGTGGAAGTTCATAGTCAGGGCCAACATCTACCCATTCCCCCCACAGCTCACCCCCCAACCCAGGGAAACAGCACTGTTCTGTTTCTCGAGTTTGACTTTGCTAGATTCCACAGTTAAATGAGATCACACAATATTCTGCTTAGTTCTTTATTTCTCTCAAATTTGAGTTTTCTCATGTCTCACAGGGTGTAAGCTCCAAAAAACTCATAAACGCAAATTTCAGAGCAACAAGAATCAGGAGAATCCACAGAGCTTTTATTAAAATGACCTCGTGTAGCCCACCTAAGAGCCATCGCCTGGGGGTGTGGGGTGTGGCCAAGAAATCTGAATTTTTAATACCCCCCTTTACTGAGCCAGAGAGGGTAGAGAATCCTGACCCGGTCAGAGGACATTAACAAGAGCTCCCCCGCCCACACCTGCATCTCAGCCTCAGGCAGAACTTGCCGGTGCAGCCCGTCCAGAATCTCTGGGAAGAAAACACGGAATCTGCTTTAGTGACTTGAAGTCAGAGTGAGAGTCTAGTCAAGGTCCGACTCCCTGCTGCAAGCACCGGGACCCATGGGAGAGCTTGGCGCACCAGAGACACGGAGGTGGTGAGACCTGCAGCATCAGAAGGCAAGGACTCCCTGGAGGCAGTGAGCACCGGTAGGAACTACACGGCGGGCCCTTGTCCTTTCCTGGGGCGCGGGCGCTGGTGGTGGGGCTCCTCCACGGGACAGGTTTCACAGGCACTGGCGCCTCTGCCCAGACCTAGCGCCAGGCGCGGGAAGGTGTGATGAGCGCGGGTAGGAGCGTTGGGGAGGGGTAGGGACCACGGTCCGCAGAGCTTTGTCAGTCCTTCGAGTGCGATCTCCGACCCCGGCGCTTCTTCACAAGTCAGAGGCACGGGAATTGGCGCGTCCATCCGTGACCCCGCGGCTGGCGTGGGTAGGAAGGGTGCCACGAAGCCTCTTCCAAACGCGCCGGGAAAATGAAGTCCGGATCCCGGAGGCCCTGTGCAGCCAGGACACCTGGGCAGGTATCCGGAACCAGCTGGGCCCCGAACCGCGGGAACTGCCGCCTTCTGCTCTGACACCACCTGTGAGCACCAATACCTGCACCTAAGAGCGCGCGCGTGTCGGGCTGGGTCCCAGCCACCGCTCCCTACAATCAGCAAGGGCTACCGCGCGCTGCTCCAGGACTGGGAGCACCCCTACGGGCAGCAGGAAACCCCCGCCCAGGAGCACGCCAACGCCTCACAGGCGCCCAGGCACTCTCTGTTCACTGGCTTATTGGCTCTTAGAAATTTGTCCCCCCTGACTTTCCCGGGATGCCCTCTTTTCACACACCTCTATCCCTGGGTCTGTGAGTGCAGGTGCCTTGAGTAGATTTTGGGGAGAAGAAATCAGCTCCGCGGGGAAGATTTCTTCCCAAAGGGCCGCTGGAGGGAAGCAGGGTCGGGCCCTGGTAGATACAGGGGAGGGTTTGGGTCAGTCAGGGGAGGGCTGCCCAGCTGTGAGGCTGCCTTGGATGAAAGTTGGGGCCACAGCCCAAACCACAAGATCCTGGGTGCCCTCCAGCCACGGTGGGGGCCTCCCGCTGGGGGAAAAAAAAAAAAAACTAGTAACCAGTCCTCAGGAGCAGTAAACTTTCTTGAGTGTTTTCTCTGTGCCAAGCACATTTGCTTTCCATGGAGTCAGATCCTGATACGGGGCGGGGCATTTTATGAAGTAGATGCTGTGGTTATGCTCCGGAGGCAGAGGGAAGAACCAGGGCAGGGTTGCACAAGGTTATCAAGCCTAAAAGATCAATTGGCGGAGCTCCCTGGTGGCACAGACGGCTGAGCGCAGCGGTGTGAAGGTGTCCGCAGCTTCTGCGGTGAGTGTTCCATGCCAGAGGCCGGGGAGATTCCCACATGGCGTGGCGGACCTATCCTGTGTCGCCCGCAGCTCCCCTTCACAGTGTGTTTCAGTCAGTCTGCCTGTTCTATTCCCCGCTCTGTCTCTGGTGAATCCTCACACCCTCCCGCACATCTGGCCTGTACCAGGCTCGTGCATAAATAAATAAATCTAAAAA
This sequence comes from Talpa europaea, assembly GCF_964194135.1. Taxonomy (NCBI): domain Eukaryota; kingdom Metazoa; phylum Chordata; class Mammalia; order Eulipotyphla; family Talpidae; genus Talpa; species Talpa europaea. Next base: position 85,039,474 of record NC_140081.1, read on the forward strand.
AATTATAAACAAAATAATAAAAAAATAAAAGGGGCCTCCCCAGTGGAGCAGTGGTTGAGCGCTAGGTTGCGAAGCTGCCCGCGGCCTCTGCAGCGCCGGTTCGATCCCCGGCTGCTCCCCGGCCACCGGAGGAGGGTCCCACATGGCACTCAGACCTCTCCTGCCGCCCGCTGCTCCCCTCAGCAGTGTACTTCGGTCCTTCTGCCTGCTCTGCTCCCCGCTCTGGCTCTGGTGAATTTTCTAACCCTCCACCCTTCTGACTGTACCCAGTGTTTGTATAAGTAAATAAATAAATCTTAAACAAACAAATAAATAAAAGATCCATCGGCTGCCAAGTCCAGGAGAAGGTCCGGGTGAAGGGGAATATGGGGACACAGAGTGGATGTGCATGATTGGGTGGGAAGTCAGGAGGGTTTTTCACTTGTCCCCACTCCAGGAAAGGGAACAAGTACCTGAGCTTTTCAACAAATACAGGGAGAGGACCCATGGCAGGTGGGCAGGTCCCGCCTTGTCACCTGTGGACACATGCATGTGACCAGCTCTGTGACCTCTGAGTTGAACTAAGAACATCTGCCTGTTGTTCAGAGAGCGAGCCTTGCAGGGGTCTATGGATCGAACCTCATCACCATTTCCCTGGCACTGACTTTGTGACCTGGGACGATGTGTTCAGTTCCCCTGAGCTCAGACCTCAGTCCCCTCATCTCTGTTCTGTAGCTCTAGTTAGTCCTCACCTCCTGACACTGGGTGGGGCTAAATGAACCCCGAGGGGGGTTAGAACAGCCCCAGCACAGAGCAGGATAAGTGGGATAAATGTCCTTCCTTATGAACGCAGACCAGAGTCCCACTGCCTGCCCAGTTGCTGTGTCATTGTCTCATGACACAGCCTCTTGGCATGCTATTGCAGCATGAGGGTCAAGGGATGTTGGCTGAAGTGCAGGCACCAGGGGAAAAGCAAGAGGGGCTGATCATTTGCTGCTGTTGCAGAGCAGGGCTCTAGCCAAAGTGTCTGTGACTGAAGGTACTAAGAGTAGCTCAGAGCTACATGTGTTATAGGACAGCCATGATATTGAACGGGTTGCCTGGCTGTGGGTCCTCACCCGCGCGCTTACAAGGGACTTATGAATACTCCACTACAGGCACTCACAAAAGGTTAATAAAAGGTTTATTTACAAGGGAAAAGGAAAGAAGGAAAATGTACAACTCAGGGAGAAACTAGGGAAATAAAGTCTTTAATGCGTCCTACCCAATCCGCCGACCTGGAAACCCAAAGTCACTCTCAGAGCTGGCCTGACGCTGCGAGCTGGCGGGGAGCCAAAATGGGGGACCCCTCCAAAGCCCACGTGTCTGGCTTTATATCAACCTGGCTGCTTCACCCCACCCTCAGGTCCCAGCCACCTTCCCTTTGGTGGGGATGGGATTTGGAGTTCCCAGTGTCTTTGGCTTTGGCCTGGGGTGGGAGTGGAGTCCACAAAGTCTGTATGGAATTAGCTTTAGGACATCCTTTCCCCCTAACACATGGACTTTCAGGGATATTCACCAGTGTTGTGTGCATTGCTGCCCCATTTCGCTTGTGGCTTAGCAATCTTCAGAACCACAAGAGAATTGCTGCTAGCCTGGGAGTGGGGGTAAGGCCGGCACATTCCTTGGGGGTCATGGAAGTCACGGGGTTCTAGCCGGGGGTCCGTGGAATTCTGGAAGAGCTGTCCACTAGAGAATTCTGCAAGAATGTCTGCTGAGCACCGGGAATGTGACTCATGTGACTGAGCTACTGAGTTTTCAGTTTTGATGAATTGAACCTGAAAGTGTCACAGGGAACTAATGTCTACTGTATCTGACAGCACAGTTCCAGAGGGTCTGTGTATGGTCTTGAGCATCATGCGGATTTCTTTGAAACTGGCTGCAGAATTGTGTGTGTGCATCTTTCTAGGAAGAGAAACCAGATTGTCAAAGCCACCAAAAAGAGAATGAGCGGCTGCTTTAGGGCTTTGGTGAAAAGTAAGCAGGTTGAGGGGGTAAGTATGCCCTCTGGTAACCACTCCTGTTTCTCCTTTCTCATGTCTTCCTGCCCTCAGCTGTAGGTGGCTCCCCCTGACCTCTAAAGAAAGAAAGAAATTGGAGTCTGAGACTTGAGGCCCCAGAGAAACTGTAGACTGCCAGCAGGGGGCGATGGCTGTGGCCCTGGGTGGTGTGATCCAGGCCTCCTTGAATCAGGGCTCCCTGTCTCAGGAACATGATACTGACAGTGAAGTCTTCCGTCAGCGCTTCAGGCAGTTCCAGTACAGAGAAGCAGCGGGGCCTCATGAAGCTTTCAACAAACTCTGGGAGCTGTGCTGTCAATGGCTGAAGCCAAAGATGCGTTCTAAGGAACAAATCCTGGAGCTGCTAGTGCTGGAGCAATTCCTAAGTATTCTGCCCCCAGAGATAGAGACCCGTGTGAGGTCATTTGGCCTACGACCTACAGAAATGATGTTGGCATTCATAGAAGTCTTACAGTTGGAACTGAAGACACCAGAGCAACAGGTAGGAAAAAAGAGAGGTTAGTGGAAATTAGACCAGGACTATCACGCAACCACAGTCTGATTCAAGATTTTTTCATTGTCTTTCATTTTTCTCTTCTTCTAAAATGAGCACATGGGTCAGTGCGACTCACTTTTTACTAAAGATATGTACCCTAACAAATACAGTGTAGTATCCCCTAAAAGTCCTTAAATGAAATTCACAGATCCAAGACCTACAAGTCTCATGCATGCAAAACCTCAATATTAAGACCTAGGGACCCAGGTCCAGTCCTGGCCTGTTTCATATACCCTTTCCTACTACTGCACTGTGTTCCTACTGTGAAGTTGCTTCAAAAAGGGATGGAAAGAGAAGCAACAGAACAAATGCACGCCCCTCCCCCTACAAAATGTTAGTGGTACTTTGGCTGTACGTAAGGAAATTTGCCAGCCCTGAGTCCAGTAGAGTCTGATTGGATATCTAGGCAGGAAGAGGCTGGCAGTTGATTATGAACTAACAAGCATTCAGCAAGTTTGAGGATGACCACAATTGATGATGACACCTGGGAAGGTGCCAGGCTGCCTATAACCTGAGAGCCCCCACTCTGAGCCAGGTCGGTGCTGGTCACGTGATTTCCAAAGTGGCAAGTAGCTCCTGGTCAGTCTGCACTATTAACACATAGGGTAGGTTTCCTTTGACTTCCACAGAGGATCATTCCTGTGAATGTCAAGTTATGCAAAAATTATTCAAAAGAAAGGAATTTTAAGTTTATGAGCAACAGTGAGGTTGTTCACAGGTTCTTTTTACCAGTACCCCATGAGGACAGGCACTGGCCTGCGTTCGGTACCACCTAGTACAGCCTCTCTTGGCAGTAGGCCATAGCTGAGCACAGGGTAAACTCTTTGGGACAAGAAGGAAGTGCTTCTGGTGGGCATGAGGGACACTCAGCCTGTGTGTTGATGGGGCTCTCCCGTTAGACCATCTGAACAGGAGACTCACGGACTATTCGGCCCCCCTAGCATGGAATGAGATCATGGATTTCCTGCCTTTGTCTGCCTTCTTGGTTTGGTTCACCATGTGAGATTTTACGGTGCGTTCTAGTCAGGCACTGCCCAGTATGGTAGTTCTAGCCAAGAGGGGGCTCCTGAGCCCTTTCAACGTGGCTAGTTCAAAGTGAGTTCTACTCTGAGTGTCCCCCATTTCAGAAGATTCAGTGTAATGAATGAAGTAGGGGAACTCTCTCAATAATTGCTAACACAACATTCTTAAGCTCTGATTGCTAGCTATATTGGGTTAGATCATACATGTTCAAATTGATTTCAACTGTTTCATGTTTTGATCCTATGGCTACCCCCACATGTAACATGACGGGTGGCTGGCATGAAATGCCCTGGGCAGTGCTGGGCAGTGCTGATGTTGATTTTACAGTGACGAATTCTGGCATTTCCCCCAGATCGATAGCCAGGAAATGTTCTTGGAAGAACTGGCACCAGTGGGAATGGAACACATTCCACGAAACATGCACCTGGACTCAGCCCCGCTCCAAGTGATGGGAGCTGCCCCGGAGGCTGCAATGGCAGAGGCGTGGATGCCACAGGCAGGGCCTCAGGAGCTGAACTACACAGCTGCTGGGGAATGCCAGCCCTTTCCAGACCCAGGTAAGACAAGGGATTCAATTCCTTTCATTGGTTTCTGTTGTAAGAGCTCCAGAGCTCTTCAAGGCTGGGGCTGGGCTCAGAAACAATTAAGCCTTGAAAATGGTCCTTGCTGATAGAGGAGGGGGACATCACTGTGGGACTAGCTGGGCACCAGGACTGTTAGATGCAGAGGCATTAAGAACCCCTTAAGCCACTGACCTGTTAGGACACCTGAGAAGAATGTCACAAGGTTTTAAGAAAACCATGGCAGGCTGGGTAGTCTGGGGAAGGGCTGATGTTGCAGCAAACTTTGATCAGTGGCACCAGCGATGTTGGGGCTGCCGAGCACCTCAAGGTGCTTTTATGCCCCAAGAGCCCCATTCACAGTTAATTCTTTATTCCATTACTCTCTTCAGATCATTTAAGAGGGTTCAATCACTCCTTATCTCATTCCATCAAAACCTCCAACAGTGTTTCTGCAAGTACTGAGCACACTGTCCTGTCAGGACCCCCTGGGGTGCATGTTTAACCAGCTGTCCAGGTGAACACCCTGCACACCACATTTGAAAGCACCTCTGCAGGCAGGCCTGGCTTAGGACCAGAAGGAGGAAGTCAGGTGGAAAGGAACAGAGGCCCCAATAGTGCTGGTTCCTTTCACTCTCGCTGGGGATTTCTTTCACTGCTACCCGTGATCCCTGTCTCTACCCAGCTGCTGCCCCCTCCCATAAAAGCCATGGCCCAGGCATGGCCAAAACCCCTCCCTTTACGGTCTCTGCCACAGCTTCCACATGTTGGAAACTTCACCAGACTGAAGTAGCAAGAAAACTAAAGGGACATACAAAAGGAACATATTGAGAACAGTCCAAGTTTTAAATACTGATCTCATCCACCCATAAGTAGCTCAACCAGGGCCTAGCAACTTTGCCACTTCGCACATTTAAAGCTTATTCATTTCACTGCTAAATATCCCCACCTGCTGAGAGCCAGGCACAGTACAGACCCTGGGGTCAGTAGGACAGCACAAAGATGATCCGTTCCTGGCGTCCTGGAACTGGAGCTGCTGCGGTCAATTCAGATCTGTAAGTGGGTACGGGATGTGATGGAGACAGACTGTGAAAGGACGCGTGAACAGGTGGGATGCTATGGGACCTCCTAGGAGGGGCCCCGCACCAGCTTTTGGAAAAGGGGGTAGAAGACCTGAAAAAGGGGGCATGTGGGTGGAATCCTCTAGGGAGACTTGCAGTGAGCCTGCTGAGTGGGGGAGTGGGAGGAGAGAGGGTGTGGGAAGCATGCACAGATGTGCACAGGCCCAGTCATGAAGGACCTGGCAGTTTGCAGAGCTCCTGCTGCGGAGGTAGGGGCAGAGGGGCCATCCAAGGGGCAGGAGGGAGAAGAGGGTCCTGGACTGGAAAGAAGTACTTAGCACACTTAGTCAGCTGTGTTGAGAAGTTATGCTTATTATCAGGGAGGTGGGGAACCCCTGGATGCTCCTAAGGAGGGGAAGCTGAACAGTGGCTTTGCCTTTTACATGACCGTTCTGCCCAGGAAGGCGTGAGACAGGATACACGGACACGCTGGGCTGGCGGCTGCGATCACCCAGGTGGGAGCTGATGTCCTAGAGTAGGGTCACGTGGTGGTGATGGCACGGAAAGGGCAGGATTCCAAAGATATTTAGCCTGGGCATGGATAGGCCTTGGTGATGGACTGGACACCGGGGTGTTGAGGAAGAGAAGGTGAAGATTGGCATCCTGTTTGCCGGCCAGTGGCCATGGACATGGCCTATTGTTCCCTGACACAGAGAACAGGAGGAGGCTCAGAACTGGTGAGCTAGATTTGAGCATGAGGAATTGGGAGTGCAGATGGATCCAGTGTGGAGGTGCAACTCAGGAGAGACAGATGTGCAAGACAAGAGCTGTAGAATACAAGGTAATGGAAGCCTTAGGGTGGCGGCCTGATCGGCAGTGGTTACACACAGGCAGAAGCACAGGGTCCTCTGCAGACACTGGCAGACACCAGATCAGAAAAGGCCACTGTATGTGAATTCCTGACCTGTCACTTCCAGGTACCTTGCCAGGTTCCTTGCTTTGCAGTGCCCTCTTCCAGCCACATCACAATAGATATTCCATAACCTTTGACCCATTGGCTCCTAAAGCCAGTAGATATTCTTACTCTAGGGCTTACCTATGGCTTTTCTTTTCTGCAGGTTTCCAATCCCAGTGGCATGTCTCTTCTCCCGGAGGCTGGCAAACCGTGGGGACAGGCACAGGTGAGACGCCCCCTCTCCTTGGAGAGGATGCCTTGGTCCCTTCCTGTCCTTCAGTAGGAGCTTACCTTGGCTGGGTAGGCCCATGTCCCCAGAGAATTCATCTCAGACACTTTCAGTGTGATCGCTGATGATGACTGTGTCTCCCTTTCTGCATTGACTGAATGTCTCCAGGCACCATACTTTGTGCCTTCTCTGGCAAGTGCTGGGCCTGTAGGGGCTCTGATTCTTTTGGATGGAGGTGACAAACAGGACAAACCCACAGGAAGCAGGATGTATCTATTCTGGTCATAGCCCAGTCCTACAAAACAATGCCATCCATATTCCACTCTTGGCCTACCTACATCTCCAGATCTGTGCACAGCTTTCTTGAAAGTCTATATTTTGTGTGTTAGCCTGCAATGATCAGCAGAACCTTGGTGCAATTTGGAATTATCAGTCTTGGTGCAATTTGGAATTATCAGTGTGTCTGCATATTCATCCCCATGCTTTAGCTGATACAGGCTACTGAACAGGTTGGGACAGCAAAGCACTGGGAGAGCCAGGAGCAGAGCTTTGATTGTCCGGGGAGTGGTAGGTAAGAGCACCCGAGGCTGTACAGCCTGAGGATGTTTCACATATAAGAAGGGCATGAGGCTAACATGTAGGTGGAAGCTCAGGACTGGGCCAGCTTCTGAAAGCTGCACCCAGGGTGCTAGCTGGGTGAGGACCAGGTGGAAGCTGTGGGTGCCCCCATGCTAGTGCTGCACAGAAAGGAGCAGCCGGACTCTGGCCAGGCCCCGTGGCCCAATTGCCTGTTTGGCCCCCAGTTTCATTTTCTGAGTGCGAGGTTGGGCCTCTAGGGCTGTTTGAACTCCTCTGTCTTCCCATCTTGGCTGCTTCCCACCCAAAGGGCAGCCGGTGTCTAAGCCACGTCTGATGAGATCTGCAGCCTTAAGAGTTACCAGTCCAGGGCCTCCCCGGTGGCGCAGCGGTTGAGCGCTGGGTTGCGAAGCTGCCCGCGGCCTCTGCAGCGCCGGTTCGATCCCCGGCTGCTCCCCGGCCACCGGAGGAGGGTCCCACATGGCGCGCAGACCTCTCCTGCCACCCGCTGCTCCCCTCAGCAGTGTACTTCAGTCCTTCTGCCTGCTCTGCTCCCCACTCTGGCTCTGGTGAATTCTCTCACCCTCCCGCGCTTCTGACTGTACCCAGTGCATGTATAAACAAAAACAAACAAATAAATAAATAAAACATGCCTCTAAAAAAAAAAAATAAAAAAAAGAGTTACCAGTCCAGGGCCTCCCCTGGTGGCGCAGCGTTTCAGAGCTGGGCTGCGAAGCTGCCCGCAGCCTCTGCAGTGCTGGTTCGATCCACATGGCCTGGCAAACCTCTCCTGTCTTGCCCGCTGCTCCCCTCAGCAGTGTATTTCGTCAGTCTGCCTGTTCTGTTCCCCGCTCTGGCTCTGGTGATATCTCTCACCCTCCCGCGCCTTCTGACTGTACCCAGTGCTTGTATAAATAAATAATTTTTTTAAAAAAAAGTTTCCAGTCCAGGCTCCAGGCGCAGGAGGGAAAACCACAGGAACACATCCTGCCATCCTGAACACTGGCTTTCCTGTCTCCCTTATTGGGGGATGTTCTGGCCTGTGGGTTTCTGCTCCCCTCATGCTGGTTCTCACCCTCCAATCTTTCAGTTGGCTCCCACTGTACGTCGAAAGCAGCTTTCTTTTGAGCCATAGTCTCCAGTTTGCTGGTGTCTCCCATGCTGTCTTTCCAAGCTGAGCCATGACACCCAAACAAAAACAAAGTGATGCGTTCAGCAACTTTTGGTTTACATGCATTTCATTTCTCTTCATCTGATCCATTCGGCCTTTTCTCCATGAAAATTCAAAATAAGCGGTTGAAACAAACTTGTTAGTTGGTTTTGCTTGTGCTATAAACATCGCGCAGCATTGCCATCAATCCGACCCACACTTCCTTGCAGACTGGTCAACGTGGCAGAGCTAAGGAAGGCCAGGAAGGGGCGTGGAGATGACACAGCCACAGAGGCCATCTGTCTGTGAGCACAGGGGTGGTGAGGCCCAGACACATGAGGTTCCAAACTCCTCACTCCGGACCTCAGACTGACAGTGAGAATTGGTGCTTGATGGTATTTGGGCTATTTTGAGAGAACCAGTTTCTAGACTTCAGCTGAACCAGAGGTTCTGATGTCTTCGTTGCCAGTTAGTTCTGTTGCTGTGTTTCCTTGACTATCTCTTACTGAAATTATTCTAGTTCCTTAGAGCCGCTCTTTACCTCTCTCTCTGCACTCCTGGGACGCACTAAGAGAGTGTTTCTGTTGGAATAGGACAACATTTGGGGAAGCTTGGCTCTGTGTTCTGGCTCTGAGCTTAAATCATTCCGTTCTTGAGATAGACGTGGAACTCGGTGTGTTCAGCCCAGAATGGGTCACTCTCGTGCCTCAGAGTGGAAGAGCATCATAGCTTTGAGCTCAGCACAAAAGCACTTCCCCTCCCTTCAATGTGCTCTTGTCTACACCCTCAAAACTAAACCAAGGCCAAAAGGCTTATGAGAGCCTGCTGAGGGACTCCTACCTGAGAAGGAAGGAGGTAGGCACTGAGAGGCCACATGTCCCAGACACAACTTTGACTCTGGAGACACATGTGTTGACTCCCACCCCCCATCCTCTTGCCTTTCCTGTGGCCAGAACCCCCAGAGTGGCCAGCACACCGCCTTCCAGACCCTGAGCTGAGGTTCCCAGTGATTGACAGAGAAGAGCCTTGGCCAAAGGAACAACTACACAATCCTCATGACGTGAAACTAGGATTCCGCGGCACCGGCGTAGGTAGGTGAGGGGCCATCGGGTGTTGGGGAAGAAAGAAAAGAAAAACTCCCCTTAATCCCAGGGTAATGTGGTTTGGGATGTCACTGGTAACCTTCTGTCTTCCCACTAGCTGATGGGTATAACTCTTCTTAGCCCCTATCTAGCCTTTCTCCCTGGAGGATGGTGACAACTGCAGTTTCTGTTTCTGCCCTCAGGCTTGGCTATTGGGAGGGAAAATGAAGAAAATATGTGCAAAGGGTAAAACATGCAAAGTATTTATCCATTTTATGCTTCTTTAGACAGGAATGTGCTTCTTGGTCCCAATTTACCTGGAAACTCGGAGCAGCTTGAAAATCTATTGAGACACCCCACAGAGCTGCCACCCAGCGACATGACAGTGCCTGTCCCTTCTCAGAACCCTTGTCTACGAGAGACAGCTGAGCGCGCCAAGGTGCCAGAACCCTGCGGCCCCAGAGCCCCTGAGCAGAGCTATCCCAGTGAGAAATCTTACTCATGTGTCCAGTGTGGGAAATGTTTTGCTACCCTGAAACTGCTTAAGGGGCACGTGAAGATTCACTCTGGAGAGCTCCCTCACAAATGCACTATTTGTTTGAAAAGATTCCTTCGTAAGTCAGACCTAACCAGGCATTATCGCGTTCACACAAAGGAGACACCCTATGAGTGCAGTGTGTGTAAAAAGCGATTCAGTCAGAAGACACACTTGGTCATACATTCTGAATATGAATCATACCGATGTTTGGAGTGTAGGATAAAATTTTGTAATAGATTAACTTTTCTCAGACACATTAAAATCCACACAGGTGGAAAACCCCACAGCTGTTTCATTTGCGGGAAAAGATTTAGGCGAAAGACAAATTTTACTTTGCACCTACAAACCCACACCTCAGAAAGACCTTATGTATGTGAATACTGTGGCAAAAGCTATAGACAGAAAACAAGCCTCGTTTCTCATTTAAAACTGCACAGAAGTGCAAAGCCAGACATGACTCATTCTTTTGTACGTCTTAATATGCACCAAGGAACTCACTCTAGAGATTTTTCAGAGAATTTGTTGAGGGAAACAGCTCAACAAATCGAAACTCATTCATGAAAGCCTTAACCTGCTCCAGACTGTCTTGGAAAGACAGTTTGGTTTGTGTCTGCCTAAGAATGGCTTTGTGCTTTGGTATCTTTAAAACCCATCTGCCAAGGTGTGTAGATCCTGAAGTAGCTGCCAGCTGTTGCCACTGCCCTGCATTTGGTTTCTTTCTGTCTAGAGGAATCACGTTGAATCATTTTGATGAAAATGTTTTGTCCCTAGCTGACGACAGTGTACTTGTCCCTAGCTGACTACAGCGCACGTGTAACTAAGACGCATGCAACAGGCGACTTTCCTCTCAGGTCTAGGGCCAGTGTCCCAGTCACGGGGAGCCGCCCCATGGACCTGCGTCTGTGCAGTATTTTATTCACCTGCAAAGTACATGCCTTTCCCCTTTCATTCCCACTGACTCATTGTCAGCAACATGCAGATGCTTCCCTGAAGTGAGTCATGACCACGTCCTTGACACGATTATTCCTCTGTAGCCTCTGCCATGCCCATGCATCATTTAGCCCAATGCATTTAGGTTCAAAAGTTACCTGTTCCCCATGCAGGGCATTGTAGAGTTGTCCATGCAACTGTCTGCTACTGTGGTGTTCATTTTATTTCTTCTTTGCCCCAAGTTGGCCGATGTTGATATTTTCCTGTCATTTCTTGATTATAATACCTTGTCATTAATAAATGGAGTTCATTTTGTTTCTGCTTTAATTTCATTTAGAGTTTCTTGAAGACTTACATGCTAGACCATAGCAAACATGGGGCCCACTAGTAGGGCACACAGCTGACCATAGAGTGTATTCTTATGACTCAGTGTCTTGTATGTCATTGGCGTGTTTGGTGCACAGGAGGACATTATAGCAGTTGTCAAGAGTCACCAGAGATCAACGTCACCAGGGACAGCAGGAGCCTAAGGACATAGGAGACTCCTAGCTTCTGCAAACCAAGATGTCAAACAAAGAGCTCTCTCTGAAGTTAACCTGGACCCTCCCCCCGAGCCCCCATCCTCACTCAGCAGGATTACTCAGCTGGTCTCACTGGTCCACCCTAGCCCCATAAAGCACCTTCCCAACAGACCTGACAGAGTGCCCATCTGAAGACACAGCTCAGTTCAGTCTCCTGGATTGTACCCACAGGGAAAGTAAAAGAGCCAAGAGCCTGGGCAGCTGAGCTCCCTTCGCTTTGGTACCCAGGTTACCTAGCAGCTGCTTAGACTCAAAGAGCATAAACAAAATAGACCTTTCAGTGTAAACAAAGTACACTTGAACAGTGACTGCGTGCACGCCCACAGGTACGAGCGACGCACTCAGTGAGAATATATTGATAGCAGGAGATTTGAAGTATTTGAGGTATTTGTCACTGTGCAGTACATTCCCTCTCCCTCCAAAGGTCCAACTGAAATACTGAAGAGTCAAGGACTGCAGCCAAGTCCCGGTAGAAATTGTTCTAGTGCTGAAATCCTCTTAAAGACCAAGCTTGTCGTCCTTTGACCCCTGAGATAGTATCTGAAATCTAATCTAGACAATTAAACGATATCACTCAAATGATTTGAGGTTGGAAATACAGATCCTACCTTCAAAAATATTGAGAGAGAGTGAATTTCTTATGAATCTAGATGGCATCTTTCCTAACAGATGTAACATAACCAATGAAAACTTTTGCACCAGAGTACGCTGGCCCAGCTACACCAAGATTATTAGAGAGAGCATCCACTTGTCAAAGAAAGCAGTTATTTTAAAAACACAACAAAATTATTAAAATAGGAACTTATATCCCTAAAACAATTGTTTCTCAAATGCTTCTAAGCCATTGTCCTTAAGTGGTAGTGTTATAGAGCAACCCCGATATTAAACGGGTTCCTGGCTGTGGGTCCTCACCCGCGCGCTTTAAAGGGACTTATGAATACTCTACTACAGACACACGCAAAAGGGTTAATAAAAGGTTTATTTACAAGAGAAAAAGAAATAAGGAAAATATACAACTCGGAGAAAATAGGGAAATAAAGTCTTTAATGCGTCCTACCCGATCCGAGGACCTGGAAACCCAAAGTCACTCTCAGAGCTGGCCAGATGCTGCGAGCTGGCAGAGAGCCAAAAGTGGAGGACCCCCCAAAGCCCACGTGTCTGCCTTTTGTATCCACCTGGCTGCTGAACCCCATCCTCATGTCCCAGCCACCTTCCCTTTGGTGGTGATGGGATTTGGAGTTCCCAGTGTCTTTGGCTTTGACCTGGGGTGGGGGTGGAGTCCACAAAGCCTATATGGAATTTGCTTTGGGACATCCTTTTCCCCCTAACAGTAGGACTATATTTTACGTGACAAATAAGTCATAGGTGTCAGATGATGGGAAAAACAATACCCGAGCTTTGGATGTCATTAACCACATGCAAAAGTCTTGCCCAAGCATTTACTTGACTGATACCGTTTGTATCCAAATTTTTCAAATAAGCTTCCCCTGTTCTCCAGGAATTCACAATCAAATGGGGGCCAATAGGGGGGAAAATACCTAAGGAAGCTAGCTCTGATAAATGGTTACAAAAGCTAGTTCAAAACTGTTTTTGCAGGAAATCCCAGAAGGGAGAAAGTTTCAGATTGGGAAACCATAGGGGCATCTAAAGGGGGATGTCAGCACTGACCTGAGCTGTGAAAGATGAGATTTCACCTAGCAAAGGGGGGTGTGGGCAGGAGCTGGAAGACAGGGGAAAAACAAACACGAGTTAGGAGTCTAGGGAGCAAACCATAGGATTCAAGATCAGGCCCTGAGGGATGAAGTAGGAAAAATCAAACTGGGGAGGGCGCTAAAGCCAGCCAGCCAACCAACCAACCAACCAACCAACCAACCAGGGCTTTACTTTTTCTACAATAGGGAAGTTTGTGTTTGCTTTTGACTTTTGGAACATTGGAATTGTAATTGTCCTTAATTGATGGTTTTTTCAATTACAAAAATGACAGGTTTATCACTGAAAAAGTAGGAAAAACATTTCAGCACGTGGCAGCAAACACTTACCCACAGGGATGGGGGGTGGGGTGAGGGTGGGCTCCCTGGTGGCACAGGGATTAAAGTCTCAGCACTATCAAGCTATCTCCAGCCCATGGTGACATGCCTTAGATCCCAGGCTACAGAGCTAACCCACATGGCGCAGCAGACCTCTCCTTTCCCGCCAGCTGCTCCCCTCAGCAGCTGTATCTCAGTAGATCTCAGTAGATCTGAGGTGTATCTCAGTAGATCCGCCTGTTCTGTTCCCCACTCTGTCTCTGATAAATCCTCTCACCTCCTCGCACCTCTGGCCTACACCCCAGTTCTTGTATGCATGAATAAATAAAAATAAATCTTTTTAAAAAACACTCAAAATTCCATTGTTCAGAGACAACTGAAAGCAGTCTAGAAATTCCTGATGTGTTTTACGGACAAACATAGAGCCATCATTTTAAAAGCAACATTTAGCATTGCGCAACTGCATTAAAAACTGCATGAAAGCTGCCTATAGTGATGGCAAACATGTTTGTGTAACAAGAGAGTGAGAGCGCCGTATGGCCCCGCTGAGTGGACATGCCCTCTTAGACAGTCTCAGTTCCACATTGCTGGATGTTTAGATTTTTATCCCAAAATGCTGCCGACTTGCCTGGTGCATTTCTATGAGATGAAGCTCTCAGCGGGGAAATTCTTGTGCCAAAGGTCCTGGCGGAAGCTTCGTTTATTGAGGTGCAAACACTTGTCCAGATAATTTTGTAGTGGTTTTTTAAATGGCCTCATCCCTCTGTCGCTGGTGGGGGGAGGAAGCTCATTTGCCTCTCTCTACCCTTCCAGACCCAGAGGCTGGGAAACCCTTCCCTGCACTGCTCAGAGATTAGCAAGTGAAAAGACGAACTAATCACTAGCCTAGGGGGCTGGGGGGTGGTGTAGGGGGCGGCTCAGGCAGAAAAGAATGGAGCCTGATGTCTGGCCTGTGCCGGTGAGGTTCTGAGGGCTCTAGAAAGGCGGCCATAAAGTTATGAAGCGAAACAAAACACTTTAAAGGAAAAGCAGTTCTGAGGCGGCGGCGTTATGTGCATATGCATCAACAACAGCCCTGGCCCCACCGCCAGGACTGCCCCTGAGAGTTCCTTCTTCGGGGGGCGTCACCGAGACAAAACCTCACCTGGGATCTTTTGTGTTTTAATTTCTTTCCATCAAAATGCTAGACTTGCCACTTAGGCTCTTCCTGGGGTGGCCGGCCCTGGGCTCCAAGAGCCTTCACCTGCTCTCCGGGCCCATCCCATGGTCATGTCCCGTCTCTCATGGCACTGTGGATTGAAGCTCCGGGATCTGGGCCCTGTCGCCACCGCCACTGGCTTCCTTGTCTGAGAGCTCGATCTAGGTCCTCCCACCTCTTGTGGTCCCGAATACACACCAGCTCTCAGGGGAATGCCTGCCCCGGGCCTCCTGTCAAAGGCACCCTCTCTCAATTCTTTTGATTTTCCCTGCCAGTCACCACCCAGGAGATAGGGACTTCCAGCAGACTGGGGTGCCTGGAGGGGGGGGTGTTTGGGGCAGAGGGGCATTTCCTTCTGCTTCCATTTCCTTCCTCTCTTCACCTTGGCTTTCAGCTCTGCGGGGTCGCGGCATGAGCCCCTTCGTGACTGGGACGCAGGTGCCTGCCAGTCTCGGGTCCCTTGGCCGACGGAAGGAAACAGAGGCGGAGGAGAAGGACGGCGTCTGCCGTCTGTGGACGCGCCGAGGAGGGCAGCACCCTCGTGTCTGCAAGACCAGCGTCCTGCTCTTTGGCGGAGGACAGGGCCACCCATCCGGAGACACCGGGGGACAGAAGGGGAGTGGGCCGGGCAGCATGTCCACCCTCCAGACACAAGCTTCTGGAGAGCCTGCGGGACGCCAGCGCGCTTTTGCCATCACCTGGTGGTCAGCAGCGCTGATGTCATCCTTGGACTGAACTCTTTCCTGGGCGTGTGAAAAAGCACAGTCTGTCAGCTCTGCAGGGAAGACAAGGGAAGCGGGAGAGCTGGTCTGGCGGGACGGAGAGAGACACACACCTTGTTGCTGCATCCACGCAGGACGAGTGGGTAGCGGTGAGGGAACAAGGTTGGCTCCTTCTCTCGGCCTGTGCGCCGAAATCCAGTCCAGGCTGACTGACGTTCAGATGTGAGTAAATGAATGAGGAAAAGCTGAGGAAGTACTTGTGCGAGTTAGGAGTTGGACCCTCTCTGGGCATTCTTGCTGAAACCACACGTCCCACGACAGGCGGGCATGTTCGCGCCACGCTCCTAAACACACCCAACAGTCAAAGGACCGCACTGGAGAAAATGACGTAAAACCTCCGTATGCTCATTTTTCTAGGGAGTCTTTCATTTTTGTACCCTACAAATAGCTGGGGTATCCGAAAGAGTGCCAAGCGCTACGCAAAGACAAGTGGCTCAGTTGTTATCAAGACTTTAAGAAATCTCAGATAAGCCAGGATTCAGATGAACGATATTCCCACCCTTGCCAATGTTGAGAAAGCAGCAATACGTTGCGCCTGCTGTCGAGGGTGCCCCAGACAAGGCCGGGCATCCAGGGTCCCGCAGCCTGATCCCATCCTGCAAAGACATGGGCAGATAAGCCCGGGGAGAGCTCGGCCCTGTCCGCTGCCCCACCCGCTGAAGACAGAGCGGCCCCCTCGCACACCTGGAGAGGCTCTTGAGACCACCTGCTCAAGCAAGATTGAACAGAGGACTCCGCAGACATGGGTGAGGGCAGGCAAGGAGTGGGGCATTGTGGGTTAGCAAAAGAGCAAAGGAAGAGAACTCTACAGAGACTCTCTGGGAGTGAGAGACTCTGCGGTGCCCAGGTTAAGGATCTACATGGGTATCAGGCTAGAGATTGAGAACAAAGGAATGACATTTCATTGGTTGAGAAAGCAAGGAGGGTGGACTTGATGAAAGTCCAGTATTGTTGCCCATGCGGGTGTGGGCACCCGTCAGCCGCAGCTCTGTGGCTGTGCAGGGCTCGTCACCATCTCCAGAGTGAACATACCTTGGGAGCTATGTGCCTGCAGCTCCAGTTCAAAGCAGTCTGGTCTCAAGATCTGTGACTCCCTTTTCTTTTCTGAGTCAGTAACCCCTTTTCCCCCCATAACAGCCAACTTGATAAGCCCTGGAAAGATAGCTCAGGATGCCCAGGCTGCGGGATATCAGTGAAATCTGCCTGCCAAGGCAATTTATGCAGCGGGTGTCCTCAAGGAATGTCATCAGGTTTTTAATCTCTTCTTTAGCAGGGCATGGGAACTGCAAGATCAAAAGGCAATTTTTCTGCCAAGTCTTTGCCTGGAGTCCTGCCCTGTCCTTGTCTCGGGACCCTTCCTGTCCTCAGGAGCATCAGCTCACACGCTACGGTGAAAGGGTGACTGGATCGTACCTGTTAGAATGCAGCCATCTGCTCCCCCTGTCCATTGACAAGAGCGCGTGGACTGGTACTCTGGAAACGGGACATGGTCACGGTAAGGCAGTGACACTCAACGGAGGTATTGCCAGTGTTGAAACAAACATCCGTCCATGCAGCAAATCTACCGCTATGAATGTGAGCTACAGAAGACGCTTCTTTTAGCTGAAGTGACAGGATAGAGCAGGTGCCAGTCAGCATCACAGTTAAACATGCTGTTTAAATACTAGAAAAAGAGATACTCAACTTTTAATTAAAAAAATGGAAATCGCTACGCATTTTAGAAACAGAGCTAGAAGCCAAACTGCCAGGTGAGTGGGCTTTTAATTCCACTGTCTACCCGCCGGGCCGGGTCTCCTTAGACTGGGTGGACTAACGCAAGAACAGCAAGGTTGAAAACCTTGTCAGAGTGAGCATCACCCTCCACACCCCCCCAAACTCATGCAACTCTTCCTCGATCACTTCCAGTCCACGGGGTGTCTTGCGGTCCCATCCTTCTGCATGTGCTGTTATTTTTATTAATTCGGACAAACGGCAGTGCTCGCCCTGCCAATCCACAGCAGGGTCAGAGTTCGTCAGCCCAAGGAGCTTGCTGAGAGCAGATAAAGGTGGCACATTTTCTTTCTGTATCTAGATTTATTACCTCCCTGACCACTGACAACCACAAGTCCTGCAGGTGCAGCAATTGATCCAGAAGGGAAGGCAAAAAAAAAAAAAAAATGGGAGAGGAAAAGCTTCCCCTCTCCCCCCCCCGCACCCCCCCCATTTTCCTGGGTCCCATGTCCTGATTAGGTCAGCACCAAATGGAATCACGGGGAGTCACAATGGCCTTCAGAACCTAGTCGTCCCCGTGGCAACACTCAAACTCTGGTCACAAACACTGGAGTGACTCCATGTTGAGGACCCAACATTGTGAGTAGGGGAGCTGGAAGAGAGGTTTGATGATATTACCCGTGTTTGGGTACCGTCTGTGTATCTGTCTGGACACCCAGCTATCTCGGGGTCAGAGGTCTTCCTTGGTTTGACCTCTCCCACTACAGCTTCTCCTGGAGGAAGAGTTGTCAAAATTACTCACCAGTGTTCATTGTGTTTCCACAGGGTAATGGTCAGTGAGTCTGGCCTCCTGACCTAATCGCCCAGAGACATCTGCAAAGGAAGTAGATTTCAGGTAGGATTTTCTACTCCTCTCAATCTCTGTATCCACATCTGGCTATCTATGGCTCTGAGATTACTCCTTTTTATTTTTTTAAATTTATTTATGAGGGCCTCCCCTGGTGGCGCAGGTGGTTGAACGCAGCGCTGTGAAGCTGTCTGCAGCCTCTGCAGCGCTGGTTTGATCCCGGCCGGCCCGCGAGGGTGCCACATGGCGCCGGAGACCTCTCCTGTCTTGCCCGCTGCCCCCCTCAGCAGTGTATGCCTGAATTTAGTTTATGGGTTTCCTGTTTCAACCCTAACAATACCAATTGGCGCTGGATAGGAAGACTGATTTTTGTAATCCTATCAATTCTTCCCCAAATAAATCCATGAATTCAGTGCAAGCAGGGTCATGCACCTCAGTAGGATTTTGCCCTGAGGTGAGCCGATGATTCAATTAAACAGAAGAGAACATGAGAATAGCCATGATGGTGAGCCGGTCATAGCTACGGTATAAGAAAATCTACCGGGAACAGGAATCAAAAATATGTCAGTGGAGGTGAAGCGAGATTTTAGACCCAAGTCCTTGCATGTGACGCAGTGGAGGGAGTGATGAGGTCAGCCTTGCAAATCAGACAATGCCCCGAAACAATGTCTTAGGACTGCTGCTGAAGCAAGGGTTGGGTGGAGGGGACAGGGAGGTGGCAGGCCAAGAAGCTGGGTCCCCTGGCTTAACTGGTTTCACCATCTTTTTCAGGCTTTCGTGGCTGTGCTCTACGGTAAAATAATTCCGCAGGGTCAACTAAATATGGAGAAAGCAAACTCTGAGGTCAGCCCCAACACGCCCACACCGAGTATCACCAAGACGGCAGATAAACACGTAAAACGTGCCCAGGCCTCCCAAAATGTGCTGAACTTTTTAATCAGTCGCCAGCTGGGGAGGCAGCGAAGTGATTTTGATCTGTCAAAATGGCTGTGGATGATGACATAAGCCAGACCAGGATGGAGGTGGCCCTTGCCAGGAAGTCATACAACTTACCTGCTCACGCCTACCCCCACATTAGGGAAACCCCCCAAAGTGGTTTAGCATAACAAACTCCTTCTATTAAAATAAAAGCTGTGTTTTCACTCAGTTTTGGTTTGCTATGTTTTTACACCAGTATGACTTATGACTTTCTTGGGTTGCATGGAAAGGGGATTCTATTGACTTTGACGGTCTCTGCAGGAGTTCTCAGACACAGGAGGTGGGGAAACCACTCTGCACTTCAGATTTCTTCCGCCTTTAATTGAAACTAAAAGCAAAGCAATAGCTATGTAGTTCCAGGCCACTCAAGGACCCAAGGCTCCTCTCCCTAGGCATTTGGGGAGGGGCCACTGTGTTCCCCTCTACAGCCTGGTTGCTTACCCTGGTGTCAACAGTGCTTAAGAACAGGCCCTGAGCTGGGAAGAGGCTTTGGATGGCCTTTAATATTACTCTGATACTCGTGAGCGTGTCGCTTAGAAACTGTAGCATTGTGTCTGTCTATGCAAAACCAGGGCACAAGGCATTTTAACATTGGGAACATCATACCTCCGGGAGCATCTAAAAGTCACTGGTCCCCAGGGCCCCATTGTCCCCAGGGCCCCATTTTTTTGTGCTGTGTGTGACAGACCCGTTCAGGCCACAGCTGATAGAATTTCTTGAACTGAAATGAAGCCAAGCTGTAGGCCAGTGTCAAGACTGAGATGGCTCCCACAAGAAAAAGCTCCCCAAAGGCGTGTGTGAGGAAGTCAGATACTCCCTGGGAGAAATCAGAAATGGCATTTCTCAGAGGTGAGCTCTCAGAAGTGAGAGCTAAGTGAAGGGAAGACGGGAGCGCTAAGTGTGGGAGCAGTGGGGTTCATGAGCAAGTCTAAGTCAGGAGGAAGAGTACATGAAAATATGGAGGGTGGAGGTAAGACAATCCTACTTTGTATGCACGCATGTGTTGGGGGTTGGAGGGGAGACAGAGATGAGAGAAAGAGGGAGCGAGAGGGAGAGAGAATATTTGGTTGGGATTTTCCTAAAGGGAATTTATTTCAGATATATGCTTGCGGACTACATATTACTACATAGAACCGTAACAGGCAGCCGTAGGAAGGAAATAATTGCCATTCATCAAGATGGGAAAGATGTAGGAAGAGAAGAACAACAACATTTAAACCAAGTCTTTTTTTTAAAAAAAAATTATTTATGCACACAAGAACTGGGGTATAGGCCAGAGTTGCAGAGGAGAGGGTGTGAGGATCCACCAGAGACATATGGGGAACAGAACAGGCAGATTGACCGAAGTACACTGCTGAGAGGAGCAGCAGGGGAGTCAGGAGAGGTCTGCTGTGCCATGTGGGTTTCTCCCTGGCCGGCAGGGATGGAACTTGTGCTGCAGAGGCTGCGGATAGCTTCATAGGTTGCGTCTTAACCCCTTGCGCCACCAGGGAGGCCCCCCTAAAGAACTTATTTTAACAAACATATTAAACCCATGAAGATGTTCCCCTTAAATGTTCCAATGTGCAGGGCCTCCCCGGTGGCGCAGCGGTTGAGCGCTGGGTTGCAGAGCTGCTCGCGGCCTCTGCGGCGCCGGTTCGATCCCCGGCTGCTCCCCGGCCACCAGAGGAGGGTCCTACATGGCGCACAGACCTCTCCTGCCGCCCGCTGCTCCCCTCAGCAGTGTACTTCGGTCCTTCTGCCTGCTCTGCTCCCCGCTCTGGCTCTGGTGAATTCTCTCACCCTCCCGTGCTTCTGACTGTACCCAGTGCATGTATAAACAAAACAAACAAACAAACATATGAATAAATAAATAAATAAAACATGCCTCTATTAAAAAAAAAATGTTCCAATGTGCAGACTTACGTAGAGTTTATATATCTGCTTATCTGCTTAGAACTCCAGCACTAAATCCCGGTGCAGTTGCTGTGTAAGTTCAATTGGAACAACAAAAGTCCCACGTTCCTTTGGCAGAGGTGCTGTGGCATGGGTGGGGTGGGGCTGACCTGCAACAGCATATGGTAAAAAGACATGATTTGTGAAAGAAAGTGAAGTGTCAGTGGCCTGAGAGTGGATTAGGTGCAGGTATGTGAGCAAGCTACAGGGTGATAACAGTGATCAGAGTGCTGATTCAGTTTCGTGGTGTTGGGAAAGCACTAACACAAAACGCCTCTGGTGAATCCTAACCCCTCTCATTTTCATCTTTTTCAGCACCGATGTAGTGACTGTGATCCACCTGTTTGGTCTCTTAATATATCACATTGAGAATACTTAACATTTAACTCTGCTTATATTCCCATCACTCTTTGAATATTCTGCACTGGATGATGCTGGCTAATGCTTGGGGCTTTCTCATCAAGGATGGGCAACATCTGCACCCTGGGTGCCAATCACTTGTGGCTACAGGGCTTTAGAACAAGCAAGAAGTGTTTAAAGCATCCATGCAAGGGGCATCCAGAGGCCAGGAATCCGCTGAAGAAGCGGGAAGGACAGGTGAGGGGCAGGCAGGAGACTGACTATGCACCAGGCAGCGCCTTCAGCTCCAGAGCAGTTGGAACCTCCGCTCTCCACGCCCAGTGGGCCTTGTGGTCACCAAGCAAAACCTGGGGTCCAGGCTTCCTCTGCAGGCCACGCCCCTCCAACTCCAACCCTCCCTCCGGAGGGGACGTTAGCCCCGCCCCCATGTCGTTGGCATTTATTCCCGTCTACAGCACACGCCTGCGCACTCGCGACCACTCACCATGGTCGGGAACCCACGCGTGTGCAATATACTACCCGTCGCCCTGCCCACCACAGCCCTAAACCCGCTCACCACAGTCCTGTACCCGCCCCGCACACATGCACTTCAGGTCATGCCTTGGGATATAATCCTAATATTGCAATTTTGTGGTGTTTGGTAAAGAAGGGAAGCAGATGCCTCTCTGGTGAAATCATACCCATTGATTTGCAGTAGGGCCCAGTGGAGACAAAGGTACAGCTAGTCTGCCTCCATCTCCTGACAGTGCCCCCAGGTGCACCGTGGCCTCAGCTGGGGAGAGTAAGTGGTGCCAGGAGGGGTGTTTTAAGCTTGCTGGCAAGTTCTATTTCTTGACTGGCTGGTAGTTTCAGGAATTTCCTTGTGAGAAATCATTGCCTTCTGCACATCTGTGAACAAGGATCTACAGATGTGTATCTGTGTGAGTGCTCAGGACTTGCACGTGGACTTGACTTTAAGGATCGTATTAGGGCAGGTAAAACTAAAGCTCAGCACTTCCCAAATACTTAGAACATAGCTCCCCATCCTACCCCCAAAGGACCAAAGTTTCATCATTTCTTGCACATACGCTCCAAACTCTGACTCCTCTCCCCACCTTCTGTTCTAGCCACCCTTCTCTTCTAATCCTAACACTGTAAAGTAATCTTCGTGCACACTTGATTTTTCCTCAAACTGACAAATAAAGTCAAGGGCTGTTGAGGCAAAGAAGTGAGGGGATTTGTTGACGAGTTGTGGGCATTTGAAAAAGAGGTTTGGGGTGAACAGGATTTGCACTGAGTTAGGGGTGTTAGGTATCCTTGGCTAATATAGGTTTGGCCATTGGGAGGCAGAAGGCACTAGGAAGAATGGGAGGCAGAGGCCAATGGGAGGCACCAGGCAGGAAATGAAGTGCGAAAGCAGAGCGTATTTGTGGGAAAAATATGATGAACTGTTCAGTCAGTCTCCGGCCCCTGGGCCCATGTGCTCCAAGAAATTGCCTGTTACGGTTCTATGTAGTAATATGTAGTCCGCAAGCATATATCTGAAATAAATTCCCTTTAGGAAAATCCCAACCAAATATTCTCTCTCCCTCTCGCTCCCTCTTTCTCTCATCTCTGTCTCCCCTCCAACCCCCAACACATGCGTGCATACAAAGTAGGATTGTCTTACCTCCACCCTCCATATTTTCATGTACTCTTCCTCCTGACTTAGACTTGCTCATGAACCCCACTGCTCCCACACTTAGCGCTCCCGTCTTCCCTTCACTTAGCTCTCACTTCTGAGAGCTCACCTCTGAGAAATGCCATTTCTGATTTCTCCCAGGGAGTATCTGACTTCCTCACACACGCCTTTGGGGAGCTTTTTCTTGTGGGAGCCATCTCAGTCTTGACACTGGCCTACAGCTTGGCTTCATTTCAGTTCAAGAAATTCTATCAGCTGTGGCCTGAACGGGTCTGTCACACACAGCACAAAAAAATGGGGCCCTGGGGACAATGGGGCCCTGGGGACCAGTGACTTTTAGATGCTCCCGGAGGTATGATGTTCCCAATGTTAAAATGCCTTGTGCCCTGGTTTTGCATAGACAGACACAATGCTACAGTTTCTAAGCGACACGCTCACGAGTATCAGAGTAATATTAAAGGCCATCCAAAGCCTCTTCCCAGCTCAGGGCCTGTTCTTAAGCACTGTTGACACCAGGGTAAGCAACCAGGCTGTAGAGGGGAACACAGTGGCCCCTCCCCAAATGCCTAGGGAGAGGAGCCTTGGGTCCTTGAGTGGCCTGGAACTACATAGCTATTGCTTTGCTTTTAGTTTCAATTAAAGGCGGAAGAAATCTGAAGTGCAGAGTGGTTTCCCCACCTCCTGTGTCTGAGAACTCCTGCAGAGACCGTCAAAGTCAATAGAATCCCCTTTCCATGCAACCCAAGAAAGTCATAAGTCATACTGGTGTAAAAACATAGCAAACCAAAACTGAGTGAAAACACAGCTTTTATTTTAATAGAAGGAGTTTGTTATGCTAAACCACTTTGGGGGGTTTCCCTAATGTGGGGGTAGGCGTGAGCAGGTAAGTTGTATGACTTCCTGGCAAGGGCCACCTCCATCCTGGTCTGGCTTATGTCATCATCCACAGCCATTTTGACAGATCAAAATCACTTCGCTGCCTCCCCAGCTGGCGACTGATTAAAAAGTTCAGCACATTTTGGGAGGCCTGGGCACGTTTTACGTGTTTATCTGCCGTCTTGGTGATACTCGGTGTGGGCGTGTTGGGGCTGACCTCAGAGTTTGCTTTCTCCATATTTAGTTGACCCTGCGGAATTATTTTACCGTAGAGCACAGCCACGAAAGCCTGAAAAAGATGGTGAAACCAGTTAAGCCAGGGGACCCAGCTTCTTGGCCTGCCACCTCCCTGTCCCCTCCACCCAACCCTTGCTTCAGCAGCAGTCCTAAGACATTGTTTCGGGGCATTGTCTGATTTGCAAGGCTGACCTCATCACTCCCTCCACTGCGTCACATGCAAGGACTTGGGTCTAAAATCTCGCTTCACCTCCACTGACATATTTTTGATTCCTGTTCCCGGTAGATTTTCTTATACCGTAGCTATGACCGGCTCACCATCATGGCTATTCTCATGTTCTCTTCTGTTTAATTGAATCATCGGCTCACCTCAGGGCAAAATCCTACTGAGGTGCATGACCCTGCTTGCACTGAATTCATGGATTTATTTGGGGAAGAATTGATAGGATTACAAAAATCAGTCTTCCTATCCAGCGCCAATTGGTATTGTTAGGGTTGAAACAGGAAACCCATAAACTAAATTCAGGCATACACTGCTGAGGGGGGCAGCGGGCAAGACAGGAGAGGTCTCCGGCGCCATGTGGCACCCTCGCGGGCCGGCCGGGATCAAACCAGCGCTGCAGAGGCTGCAGACAGCTTCACAGCGCTGCGTTCAACCACCTGCGCCACCAGGGGAGGCCCTCATAAATAAATTTAAAAAAATAAAAAGGAGTAATCTCAGAGCCATAGATAGCCAGATGTGGATACAGAGATTGAGAGGAGTAGAAAATCCTACCTGAAATCTACTTCCTTTGCAGATGTCTCTGGGCGATTAGGTCAGGAGGCCAGACTCACTGACCATTACCCTGTGGAAACACAATGAACACTGGTGAGTAATTTTGACAACTCTTCCTCCAGGAGAAGCTGTAGTGGGAGAGGTCAAACCAAGGAAGACCTCTGACCCCGAGATAGCTGGGTGTCCAGACAGATACACAGACGGTACCCAAACACGGGTAATATCATCAAACCTCTCTTCCAGCTCCCCTACTCACAATGTTGGGTCCTCAACATGGAGTCACTCCAGTGTTTGTGACCAGAGTTTGAGTGTTGCCACGGGGACGACTAGGTTCTGAAGGCCATTGTGACTCCCCGTGATTCCATTTGGTGCTGACCTAATCAGGACATGGGACCCAGGAAAATGGGGGGGGGTGCGGGGGGGGGAGAGGGGAAGCTTTTCCTCTCCCATTTTTTTTTTTTTTTTGCCTTCCCTTCTGGATCAATTGCTGCACCTGCAGGACTTGTGGTTGTCAGTGGTCAGGGAGGTAATAAATCTAGATACAGAAAGAAAATGTGCCACCTTTATCTGCTCTCAGCAAGCTCCTTGGGCTGACGAACTCTGACCCTGCTGTGGATTGGCAGGGCGAGCACTGCCGTTTGTCCGAATTAATAAAAATAACAGCACATGCAGAAGGATGGGACCGCAAGACACCCCGTGGACTGGAAGTGATCGAGGAAGAGTTGCATGAGTTTGGGGGGGTGTGGAGGGTGATGCTCACTCTGACAAGGTTTTCAACCTTGCTGTTCTTGCGTTAGTCCACCCAGTCTAAGGAGACCCGGCCCGGCGGGTAGACAGTGGAATTAAAAGCCCACTCACCTGGCAGTTTGGCTTCTAGCTCTGTTTCTAAAATGCGTAGCGATTTCCATTTTTTTAATTAAAAGTTGAGTATCTCTTTTTCTAGTATTTAAACAGCATGTTTAACTGTGATGCTGACTGGCACCTGCTCTATCCTGTCACTTCAGCTAAAAGAAGCGTCTTCTGTAGCTCACATTCATAGCGGTAGATTTGCTGCATGGACGGATGTTTGTTTCAACACTGGCAATACCTCCGTTGAGTGTCACTGCCTTACCGTGACCATGTCCCGTTTCCAGAGTACCAGTCCACGCGCTCTTGTCAATGGACAGGGGGAGCAGATGGCTGCATTCTAACAGGTACGATCCAGTCACCCTTTCACCGTAGCGTGTGAGCTGATGCTCCTGAGGACAGGAAGGGTCCCGAGACAAGGACAGGGCAGGACTCCAGGCAAAGACTTGGCAGAAAAATTGCCTTTTGATCTTGCAGTTCCCATGCCCTGCTAAAGAAGAGATTAAAAACCTGATGACATTCCTTGAGGACACCCGCTGCATAAATTGCCTTGGCAGGCAGATTTCACTGATATCCCGCAGCCTGGGCATCCTGAGCTATCTTTCCAGGGCTTATCAAGTTGGCTGTTATGGGGGGAAAAGGGGTTACTGACTCAGAAAAGAAAAGGGAGTCACAGATCTTGAGACCAGACTGCTTTGAACTGGAGCTGCAGGCACATAGCTCCCAAGGTATGTTCACTCTGGAGATGGTGACGAGCCCTGCACAGCCACAGAGCTGCGGCTGACGGGTGCCCACACCCGCATGGGCAACAATACTGGACTTTCATCAAGTCCACCCTCCTTGCTTTCTCAACCAATGAAATGTCATTCCTTTGTTCTCAATCTCTAGCCTGATACCCATGTAGATCCTTAACCTGGGCACCGCAGAGTCTCTCACTCCCAGAGAGTCTCTGTAGAGTTCTCTTCCTTTGCTCTTTTGCTAACCCACAATGCCCCACTCCTTGCCTGCCCTCACCCATGTCTGCGGAGTCCTCTGTTCAATCTTGCTTGAGCAGGTGGTCTCAAGAGCCTCTCCAGGTGTGCGAGGGGGCCGCTCTGTCTTCAGCGGGTGGGGCAGCGGACAGGGCCGAGCTCTCCCCGGGCTTATCTGCCCATGTCTTTGCAGGATGGGATCAGGCTGCGGGACCCTGGATGCCCGGCCTTGTCTGGGGCACCCTCGACAGCAGGCGCAACGTATTGCTGCTTTCTCAACATTGGCAAGGGTGGGAATATCGTTCATCTGAATCCTGGCTTATCTGAGATTTCTTAAAGTCTTGATAACAACTGAGCCACTTGTCTTTGCGTAGCGCTTGGCACTCTTTCGGATACCCCAGCTATTTGTAGGGTACAAAAATGAAAGACTCCCTAGAAAAATGAGCATACGGAGGTTTTACGTCATTTTCTCCAGTGCGGTCCTTTGACTGTTGGGTGTGTTTAGGAGCGTGGCGCGAACATGCCCGCCTGTCGTGGGACGTGTGGTTTCAGCAAGAATGCCCAGAGAGGGTCCAACTCCTAACTCGCACAAGTACTTCCTCAGCTTTTCCTCATTCATTTACTCACATCTGAACGTCAGTCAGCCTGGACTGGATTTCGGCGCACAGGCCGAGAGAAGGAGCCAACCTTGTTCCCTCACCGCTACCCACTCGTCCTGCGTGGATGCAGCAACAAGGTGTGTGTCTCTCTCCGTCCCGCCAGACCAGCTCTCCCGCTTCCCTTGTCTTCCCTGCAGAGCTGACAGACTGTGCTTTTTCACACGCCCAGGAAAGAGTTCAGTCCAAGGATGACATCAGCGCTGCTGACCACCAGGTGATGGCAAAAGCGCGCTGGCGTCCCGCAGGCTCTCCAGAAGCTTGTGTCTGGAGGGTGGACATGCTGCCCGGCCCACTCCCCTTCTGTCCCCCGGTGTCTCCGGATGGGTGGCCCTGTCCTCCGCCAAAGAGCAGGACGCTGGTCTTGCAGACACGAGGGTGCTGCCCTCCTCGGCGCGTCCACAGACGGCAGACGCCGTCCTTCTCCTCCGCCTCTGTTTCCTTCCGTCGGCCAAGGGACCCGAGACTGGCAGGCACCTGCGTCCCAGTCACGAAGGGGCTCATGCCGCGACCCCGCAGAGCTGAAAGCCAAGGTGAAGAGAGGAAGGAAATGGAAGCAGAAGGAAATGCCCCTCTGCCCCAAACACCCCCCCCTCCAGGCACCCCAGTCTGCTGGAAGTCCCTATCTCCTGGGTGGTGACTGGCAGGGAAAATCAAAAGAATTGAGAGAGGGTGCCTTTGACAGGAGGCCCGGGGCAGGCATTCCCCTGAGAGCTGGTGTGTATTCGGGACCACAAGAGGTGGGAGGACCTAGATCGAGCTCTCAGACAAGGAAGCCAGTGGCGGTGGCGACAGGGCCCAGATCCCGGAGCTTCAATCCACAGTGCCATGAGAGACGGGACATGACCATGGGATGGGCCCGGAGAGCAGGTGAAGGCTCTTGGAGCCCAGGGCCGGCCACCCCAGGAAGAGCCTAAGTGGCAAGTCTAGCATTTTGATGGAAAGAAATTAAAACACAAAAGATCCCAGGTGAGGTTTTGTCTCGGTGACGCCCCCCGAAGAAGGAACTCTCAGGGGCAGTCCTGGCGGTGGGGCCAGGGCTGTTGTTGATGCATATGCACATAACGCCGCCGCCTCAGAACTGCTTTTCCTTTAAAGTGTTTTGTTTCGCTTCATAACTTTATGGCCGCCTTTCTAGAGCCCTCAGAACCTCACCGGCACAGGCCAGACATCAGGCTCCATTCTTTTCTGCCTGAGCCGCCCCCTACACCACCCCCCAGCCCCCTAGGCTAGTGATTAGTTCGTCTTTTCACTTGCTAATCTCTGAGCAGTGCAGGGAAGGGTTTCCCAGCCTCTGGGTCTGGAAGGGTAGAGAGAGGCAAATGAGCTTCCTCCCCCCACCAGCGACAGAGGGATGAGGCCATTTAAAAAACCACTACAAAATTATCTGGACAAGTGTTTGCACCTCAATAAACGAAGCTTCCGCCAGGACCTTTGGCACAAGAATTTCCCCGCTGAGAGCTTCATCTCATAGAAATGCACCAGGCAAGTCGGCAGCATTTTGGGATAAAAATCTAAACATCCAGCAATGTGGAACTGAGACTGTCTAAGAGGGCATGTCCACTCAGCGGGGCCATACGGCGCTCTCACTCTCTTGTTACACAAACATGTTTGCCATCACTATAGGCAGCTTTCATGCAGTTTTTAATGCAGTTGCGCAATGCTAAATGTTGCTTTTAAAATGATGGCTCTATGTTTGTCCGTAAAACACATCAGGAATTTCTAGACTGCTTTCAGTTGTCTCTGAACAATGGAATTTTGAGTGTTTTTTAAAAAGATTTATTTTTATTTATTCATGCATACAAGAACTGGGGTGTAGGCCAGAGGTGCGAGGAGGTGAGAGGATTTATCAGAGACAGAGTGGGGAACAGAACAGGCGGATCTACTGAGATACACCTCAGATCTACTGAGATCTACTGAGATACAGCTGCTGAGGGGAGCAGCTGGCGGGAAAGGAGAGGTCTGCTGCGCCATGTGGGTTAGCTCTGTAGCCTGGGATCTAAGGCATGTCACCATGGGCTGGAGATAGCTTGATAGTGCTGAGACTTTAATCCCTGTGCCACCAGGAAGCCCACCCTCACCCCACCCCCCATCCCTGTGGGTAAGTGTTTGCTGCCACGTGCTGAAATGTTTTTCCTACTTTTTCAGTGATAAACCTGTCATTTTTGTAATTGAAAAAACCATCAATTAAGGACAATTACAATTCCAATGTTCCAAAAGTCAAAAGCAAACACAAACTTCCCTATTGTAGAAAAAGTAAAGCCCTGGTTGGTTGGTTGGTTGGTTGGTTGGTTGGCTGGCTGGCTTTAGCGCCCTCCCCAGTTTGATTTTTCCTACTTCATCCCTCAGGGCCTGATCTTGAATCCTATGGTTTGCTCCCTAGACTCCTAACTCGTGTTTGTTTTTCCCCTGTCTTCCAGCTCCTGCCCACACCCCCCTTTGCTAGGTGAAATCTCATCTTTCACAGCTCAGGTCAGTGCTGACATCCCCCTTTAGATGCCCCTATGGTTTCCCAATCTGAAACTTTCTCCCTTCTGGGATTTCCTGCAAAAACAGTTTTGAACTAGCTTTTGTAACCATTTATCAGAGCTAGCTTCCTTAGGTATTTTCCCCCCTATTGGCCCCCATTTGATTGTGAATTCCTGGAGAACAGGGGAAGCTTATTTGAAAAATTTGGATACAAACGGTATCAGTCAAGTAAATGCTTGGGCAAGACTTTTACATGTGGTTAATGACATCCAAAGCTCCGGTATTGTTTTTCCCATCATCTCACATCTATGACTTATTTGTCACGTAAAATATAGTCCTACCACTTAAGGACAATGGCTTAGAAGCATTAGAGAAACAATTGCTTTAGGGATATAAGTTCCTATTTTAATAATTTTGTTGGGTTTTAAAAATAACTGCTTTCTTTGACAGGTGGATGCTCTCTCTAATAATCTTGGTGTAGCTGGGCCAGCGGACTCTGGTGCAAAAGTTTTCATTGGTTATGTCACATCTGTTAGGAAAGATGCCATCTAGATTCATAAGAAATTCACTCTCTCTCGATATTTTTGAAGGTAGGATCTGTATTTCCAACCTCAAATCATTTGAGTGATATCGTTTAATTGTCTAGATTAGATTTCAGATACTATCTCAGGGGTCAAACGAAGACAAGCTTGGTCTTTAAGAGGATTTCAGCACTAGAACAATTAGGACCCGGACTTGGCTGCAGTCCTTGACTCTTCAGTATTTCAGTTGGACCTTTGGAGGGAGAGGGAATGTACTGCACAGTGACAAATACCTCAAATACTTCAAATCTCCTGCTATCAATATATTCTCACTGAGTCCGTCGCTCGTACCTGTGGGCGTGCACGCAGTCACTGTTCAAGTGTACTTTGTTTACACTGAAAGGTCTATTTTCCTTATGCTCTTTGAGTCTAAGCAGCTGCTAGGTAGCCTGGGTACCAAAGCGAAGGGAGCTCAGTTGCCCAGGCTCTTGGCTCTTTTACTTTCCCTGTGGGTACAATCCAGGAGACGGAACTTGTTATAGAGCAGCCCCGATATTAAACTGGTTCCTGGCTGTGGGTCCTCACCCGCGCGCTTTAAAGGGACTTATGAATACTCTACTACAGACACACACAAAAGGTTCATAAAAGGTTTATTTACAAGAGAAAAGAAAATAAGGAAAATGTACAACTCAGGGAGAAAATAGGGAAATAAAGTCTTTAATGCGTCCTACCGGATCTGATGACCTGGAAACCGAAAGTCACTCTCAGAGCTGGCCGGATGCTGCGAGTTGGCGGAGAGCCAAAAATGGGGGATCCCCAAAGCCCACGTGTCTGCCTTTTTGTATCCACCTGGCTGCTTAACCCCACCCTCAGGTCCCAGCCACCTTCCCTTTGGTGATGATGGGATTTGGAGTTCCCAGTGTCTTTGACTTTGACCTAGGGTGGAGGTGGAGTCCACAAAGCCTATATGGAATTAGCTTTGGGACATCCTTTTTCCCCTAACAAACTGAGCTGTGTCTTCAGATGGGCACTCTGTCAGGTCTGTTTGGAAGGTGCTTTATGGGGCTAGGGTGGACCAGTGAGACCAGATGAGTAATCCTGCTGAATGAGGATGAGGGCTGTGGAGGGAGGGTCCAGGTTAACTTCAGAGAGAGCTCTTTGTTTGACATCCTGGTTTGCAGAAGCTAGGAGTCTCCTATGTCCTCAGCCTCCTGCTGTCCCTGGTGATGTTGATCGCTGGTGACTCTTGACAACTGCTATAATGTCCTCCTGTGCACCAAACACGCCAATGACATGCAAGACACTGAGTCAGAAGAATACACTCTATGGTCAGCTGTGTGCCCTACTAGTGGGCCCCATGTTTGCTATGGTCTAGCATGTAAGTCTTCAAGAAACTCTAAATGAAATTAAAGCAGAAACAAAATGAACTCCATTTATTAATGACAAGGTATTATAATCAAGAATTGACAGGAAAATATCAACATCGGCCAACTTGGGGCAAAGAAGAAATAAAATGAACACCACAGTAGCAGACAGTTGCATGGACAACTCTACCATGCCCTGCATGGGGAACAGGTAACTTTTGAACCTAAATGCATTGGGCTAAATGATGCATGGGAATGGCAGCGGCTACAGAGGAATAATCGTGTCAAGGACGTGGTCATGACTCACTTCAGGGAAGCATCTGCATGTTGCTGACAATGAGTCAGTGGGAATGAAAGGGGAAAGCATGTACTTTGCAGGTGAATAAAATACTGCACAGACGCAGGTCCATGGGGCGGCTCCCCGTGACTGGGACACTGGCCCTAGACCTGAGAGGAAAGTCGCCTGTTGCATGCGTCTTAGTTACACGTGCGCTGTAGTCAGCTAGGGACAAGTACACTGTCGTCAGCTAGGGACAAAACATTTTCATCAAAATGATTCAACGTGATTCCTCTAGACAGAAAGAAACCAAATGCAGGGCAGTGGCAACAGCTGGCAGCTACTTCAGGATCTACACACCTTGGCAGATGGGTTTTAAAGATACCAAAGCACAAAGCCATTCTTAGGCAGACACAAACCAAACTGTCTTTCCAAGACAGCCTGGAGCAGGTTAAGGCTTTCATGAATGAGTTTTGATTTGTTGAGCTGTTTCCCTCAACAAATTCTCTGAAAATTCTTTTCTAAAGTGAACTGCTGACCTGGGCATCCCAGAGAGGAAGAGGAGGGCCAGCGTTTGAATGGAGGGGAGAGTGCACAAAGGACTATCAGGGAGGACTATCTGTGCTTTGGTTGAGGGAGTTGTGGGGAACACTCCGAGGGCAGATATCCAGTACTGTCACAGTATTAATAAAATGTTAAATAATGGCACTCCGTTTAAAAAAAATGTGAAAAAAGTAAAGCTAGGTGCTTGGGCATATTAGGGCTGCTTTCGTTCAAAAGCACGTAAAACAATGAGCAAATCTCTATGACTTTTCCCTTGCATGCTTCTTCAAATGAGAAACAAGGCTTGCTTTGTGTTTATAGGTATTGCCACAAGACTCACATTCATATGGCCTCTCTCCTGTGTGTGTTCTATAGTGCAAAGTAAGACGCATCTTTTGCGAAAATTTTCTCCCACAAATGTTACAAATGTTATGGAGTTTTCTACCTGTGTGGGATTGCATGTGTCTTACATAATTTGGTTTATGGCATATAATTACCTTACACAAATGGCAACTGTATATTTTTCGATCAGAATGTATGATCCGGTGCAGCGCCAGCTCTCTCCGCTGACTGAACCTAAGGTTACAGACACTGCATTCATAGTGTTTCTCACTATTGTGAATCCAGTAATGCCTCTTGAGATCTGACATACGAAGGAATCTTTTCTCACAAATAGTGCATTTGTGAGGGAGCTCTCCAGAGTGAATCTTCACGTGCCCCCTAAGCAGTTTCAGGGTAGCAAAACATTTCCCACACTGGACACATGAGTAAGATTTCTCACTGGGATAGCTCTGCTCAGGGGCTCTGGGGCCGCAGGGTTCTGGCACCTTGGCGCGCTCAGCTGTCTCTCGTAGACAAGGGTTCTGAGAAGGGACAGGCACTGTCATGTCGCTGGGTGGCAGCTCTGTGGGGTGTCTCAATGGATTTTCAAGCTGCTCCGAGTTTCCAGGTAAATTGGGACCAAGAAGCACATTCCTGTCTAAAGAAGCATAAAATGGATAAATACTTTCATGTTTTACCCTTTGCACATATTTTCTTCATTTTCCCTCCCAATAGCCAAGCCTGAGGGCAGAAACAGAAACTGCAGATGTCACCATCCTCCAGGGAGAAAGGCTAGATAGGGGCTAAGAAGAGTTATACCCATCAGCTAGTGGGAAGACAGAAGGTTACCAGCGACATCCCAAACCACATTACCCTGGGATTAAGGGGAGTTTTTCTTTTCTTTCTTCCCCAACACCCAATGGCCCCTCACCTACCTACGCCGGTGCCGCGGAATCCTAGTTTCACGTCATGAGGATTGTGTAGTTGCTCCTTTGGCCAAGGCTCTTCTCTGTCAATCACTGGGAACCTCAGCTCAGGGTCTGGAAGGCGGTGTGCTGGCCACTCTGGGGGTTCTGGCCACAGGAAAGGCAGGAGGAAGGGGGGTGGGAGTCAACACAGGTGTCTCCAGAGTCAAAGTTGTGTCTGGGACATGTGGCCTCTCAGTGCCTACCTCCTTCCTTCTCAGGTAGGAGTCCCTCAGAGCAGGCTCTCACAAGCCTTTTGGCCTTGGTTTAGTTTTGAGGGTGTAGACAAGAGCACATTGAAGGGAGGGGAAGTGCTTTTGTGCTGAGCTCAAAGCTATGATGCTCTTCCACTCTGAGGCACGAGAGTGACCCATTCTGGGCTGAACACACCGAGTTCCACGTCTATCTCAAGAACGGAATGATTTAAGCTCAGAGCCAGAACACAGAGCCAAGCTTCCCCAAATGTTGTCCTATTCCAACAGAAACACTCTCTTAGTGCGTCCCAGGAGTGCAGAGAGAGAGGTAAAGAGCGGCTCTAAGGAACTAGAATAATTTCAGTAAGAGATAGTCAAGGAAACACAGCAACAGAACTAACTGGCAACGAAGACATCAGAACCTCTGGTTCAGCTGAAGTCTAGAAACTGGTTCTCTCAAAATAGCCCAAATACCATCAAGCACCAATTCTCACTGTCAGTCTGAGGTCCGGAGTGAGGAGTTTGGAACCTCATGTGTCTGGGCCTCACCACCCCTGTGCTCACAGACAGATGGCCTCTGTGGCTGCGTCATCTCCACGCCCCTTCCTGGCCTTCCTTAGCTCTGCCACGTTGACCAGTCTGCAAGGAAGTGTGGGTCGGATTGATGGCAATGCTGCGCGATGTTTATAGCACAAGCAAAACCAACTAACAAGTTTGTTTCAACCGCTTATTTTGAATTTTCATGGAGAAAAGGCCGAATGGATCAGATGAAGAGAAATGAAATGCATTTAAACCAAAAGTTGCTGAACGCATCACTTTGTTTTTGTTTGGGTGTCATGGCTCAGCTTGGAAAGACAGCATGGGAGACACCAGCAAACTGGAGACTATGGCTCAAAAGAAAGCTGCTTTCGAGGTACAGTGGGAGCCAACTGAAAGATTGGAGGGTGAGAACCAGCATGAGGGGAGCAGAAACCCACAGGCCAGAACATCCCCCAATAAGGGAGACAGGAAAGCCAGTGTTCAGGATGGCAGGATGTGTTCCTGTGGTTTTCCCTCCTGCGCCTGGAGCCTGGATTGGAAACTTTTCTTAAAAAAAAAATATTTATTTATACAAGCACTGGGTACAGTCAGAAGGCGCGGGAGGGTGAGAGATATCACCAGAGCCAGAGTGGGGAACAGAACAGGCAGACTGACGAAGTACACTGCTGAGGGGAGCAGCGGGCAAGACAGGAGAGGTCTGCCGCGCCATGTGGGAGCCTCGCCGGCAGCCGGGGATCAAAAAGGCACTGCAGAGGCTGCGGGCAGCTTCGCAGCCCAGCTCTCAAATGCTGTGCCACCAGGGGAGACCCTGGACTGGAAACTCTTAAGGCTGCAGATCTCATCAGACGTGGCTTAGACACCGGCTGCCCTTTGGGTGGGAAGCAGCCAAGATGGGAAGACAGAGGAGTTCAAACAGCCCTAAAGGCCCAACCTCACACCCAGAAAATGAAACTGGGGGCCAAACAGGCAATTGGGCCACGGGGTCTGGCCAGAGTCCGGCTGCTCCTTTCTGTGCAGCACTAGCATGGGGGCACCCACAGCTTCCACCTGGTCCTCACCCAGCTAGCACCCTGGGTGCAGCTTTCAGAAGCTGGCCCAGTCCTGAGCTTCCACCTACATGTTAGCCTCATGCCCTTCTTATATGTGAAACATCCTCAGGCTCCACAGCCTCAGGTGCTCTTACCCACCACTCCTCCGACAATCAAAGCTCTGCTCCTGGCTCTCCCAGTGCTTTGCTGTCCCAACCTGTTCAGTAGCCTGTATCAGCTAAAGCATGGGGATGAATATGCAGACACACTGATAATTCCAAATTGCACCAAGACTGATAATTCCAAATTGCACCAAGGTTCTGCTGATCATTGCAGGCTAACACACAAAATATAGACTTTCAAGAAAGCTGTGCACAGATCTGGAGATGTAGGTAGGCCAAGAGTGGAATATGGATGGCATTGTTTTGTAGGACTGGGCTATGACCAGAATAGATACATCCTGCTTCCTGTGGGTTTGTCCTGTTTGTCACCTCCGTTAAAAAGAAGACAGAGCCCACATCTGCTACAGGCCCAGCACTTGCCAGAGAAGGCACAAAGTATGGTGCCTGGAGACATTCAGTCAATGCAGAAAGGGAGACACAGTCATCATCAGCGATCACACTGAAAGTGTCTGAGATGAATTCTCTGGGGACATGGGCCTACCCAGCCAAGGTAAGCTCCTACTGAAGGACAGGAAGGGACCAAGGCATCCTCTCCAAGGAGAGGGGGCGTCTCACCTGTGCCTGTCCGCACGGCTGGCCAGCCTCCGGGAGAAGAGACATGCCACTGGGATTGGAAACCTGCAGAAAAGAAAAGCCATAGGTAAGCCCTAGAGTAAGAATATCTACTGGCTTTAGGAGCCAATGGGTCAAAGGGTATGGAATATCTATTGTGATGTGGCTGGAAGACGGCACTGCAAAGCAAGGAACCTGGCAAGGTACCTGGAAGTGACAGGTCAGGAATTCACATACAGTGGCCTTTTCTGATCTGGTGTCTGCCAGTGTCTGCAGAGGACCCTGTGCTTCTGCCTGTGTGTAACCACTGCCGATCAGGCCGCCACCCTAAGGCTTCCATTACCTTGTATTCTACAGTTCTTGACTTGCACATCTGTCTCTCCTGAGTTGCACCTCCACACTGGATCCATCTGCACTCCCAATTCCTCATGCTCAAATCTAGCTCACCAGTTCTGAGCCTCCTCCTGTTCTCTGTGTCAGGGAACAATAGGCCATGTCCATGGCCACTGGCCGGCAAACAGGATGCCAATCTTCACCTTCTCTTCCTCAACACCCCGGTGTCCAGTCCATCACCAAGGCCTATCCATGCCCAGGCTAAATATCTTTGGAATCCTGCCCTTTCCGTGCCATCACCACCACGTGACCCTACTCTAGGACATCAGCTCCCACCTGGGTGATCGCAGCCGCCAGCCCAGCGTGTCCGTGTATCCTGTCTCACGCCTTCCTGGGCAGAACGGTCATGTAAAAGGCAAAGCCACTGTTCAGCTTCCCCTCCTTAGGAGCATCCAGGGGTTCCCCACCTCCCTGATAATAAGCATAACTTCTCAACACAGCTGACTAAGTGTGCTAAGTACTTCTTTCCAGTCCAGGACCCTCTTCTCCCTCCTGCCCCTTGGATGGCCCCTCTGCCCCTACCTCCGCAGCAGGAGCTCTGCAAACTGCCAGGTCCTTCATGACTGGGCCTGTGCACATCTGTGCATGCTTCCCACACC
The DNA here is from genome assembly GCF_964194135.1 of Talpa europaea. Classification (NCBI taxonomy): domain Eukaryota; kingdom Metazoa; phylum Chordata; class Mammalia; order Eulipotyphla; family Talpidae; genus Talpa; species Talpa europaea. Next base: position 85,076,539 of record NC_140081.1, read on the forward strand.
CTCTCTCCTCCCACTCCCCACTCAGCAGGCTCACTGCAAGTCTCCCTAGAGGATTCCACCCACATGCCCCCTTTTTCAGGTCTTCTACCCCCTTTACCAAAAGCTGGTGCGGGGCCCCTCCTAGGAGGTCCCATAGCATCCCACCTGTTCACGCGTCCTTTCACAGTCTGTCTCCATCACATCCCGTACCCACTTACAGATCTGAATTGACCGCAGCAGCTCCAGTTCCAGGACGCCAGGAACGGATCATCTTTGTGCTGTCCTACTGACCCCAGGGTCTGTACTGTGCCTGGCTCTCAGCAGGTGGGGATATTTAGCAGTGAAATGAATAAGCTTTAAATGTGCGAAGTGGCAAAGTTGCTAGGCCCTGGTTGAGCTACTTATGGGTGGATGAGATCAGTATTTAAAACTTGGACTGTTCTCAATATGTTCCTTTTGTATGTCCCTTTAGTTTTCTTGCTACTTCAGTCTGGTGAAGTTTCCAACATGTGGAAGCTGTGGCAGAGACCGTAAAGGGAGGGGTTTTGGCCATGCCTGGGCCATGGCTTTTATGGGAGGGGGCAGCAGCTGGGTAGAGACAGGGATCACGGGTAGCAGTGAAAGAAATCCCCAGCGAGAGTGAAAGGAACCAGCACTATTGGGGCCTCTGTTCCTTTCCACCTGACTTCCTCCTTCTGGTCCTAAGCCAGGCCTGCCTGCAGAGGTGCTTCCAAATGTGGTGTGCAGGGTGTTCACCTGGACAGCTGGTTAAACATGCACCCCAGGGGGTCCTGACAGGACAGTGTGCTCAGTACTTGCAGAAACACTGTTGGAGGTTTTGATGGAATGAGATAAGGAGTGATTGAACCCTCTTAAATGATCTGAAGAGAGTAATGGAATAAAGAATTAACTGTGAATGGGGCTCTTGGGGCATAAAAGCACCTTGAGGTGCTCGGCAGCCCCAACATCGCTGGTGCCACTGATCAAAGTTTGCTGCAACATCAGCCCTTCCCCAGACTACCCAGCCTGCCATGGTTTTCTTAAAACCTTGTGACATTCTTCTCAGGTGTCCTAACAGGTCAGTGGCTTAAGGGGTTCTTAATGCCTCTGCATCTAACAGTCCTGGTGCCCAGCTAGTCCCACAGTGATGTCCCCCTCCTCTATCAGCAAGGACCATTTTCAAGGCTTAATTGTTTCTGAGCCCAGCCCCAGCCTTGAAGAGCTCTGGAGCTCTTACAACAGAAACCAATGAAAGGAATTGAATCCCTTGTCTTACCCGGGTCTGGAAAGGGCTGGCATTCCCCAGCAGCTGTGTAGTTCAGCTCCTGAGGCCCTGCCTGTGGCATCCACGCCTCTGCCATTGCAGCCTCCGGGGCAGCTCCCATCACTTGGAGCGGGGCTGAGTCCAGGTGCATGTTTCGTGGAATGTGTTCCATTCCCACTGGTGCCAGTTCTTCCAAGAACATTTCCTGGCTATCGATCTGGGGGAAATGCCAGAATTCGTCACTGTAAAATCAACACCAGCACTGCCCAGGGGCATTTCATGCCAGCCACCCTGTCATGTTACATGTGGGGGTAGCCATAGGATCAAAACATGAAACAGTTGAAATCAATTTGAACATGTATGATCTAACCCAATATAGCTAGCAATCAGAGCTTAAGAATGTAGTGTTAGCAATTATTGAGAGAGTTCCCCTACTTCATTCATTACACTGAATCTTCTGAAATGGGGGACACTCAGAGCAGAACTCACTTTGAACTAGCCACGTTGAAAGGGCTCAGGAGCCCCCTCTTGGCTAGAACTACCATACTGGGCAGTGCCTGACTAGAACGCACCGTAAAATCTCACATGGTGAACCAAACCAAGAAGGCAGATAAAGGCAGGAAAACCATGAACTCCTTCCATGCTAGGGGGGGCCGAATAGTCCGTGAGTCTCCTGTTCAGATGGTCTAACGAGAGAGCCCCATCAACACACAGGCTGAGTGTCCCTCATGCCCACCCAGAAGCACTTCCTTCTTGTCCCAAAGAGTTTGCCCTGTGCTCAGCTATGGCTCACCCCCAACAGAGGCTGTGTAAAGTGGTTCTGAACGCAGGCCAGTGCCCATCCTCATGTGACATTTAGGCTATGATGCTGGGGGTGGCCACTGGCATTTAGTGGGTCAACAAGGGATTGTAATTTCCAGTGCAGAACTGCTCAGGTGTCTTTCAACTGTGGAACACCCCATTCGAAAATTCAACAGGTAAAAAGAACCTGTCAACAACCTCACTGTTGCTCATAAACTTAAAATTCCTTTCTTTTGAATAATTTTTGCATAACTTGATATTCACAGGAACGCTCCTCTGTGGAAGTCAAAGGAAACCTACCCTACGTGTTAATAGTGCAGAGGGACCAGGAGCTACTTGCCACTTTGGAAATCACGTGACCAGCAGCGACCTGGCTCAGAGTGGGGCTCCCTCAGGTTACAGGCAGCCTGGCACCTTCCCAGGTGTCATCATCAAATGTGGTCATCCTCCAACTTGCTGAATGCTTGTTAGTTCATAATCAGCTGCCAGCCTCTTCCTGCCTAGATATCCAATCAGACTCTACTGGACTCAGGGCTGGCAAATTTCCTTACGTACAGCCAAAGTAACACTAACATTTTGTAGGGGGGGGGCGTGCATTTGTTCTGTTGCTTCTCTTTCCATCCCGTTTTGAAGCAACTTCACAGTGGGAACACAGTCCAGTAGTAGCTAAGGGCATATGAAACAGGCCAGGACTGAATCTGGCTCCCTAGGTCGTAATATCAAGAGTTTGCATGCATGAGACTTGTAGGTGTTGGATCTGTGAATTTCATTTAAGGATATTTAGGGGAAATTACACCATATTTGTTAGAGTACTGATTTTTTTTTTTGGATTTTATTTTATTTTTTTCTTTTATAGAGGCATGTTTATTTATTTATTTGTTTGTTTGTTTGTTTTGTTTACATATGCACTGGGTACAGTCAGAAGCGCGGGAGGGTGAGAGAATTTACCAGAGCCAGAGCGGGGAGCAGAGCAGGCAGAAGGACCGAAGTACACTGCTGAGGGGAGCAGCGGGCGGCAGGAGAGGTCTGAGCACCATGTGGGGCCCTCCTCCGGTGGCCGGGGAGCAGCCGGGAATCGAACCAGTGCTGCAGAGGCTGCGGGCAGCTTTGCAACCCAGAGCTCAACCGCTGCGCCACCGGGGAGGCCCCAGGGTACAGATTTTGAGTAAAAAGTGAGACACACTGACCCATGTGCTCATTTTAGAAGAAGAGAAAAATGAAAGACAATGAAAAAATCTTGAATCAGACTGTGGTTGCGTGATAGTCCTGGTCTAGTTTCCACTAACCTCTCTTTTTTCCTACCTGTTGCTCTGGTGTCTTCAGTTCCAACTGTAAGACTTCTATGAATGCCAACATCATTTCTGTAGGTCGTAGGCCAAATGACCTCACACGGGTCTCTATCTCTGGGGGCAGAATACTTAGGAATTGCTCCAGCACTAGCAGCTCCAGGATTTGTTCCTTGGAACGCATCTTTGGCTTCAGCCATTGACAGCACAGCTCCCAGAGTTTGTTGAAAGCTTCATGAGGCCCCGCTGCTTCTCTGTACTGGAACTGCCTGAAGCGCTGACGGAAGACTTCACTGTCAGTATCATATTCCTGAAACACCGAGCCCTGATTCAAGGAGGCCTGGATCACACCACCCAGGGCCACAGCCATCGCCCCCTGCTGGCAGTCTACAGTTTCTCTGGGGCCTCAAGTCTCAGACTCCAATTTCTTTCTTTCTTTAGAGGTCAGGGGGAGCCACCTACAGCTGAGGGCAGGAAGACATGAGAAAGGAGAAACAGGAGTGGTTACCAGAGGGCATACTTACCCCCTCAACCTGCTTACTTTTCACCAAAGCCCTAAAGCAGCCGCTCATTCTCTTTTTGGTGGCTTTGACAATCTGGTTTCTCTTCCTAGAAAGATGCACACACACAATTCTGCAGCCAGTTTCAAAGAAATCCGCATGATGCTCAAGACCATACACAGACCCTCTGGAACTGTGCTGTCAGATACAGTAGACATTAGTTCCCTGTGACACTTTCAGGTTCAATTCATCAAAACTGAAAACTCAGTAGCTCAGTCACATGAGCCACATTCCCGGTGCTCAGCAGACATTCTTGCAGAATTCTCTAGTGGACAGCTCTTCCAGAATTCCACGGACCCCCGGCTAGAACCCCGTGACTTCCATGACCCCCAAGGAATGTGCCGGCCTTACCCCCACTCCCAGGCTAGCAGCAATTCTCTTGTGGTTCTGAAGATTGCTAAGCCACAAGTGAAATGGGGCAGCAATGCACACAACACTGGTGAATAACCCTGAAAGTCCACGTAGCTCTGAGCAACTCTGAGTACCTTCAGTCACAGACACTTTGGCTAGAGCCCTGCTCTGCAACAGCAGCAAATGATCAGCCCCTCTTGCTTTTCCCCTGGTGCCTGCACTTCAGCCAACATCCCTTGACCCTCATGCTGCAATAGCATGCCAAGGGGCTGTGTCATGAGACAATGACACAGCAACTGGGCAGGCAGTGGGACTCTGGTCTGCGTTCATAAGGAAGGACATTTATCCCACTTATCCTGCTCTGTGCTGGGCTGTTCTAACCCCCCTCGGGGTTCATTTAGCCCCACCCAGTGTCAGGAGGTGAGGACTAACTAGAGGTACAGAATAGAGATGAGGGGACTGAGGTCTGTGCTTAGGAGGACTGAACACATCGTCCCAGGTCACAAAGTCAGTGCCAGGGAAATGGTGATGAGGTTCGATCCATAGACCCCTGCAAGGCTCGCTCTCTGAACAACAGGCAGATGTTCTTAGTTCAACTCAGAGGTCACAGAGCTGGTCACATGCATGTGTCCACAGGTGACAAGGCGGGACCTGCCCACCTGCCATGGGTCCTCTCCCTGTATTTGTTGAAAAGCTCGGGTACTTGTTCCCTTTCCTGGAGTGGGGACAAGTGAAAAACCCTCCTGACTTCCCACCCAATCATGCACATCCACTCTGTGTCCCCATATTCCCCTTCACCCAGACCTTCTCCTGGACTTGGCAGCCGATGGATCTTTTAGACGTGATAGCCTTTTGCAACCCAGCCCTAATGCTTCCATTTGCCTCCGGAGCATAACCCCAGCATCTACTTCATAAAATGCCCACCCAGGGGCCTCCCTGGTGGCACAAGGTGTTGGGACGCAGCTATGAGGCTTTCCACAACCACTGCAGCAGGAGTTCAATCCACGACCAGGGAGCTACCCACATGGCACAGCAGACCTCTCTTGACTAGACCGCTGCTCCCCTCAGCAGTTTATTTCAGTCAGTCTGCCTGTTCTGTTCCCCAGTCTGGCTCTGGTGAATCCGCTCACTCTCCTGCACATCTGGCCTGTACCCCAGTTCTTATATATATATAAATAAATAAATCTTTAAAAAAAAATGCCCTGCCCCAATCCACATCTGACCCCATGGATAGTGAATGTGCCTGGCACAAAGAAAACGCTCAAGAAAGTCCATTGCTTCTGAGGATTGGTTCCTAAGAAGCTTCTTTTCCCTCTGCTGAGACGCCCACGGTGGCTGGAGGGTGTCTGGGGACCTCGTGGTTTGGGCTGTGGCCCCACCTTTCATCTGTGGCATGCTCACAGGGGCAGCCCTCCCTTGAGGACCCAACTGTCCCCTCTGTCTGCCAGAGCCTGACCCTGTAGGCTTGTCTCCAGGGGCCCTTTGGCAAGAAAACTTCCCCGCGGGGGGTGGATGGCTTCTCTCCAAAGTTTGCTCAAGGCACCCGCATTCACAGGCCCAGGAATTAAGGTGTGTGAAAAGAAGGGTACTGGGGGAAAGGCAGGGGGCCAAGTCCCTAAAAGCCTATACACCTGCGAACAGCAGGTGCTGCGGAGCAGGTGCGGTGTTGGAGCGCTCCTAGGGGGGATTTCCCGCTGCTTGTAGGAGGGCCCCCTGTTTTGTAACGCTCTGGGAAGTGCTGGCTGTTCCCAGGGGGAGTTTGAGGGGCCCTAGTTGGACAGGGTCGGGGTGAAAGGTTGCTGTTATCTGAGCTCGCTGTCCTTGTCAGTACAGAGACCTTGTCAGACCGCAATTTCGGTGGCCTGGGCATGTCAAGCCTTCCTGATACCTGCGCAGTGTGGAGGATGCACAGGAGGCACTGCACGTCGGCCTCTCAAGTTCCTGAGTCCGTGCAGGACTGAGGCTCAGTGCTGACTCTCGAGTGGAGCCCTTTGGCAAGGCGCCTCTCAGTCGGGCCCTGTGGAAAGCTAATTCATGCGGTCCGTGGACCCTACCCACGTTCATCACTCCCGTTTGCCCCTGGCGCCGGGTCTGGGGAAGAGGCGCCAGTGCTGGTGACCCTCGCCAGTGGAGGATCCCCACTACTTGCGCCCATGCCCCAGGAATGGACAAGGCCCCGCCGTTCCTACCGGTGTTCACCGCCTCCAGGGAGTTCTTGCTTCCTGATGCTGCAGGTCTCACCACCCCTTGTGCGCCGAGCTCTCCCGTGCGTTCCTGGTACTGGCAGCCCGAGGTCCCGACTTCAAGCCACTAAGGCAGAGGCCCTATTTTCTGCCCGGGAACACCAGGACCCGCACAGGGCTAGGGTTCAGGTGCAAGTTCAGTCTGAAACCGAGATGTAGGGAGAATTGGGAGCGCTCTAGGTAATAGCCTCTGCGCTGCGGGAAGGGTAAGATTTCTTGGGAGAAGTCGTTTAAAATTTAGATTTCTTTACCCCACCCCCACATCCGGAGGTGATGGCTCTGAGGTGGTCTCAAATGAGGTCATCTCAATAAAAGCTTTGTGGATTTTGTAAGGTCCTGGTTGCCATGAATTTTGCATTTTTTAGTTTTTTGGAGGTCTCTTGTGAGACTTGAGAAAATTCAAGCTTGAGAGAAATAATGGGCCGGGTAGAATGATTCTATTACTTAAATTACTAAAATGTCTCAATAATTTAAACATAAATTTATCAAATGGCCTGGGGATTCCACTCCTTTGTAATATTCAAGGCAACGCAAAATATATGTCCACACAAACAATTATACACAAATAGTAATGCTACTGTGTTCACAATAGCTAAAGAGGAAATAACACATATGTCCATCAGTTGATTATTGGATTAAAACAGGGCCATAATATACAATGGAGTATTTGACCACACAAAAGAATGAAGTAGTGATGCATTTTACAGCATGTGTGAATCTTGAAGACTTACTCTATGTGAAAGAATTCATGAAGGCAAATTGGCAAATTCATGAAGCCAAAACTGAGATTATTTGTTACTGGGGCTGGTGATGTGGCTAATGATGTTGGGTGATGATTGTTGTTCGATACGTGTTTTCTTTGGAGAGTGATGAAAGTGTCTAATATATGTGATATTTGTTGCAGAGTTTATGGATATACTAAAATTCACAATATTTTACATTTAAAAGGTTGATATTTATGTGTTTTAAATTTGTCTTAAAGTTCCCCTGAACCTTTATTGCCCCTGTTTCAAAAAAATTCTCTGCATTTCAAAATATCTTGTTTTTAACTGAAAGTTCTCCTTTCACCTGATCATCTCAGATGATCTCATAGATACTTTGGACTCAGATGAGAGATTCCCCTGCCTTTGAATGAATGCCAGGTCCGACGTACCAGGAGCTTGCAGTTCCCTGTGTGTAACATTCATTGCAAGGTCCCATCATTGCTCCATCCACACATTTGCCTCAGCCACTACGGGGGTCAGGCTTGCAGGGGCAGTTAGATGGGTGGGATGGGGGCATTTAGGTGAGGGCACAAGGAACCTTTGGAGCCTCTGCTGCCAACTGTGAGCCAGCTCTGGGAAGGCAGCCTGGCATGCATCAAATGCAGCTGTGGTAGCAGCCTGTTATGGTACTGCCTGGAACCAACCTGACTGCTGGAATCCCAACAGAGCATGGCTACATTGACCTTGGATTTAGGAAAAGCTCTCCCAAGAACCCACCTAAGGGCACTCTACCTGCTAGAAAACTGGTTTTGATGGGCACCTTTCTCATCACCACACACTCCTTCCAGCAGGCAGGTGCTAGCTACAAAAGTAGGCAGATAACTTCTGAATATTGGCATACTGGTATTCCTGCCCACTCCCCACTCATTTACCACCTGGGCGCCACCTTCTATGCTTGCAAATGCTACCATTGCAGAAAGACACAATCCTAAGGAACATTAATTCTGCTTACAATATGGGGTTACTTCTAATATTCCACACCTTAACCTTAGAAGAAGAATCACACAAGAGAGAGTTCAGCTTTAAGACATAGAGCAGAAAGGATGGCTGGGGGGTGAGGATTTCTGCAGTTTGCAGATATTTAACAAACAATAGCCAGATTTTTTGAGACCTTCTTGAAGAAGTTAACTAAATTTGCATTTAGCTAATTAAGATATGCTCTATTTTACATTTCCAGGCTCAGGCTCTTGACAAGTTTTTCCACTTGAATGTGTGTAGGAGGAGTAGCAAGCTTCTCTGTATGGAAAAGCAGCAGGTTATTCCGTATGAGAAGCAGGAGGGAAGTGTTGCTGCCCTTTTTAGAACTGAATATTTCTTTTAAATAGTCCTCATTGAAGGACTATTTGTGACTGATAGTATAACAGGTTATTTTAGCTTCTGTTCTGTGAAAAGAGTAAAGGATTCCAACAAAGGATTTTAAGGTAGGTTTTTTTCTTGCACCCATGTTGATTGCTAAATGTAATGGCCTGATTATGACCTTGAATAAATGTGTCTTTTTTTAAAAAAAAAAAAAGCCCATTTATTGTCAATTTTTCTTGTGGTGGAAGAATGCAGTCCGTCGAATTTCTTACTATTGAGTAATATATTTAGTAATTTCAAATATCTAAGTATCTTATGCCCTACATTCATCTTGACCTTTGTGCTCTATTCAAGGCCTTGGAAAAATAAAAGGTTGGTATGGGTGCATGTGTAATATTTTTACTTGCTTTTTTTGACTTAAAAATTCCTGTTCAGAACAAGTTTTGAAACACTTTCTCTGTTCATCAGTCTTTGGCCAGCTCTGATATGGTTCACCAATATATTGTCCAACATACAATTTGGGTCATTTCTGTCCTCTCTATACCAAGATGTATCATACTTTTAAACTAAACTAAACTAAACTAAACTTTCTTTCTTAAGAAAAATGTAGCTATGTGGCCATTATTTAGAGACTATAAATCCACTTTTGCACCTTGTATTCCGAAGTCACTCTGCTGAAAATGGCAAGACTCAGCCTGGATACATAGAGGGCTTGACCTCCAGTTTTATTTTCTGTCCTACTTTGCAAAAAGTGACTTATAGTCAAAAGAAATTAAAATGTCAAAATCTTAAAAATAAACAAAAATTCTCCATAACATCTCTAAGTGGAGGCATTCATGAGAAATACTGGAAGTTTAAAACCATGATGAGCAAATAATGCCAGCTGCAGATGGAGAAGAAAAAGATACTTTAGAAATATCACCATATTTAACCACCCTTATAGTAATTTATTTCAAAAGAGCATTGATGGATGCTGAAATCATTGGGTGAAACACTGCAGGGGGAAAAAGACATTTACACACGCTCAGATGTTTTATTTATAATAAAGAGGAAATTATCCATGAATTATGGACAAATCTTGTGACACTTTAATGTTTAACTTCAGCCTAAAAATGAAGAAAAAAATCAGACTAATCTAAATTTAGAGATATTCTGCTTGGGGTGAACTTTTCAAAAAACATTGCTATGGTGTAAGATGAAATGCTAGAGAAGAGTGGATGTGTACTAGATTAAATTAGACTCTGGAGACATGGCAAGAAAACGTACTATATACTATAAGCTCTGACTAGAAACAAAATACAAAGGATGATATTGGGACATTTGGGGAATTTTGATTGTGGACTGAGAGGATACAGTTGTTGCTAAAAAGGTAAGTGTGTGTAAGAGAGAAAGATACACACAGAGAGAGGATCAAATACAGTAAAATGGAAGCAATTGCTGAGGATAGGTAAATGGCATCTGGGTGTTAATTGTACTATTCTCTCAACCTTCCTGTTAAGTTTGTCAGCATCAACACCTGAAAGTTGGTGGAAAATTCAGTGTATGTAAAAGGACAAATTCAGGTAACTGAGGTAGAAGTCAGCTCAGTCCACAGACAACTTCTATTAGCTTAGGAGTCACATCTGGGGCTCCACTCTGGGCCTTGAGCTCTGGAGGATGATTTATATGACCTTTCAAAATTGTGTCTTCAGCATCTTGGCACAATTTCCAGAAGAGATGCCAGTAAATGTATAAGGGAGTATGCCTTCTTTCAGGTATGCTCCCAAGGAGTAAGGGTAGAATGAGTTCTGGTGTCCTAGGCATCACATCTTCAGGCCTTTGTGTTTCTAGAAGAACCAGATGACGAGAGCTGCATCAACAGATTGCCTGGTAGAACTGAGTATCTTTTACTGGAAGTCTTCCCCTGGCAATGCCCTTTGGGTCTCCCTTCCCTTTTTTGGCAGGAGAGAACAAAGCTTGCAAGGCTCTCTTTGCTGTCCTTTTTTCTCCTGCCATTGACCTGAGAGAGCCAATAAAACATCAAGTTGGTTGATGTTCTTCATGGTCGCCTCCAGAATGGGACCAGGTTTTCTGTTGCCACTTTTTATCCTTGATGTGATGGATTATGTTTATCAACCTTCAAATGTTGAACCAGGCTTACATACCTGATTTATGTTTTCAGCTGTGAGAAATTCCCAGAGTTCTTCTCCCCACTGTTGGCAACCTTGGATATGACTTGATTTGCTACCATTGGCTTGATCAGAAGGCCAGACCATTGTCAATACCCCAAAAGTCTGTAATAATTTGCAGATTCAGGGCCTCCCTGGTGGCCTAGGAGTTAAGTCTCAGCAGTATCACCACCACAGCCTGAGAGCCTGAATTCCATAGTGGGCCCGGGAGCTAACCCACTTGGCACAGCAGACCTCTCCTGACTCGCCCACTGCTCCCCTCAGCAGTGTATTTCAGTGGATCTACATGTTCTGCTCCCCACTCTGTCTCTGATGAATCCTCTCACTCCCTGTACCTCTGCCCTACACCCCAGTTCATCTACACAATAAATAATTTTAAAAAAATTATAAAAAAATTAATTTGTAGATTCAAGAGGTTGTTGGCAAAGGCATCTTAGTATTAAGACAACTGCCTAAAACTCAACCAAATGTGCTGACTCTTTATTCCCACCCTTTTTGGAGACTTCTTATTCAATCTCCATCATTTATGCTTGAGGTGATAAGGTCTATGAACTCTTTACTTTTCAGTCGGTTGCTGCCAAGGTCCTTATTGTTAAGCCAAGGGTTCTCTTGTAGTGGCCCTGCACTCCTGTGCTCTTGGGGTGGCCAGCCAGGCCCACCTGGCTGGGTGCAAACCCAGCCACTTCCCTCCCTCCCTCCACACCAGCCCCACCCCAGGACCTGGGCTGAGAGCACAGTACTAGAGGAGCCAACACCACCCCTGGAAGTCCAGACTGGATGCCTGCACAGAGCCTGGATCTGAACTCCACCCCTAACTTTCAGATGTGGGAGAAGGCTGCTGGGAAGGGGTGTGGCAGAGCCGCCTTTGTTTTAGGAGACTTTTTTTTTTTTTTTGTTTTAGGAGACTTTAAAAGGGAGTGAGGGCCCTGGGCTTGCTATTTTTTCGTCAGAGCTCCTGCAGAAGGTAGTTTCTCCTCCCACCACTTGGATACACACCTTTGAACCTCCCTCCTCGCAACCCAGCAGAGGGTAAGCTCCCCTTATCTCAGCAATGGCAGGCCTCTGCCCGTACCCTGCCATCCCAGTGGTGGCACCTTCTCCCTCATCCTCTGCTCCACTAGTTTTTCCTCTCTCTCTAACTCATTGGTTAGAATAAATTATCGTTATTAGCTGCATCAAAAGCCCTTTTGTTTGCATTTGTGGAAGCAGGCAGCCAGACCCAGAACCTGTGAGAGAGGTTCTGAGCTGATGAAAGCTTTTAGACCCTTTGCCCTGTAAGGGTTCCAGGAGAGGGATGGCCTACTTCAGCACTGTGGCATTTGACAAGAGAATGAATATAGCAAAAGCTCTCTCTCCTGCAAGTGGGATGTGACTGAAGGGCTAGCTTTCCCTCTACCATGTAACAGAGAGATCTTTGTGTCTGTGCCAAACTTGTTGGGTATCCCTTCCACAGCTCAAGTCCTAATGGGTGTGGAGAGTTATAGAATCGGGGCTATTTCCAGGAGACCCTAGGATGTGGCCACCAATTGCCACCCTTATGGTACAAAGCCTGGGGCAAACTACTTGCAACAGAAGATCAGGGGTGACTTACGGCTATAAATTATAGGTGGCTCAGAGACTACCAGGGGTATGAAAGATAGTTTCCAAAACTTCTACAGCAAATGGGTCCAGTGGGATGGCATGTACTTCTAGGAGTGCCTGCTTGTTATTGTGTTGCAGTCTGGACAAATTATATGGTCTTGTGTTGGAGGGTTCCCAGTTCAAAGTGGCCTTATTTGAAAGTATCAGCATAAATGGGCTTAAGCAAAAATTTTATTTATTTATTTATTTTAAAAGATTTATTTATTTATGTATACAAGCACTGGGTACAGTCAGAAGCGTGGGAGGGTGAGAGAATTCACCAGAGCCAGAGCGGGGAGCAGAACAGGCAGACTGACAGATATACACTGCTGAGGGGAGCAGTGGGCCGAGACAGGAGAGGTCTGCGCACCATGTGGGACCCTTGCCGGGCAGCCGGGATCGAACCAGCACTGCAGAGGCTGCAGGCAGCTTCGCAGCCCAGTGCTCAACTGCTGCGCCACCGGGGAGGCCCTTAAGTAAAAATTTTAAATGAGGAATATGTCATCTCCAGAACCCCAACATGACTAGATTTGTTGCAGTTTTTTTGTTTGTTTGTTTTTAATGTTGTGGGTACTGAGAAGATATGTTTCTAGCTGTTTCAGAGTCAGAGCAGATATGAGGATAGAAGCAGTGGGTGTAATGATGGGGAATGTGGGCAGCCAATGGAAGCTAGAAAAAGCAAAATGGTGGATTGTGCCCTAGAAGTCAAAAGGGTAATAGGTCTGCTGCTCCACTATAGACTGGTGACTTTCACAACAGTAAAATCATATATTTTATTATTTTAAGCTACTCGTTTGTGATAATTATTACAGCAGCAATGGAAAACTAATACAGGGGACTTAATGGGTGATTTTTGGCATCAAGGTTGAGGAGATCCACCATGATGTGTCATTTATTTTCTCCCAGTTTAACAAAGGTCAAATTTTGACTATTAAATGGAAACATAGTAAAGGTAATTGCCACTCCTTTAAATAGATTATGCATAACAGGGCTCAATACTTTAAAATCTTGTTTTAATTTGTATAAGACTTCCTTAACTATTTTGAGCAGGAGAAGGGGAATTTCCATAGGGCCCCATTTTGTCAAAGCATTTGTAATTGCCAAAGACATAATTTTAATTTTTCTAAAAAATCATTGGTTGGAGCATTCATGCCCACTGTGGGATATTTTAGGGCAATGTGTACTGTCACTATCAAAAATTTACACAAGACTAAAGTTCCCAGGTACAACTGTACTTTGAAAAGCCCCAGTACTGATTAAGGCCGTGAGTGTTTACCAGTTGGTACATTTTAGCAGATATTAAAATTAATTCCAAAGCCATAAAAACTAATCACCATGGTTTATTATTTTTTTATGTATATATATTATTCTAATAAATGTTAGATTTCCCATTGGGTTAAATTGTGGACCTCCCGTTCAGCTTTTAATTTATTCCCACATATCCAAGTTTGTTTTTTAAGGTGAGTACCAGATATATTTCAGAAAGTCCCCTCTACCCTGCTCATATTTATAACTTTCTTCTTCTAGAGTTTCAAATTATTATCATAGATAGGGGCTTGCCTATTTATGATATGTCCCTACCATAGACAGGAGCAATGACTTCTTTACTGGGTTTAAGAATTCTAGGCTTAAATCAGGTTTAAATTAACTCCTTGGTTGGACCATAGGGGATCAGTGAGTGTTTTTCCCTATAATCCTGAGGATCAGGAGCTCTGTTGCAACAGAAAATTGGCAGAACAAAAGCAAAGGCATTTGGTAGGGTCCTAATGAGCCATATGCTTTTAAAAGTGTGAAGTCAGCATGCCACAGAATAACTACTCTTCCTCCCCACAAGTCACCACCCACAGGGATTGTATTTTGCAAAGGAATTACTCTTTCCCTTGAGTGTTCTGTGTAATGGGGGCCAATGTGTGGTTGAGATTGGTCAGCCACACATTGATCATAGGGTGAATCTAGTGTCAGTCATGGTTAATGTTGGAAGTGAGACACACGATGCAATCTGAGACACACAGATATGTCTGTAACGAGACACATGACCCAAGATTATTTATTTATTTATTTTTTTTTTTTTTTTAATGTTTTTTTTTTTTTTTTTTCATAGAGGCATGTTTTCTTTCTTTCTTTGTTTGTTTGTTTGTTTTGTCTACACATGCACTGGGTACAGTCAGAAGCGCGGGAGGGTGAGAGAATTCACCAGAGCCAGAGCGGGGAGCAGAGCAGGCAGAAGGACCGAAGTACACTGCTGAGGGGAGCAGCGGACGGCAGGAGAGGTCTGCGCGCCATGTGGGACCCTCCTCCGGTGGCCGGGGAGCAGCCGGGGATCGAACCGGCGCCGCAGAGGCCGCGGGCAGTTTCGCAACCCATCGCTCAACCGCTGCGCCACCGGGGAGGCCCCGACCCAAGATTATTTAAAGGAGGACCTCGAACCCCATAACTCCGTCCCTAAATGATAATTATTGAAATTTCCAAATTAGGTTAGTTAAATCAATAACCGAGGCTTGGTGGGACTCATCACATGCAGGACAAAACTGCACAGCTCAAACAGCAAGTTTTCCAATAGGCAACAGGGCTATGTGCACCCTTTCAGTTGGTAGCTCAACAGTCAGGAAGCCAACAGTGGCGCTCATTTTCCAGCTATCCTGCTCACTATATCAATAGTTGTTGCAAACCTCAGAGATGCAGTGGATGCCCCCTCCTCTCAAAATTTGGTTTGGGTATCCAGACGGATAATGCCACGCATGCACCAACAGTGTTTTAACAGACTGACTAAACACATATTGAGGTTTTCTGAGGAGAGCAGCACAGACTTCTCAAGATGGGAATTAAAATCTATCAGCAATGAAGCTGTCCGCAGTCTCTGCAGTGCGGGAACAATTCCTGGCCAGCCAGGGAGATACCCACATGGCGAGGCAGACCTCTCCTGTCTTGCCTGCTGCTCCCCTCAGCAGTGCTTTCAGTCTGTCTGCCTGTTCTGCTCCCTGCTGCCTCTAGGTAAATCCTTTTACTCTCCCATGTCTCTGGCCTGTACCCCAGTTCTTGTATAAATAAAAATAAATCTTTAAAAAAGAAAAAAAATCTATCAGCAATCAAACATCAAAAATAGGGTAAGATTCTTTATTACAAACATTTTCTTTTTTTTAAAGATTTATTTATTTATGCATACAAGAACTGGGTTGTAGGCCATTGGTGTGGGGGTGTGGTGAGAGGATTCACCAGAGACAGAGTGGGGAGCAGAACAAGTGGATTGACTGAAATACATTGCTGAGGGGAACAGCGGGTGAGATAGGAGAGGTCTGCTGTGACATGTGGGTTAGCTCCCTGGCTGGGCATTAAACTCATGGCTCAGTGGCTAGCAATAGCTTGACAGTGCTGTGTCTTTAACCTCTGAGCCACCAGGGAGGCCCCTATGAATATTTTCTTGGCAAACTCTAGGGTAAGAGCGATTAGGACTGCACATTGTAGATACGAAAATAAGACTTGGAGAATACAACACAGGTAGTTCATATACTGGCAATGTATAGACGTCAACAAGGGATTTGGACACAAATTTACTTTATGTCAGTGCATGTGTCTTTGATATGAGGTGAAGTGGGAAATGTTTGCATTAACACAAGTTGATTTCCAAAGCAAAGAAGCTGGATTCTTGAAAAATAACAATATACAACATACACAAAATTAACAATATGTCACACCAAATGGGTGCACTATACAATTACCCTCTATATTTCAGGGTGTTACTGCTATTGTTTTAAGCCTCATTCCAATTGGACATGAAACTGACTTTATGTCAGTTCTCTTACTGCATTACTTAGAGATATATTTTCTTGCCTGAAGACACACATGTACCTTTCTGCCAACTATGGACAGAAAATGAAGGTTGGCATGTCTGTAGCCTATGGAATCTCATGATCTTGTGTCTGACTTGGGGTATACCTTCAGTATCCTCAGCAGCAGTGCTTCAGACTTACATGCCCATATTGGCCTTCATCTGGGTCACAGGCAGACCTGGGATCCCCAGTTCTAGGGAGAGCCGGAATTGAGCTCTCGATATGCTACAAAGAGCAGTTGTCCTAGCTCTCTGGGAGTAGGGTGCCTGCTGGGTAATTATAGCTGAGGTTCTCACCAGCAGATGCTGTCAGAACTTTCAGGGGGCATAAATGATGTGTCCTGTCTTATGTGAACACAGTACTTACATAGTCAAGACTCTGACCATCAGTCATGGGGTAGAAACCAGCTTGAGATTCAGGGAACCTGTCCCTTCTAAAACTGTGAGCATCACAAACTTTGCCTTACTCTTCCAAGACCTCTTCTTTGAAAGTGGGGTGGAGAGGAATGCCATTAAGTGGGTGAACTTTGATATCCAACTGATATCACTTAAATCACAGAAGTTGGCTGAGAGGACCACAGTGGTGAATACTAAGGCCATCTGAGCACTGTCTGCTTGCAGACACTGTTCTGAGAGGTTTAATAGTAACATCTCATTTAATCCTTATAAATACTTAAGGGAGGAAATGTTATCATCCCTACTTTACAAAAAGAGAATCTGTGGATCAGAGAGGTTAAGACTTCTCTGTCATCACACAGAACTAGAAGTAGAAATCAAACAGCCACTTCTGTTTGTAGAATCATTTTACTAATGTGGGAAAATGTTAGTCCTCCACATAACTATTGCCCAGTAGGATTGGGGTTCAAGTCTATTCATTTTGTGATGGCAGATAAAGACCCTACATTAACTTGCTGTATATGAGTATTTTAAAGAATTATTCCTTTATTGTAAGATTTTTATTTGTTTTATTTATTTTGCATAGAAGAACTAGGGTGTGGGCCAGAGGTGCGGGGATGGGGGTGAGAGGATTCACCAGAGACAGAGTGGGGAACAGAACAAGCAGATCCTCTGAAATACACTGCTGAGCAGAGCAGTGGGCAAGACAAGAGGTCTGCTGAGCCACGTGGGTTAGTTCCCTGGCTGGGGATTGAACTCAGGCCGTTGCAATGGGCCTTTGCCATGCTAGTGCTGAGATTTAACCCCTACGCCACCAGGGAGGCCCTGTATATGAGTATTTTACCCAGACCATGGGGATTATTTTGAGCAGCTACATTTCCTAAAAGAAAAACAACTGGTCTGGAAAGAGGCAGGAAGGATTAAAAAAAAAATCCTTTTCCTCCTTCCACCTTAGTGGAATCTGGCCCTTAGTCACAAGGCCTGATTGGTTAAGCACCAAGAGGAATGCCAGTGACCTCACAGTGGTCCTTAGAACCTTGTGAACACATGCAATGGCAAGATCTGAAAAACGGACACCAACACCGTCTAGATGACTTTGAGTCTGGGCTGAATAGGGTGAGTGAGAGGTGCTGAGAAAGGGAGCAGGTATTACATAAATTTAGCTATCATCACCCAGGTATCCAATGTCAGAGCTCTTCCTTGGATTATGCAAGATGTCTCCATTAAAACAGCACCTCTGGGGGCCTCCCTGGTGGTGCAAGGGTTAAGCCTCAGCACTATGAGGCAATCTGCAGCTAGGGAGGTTGAATCCTGCCCAGAGAGGTGACCCACAGGGTGCAGCAGACATCTCCTCAGCAGTGTATTTCAGTCAGTCTGCCTGTTCTGTTCCCCACTCTGTCTCTGGTGAATCCTCTAACCCCACCCCACCCCCACTCCCACCCCCCAGCACCTCGGGCCTATACCCCAGCTCTTGTATGCAGAAATAAATCATTAAAAAATAAAAACAGCACCCCTGGGAGAAATAGTCCTAAAGTATTCAATGTGTTTCAGAAGGTTCTCAGGACAATGGTCAGTGACTGTGGTCTTAAGATCCAATCAATCAGTGAAAGCTGCAAGGGAAATCAGCCTCGGGTAGGATTTTGTACTCTTCCTTGATCCCTAGGTCCAGCCTTGACAAAAAAAAATACTGCTTTTTAAATACTAGTTCATATAAACAGGGTGTCAAATTTCAGGGAGGGACCTAAGAATGGAGAACAAGTGTCACCCCCCCCCACTTCTCTCCTGAGTGAGAGCTCTTCAAGTCACAGCCCTCCAACTCCATTTGCAGAGTGGGTCTCTGTTTGTTTGTTTCTTTTTGGGTGGGGTCCCTTTCTTCTGAACCCCAGTGCTTTCTCCAAGAGGAAACAGGCTCAGCCTGGGTCAACCTGCCTTGGTGGTGGTGCCTCTCTGTTTTAAATCTATGCTTCGGAGGAATCTTGTTTTATATAGTGATTTCACAGAATTCACTGCACATATTTTCACATTCTTGGTATAGAAAATACAAGAATTAACATTTTTATGGATTCACTGATAAGGGCTCCACTGCTCCCTGCCTGTTCTCCACCATCTCACACCCCTATATGGGAGGAACTGCCATTAGCAGGTGGCTGTAATTCCTCCAGCTCTTATTGTTTGCTTACAGAAGACTCTGTGAAGACAGGTAAATGGGATGAGATACATATTGTTATATTTTTCCCTTTGACAACTTATGTAGCTATTTTTTGGTGGAGGGTTAGATGGTCAGTCTAGTCTCTTGCTGCAGTCAACATTCTGGCACATGAAACTGTACCAACATATTCTTTAGGGTAAACAAGAATTAGAGTAGAATTGCTGAGTGAAATACTATGAATACTTTTTCTCCAATTGGTTTTGTCTTGTTTTTGATGTTTTATTTATTTTTCCCCACCACCACCCCTTACATGCCCTTGTCCTTTTCCCTCTCACTTCCCTCTTAAGACCAGAGTGAGTCCCCATGTTTGTTATTGATGTGCACTGGTCTTTGAAGGTGTCCCAAGTACTGAACCATCTGCAGCATAAATGTCCAGTCTCTGCTTTTATCATTCTAACTTGTACATATTGTTTCTCAAGTTTCTTCAACAACCAATTCATAGTCTTTCCATATTGGTAGATGGAGGACCCTAAGTCCTTTTCTTTTTTTTTCTTTTTTTTTTTTAAGATTTATTTATTTATACAAGCACTGGGTACAGTCAGAAGTGCGGGAGGGTGAGAGGATTCACCAGAGCCAGAGCAGGGAGCAGAGCAGGCAGAAGGACCGAAGTACACTGCTGAGGGGAGCAGCGGGCGGCAGGAGAGGTCTGCACGCCATGTGGGACCCTCCTCCAGTGGCCGGGGAGCAGCCGGGGATCGAACTGGCGCTGCAGAGGTTGCAGGCAGCTTCGCAACCCAGAGCTTAACAGCTGCGCCACCAGGGAGGCCCCCTAAGTCCTTTTCAATCACTGCATCTTATTTCCTGTTTATTAATGTACTATAATTTATTTATATAAGAAAATTAGAATGAAAATATGCCAATGGAAGAGAAGAGAGATTCTAGATCCAGGCCCTTGTATATGATAGAATGAAAAGAATGGTAAGATTGCATTTCAAATTAGATGATGCCCCAAGGCAATGTCTTATGACTGCTGTTGATATAAGTATGTGTGTCGGGGAGAGATAGCAGGGGAAAGAGGCCCTGGCTCCATTGGATGAACGGTTTCATCATCTTTTTCAGGTTTCCTTGGCTGTGTCCTCTCCCTGAAGTCATCTGTGGTGTCAACTAAACATGGATAAAGGACACTCTAAAGTCGGCCCCAGCATGCCCAAACCAAGCACCAGGAGGAAGGCAGATGAATACCTAAGACGCACTTCAGCCCCCCGTAATATGATGAACTTTATAGTGGGGAGGCAACTGGGGAGGCACAGAAATGATTTGGAGCTGTCAAAGTGGCTGTGGATGATGACAAGAGATTCACCAGGGTGGCGTTGGCCCTTGCCAAAAAGTCATATAACTTACCTGCTTATGCCGATCCGTGTACTTGAGACTCCCAAAAGTGCGGTTTAGAATAACAAACTCCTCCCTGGTTTCAGCTGCTAAAATAAAAGCTGTGTTTTCACCCAGTTTTGGTTTGCTGTTTTTACTCCAGTACAGCTTTCTTGGGTTCCATGGAGAGGGGATTCTATTGACTTTGACAGTCTCTGCAGGAGTTCTCAGACACGGGGAGATGGGGAGACCACTCTGCACTTCAAATTTCTTCTGCCTTTAATTGAAGATAAAGCAAAGAAATAGCTATGTAGTTCCAGGCCACTTAAGGTCCCAAGACTCTTCCTCCTAGGCTGGTGACTGAAGAATTACAATTCAGGAAACACATGCTATAGAGCAAGTTACAGCCAAGTCTGTTGAAGGACTTTTGTTTTGTTTTGTTTTGTGTTTGTTGGGTGAGCGACTATATTTATGTGCAAGGAGTGCAAAGAGGGAGACATATGGCCAGAATTCGAGCATTACACTCATTGGCTTGAGGATAGGGAGAGATTTCTTGGTGGATACTCATTGGTCAGGAAATAAGTGTTCGATTTCTATAAATCAAGTATTAGGGGAAATCAGTTGGAAGTTCTTAAGTTCAGTTGTTCTAAAAATTCTCCAATTCACATCCTCTGGTTCCATTTTAGATTTTGAAATCCTTTCACACTATGAGGGAGCATATCCACTTTCCAGTCTTCTGTCATAATTTAGTTCACAGATATATCACACTGGTCTATGATATTGATGATGATAAACTGATTGGACCTAGCAAACAAGAAGCAGCAAATACTCTGAGTGTCCATTGGCTCCAGCTTGAAGCTCAGTGATTGTCATGCTGTTTCCAAATACAAGGAACCTCAGAAAGCATTCTGTTCCCAGCCCATTGTTTGTGACCTAGGATCCATCCTGCTGTCACTTATCATCACAACAAGGCACAATAGAAAGGATATGTCTTCAACAAGAAACCAGTCTATTCCTTTGGACCCAAGAAGAGAAAATGATGGTGTAAACTGGGGGCGGGGGTGTGAGTTCATGTCTAAGGGGTTGTTGAAAATGGATGCATATGATTGTGGTGGAGAGTATGGGGAGAGGGTCTTTTCCAGTGCACACATTTCTCCCACAGATTTTTAAAAAATATTTATTTATTTATGCATACAAGAACTGGGGTACAGTCCAGAGGTACAGGGGGCAAGAGGATTCATCAGAGACAGAGTGGGGAACAGCACAGGCAGACTGAAATTCACTGCTGAGGGGAGCAGCGGTCTAGTTAGGAGAGGTCTGCTGCGCCATGTCGGTAGCTCCCTGGGGATCGAACTTGTGCTGCAGTGGATGCGGATAGTTTCATAGTGCTTCCTCTTAACCCCTTGTGCCACCAGGGAGACCCTCCCTTAGATTTTTTTTTATGCACTTCACTCATCCCTCCCCCACTCCCCACCTTTTCCAGATGCTCCCATAGCTCTCTGCTACATAAGCTAACTTGAGAGGCACTGGGGACAGTAGCCTTAAAGCCTCAGTGCCAAACTTTCTCAGTTTCACCAGACTGCTGACCCAAATATACCAGCTAAGAGTTTTAAGCACTAATTACCTGTCAACAGTGTGATCACATGTATATGCTGCTCTCCCTCTAATTCTCAAAACAATCTCAGACGCCATTTTGCAAAGGAGGGGGGTTGACGTCCAAAGAGGAATAGGAACATGCCTAAGTTATATAGCGGGGAACAGATCCAGGATTTGAACCCCTGTGATTTAAATCCAGAGCTGACAATGGTTATTGCAGCAGTCACACTGCCTCTCTGTGGAAATAGGTACTCTTCACTGTTCCCTCTGCGTCCTTGGGGGGAAATCTGGAGTATGATGGAGCTGGAGGGGATAATGCTAGGTGAAATAAGTCAGAGAGAGATGGTGTCACTAATATGTGGAATATAGAGGAACCAAACTAAGGGTCAGATGAAGAAAAGCTTAAAAACCAACACTTGAAAGCTGACAATAGAACTGAAACATCCACAGGGAGGAGGGGAGGGGAAGATAAGAACAAAGAGGGAAGGACGCACAATGGTCTGTGGTGGTGGACTATGGGTGAGTTGGTGGTGGGTGCTCTGCCATTTCAATACCTGGCAGGGGTATCCTAATATTACCTCAGAAAGAAGAAAAGAAAGGAAGGAAGGAAGGAAGGAAGGAAGGAAGGAAGGAAGGAAGGAAGGAAGGAAGGAAGGAAGGAAGGAAGGAAGGAAGGAAGGAAGGAAGGAAGGAAGGAAGGAAGAAAGACAGCGAGATAGAGAGTTGTTACCAATTGCCCATCTTGGTTTCCCTTGGCCAATAAAAGGAAACAGAGTTTGAGAAGGAAAGTAGTTTAATTTGACAACAAATTGAGGAGTTGAGGAAGGCAACAGACTCATATCTGAAAAACCACAGTCCTGCTCTTTGGTAGGGAGCAGCAGTGTTTAGCCAGAGTTACAAAGAAGTAGAAGGGAAGCATGGGCAAGGGTTAGTATGTTCCATTCTTGTGATGCAGGCATCTGGAGATTTCTGAGGAGATTAAGGCTGGCACCAGCTTGCTTTGCTATCACCTGGTGGTTAACAATTTTGATACTATCATCTTAGGGAGGTTCTTTCCCCTTGGAATGTAAGAAAACAAGATCATTAAACCTAGAGGGTAAATAAAGAAGACAGGAATGCTTATCTGGTGGGACAGGAAGGGAGACATGTCCTTTATTCCTGTAAGAGAGAGACACAGAGACAGAGAGACAGAGAAAGAAAAGAAAGGGGGGAAGCAGAGGAGGAAAAGACAGACCTTGAGAATGAAAATTCCAGGCTAACTACATAAAGTGACTTGCCCAAGAAAGGTCTATCCAGGACAATCAAGAAAATCAGAATTGGTAAGTAAGACAGTATGATGTCCCAAACAGAAAACATAAAATTAATCTCTCCTTTTTGCTCCCTCCTGTTGCCTCAGTCTGGCAAGCGCTCTCTGCATATGCTCTGGAGTCAAGATAAAGCAGTGAACAGATCCAGAATTTGAACCCCTGTGATTTATCACAGGATTTATCACAGGGGCAGCTGCTGTCTTCTTTGGAGCTTGGTGGATGCAGCTTTTGTACCCTGCTGTGGAACTCCTGGGGTTGGAGGGTCAGAAACTGCTCCAACACCAGCAGCTCCAAAATCTACTCCACGGTGCGCACCTGACATCGAAGTCACCCATGGCAAAGCTCCAGCAGGCACTGGAGTGTTCCCCCAGGACTAGAGCCTTTTGGAAACTGAATGCTCAGAAGCGCGGATGTGATGCGTTTACGCTGGGCCCTTGGTCGCGCAGGGGTAGCTCCTGGCTCCAGGTGCAGATACTCCCGTGGTTTCACAGCCAAGAGCTCTTTTTGCTCCAGGAAACCCGGACCAGACACCATCGTCAGTCTCCCCGACCATCTTGGCCCTGAAACCGGCTACCAACGTCAGCCAAGTTACCTGGCGCCCTTTGCGCCAAAAAATAACATTGGCAGGAGTCGGCGTGCCCGGGGTTCCAAGTCCCAGCCCAGGAGCCCAACTCTAGGCCCTGCGGAGCTGTCTCCGGAGCCTTGCCCTCGCTGACTTGGGGACCGTGGGGTGCCTGCCTCTGGTCTCGGTTCCACTAGGGCCTCCCGGAGGCACAATTACAGGGAGCTCCCTCCTCTCTGTCTTGGACCCACATACACGACTGGCCCTGGTCCCACCTAGGAAGTCCCAGCACTAGTTTGGCGTCCAAAGACCAGGAGGGCTGGCGCCGGCCAAAGTGAGAATTACGTTTCCCGAATGACAGCATCGCATCAGGCCAGGCTACGCCTCACTGGCGACCACCCAGAAGGGACAATTTGACTCCAGGGGGCGGGAGCAGAGAGGGACCAATAGGAAGACAAGGGGCGGGGCCATCCGGTGAACCCAAAGACCTCGGAGAACTCTGGTAGCTGCAGAAGGCGAAGATGAACGCGCGGGGTCGCTGGGGGGCGGCTGCTGTCTTTAAGAAAATAAGCGAGCTCATGGCTTCTGACCCACTAGCGGAAGACCGGAGACTAAACCCCCAGAAAGCTTATTAGAATGCGAACTCCCGAGCTCAAGCGAGCTTCAGTGCGTGAGGGTGTCGGGGTGGTGCCCAGAAATTTGAGTATTTAACAAACTCTCCCCCCAAAATTCTTCCTACACAGAGAGCTTGAGAATCAGTAATCCCGTCATTAACAGATTTAAGAAGAATTTAACCCGCTCCCGTAACTCGAGGGTTGATGGGAGAGAAGCTCTCACCCGCATCAAGACCTAGAACACGCCCCGCCAATCCCTGGGGAAGAGATTTAGGACCGGAAATGGGGTGACTTCCTAAGCCACAGAATCCTGCAGCAGGCCAGGGAAAGTCACAGCCTCTCCACGTCAGCAGCCTCTGGGCCCGGACGGCTGGGCGGACGGCGCGAGGCCTGACGGGAGGTGTAGTCCGCCGCGAGCCCGCGCGCCTGCGCCCTGGGTAGTTGCACCCGGTGAGCCTGAGAGAGCCGTGGGCGCTGAGGCGGTGAGTCCCGGAGCGGCCAGAGGGCGTGGCCGTCCCTGGGGCGCGGGCGCGGGTAGCGGGGCTCCCTTCGCCCGCTCGGGCTAACGCTAACGGGCTGCCTCCAGTCCTGACTAGGCGGCGGGTGTGGGGAGGAACGGCGGGCAGCGGGCCCCTGTCCGGCCCGGATCCCCTCCCCACTCCCGGCGACCCGGCCGGGCCTTCCCGAGGGGCTGCTGGGCTGGGAGCGCCCCACCAGGCTGCAGGATGTCCTCGCCTGGGAGCGCTCGGGGCCGCTCCCGCGCGCCCAGCACCCGATTTTAACCAGCTTGTAGGCTTTTAGGGACGTGCCCTCCTCTTTTCCCCCAGTACCCTTCTTTTCACACACCTCGACCCCTGGGCCTGTGAGCGCGGGTGCCTTAGCAGACTTTGGAGAGAAGCCATCAGGCCCGCGGGGAAGTTTTCCCAAAGGGCCGCTGGAGGGAAGGCCGCAGGGTCGGGCCCTGGTAGATACAGGGGAAGGTTTGGGTCAGTCAGGGGAGGGCTGCCCAGCTGTGAGGCTGCCTTGGATGAAAGGTGGGGCCACAGCCCCAACCACACGATCCTGGGTGCCCTCCAGCCACGGTGGGGGCCTCGGCTGGAGAAAAAGAAGCTTCTAGGAATCAATCCTTAGCAGCAGTGGTCTTTCTTGAGCATTTTCACTGTGCCAGGCACATTTGCTTTCCATGGAATCGGATCCGGATCCGGGGCGGGGCATTTTATGAAGTAGATACTGTGGTTATGCTCGGGAGGCAAAGGGAAGCACCAGGGCAGGGTTGCACAAGGTTATCCAAGTCTAAAAGATCAATCGGCTGCCAAGTCCAGGATAAGGTCCGGGTGAAGAGGAATATGGGACAGAGAGTGGATGGTGGGAAGTCAAGTGGGTTTTTTACTTGTCCCACTCCAGGAAAGGGGACAGGTACCCGAGCTTTTCAACAAATACAGGGAGAGGACCTAAAGCAGGTGGGCAGGTTCCGCCTTTGTCACCTGTGGAGACATGCATGTGACGGTTAGGGATAGAAATTGTCTCTCCCCCAGCCCCCTGAGAAGCACAGCTGCATCTCTGCCACCCCACAGTACAGCTGGGCCTATTGCTCTGTTTCAAGGACCAGATAAGGTCTAGCAGGTCTGGGAGGCCTGGGAAGAGTCTTAACTACAGTTTTCCCCAGACTCCAAAAGAGGGAAGGAGGGAGGGGGAGTTTCAGTTAGTCCCCGAATTGGAAAGAGGGATGGGAGCAAAGAGGGACCCCTCTGAACCCAGAAAGGAAAATCCTTGAAAACCTACCGCTTTACTGGTTGGCAGAAGGGGGGGGGGCTCTCCCACTTTCTTGAGATGCCCACTGCTTGCAGTTCTCTGTCCTATGGCTTTCTAATAAACTTTGTTGCTGGCTCTATCCTGGTGCTTCGTGAAATTCTTTTCTTGAGAGACACCAAGGACCCTCGGGTGTCAAGGTCCTCAACATGTGACAGCTGTGAAGGGATATTTGCCCATGCATTTTTCACCAAATCCCCAAATTAAGTCCTATCAGCATTCATTGAAAGCAAAGGACAGTTAAATGGTGAACTAAGCTGTGCCCTGCTGGTCCTTGCTCTCTTCTCCATTCTCCTTTTTTTCCTCTGGCTTTCTGTTCTACTTCTGACCATCTCAGGACATAATCTCATCTTACACTTGGATGGTAGCTTCCTGGTTTTGGGGTAACAGGAAAGCCCACACCATGCAGATTCAAACCTCCTTGGGTGGGACCTCACAGTCCTCTTGGAAGGCTGCCAGGGGTTACATCCCTGTGCTGAGCAGGAGTCCCTGAGGCCACTCTGTTCACAACCCCCTTCTTCCTTACTAACTACCTTAACCCCTCTGCCCCTGGTTTGGATTTCAGGGAATATGGGGCCCAAAAATCCTCTCACTTGTTTTCCTACAGGCATATTTGGAAGGCCGGTGTCAGAGATGGAACTGTCCTTTCTGTGTTTCCACCAGTCTCTCTCAAGCATATTTTCTTGTGGCTGATTCCTTTTGAAAAGTTTTACAGTCACCTCCATGACTCACATCTTATCACTCTGCTCCCTGGCCTCCTCTCACCTGTCATCTTTGCCTCTGCCCTGGCAATCTTGGCACTTAAATCCTCTTCTCCTTTGTTCCATGTGAGCCAGTAGAATTGGAACAAGGCATTTCTGGAACAAAACCTCCTCTCTCTTACTTAACTTTCTTAATGCCCAGAGTCATGGTATACATCCAGGAACCCCTTCTCTTATAGTGGGACATCGTCTACACAGGTCTTATCTCTCTGGTACCCCAGGTAGGTGCAAAGAGTGGACACCAAAGCTTAAAGGGATCCCCTTGAATGTGGGGCCAGGCAGAGCCCCCTTGCATGCAGGGCCAGATAGGGAGAGAAACGACTTGTCTTTCTCCTTCAGCTCTGGACAATGATCCCATCCCTACTTTTAGGTAATGGGAAATGTTTTATTTACGCCCCCCCCCCCCCAGAAATTTACCCGTGGGCTGTATTATTCACCATTAATCAGTTAAATTTAGATTCTTTCAAGAAAAATTCATCTTTCTCTATAATGTGGCCTGGCCACGAGACACATTGAAGGATGGTAAAACGACCTGAGAATGGTATCTGAACTTGAACACTATTTTATCATTGAATCTTTACAGCCTAGGTTGGGAAAGTGTTCAGAACTGGCTTATGCACAGTTTTTTTTTTTTTTTTAAAGATTTACCCATTCATGCATACAAGAGCTGGGGCACAGGCCAGAGGTGTGGGGGGTGAGAGGATCCACCAGAGACAGAGTGGGGAACAGAACTGGCAGACTAACCAAAATACACTGCTGAGGGGAGCAGCAGGTGAGACGGTAGAGGTCTGCTGCGCCATTTGGGTTGCTCCCTGGCGGGCCGGGGATCGAACTTGTGCTTCAGAGGCTTCGGATTGCTTCATGGTACAGTGCTTAACCCCTTGCGCCACCAGGGAGGCCCTTATGCATAGGTTTTGAGTGGCAATCAGGTATTGACTTTAAAATACAAACTCGGTAACAAACATTTGGGTAAAAATCTTTTGGGGTTTGAGACAATTAAGAAAATATTTGAAGTCACTTTTTTCCGAAAATCCTACTTCTCCCCTTCACTTTCCTCTCAGTTCCACTTCCTTATGGTAAAGATAATAAAGCCCCATTATTGTGGTGATCCAGGCAGGAGGCATGAGTGTTATGATACTAATCATTTATTGGAATGTAACATCCCAGGAGAAAAAACTTTGCTACAGAGACTAAAGAAAAAAAAATCAAAAACAGAGTCTTTAAATTCAAACTGCTAGAACTTTTTATCTCGACTTTGCACTTTTATCATGAGTTAAGGATAGTGGTTAAAAAAATTAAAAATCCATATAGCAAATAGGCACGGAGAACAAACCAGGAATAAGAAGGTATTTTCTGGATTAAAATATAAGGAACAAAAAGACATGAGGTTTATTTTGGTAACGAAAAGAAGCAATATAGCA
Source organism: Talpa europaea (assembly GCF_964194135.1). Classification (NCBI taxonomy): domain Eukaryota; kingdom Metazoa; phylum Chordata; class Mammalia; order Eulipotyphla; family Talpidae; genus Talpa; species Talpa europaea. Next base: position 85,104,683 of record NC_140081.1, read on the forward strand.
TGTCATAAAAGGTCCATGAAAGTTGATAAAAGTTTATGGAATGAGGGTAAGAAAAAAGAAAGATTTCAAATATTATGATTTATTGATGTCAGTTTCACTGGTTTGAAATTCTATCCTAGGAAAAGCTAAAACTGTGATCATTTAGGTGCTATGTCTTTCAATCTAAAGGAATAATATAACAGTTCTTATAATTGTTTGCAATTTAAGAATTAGAAAACCAAGATTTTAAGAGTTAAAAGTTCTAATTAAAGGACAAAAATATTTTAAACTATTGTCAATAAACTTTAAGTAATCTTAAAATCTGGGACTTCAGCTAAATTGTCTTTAGGTAAAGTCTCATCAGCAAGAGTTGAACTTTATTAAAAATATATTTGCATTTTGAGTCATTGCTGCTTTGTTTGACTGGATAATTAAGTATGGTTTTGTGGTAATCTGTATGAATGTTTAAACTTCCCCAGAATCAGAATACTAAAAGTCTTTAATTAAAAAGGAAACTATTGGACATCCGACAGGAACTCCTAGGTAACATTCCCCTAGGAGGAAATTGTTCCCTCCTTGTGGGAAAGATAATAAGCAATGAACTATAGGGAAAAACTTCAGGGAAGCATTGTCACATAAGGAAAAATATTTAATGTGGCTGACTATTAATAAAAATGTCCAAAAATTATATCAAACTTCTTTGAAAATCTACTACATTCTGATATACTATTACTGGTCATTTCTGAGTCTTGTTCTGAAATACTGTATGCCACCAAAAGTTGAATAAACTTTCTTGTCAGTTGCATTATAATCAGATCTTTAATTATGGGCATTTTAAAGTCTTATGCCATTTACAAAAAATACTTATTCTAATGTTTTGTTTTCAGAGCAATTTGCAGGAAAAACACTTTGACTTTAAAATTCATGTTTATCATGGATCTGAAAATAAAGTGCAAGTTATAAAAAGGAACTGGATGCATAATAGTTGCTAACAACAGGTTAAAATAAAGATGAATCTAAATAAACTCTAAAAAATTAAGAAAACTTTTTCTTCTTTTTTTTAAGCTATGACCTACAGCCATGGTTAATTACATTTTTTTGTAAACAGACATGAGCCTTTACTTTTCTCTCCCTGACACCTTAAAACTTTCACTAAATATTCTGATATCTCATGGTTATTTGTTTTTGTTTTTTGCATAAATCCAGTAAGATTCTTTTTCCCCTCTCTATAATAGACAGCTGGAAACATGGTGTTTTACCAAGGCTTTGTCTGGAATATTATGTATTCAGGAAGCAGATTAATTTCAAAGCCAACAAAGAAATAACCTGGGACCTCGTTAAGGAGTATAGCTGGTCTATTGGGAGGTTAAAGAAGGTCACCTTTGGCAGGCTCAGAAACTATAGGACATCTTGGAAACCTCAAGAGAAGAGAAATTTGTGCAAAGATGCTGGTATTACAGACAAAGTGTGATGGTGAGACCTTGGCCTGGTCTTAAGCCTTAACAAACTGGCTGTTTAAGGGCTCTCAATCTGAAGTTCCTTATAATGAGGTACAGCAAAGCAAAATTTAAAGGTCTGCGTGGTTATTTCTATTCTTGCTGAATTTATGTAAATTGGCCAAGCATATTTAAGATAGACTTGGCTTGCAAATAAATTAATTTTGTTGTGATAAAACTAGTGTGAAGACAGAGAGAAAACTATATTTCAGTAATATACATTTTTTTGTAGACATCAAGTTTTCATGCCTCTTAAATATTTTGAGGTTTTGTAAACCTGTAAACTAGACAGGAAATTCTTTGCACAAAAATCTAGTTATATAAAATAATCAAATAATTTCTACGTTGTAAAGTTTTTTTTTTAAGTTTTTTCCAGATTGGCCATTGCCCCAAATTTCTCAAGATTTAAAAAAAAAAAAACACTTAAAGGCAGAGGACTGTAGTGGAGGCTAAATTATTAAATCATTCTCAGATCTTAAAGAACACAAGAAAAGGGCCTCCCCTGGTGGCGCAGCGGTTGAGCACTGGGCTGCGAGGCTGCCCGCAGCCTCTGCAGCTCCTGTTCGTTCCCCGGCCTCAGGAGAGGGTTCCACAAAATAAATAAATAAATAAACAGACAAACAAATAAATAAATAAATAAAAGAACACAAGAAAAAAAATGATTAACTTTTTCTCTTTGAGGCTTGTATTTACAGACAAGTAATACCAGCAACCTTGAGCTGAGCTCCAGGGTTGTGTGGAAACTAAAAACACAGAAAAAAAACTCAGCCTCCTAGAGGTGGGGCAGTATTAAAACACTGAATCCTACTCTGGACTCCTATTATAAGCAGTCTTTTCTAATTGGTTTGGATAAATTAATGGACTTATTCAGTCTTGTGGCTACTGTTAGTGAAATATGCTTATCACTTTTGATCTTTGACCCTTGCTTCTTAAATCACTTAGTCCCCTTCTTCTCTAAAAGGTTGAAGTTCAAGTGGTGTCAAATCCATGGAACTGGCTTACAAAATAGTCATCTTGGGTTTATCTTTTGAATGGTGCCTTTTAAATTTATTAAGTATCTCTTTCAGGATGCATAGTATAGATGATTGTCTTACAGGAACCTCAAACTGCCCCACCCTTGATGGGACCTATGTGAATGCCCAGTTCTTCAGTTAATATCCTAGGGAAAGCCTAGGGACCTCAGAGCAGGGCCCACAGGCAGGGACACTGCCCGTTCCCAACAGGAAGAAGCTTCAGCAGATTAGACCTAGCCCCTTCACACCTCCAAAATGGTCCTTTGTCTCCGGAGGGGGGAATGTTAGGTATAGAAATGGGTTCTCCCACACTCCCCCAGAGGAGCACAGCTGCATCTCTGTCATCCCACAGTCCAGCTGTGCCTATCGCTTTGTTTCAAGGATCAGATAAGGTCTGGGAGGCCTGGGAAGTCTTTTTTAATTTTTTTATTTATGCATGCAAGAACTGGGGTGTAGATCAGAGGTGCAGGATGGTGAGAGGACTCACCAGAGACAGAGTGGGGAGCAGAACAGGCAGACTGACTGAAATACACTGCTGAGGGGAGCAGCGGGCAAGACAGGAGAGGTCTGCTGCACCATGTGGGTCAGCTCCCTGGCTAGGGATCGGCCTTGTGCTGCATTGGCTGGCAGTAGCTTGATAGTGCTGAGACTTAACCCCTGCGCCACCAGGGAAGCACTACCTGGGAAAAAAGTCTTAAGTACAGTTTCTCCCAGACTCCAAAAGAGGGAAGGAAGAAGGGGGAGTTTCACTTAGTCCCCGAATTGGAAAGAGTGATGGGAGAAAAACATGCAGAATGAAGAGGGAACCCTCTGAACCCAGAAAGGGAAATCCTTGAAAACCTACCACTTTACTGGTCAAAGTGGTTCTCCCACTTTCCTACTGACTGCCCACTGCTTCTTGCAGAGTTTGGGCTTATCATTTCTAATAAACTTTGTTGCTGCCTTTATCCTGGTGCTCTGTGAAATTCTGTTCACTAGGGACCCTCAGCTGTCGCGGTCCTCAACATGACCAGCTCTATGACCACAGGGAGGGCACTAAGGACATCTGCCTGTTGGTTGGAGACTTGAGACTTGCAGGGGTCTATGGATCGAACCTCATCACCATTTCCCTGGCACTGACTTTGTGACCTGGGACGATGTGTTCAGTTCCCCTGCGCTCAGACCTCAGTCCCCTCATCTCTATTCTGTACCTCTAGTTAGTCCTCACCTCCTGACACTGGGTGGGGCTAAATGAACCCCGAGGGGGGTTAGAACAGCCCCAGCACAGAGCAGGATAAGTGGGATAAATGTCCTTCCTTATGAACGCAGACCAGAGTCCCACTGCCTGCCCAGTTGCTGTGTCATTGTCTCATGACACAGCCTCTTGGCATGCTATTGCAGCATGAGGGTCAAGGGATGTTGGCTGAAGTGCAGGCACCAGGGGAAAAGCAAGAGGGGCTGATCATTTGCTGCTGTTGCAGAGCAGGGCTCTAGCCAAAGTGTCTGTGACTGAAGGTACTCAGAGTTGCTCAGAGCTACGTGGACTTTCAGGGTTATTCACCAGTGTTGTGTGCATTGCTGCCCCATTTCACTTGTGGCTTAGCAATCTTCAGAACCACAAGAGAATTGCTGCTAGCCTGGGAGTGGGGGTAAGGCCAGCACATTCCTTGGGGGTCATGGAAGTCATGGGGTTCTAGCCGGGGGTCCGTGGAATTCTGGAAGAGCTGTCCACTAGAGAATTCTGCAAGAATGTCTGCTGAGCACCGGGAATGTGGCTCATGTGACTGAGCTACTGAGTTTTCAGTTTTGATGAATTGAACCTGAAAGTGTCACAGGGAACTAATGTCTACTGTATCTGACAGCACAGTTCCAGAGGGTCTGTGTATGGTCTTGAGCATCATGCGGATTTTTTTGAAACTGGCTGCAGAATTGTGTGTGTGCATTTTTCTAGGAAGAGAAACCAGATTGTCAAAGCCACCAAAAAGAGAATGAGCGGCTGCTTTAGGGCTTTGGTGAAAAGTAAGCAGGTTGAGGGGGTAAGTATGCCCTCTGGTAACCACTCCTGTTTCTCCTTTCTCATTTCTTCCTGCCCTCAGCTGTAGGTGGCTCCCCCTGACCTCTAAAGAAAGAAAGAAATTGGAGTCTGAGACTTGAGGCCCCAGAGAAACTGTAGACTGCCAGCAGGGGGCGATGGCTGTGGCCCTGGGTTGTGCGATCCAGGCCTCCTTGAATCAGGGCTCGGTGTTTCAGGAATATGATACTGACTGTGAAGTCTTCCGTCAGCGCTTCAGGCAGTTCCAGTACAAAGAAGCAGCGGGGCCTCATGAAGCTTTCAACAAACTCTGGGAGCTGTGCTGTCAATGGCTGAAGCCAAAGATGCGTTCCAAGGAACAAATCCTGGAGCTGCTAGTGCTGGAGCAATTTCTAACCATTCTGCCCATGGAAATAGAGACCTGGGTGAGGGAACATTGCCCAGAGAATAGAGAAAGAGTTGTGTCACTGATAGAGGACTTACAGAGGGAACTTGAAATACCAGAGCAGCAGGTGAGAAAAGTTTGGGGTCTTGGTAATTAGACAAACAGAAGTAGGAGAGACATCTTGTATTAGATTAGACATGCTATAAGTGAACCCCAAGATTTCCCCTCAATTCACCTCATTTTTACTTCAGATGGAGTTAGCAGTATGGGCAGTGATTCTCAATTAGTAAACTCAACTCCTTTTATTTTTTTAAAGATTTATTTACATTTATTTATGCATAAAAGCACCAGGCTATAGACGCAAGGTATGGGGGGGTGAGTGAGAGAATTCGCCAGAGAGAGAGTGGGGAGCAGAACAGGCGGATCTACTGAAATACACTGCCAAGACTTTAACCCCCGCACCACCAGGGAGGCCCTCAACTCCTCTTCTTTAACAAATATTTGATAATGTCTTCTTTAGTATCCTAAAAGTTGATTATGGATAATATAACCTACTTAGCTACAGAAAGTTGAAAATATCAATATAAGTGCTTTGTGGTCTATAGTCCAAATGCAGCCCAAGGCCTGTTTATAGCCCATAAGCTCATAATGGTTATGAACTTTTAAAAGTTTGATTACAAAAGGAAGAGGAAAAACAAAACAGGCAATAGACCAACATGATCTGTAAAGCATAAAATATTTATTCTCTGGCTCTATGTAAGGAAAATTGCCAGTCCTGAATCCAGTAGAGTCTGGATGGATATCTAAGCAGGAAGAGGCTGGCAGTCGATTATGAACTAACAAGCATTCAGCAAGTTTGAGGATGACCACACCAGAAGACTTGATGTCACCAGGGAAGGTGACAGGCTGCATGTAGGCTGAGAGAGCCCCCACTCGGAGCCAGGTTGCTGGTGGACATGTGATTTCCAAAGTGGAGGTTTAAGCATTCCTGTGAATTTCAAGTTCTGCAAAATTTATTAAAAAAGAAAGGAATAATTTTAATTTATGAGTGACAGTGAGGTTGTTGACAGGTTCTTTTTACCTTTTGAATACTGGGGGTGGTGTGTTCCACAGTCGTTAGGGACCTCAGCGGTTCCGCACTGTGAATTATAATCCCATGTCCAGCCCACTAAATTCCAGTGGCCACCCCCAACATCATAGCCAAAATGCCCCATGAGGACAGACACTGGCCTGCGTTCAGAACCACCTTGCACAGCCTCTGTTGGGGGTGAGCCATAGCTGAGCACAGGGCAAATTCTTTGGGATAAGGAGGAAGTGCTTCTGGGTGGGTATGAGGGACACTCAGCCTGTGTGTTGATGGGGCTCTGCTGTTAGACCATCTGAACAGGAGGCTCCCAGACTTTCTGGCCCCCCTAGCATGGAATGAGTTCATGGTTTTCCTGCCTTTGTCTGCCTTCTTGGTTTGGTTCACCATGTGAGATTTTAATCCGAGTGGTCTAATCAGGCACTACCCAGTATGGTAGCTCTAGCCAAGGGGGGCTCCTGAGCCCTAGCAACATGGCTAGTCCAAAGAGAGGTCTGCTCTGAGTGTCCCCCCATTTCAGAAGACTCAGTGTAATAAATGAAGTAAGTGAACTCTCTCAATAATTGCTAACTAATTACACTCTAAAGCTATGGTTGCTAGATATATTGGGTTAGATCATACGTGTTCAGATTGATTTCAACTGTTTCATGTTTTCATCCTATGGCTACCCCCACATGTAACATGACAGGGTGGCTGGCATGAAATTCTCCTGGGCAGTGCTGGTGTTGATTTTACAGTGATGAATTCTGGCATTTCCCCCAGATCGATAGCCAGGAAATGTTCTTGGAAGAACTGGCACCAGTGGGAATGGAAAACATTCCACCAAATATGCACCTGGACTCAGCCCCGCTCCAAGTGATGGGAGCTGCCCCAGAGGCTGCAATGGCAGAGGCGTGGATGCCACAGGCAGGGCCTCAGGAGCTGAACTACACAGCTGCTGGGGAATGCCAGCCCTTTCCAGACCCAGGTAAGACAAGGGATTCAATTCCTTTCATTGGTTTCTGTTGTAAGAGCTCCAGAGCTCTTCAGGGCTGGGGCTGGGCACAGACACCAATTAAGCATTGAAAATGGTCCTTTCTGATAGAGGAGGGGGGACATCACTGTGGGACTAGCTGGGCACCAGGACTGTTAGGTGCAGAGGCATTAAGAATCCCTTAAGCCAGTGACTCTGCTTAAATAATGTTTCTAAGAATCATTATTTTCTTTTCAATATTTTTTTCAGTGTAGTAAAATACATACAACCTTAAGAATTACCACTTAATGATTTTTGTGTGTACAGTTCAAATATATTGAAAACATTTTTAATGTGAAATCTTTACCGCTGTCCATCTTCATAGCTATTTTCATCTTGTCAAACTGATACTGTATGCCCATTTAATCAAGAATTCCCCATTCTCACCTTCCCTGTATTCCCTGGTTACCACCATTCAATTTTCTATCTCTATAAATTTGACTGCTCTGTTTATCCATTAAATGCAGTCTTACAGTATTTGTCTCTTTTGTGACAGGCTTATTTCACTTAGCGTGGCCACCTCAGTTTTTTGATGTGGTAGCATATGTTAGAATCCGTCCTTTAAAGTCTGAAAAATATTCCACTCTGTGTGTGTGTGTATCATATTTTGCTTATCCACTTTTCATCAAATATACATTGGGTTGCTTCTAGATAGGCTATCATGAATATGAGTGTACAAATATCTTTTTGAGACCCTACTTTTACTTTTTTGGGTATATAATCACAAGTAGAATTGCTGGATCATATGGTGATTTCATTTATAATATTTGAGGAATTTGCAGTCTTTTCCACAATAGTTGTACCTTCTCAGATTCCTATCAACAGTGTACAAGGGCTCTAGTTTCTCTACATACTCACCAATACTTGTTATTTGTTTGTTTGTTTTTTAAAGATGTATATATTTATGCATACAAAACTGGGGTACAGACCAGCGATGTGGAGGGTGAGAGGATTCACCAGAGACAGAGTGGGGAGCAGAACAGGCGGATCTATTGAAATACACTGCTGAGGGGGGCAGCAGGTGAGACCGGAGAGGTCTGCTGTGCCATGTGGGTTAGCTCCCTGCCAGGGGACGGAACTCGCACTGCGGTGGCTGCTAATAGCTTGATAGCTTTGAGACTTTAACCCCCGCGCCACCAGGGAGGCCCCCTGTTTTTTTTTTAAAGATTTATTTATTTATGCATACAAGAATGGGGGTACAGGCCAGAGGTGTGGGTGGTGAGAGGATTCACCAGAGACAGTGGGGAAGAGAACAGGCAGATTGACCAAAACACACTGCTGAGGGGAGCAGCAGGCGAGTCAGGAGAGGTCTGCTGTGCCATGTGGTAGCTCCCTGGCCGGGGATAGAACTCATGCTGCAGTGGCTGTGGTTAGTTTCATAGGTTGCGTCTCAACCCCTTTTGCCACCAGGGAGGCCCAGGTTTTTGTTTTTTTGATAGTAACAATTTTAATGGATGTGAAGTGCTATCTCATAGTTTTGAATTGCATTTCCCTAATGGTTAGTAACATCTTTGCTTGTACTTATTGGCCATCTGTAATCTGATTGGAGAATGTCTGTTGAAGTCCTTTGTACACTTTTGAATTGGGCCATTTGCTTTATTGTTGTGGAATTCTAGATTTCACCATATTCTGGATATTAATCCCTTATCACATATATGATTTGCAAATATTTCCCCCATTCTTTGGGTTGCCATTTTACTTTATTGATAGTATCTTTTGATGAACAAAACTTTTAAATTTTCATTAATTACCCTGTTTAGGTTTTATTTATTTATTTATTTATTTATTTATTTATTTATTTATTTTTGCCTATGCCTTTGGTGACATCATTGCCAAGTCCAAAGTCATGAAGCTTTTGACCTCTATTTTCTTCTAAGAGATTTATAATTTTAGGTTTTACTTTTAGGTCCTAAATCTACTGTGAGTTAATTTTGTATATGGTGTTAAGTAATTGTCTAACTTCACTCTTTTGCAGATGTATATCCAGTTTTATTAGCACCATCCATTTTCAAGACTGGCCTTTCTCCTTTTTTTAATTAAAGTCTGAAATAACATTGGTTTATAACATTATATAAATTTCAGGTGTACATCATTATAATTCAACTGTATATTCTACATCAGAAAGTATAGTTTCCATCCATCACCATAAAGTTTATTCCCTTTGCTCATTTCACCCATTCTCCCATCTCTCTAACCCCTCCGGGTAACTACCGTTCTATTCTCAGAATCTAAAAGTTTTATGTTTTTTGTTAACTTTGTTTTTTATTTTCCACATATGAGTGAAATCATATTGTATCTTTATAGGATACATACTCTTTCCTTCTATCTTTAATGTTCTTTATCATTGACTTCTTACAATTTTTTTATTTACTATTCACAATTGGGTTTTTTACTTATCTTGGTATGGATCTTTTTGCATTTAGATAATTGGGTGTTCTGCTAGATTTACGAGCTTGTATATTCAGTTCCTTCCCTCGGTTTTGGGACATTCTCAGGTATTATCTCTTTAAGTAAAATTCTCTGCTCCCTTCTTTCTTTCTTCACCTTCTGGGATACCCATTACCTTATGTTCATGTTACCTTTCCTTATGAAGTTGGATAGTTCTTATAGAGCGTCTTTATTTTTAAAAAATCTTTTTTACTTTCACCTGAGTAATTTATAGATTTTTGTCTTTGAGCTCACAAATTTCTCTTCCTTATAATCTGTTCTCTTTTCAATGCTTTCTCTTGCATTCTTCTTCATCTCATCTATTGGAATGCTGGTAGAGGTTGTGTTGAATCTGTAGATAAGTTTGGGAACTATTGCCATATTAACAACATTACATTTTGTGATGCATTAAATGGGATACTTTTCCATTTATTCAGATTGAATTTAATTTTTTCAAAACTACTATTTTATAGTTTTCTGAGTATAAGTTTTATACGGCTTTTGTTAAATATATTCCCAAGTATTTTATTCATTTTATGTTATCATCAATGGAACTGTTTTCCTAATTTCATTATATACATTGAAAGTATATAGAATTACAGTTGATTTTTGTGTATTGATCTTATATCCTGTATCTTACTTAATTGTTTATTAGTTTGAATTGTTTTAATGGATTCCTTAGGATTTTCTATATTGAAGATTATGTTACCTAAGAAAACTGATACTTTTACTTCTCATGTTCCTATATGGATGCTTTAAAATTACAATTTTTGGGCCTCCCTGGTGGCACAAGGGGTTAAATCTCAGCACTATGAAGCTATTGGCAGCCACTGCAGCACAAGTTTGATCCCCGGCCAGGGAGCTACCCACATGGCGCAGCAGACATCTCCTGTCTCACCCGCTGCTCCCCTCAGCAGTGTGTATGAGTAGATCTACCTGTTCTGCTCCCCACTCTTTCTCTGGTAAATCCTCTCATCCCTCCCCCACCTCTGGCCTGCACCCTAGCTCTTGTATGCATAAATAAATAAAATAAATCTTTTAAAAAAATCACAATTGCCTTACAAGGGCAACTGAGCCCCTAGTATTCACGGCAATACTGAACCCAAGGTAGAGCATCCATCCCACAATGGAGACTGAGTGAAAAAAAGCCACAATTGCCTAGAATTTGGTAGCTGGGCCTAGTATGAGGAATTCTGAAGTCCTGTCCCTCCTAGGAAGATACCATTCTGAATAGAAACTAGGAGCGAGGGTGCTCAGGGCTCTTGGCTATTCCTGCCTAGAGTAGAACTGGGAGGATGGTTCAAGGGTTTTGGTTGAAAGACCTAAGACTCACTGTTCTAGTGAATTGTAGATTTTTCAAAAATACATGGTTGTTAACTTGTTATATGACCTCAAGGCCATTTGAGAGACTTTACTGTTTGGTCATTTTTTTTTTAAAGATTTATTTATTTATCCATATATACAAGAACCGGGGTACAGGCCAGATTCGTGGGAGGGTGAAAGGATTCACCAGAGACAGAGTGGGGAACAGAACAGGCAGACTGACTGAAATACACTGCTGAGGGGAGCAGCAGGCGCGACAGGAGAGGTCTGCCTTGCCATGTGGGACCCTCACCGGCCGGCTGGGATCGAACCGGCACTGCAGAGGCTGCGGACAGCTTCACAGCACTATACTCAACCTCCTGCATCACCAGGGGATGCCCAACTGTTTGGTTATTTATTTACAAGATTTATCAGGAAGTAGGTCTGCATAGTTTCTTGTGATATCATACCAGAACTCTAACTCCCTCACTACATTTAAATCATAAGTCAGTATTTTACACCTAAGACTTTGGTACTCTGCTTCTTTCAAGTTTCATTTTACTTCCATTTTTACTTTATGGCAATTTTCCTTTGATCTATGGCCTCCACTTTGACTTGGGCCTCCATACCCTTTCATTTGACTCTTAGCCTTGAAATTAAAAACCTAAACATTATTGTGAATTTAGGCAGAATTTTATTTAAAATGCATTTTTGCTTCTTAAATTTAATCGATATTTGTCTATTATCCATGAAAATATAAAATGAGGTATTTTAGTCCACTATGTTTTGAAATTTAAAATTTCTCCCAATTAACAAATTAACTTGCTAATATTAAAAATACTGGTATTTAAATATCATCCTACACTTAAATGTCAAATCAATTATTTCCAACCCACACTTCATTGCAGACCAAAACACTTTGCCAAAGTGAGGAAGGGGCATGGGAAGAGAATAAAATCAACAGAGACTATAGATGAGAGGGGTGGTAGGATACATGGGGGCAGTGAATGTAGAAAGTTTTTGAGGTTGTCCTTAGACTGACAGTGAGATATGCTGAGTTATTTGGGTTAATTTCAAGAAAATCCATTTCTGGATTTCAGAGGAAACAAACATAAAAACTACTTTTGCTGGTTTCCAACTCAGTGAATTTTTTTAAAGATTTATTTTTTTATGCATACAAAAACTGGGGTACGGGCCAGAGGTGTTGGGGGGGGGTGAGAGGATTCGCCAGAGACAGAGTGGGGAACAGAACAGGCAGATTGACTGAAATACACTGCTGAGGGGAGCAGCAGGTGAGTCAGGAGAGGTCTGCTGCGCCATGTGGGTTGCTACCTGGCCGGGGATTGAACTCATGCTGCAGTGGCTATGGACAGCTTCATAGGTTGCGTCTTAACGCCTTGCGCCACCAGGGAGGCCCTCCAACCCAGTGAATTTTAATTTGAAAATCTTAACTGAAATAACTCCAGTAAAAAGTTTCATAACTCTTTCTCTTTACTTGGTACTCAACAGCAGCATTTCTCAATTTCAGTATGCTAAAAGTTTATGAAGATTTACATCACATTTTAGCTCTTTCTAAGTAAATGTTATCAAAATAGATACAGAAGTAATTTAGTACATTGATTTTCAGCACAGAATTGATTCATTCTTCTTCCAGAGATTAGAGAACAGCCTTGAATTGAGCACAAAAGGATGTTTTCCTCATTTCTGTTGTGTTCTTATCTTTTAAAAAAAGACTTGTAAAAGATTTCAGGTAAAGTAATAATAGTTGAGGAGGAAGTAAATATTAAGCAACAATATGTATATATCCAAGATATCAACATGAACTTTGGAAAACCCTTTGATAACCCAAACTGCCACATTTCTCATCTTTATTATGACCAGGATATCTAATACCAAAGCTTGATATGAGCTTCCCATTGGAGAATAGAGAAGAGGAATGGGTGAAGGAACTACAGGAGTCCAAAGAAATTAAACAATTACTTGACTCCAAAATAGGTAAGTAATTGTACACTGATACTGGGGAAGAAATATAAGAAAAATTCAACTTTAATAAAGGTAAGGAGTTCTGCATATTCTTACTTTTTGGCATTGCCATATTTTTACTGATGGTTTCATATGCCTTTTCATTTTCCCTCATATTCCTTCCTCTATGGGACACTGACATCTGCAGCTTTCTTTTTTTCCTTCCCTCAGGTTTTGAGATTGGAATAGAAAATGAAGAAGATACTTCCAAACAGAAGAAACTGGAGAATTTGTATCCATTTATTGTCACTTTAGAGGGGAATGCTCTCCATGGTCCTATTTTGCAAAAAGACTATGGACAGTTAGAAAATCAATGGGAAACCCCCCCAGAGGAATTACCCACAGATATAACAAAACTTGTCGATTATCAGAGCCCCTCCATAGGAGAGAAACCTGAGAGCTCCAACGTAGAAGAACCTCTCAACCCTAGACCTCATAAGAAAAAGATTCCAGGAGATAAACCTCACCGATGTTCTCAATGTGGAAAATGCTTTGCTCGGAAGTCACAACTTACTGGACACCAGAGGATCCATTCAGGAGAGGAACCTCACAAATGCCCTGAATGTGGGAAAAGATTCCTTCGTAGTTCAGACCTGTATAGACACCAACGACTTCACACAGGGGAGAGACCCTATGAATGCACAGTATGTAAAAAGCGATTTACTCGGCGGTCACACCTTATGGGGCACCAGAGAACCCATTCTGAAGAAGAAACATATAAATGCCTTGAGTGTGGGAAAAGCTTTTGCCATGGATCAAGTCTTAAAAGACATCTAAAAACTCATTCAGGTGAAAAACCTCATCGATGTCATAACTGTGGGAAAAGTTTTAGTAGACTAACAGCCCTTACTTTGCACCAGAGAACCCACACTGAAGAGAGACCTTTTAAATGTAATTATTGTGGGAAAAGCTTTAGACAGAGACCAAGTCTTGTTATTCATTTAAGAATTCATACAGGGGAGAAGCCATACAAGTGTAGTCATTGTTCTAAGAGCTTCAGACAGCGAGCAGGCCTTATTATGCACCAAGTCACTCACTTTAGAGGACTTCTTTAAGAATTGTTAGGAAAAACAGGTCCTACAGAAATTGACACTAACTCAAAAACATCTTTACTACAACAGCCTGTTTGTCTTGGAAGAACCTTTTTGTTTTGGCTTATAAGAACAGCTTTTTCCCTATTTTTAAAACCAAACTTCCAAGGCATATGAGTTCAAGAGTATCTACCCACCTACTCTTGTAACTTTCCTAGCTAGATTTGATTTGTTCTGTCTCCACAACTATTATTTTTTATTACAATGAATTTTTTTGTGTGTTCTAAGCCAATTGTATCATAAATGTAAGTATAAATCATATAAATGATGACAGTCCTTTCCAGAGTAGGGTCAATACAATAGGTGATCATGTATATCTGACATGTCTATTATAGCAGCACCATAATTATTCTGCTGTCATTATTAAAGGTAAATTATATTAGTTCAAAGTTTTATCATGTCCCAAGCAGAAAGAAAGGAGACAGTAGATTTTGTCAAAAAATAAAAACGTGTCAGGAGCACAAGGATGAAGGTGGTGTTATTTTCCTGGTAAGAACTGGGTTATTTCCATGGAAATTTTTTGTTTAAAGAAGTTGGGATTTTAACCTTTACTTTTGAATTATGCAAAGTTTGATAGTCCTCTTAGTTGGCTGTCTGTGGTGATGCTACTTAGAGCTGAATCTTAATTTGATGGTTTGTTTTGTTCACAATAAGTAAGCCTATGTGGAAGAATCCACTTGACAACTGAAATCCTACAAGTAGAATTTCATTTAATTTAAACTGGCTAAGGAACTGGTGTCCTGATTTTTTACTCTCCTTTGGCATTCAACCACTTATTTCTCAGTGCTTTATAAATTTTATCCATTCTTTAATTCAGTGTTTCCTTAAGTGTGCACCACAGAACAATTTGTTCTATGAGATTTTCTGCACATAAGTTTGGGGATCTCTTCCTTCTGTTCCCCTTTCTAGATTCACAACTGCAGAACAGCTTTTGAGACTCTCTGAGAGGTCTCCAGTAAAGGGGAAAAAGCACCTTTTTTGGCTCATTGTTTTGCAAATCTATTTGACCCCAGAACCATTTTTCATGCACACCCAATAATAACCCACAAAACTAGTATTCTGCAAATATTCCTTGAAAACCACTGCCTTAAACAAATATTTCTATAGCTATCAGTATAGTCTTGATGTTAATCCAGTTGTTTCAAGGGTGTTATGAAAAGTTCTTTAAACATATATACTTTTATGTAATACACACACACATCATTTTAAGGAGGTGAGGGGTCACTAATTCAGGTAATTTACAAGTTGCCCAGTGATTCGCACCCTCTTTGAATTTTACTTATAATCAAAATCTCTCTCTCTCTCTCTCTCTCTCTATCTCTCTCTATCTCTCGCTCGCTCACTCGCTCGCTCGCTCTCTTCATCTCTCTCTCACTCATATACATATTGCTATTTATATAAATATTCTCATATAACCGTGATAGTGACTCAGATTTCTGTAGCAAAGAAAGAATTCTCTGTCAGTTAAAGCTGTTAATACATGAAAATATTCATTCAGCCTAGTTCCTTGTTATAAAATACAAGCTATAGGACATTCAAGTATTTTCCCTTATAAAGATACCAGTCATCCTTTCCTTAAATTAGAATTAGGGAAAGTATATATTTTTTCTATTCCATTGAAGTTCTTGGAAGTGATATTTAATATAAATATTTTTGAGGTATCAACTATGTGCCTAACAAGTCCTGTTCTAGGCTTAATGGAAATTAGTGAAGAAATTAATTCATGGGTCAGGTTCATAAAGAGTTTGTAATATCTTTAGTTAAACCAGAGTTGGGAAACAAATAAAGAACAATGCAAGAGAGTTTGTAATTAAATGCCAAATTATATCACATGCTAAAGCCAGGATGTGTCTTTAATTCTTGTCATCCAGGTCCCTGTATGATGCTGCTATAAATGTAGGGTTAAAATTGAGATCCCAGTAGCAATAAACATGTAACATGGGAGGAGTCTGAATGTAGAGATGAAAAATACCGAATGTAATGGCTTCTCTTTTCTCTCTTGTGGAATTGCATTCAAACCAGAACAGTGCCTTAAAATGGATGTGCCCAACTGTCTGTATCTATGCAATACTTTAATAAAATGTAAATGTGTATGTTCTTCCTGCTTCAATCACATTAACTATTTGTTTGAACTACTAAGAGCTGCTTCCTTGAATAGTTGCAATAAGCACCACAAATGACTCCTGCCCCACCCTAAGTTGGAGCTTTAGTGCTGGGTTTATGCATCAGTTTTAGCATTGAATCAGTCAATTTAGTTATTAGTAGGTTAGTTACAATTATAGTATGAGTTGCATTCCTCCCCAGCTCATCTTTATTATAAATACACATCACATCACTGGATTTTACAAAGTAGAGAGCACATATTATTCATTTATTTTTTATAGTGCCCGATATATAATAAGCAGTAGTAAATATCTATAACATTGAATCAAGAAATGTGTGACGCAGTTCTTGGAAACTTATAGTTGAACATTGCATGGATGTGTCTAATTAATTTCTGAGCATTTAGAATAGATAAGAAAAAAATACAGTACCTACATTGTAAGTATGTCACACATCCTTAATGACCTTTCAGTCAATGATGGACCACATATATGAAGATAGTCCCAATAGACTATATCATATAGCCCAGGTGTATAGTCGGCCATCTAGATTTATATAATCACGCTTTATGATTTCACAGTGATAAAAATGCCTAATGGTGCATTTCTCAGGTCACATCCAAGTTTTTAAGGATGCAGACTCTACCATGCAGACTCTAAAATATGTTTAGGCCCTGCACAGTGTAAGCTTTTGATGTCCACCACATTTTATTTTAATTCTTTGTTGTTTAATGATAAAAACTTTTTTAATATGTTTTAATGTTTTATATATTAATATTTGTGAAATTCTTACTACTGAGGGATCATTGACTTTTTTTTTTTAAAGATTTATTTATTTATTTATACATACAAGCACTGGGTACAGTCAGAAGCGCGGGAGGGTGAGAGAATTCACCAGAGCCAGAGCGGGGAGCAGAGCAGGCAGAAGGACTGAAGTACACTGCTGAGGGGAGCAGCGGGGGGCAGGAGAGGTCTGTGCACCATGTGGGACCCTCTCCGGTGGCCGGGGAGCAGCCAGGGATCGAACCGGCGCTGCAGAGGCTGCGGGCAGCTTTGCAACCCAGTGCTCAACCGCTGCACCACCCGGGAGGCCTGATAAAAACTTTTAAAGATTTATTTATGCATACAAGAGCAGGGGTACAGGCTAGAGATGCAGTGGGTGAGAGGGTTTACCAGAGACAGAGTGGGGTACAGAACAGGAAGACTGACTGAAATACACTGTTGAGGGGAGCAGCGGCTGAGACAGGAGAGGTCTGCTGCGCCATGTGGGTAACTCCCTGGCCGGCTGGGGATCGAACTCGTGCTGCAGAGGCTGCGGATTGCTTCATGGTGTGGTGCTTAACCCCTTGCGTCACCAGGGAGGCCTAATGATAAAAACTTTCAAGGCTATGGACTCTCCTCTAAATATGGCTTTGTTCACATTCCAAAGTTTTTAATTTATTTTTTAAAAATATTTATTTATTTGTAGAAGAACTGGGTTGTAGGCCAGAGGTATAGGGGAAGGGGATAAGAGGATTCATCAGAAACAGAGTGGGGAGCAGAATAGGTGGATTTACTGAAATACACTGGTAAGGGGAGCAGCAGGCAAGACAGGAGAGATCTGCTGCACCATTTGTGGGTTAGCTCCCTGGCCAGGGATCAAACTCGGGCCACAGGTGTGATAGCGCTGAGACTTAACCCCTAGGCCACCAGGGAAGCCCCACACATTTCATAGTTTTTAATATATGTTTGTATTAGTCAGGATTCTTGAGAGAAATAGAATCAGAAGATTTTAGAAAGATAGATAGATAGATAGATAGATAGATAGATAGATAGATAGATAGATAGATAGATAGAAAGAATAGAGAGTATATAGATTGATCGATCCAAGAGATTACTCACAGAAATTGGCTCACATGATTATGAAGATCAAGAAATCCCACAATATGCCATTTGCAGGCCAGAGGAAATGGAAAACCAGTGGTCTAAGTAGTTTGAGGCTAAAGGCCCAGAAGCTGAAGCCCACAGGTGGATGTCCCAAAGTCTAGAGGCCAGAGAACCAGGATCTCTGATGTTCAAGGGCAGGACATCCCAACTCATGAAGAAAGTGAGGACTCTCCTCTGCTTCTTGTTTTATTCTGACCATCAACAGATTGGATGATTCCCACCCACATTGGCGAGGACAAATCTCTTCTCAATCTACTAAAGCCAATACTAATTTTTTCCCAAAAATACCCTCACAGATATATCCAGTAATAAGATTTTACCAGTTACCTAAACATCCCTTTGCACAGTCAAGTTGGCACATAAAATTAACCATCACGGTATTATTAATGATTCCAAAATTGTTATTGCGGTTTTCATTATAATATTTGACCCAAGAGCTGTATAATATTGCCATTTTCCTCTTAATTTCTGGTTTTGCTATATCATGATAAAAAATAAGGCTCATTCTATTTCTGCTTTTAACATTCTTGTAGGTACTTTTAAGACTTTACATTTGATAAAATTTGGTAAGTATACTAAAGACCCTAGAACATAAGGATTCTACTTTTAGGGTACAAATTTACAATACAATCCTACACCTCTCAATTACTTTAATGTCTTTAGGAGCAACCTTGGTGTTTGGGAAGGGGTAATGACATAGAAGAGATTGGGTTGCCCCCCCCCCAATTCTGCCTTTCTGCCTTTTTATACTCTGTTCCCTTGGTAAGAGGAGGGGTGTTTGGTATATGTTCTATGAATATTAGCAGCTAAAACAGGAGGCTAAAGTACACAGGAGACTCCTAGCTTCTCCAAACCAGGATGGCAAAGAAAGCGTTCCCTCTGCATCCACAGTTGTCTGTCCTGAAGGCAGAGAGAACCTGCAGGGGTGCCTAAGGTCTCCACAACAGTGGCCCTGCTGAATCAGTAGGATTGGCTCACAGTGTGCTGAGGAGGCTGTTTAGGCTACAATCCAGGTAGTCAGGGGGCAAACATCCAGGTGACTCGGCCCCCAAGAGGCCACTGTCACCATGGGGAGGAGAGACATCCCACCTTGCCCTCTTATACCTGCAGCCACTGTAACCAGCATTAGAGGAAGAGTCAGGCTCCTCCAGGACACTGCATAATCTTTCTTCTATTTTTTTAAAGATTTATTTATTTATGCATACAAGAACCGGGGTGCAGGCCAGAGGTGTGTGGGGGTGTGTGGGTGTGAAAAGATTCACCAGAGACAGAGTGGGGAGCAGAACAGGCAGATCTACTGAAATGCACTGCTGAGGGGAGCAGCAGGCAAGACGGAGAGGTCTGCTGCACCATGTGGGTTGCTCCCTGGCCGGGGATAGAACTCATTTCACAGTGGCTGGTGATAACTTGATAGCACTGTGCCTTTAACCCCTGTGCCACCAGGGAGGCCCATGATCTTCTAGAAACCATCTTGTTTCTAGCCCAGTGATATGGGCTGAAGAATCTTAAAAATAAAGTTCACACTTAAGCTTTGGGGCTGCTGTTTCTTTGCTAACAGATACGGAACAGACAGGAAGATAGCTCATCTCTTAGTCTCTCCCAAGCATTAATAATCAGTTTATTTAGCTCCTCCCTCCCCCCACTTCTGGGATTTTAACTACTGGGGCTGCAGGGGTTTGGGGTGAATTCTTTCCTAAGCAAAGTGATATATAGGTTAGTTCCTATATAGGTTAGCTTCCTAATGCAAGCCTTTTCAAGCTTGCATTTCCATTTCTGCACCTTCTAGTGTGATGATCTTGTTCCTTCAAGGAGTAAACAACACATGCTTTGAAGTGGACTTGTAGGCTTTGAATATCTTATTTTTGATGGAAACCACATCGAATAACCTTATACAGAAATGGTGTGCTTCTGGGTCACAGGCTAAGATGGTTTAGAAACCCCTGGATCTGACTGCTCTTTGTTTTTTTCCACTTATTTTCTGCGGTCTTTATACATGTAAAATTAGAAACATTAACATCAATAAAATCTGTAAACATTTTCTCCTGTCAATCTGTCTTTTCTCAGTTTAATTTAAAGGTCTCAAGTAAAAAAACTTAAAGCTTTTTCTTCCTCTACAAAATCAATAGAAGTACAATAGGCATTTGACTACATATAACATTCATTCAGGATAAAACTCAGTAAACCAGAAATTAAAAGGTACTTCATCAATCTACAGAGTGTCCACAGAAAACCTACATCTAACATCAACTTAGGGAAATGCAAATTAAAACCAATGGAATGCCACTTCACTCACACTAGAATGACAAAAAGAAAAAAACCCAGACATTGAAACATTTTGGTGAAGATGTAGAGAAACTGAATCCTCATCTAATTGGTGGGACTGTAAAATAAATCGAACAGCCGCTTTGAAAAACAGTCTGAGCGGCCGAAATAGCTTAGCCGGGAGAGCGTTAGACTGAAAAACAGTCTGGTAGTACCTCAAACCGTTAGCATATGTTAGTTAATTGAAGTTAGCATATGACCCAGAAATTCTACTCCTAGGTATATACCTGTTAAAGCTAACAATTAAGTGGGTATCCCTCTCCCTGACTCCAACTACAGGGCACAAGCCAAGAGTCTGGATTCAGCGGGTCTGATCCTGAAGAATCTGTGCCCAGGAGAAATGCCGTCTTTGTGAAAAAGCAGCATTTTGGAAACCACTGCCTCCAGACAAATCAGTCACTTCAAAGAATGCCAACTCTGCAATATGTAACCTTGCTAAAACTCCCAGTTCCCAGAAGATAAGACTTATTTACTTTATTTAGATAGGGTAAATTTTAACAGCGCTCTTTGTTTTCCTAAAAGCATAGACAGCATCAGAGAGATACATTAACTGAAGCCCTACAAGGATTTTTCTTGTAAGAAATTCCTGAAATGCTACAAGTAACCTCCTTGTAACTGTATCTAATTCCCACTGAGAAGCTCAGAATTCAGGCACCTTTCCAAGAGCTGTCTGGCGGCTGTTCCGGGGGCTCCTCCGTTGATTTTTCAATAAACTTACTCCTGCTAGCCTCAATTTATTTACGCTGACAAACCCAACATAGATGAAACATATATATACACAAAAACTTGTATCAACATGTTCATAGCACCATTAATCATAATAGTAAAAATATGGAAGCAACCTGAATATGCATCAACTGATGGATGGCTTAATGAAATATGACCCATCCATACAATGGAATATTATTGGACAATAAAAAAGTAATGAAATAATGATGCATCCTGCAACATGGATGAACCTTAAAACAGTATGCCAGGTGTAAGAAACCAGTCTATCATACATGAAATATGATTCTATTTGTATGAAAAATACAGAACAGTCAAATCTATAGTGATAGAAACTAGATTAGAAGTTGCCTATAGTCTAGCTCACCAGACAGAGAGAATTACAAAGAGCCCTCCTGTGGTCAGGACCAACCTCAAAACTACCCCTGTGAGGGGGTCCAAATTTAACAGGATCAGACGATCCAGTGATTGATGTTCCAGAGCATTGTCAAACCCATTAGAGCAATCGGCCAACAGTTAGTGAACCTGATAGCTGGGTGTGATCACAGAAGGAGACAAAGAAAACATTGCTAAAGCCACTGTCATCCTGGTGTGACTGTGCATACGCTCAAGTCTGCATACTCCAAGGGACATCAGTGGCTTCGCAATGGGAAAGAAATGCTTTAAAAAATTACCCAGCCAAGTCATTAATCCGATAAACAAGCAAACAAGAAGTCCACATGGTGTCCATATCTAGACCTGCTCTAATATATTTTCCAAAATGTCCATCTTTCATCAAAACATCACAGGGAAGGTGATGTCAGTGAAAATGACAGAGTAACAATTTTTGGAAATTCTCTGTTCCAAAATGGCAATAAGAATGGGACAAAGGGCCTCCCCTGGTGGCGCAGAGGTCGAGCGCTGGGCTGCGAAGCTGCCCTCTACCTCTGCAGCGCTGGTTCGATCCCCAGCCGCCGGCGAGGGTCCCACATGGCGCTCAGACCTCTCCTGCAGCACCCGCTGCTCCCCTCAGCAGTGTATTTCGTCAGTCTGCCTGTTCTGCTCCCCGCTCTGGCTCTGGTGAATTCTCTCACCCTCCAGCGCTCCTGACTGTACCCAGTGCTTGTATAAATAAATAAATAAATAAACCTTGAAAAAAAGAAAGAAAACAATTTCATTTACAATAGCATCAGAATACACTTTGGAATAAATTGAACTGAAGAAGTGCAAGAACAAAGTGCAAACAAAGTGCAAGAATGAGGTGATTTCAAGTTGCAGTGATCAAGATAGTATGGTGTTGCTGTAAGTTTATACATGGAGGTCCAAGTGCCAAAGTTATTCAGTGAGGAAAAGAAAGTTTTGAACAAATGGTGTTGAAAAAACTAGATATCTGTATTTATAAAAACTGAAATGAATATTGTCTCATACCTCATGCCATCCACAAAAATAATGTGATATGGGTAACATCAAAATGCAAAACTAAAACTGAATAGTGCAGAGGTGAGGGGGATTTCACATGATTTGTGGGTTCTCACTTGACTCTCACAATTGCAAGACACAAGGCTCAATCTCACAGTGCAACAACAGGGTCTATTTACACAGGGGAAATTGAGGATACAGAAAGTGTTCCTAAGGCCACAAATGGCCAGCTGTCCTACCCAATAGTGTCCACAGTGTCCAGTAGTCCAAACAAAAGCTGCTCATGCAAGTTAGTGTCATCCCTCCAAAGGGAGCCTGGAGCTAGTGCACACCGGTAAGCTCACCTGTGGCAGCTGGGAGACTCACAGGGCTGCTGAGGCCGCACTGCAGCAGCCTCCCTCCTGAAGACAAAGTCTGTATCCTCCTGATACTTCTTCTCCTGAAGTTACTTTTGCAGAGGATAGTGGGTATTGCCAAAAAGTGTCTTAGTCTGCAGTTTCAGCAGGGCTGAGTGAGGAGCTAATTTTCAATCCTTCACCCCTTCGTAGCCCCCACACTCCTTTGCTTTTGCACTGCCTGTCAACAACTAATTCTATATTCAGCAAATATATCCTTTGGGAATGAAGGGGAAATAAAGACATTCTCAGATGAAGGAAATGTGAGAGCATTGGTTGCCAGCAGAGCTAGCCTTAAAGAATAGTGAGAGGAAATTCCCTAACCAGAAAGGAAATTATAACACAAAAAAGATGAGACTTCAGAAAGCAAGAAAGGCTGATGACATAAGTAAAAGTGAGGCTAAAGAGACTAGAATAACTGTCTCCTCATGAGTCTTTAAGATCTTTTTTTTATGGTTAAAGCAAAAAACTATCATATGATGTGTGTTCAAAGCGCATAGAGGAAATACTTAAACTTTTATATTTCAAGAGGGTGAAAACCCTAAATGGAAGTAAAGCTTCTCCACATCACTGAAGTGGTTTAAGTGCTGGCACCAGAAAACTGCGATATGTGCATATGTACATTGCATAAAAACTAAAATAAATAATAAAATTATAAAATAAAAACCAATAAAAAGCTATACAGAGTTATATTAAAAATCAAATAAATCAAAATGGAATTTTCAAAATCTGCTTAAGTATCTTACAGGAAGGCCAGTAAAGGGAATCAGAGGAATTAGAAACAAAATGAACACACATAAAATAAATAATAAAAAGGCAGACTTAAGCTCTAACATATCAATAATTACTTTAAAGGTAAAAGGTATATGAGTAGCAGTGAGTAGACAGAAATTGGAATGCAGGGGAACCAAATAAGGGATCAGGAAAAAATAATTGTAATAAATTAAAAAAACAAAATTAACACACAAATTATAAATCAGAGACATTCTGCAAGGGAGGGGAATGGAGAGAGATCAAAACAGGGAAGGAAGAGCAGAAGGGACTACGGTGATGGTTCACGGGTGAATTGGTGATGGGAATTTTATGGGGACTACACCTGAGAGAAGAAAACATACATTTTACAAAAAGGAAGAATGATGTTAAATATACATAAAAATTTGAAAAAATCACCCAACTTTATGCTGTCTACAAAAACCTCACTTCACATTTTTATTTAATTTATTCATTTTATGCATAGTTTTATGCTTTGTATACAAAAAAGTTTCCAAATAAATTACAAAGTAAAATTATTCAAGTTAAAATGAGCATAAATATTAGTGAACTTAGAAGCAAAAGAGCCTGAAAGTGTAAAAGATCTTTCAGGCCATCTAGCTTAATGGCCTCATGATGGAAAATTTAATGTAATAATATTCTAGATCAATAATTTATTTCCAGGCACTGCTAGGACACTAAAAATGACAGGAGCTTCATGGTTTCTCAAAGCTGTCCTTTTCCTTATGTTGGCCAAGGAGGATTTCAGTCAGTTGGCCTAAATTCTAAACCATGAATAGTATAGTAGTGGTATGATTCCTCTTCAGCATGGTAAGACCTTCAAGTATTTGAAGGAGATTCATATCTCCTTTGTAAGTCTTTATTCTCTAAACTACAAGCATTCTTTCAATCTTTTTTCACAAAACACGGGACCAGTTCTGTCATCACCCACATTGCCTTCCCCTGGAAACATTTGAGAGGAATGCTCTTCTTAAAGTCAGAAGACAAATCTAAAAATATTTAAAAGAATTGAAACATAGAGTTTGATTTCTGACCACA
This sequence comes from Talpa europaea, assembly GCF_964194135.1. Classification (NCBI taxonomy): domain Eukaryota; kingdom Metazoa; phylum Chordata; class Mammalia; order Eulipotyphla; family Talpidae; genus Talpa; species Talpa europaea. Next base: position 85,129,183 of record NC_140081.1, read on the forward strand.
ATGGGATCAAACTAGAAATTAAGAACAGAAAGATAACAAGAAAACTTCCAAACATGTGGAAAATGAACAACACACACCTTTAATTAATTCTACATAATGTCTACATACTACACAGTAACAACGAGCATGTAGAAACTGATATTAATACCACAATATGGGGGGGCAGCACCTGTTCTGCTGTAAGGTGACAAAAAGCTTGAGGCAGCCCAAGAAGCAGGCCAAGGAGATGGAGGACAAAGATGAGGCCTTCAAGCAGAAACAGAAGGCAGCAGAAGAAACTCAGAGTTAAAATTGAATGCAGAGGGGGTAATAGGTAGGAGGGAGGCCCTCTGGGCACTGGTAAGATTAAGAAATCTGGCCAAAAGTAAGCTATTCCTTGTGCCTGAGGCAATGGTGATGCTTAATTCCATTCCTGTTTCAACATCTGGATTCCTTGCCATAACATATGTTGTCATAATAGCTACAATGAAATGTCTTGGAGTTTGTTGTACACTTAAGATTAATTTTTTGGAAATAAATAAAAACACAATACCATTTAAAATTGTTTCAAAGAAAATTAAAACTTAGGAATACATTTATTAAACATGCATAGGATCTGAATGTAGGTTATTATACCAATATGATGAAAGAGATCAAAGAAGATCTAATTTAAAAAGAAGACATGCTGCGTTCACGAATTGGAAGACTAAACATAGAAATGATGTCAGTTTTCCCCCAAAATGGACTGGAAGTTTAATACTATTTCTAGCAAGGCTTTTTGCTTTCATAAATAAGCCTATTATAAAATTGACATGCACAAGCACAAGCCCTAGAATAGCTAAAGAAATGTTTAAAAAAAATATAAACAAACTAGAAAGAATCACTCTACCCAACAACAATACATACTATGTAGCTATAATAATCAAGACAATGCAGTATTGGAGAAAGGATAAACACATTGGCCAATGCACAGAACAGAAACGCTGAAACAGACCCATAGTAAAATGCCCCCCCTCCAAAAAAAAAGCTCAACTAATTTTTGAAAAAGATGAAAAATTCATTAGAGGAAAGATTGTCTTTTCAACAAATAATGCTCTAGCAACTGGACATTGATAGCCCAAAATTGAACCATAAACCTAAAGCTGCAAACCTTACACCAAAATTAACTCAAAATCAACCTGATTTAAATATGAAAGAAAACTTTAAAGAATTTAGAAGAAAATCTTTGGGACCTCAAGTTTAGTGAAAACTCCCAAAACCACAATCCATAAATAAATTGGACCTCATCAAAATTAGAAACATTCGTTCTGAGTGCACTTGTCAATGGAATCAAAAGACAAGCTAAAGACTAGGAGGTAAGTAATCACAAACCACATAGCTGGTAAAGCAGTCATATATAGAATATAATTTTTAAAACTCACAAAGCTTAATACCAAAAAAAAACAAAAAACCCAAAACATGGTTCAATTAGAAAATGACAAAAGCCATTTCACTGAAGAGGCTATATAGACAGAACATAAAAATGTTCACCATCAGGGCCTCCATGGTGGCGCAAGGGGTTAAGCACCGCACTATGAAGCAGTCAGCAGCTTCTGCAGCACAATTTCGATCCCCCGCCAGGGAGCCACCCACATGGTACAGCAGACCTCTCCTGATTCGCCGGCTGCTCCCTTCAGCAGTGTACTTCGGTCCATCTGCCTGTTCTGTTCCCCAGTCTGTCTCTGGTGAATCCTCTCACCCCCCGCATCTCTGGCCTGTACCCCAGCTCTTGTATGCACAAATAAATAAATCTTTAAAATCAATGTTCACCATCATCAGTCATTAGGGAAATAGAAATTAAAACCACAAGGAGATATCATTATATACCTATCAGAATGGCTAAAATAAGCAACAATGATAACAGCAAATATTGATGCAGAGAAATTGGATATACTCACCACTACTCATGAGAATACACCATGCCACAGGCACTGTGAAAAACAGTTTGGCAGAGTCTTACTTACAAAACTAAACATGTACTTACCATAAGACCAAGCAACCTCATGCTTGGGCATTTATCCACCCCCAAAACAGAAATTTTTGTTCACACAATAATCTGTAAACAAATATTCATGGCCACTTTATTTCTAATAGTCCCATTTGGAAACAGCCCAGCTGTCTTTCATAGGCGAATGGTGACACACACACACACAGGCACTATGGTACCAAGGGATTCTACTCAGCAACAAAAAGAAACGAACTATTGGTGCTTGACATTCCCAGCAACTTGGAGAACTCTCCAGAGATTGATGCTGAGTGAAAAAAGTCAATCCCTGAATTATATACTGCATAATTTCATTTTTATAACATTCTCAAAAAGATAAAATTATAGAAATAGACAACAGATTAGTGGTTTCCAGGTATCAAGGAGGGAGAGCAGGATGGAAATGGGTGAGGTCAAAAAAGGGGATCCTTGTGGTGAAGTATCTTCACTGCTGTGGGGGACACACAAACACGTGTGATAACAACACATAGAACTAAACACACACAGACACACACACGAACAAACAAACTGAGGAAATATGAACAAGACAGATGAATTGTGTCAATATCATTATCCTGATTTTGATATTGTACTTTAGTTTTGAAACATGCTACCACTGTGGAAAACTAGGTAAAGGTTACATGGGCTCTTTCCATATTTTTTTTTCTTACAAATGCATGTAAATCTACAATTATCTCAAAAGAAAAAGTTTCACTATGAATCACTGCAGTTTTATATATTAACAACGAAAATGTGGAGATTAAAGTTAAACATACAGTATCACCTATGCTACTCCAAAGAAAACAAAAGGGCATAACTCTACCAAATAGGTCAAGGGTGCCTGAGTGAGTGCAAAGAGGTAACTCAAAGGGGTTCTGTTGTGGTGATGGAATATTTTTGTATGATTGTCCTGCTAGTTACACAAATCCTGACATGGGGTAGAATTGCTAGAGCACTACATGTACACATACATTAATGCAGGTTGGAAAAACAGTGAAATCTGAATTTGGCCTGTAGTCTACTAAACAGTAATATAGCAATGTCATTTTCCTAGTTTTGATATTATACTGCATCTATAGAAAATATCACCACGGGGGAAGCTGCGAGAAAGGCACAGGTCTTTTTATATTATATTTGCAACTTCCTGTGAGTCTGTAAATATTTCAAAATAAAATGTTAACAATAAATGAGATGAAGCCAGGGAGATGCTTCTGCAAATGAATGAGCTGGCTCAAGTATGTGAATGAAGGATTTCTAGGTGGCTTAAATTGTACATTTCTGTGCCCCTCTCTTCTTCAAATAATTCATATTTTAATTATATAAGTAATACTTATTCATACATACACATAGAGAGTAAAATATATGAGTCTTCTGGCTTACTACCTTAAACAGGGGAGAATAGTGTTGAGTAATTTAATATATCTGCCCTGGCAGTATTTTGTGCAGTAGAACCCATACAAAGTGATGTCCTTGATAAAAATCTTGGTGCCACAATAACCTAGGGCGTCTGAAACTTGTTTTGTTTGACCATGTAAGTAGGACAACTGCTCAATCAGTGTATATGAATCTGGTGGGTTCCTTAAACAGACAGATGCCATAGGGATGCTGAAGAGTGAGCGGAGGGCGAACACACATTTCGAAGGGGCTTAAGTACTCGAGCTAGCCCTTCTTGTGAAAATTGGAACGGCATCTTGGTGAATCCACTTCTTGCAGACAGCTTTAAAAATGGCAGGGTTACAAGAAGGGTGAACATTTTAATTGTCTCGCAAACAAGATCGAGTTTGGGTTATATTTGGTTTAGAATAATTAGATGAAATCACAAAAAAGGCTTTTATGCCACCAGCAAGAAGTACATGAACCAGGGCAAAGACATCAGAAGGCCTCGTGTGGTATCCAGGGCAAAGAGAGTAAGAGGTGTGCCTAGAAGTCACCATGGGGTAAAAGGAAAGACAACAGGGCGATGGAGCAATCCACCAATAAAGAAGTGCACCTGACCAGCAAACCAGCACAAAGAAAAGGCGCACGTGTAGCTTCGGGGACCCTCGGGGCAAAGGTACCCGAGAAATGCGAATGAAAGAAAGGTCCCCGGGGTGGGCTGCCGAGGCTTCTCTGGACTCAGTGCGGGGTGGAGGGGGCGGGCGAAGCCCCCCGGCCGGGCCTTCCCCCCGGAGGCAGCAGGGCGCAGAGACCTCCCAGCCTCCCTCGGCTCCGGCTCCGGCTCCGGCTCCGGGCGCGACGCTCCGCAGAGGCCCTGGCCGGGGAGCCCCGCCCGCCGCCGGCTCTGCGGCGGGGATCCCGGGGGCGGGGGGCTCGCCCGGGGGCGGGGGCGGGGGCGGGGGCGGGGGCGGGCGCGGGGCGGGGCGGGGCGGGGCTGCTCGGGGGCGGGGCCCGGCCGGCGGCCGCCGGGGGCGGGAGGCGACCGGCGGGCGGGGGCGGCGGCTGCGGGGGCGGCCGGGGAGCGCGGAGGGCGCCGGGCGGGCGCGTCGCTGGGGCCGCGCGTGCACCTGCCCGCCGCCGGCGGCTGTCGCTGCGCTGCGGGGTCGGCGCGGCCTGCGCGGGCCGGGCCCATGGCGGCGTCCGCGGCCCTGTCGGCGGCCCTGTCGGCGGCGGCGCTCTCGGGCCTGGCGCTGCGGCTCTCGCGCTCGGCCGCGGCGCGCGGCTCCTACGGCGCCTTCTGCAAGGGGCTCACGCGCACGCTGCTCACCTTCTTCGACCTGGCCTGGCGGCTGCGCGTCAACTTCCCCTACTTCTACGTCGTGGCCTCGGTGATGCTCAACGTCCGCCTGCAGGTGCGCATCGAGTGAGCGCCGCGGCCCGGCGGGGTCCCGCGACGGCGGGGGCGCGGGCATGAGGGGCGGCGGGGGGCCCCGGGCCCGCTAGCCCCGCGGGGGGACGCCGGCCGCCCGGCCCCGCCAGGCCCCCGGCCGCGACCCGCCCCCCGCCCCCCGCCCCCCTGCCCGCGGCCGCCGACGGACTCCGCGGGAGCTCGCGAGACGCGCCCGCCCTGGGCCCGGGAGCGTGGCTGGCGGCGGCCGACCTGTTGCCCCGCGAGGCCCGAAGGGGCGGGAGGGGACCCGAGAGAAGAGATTCCGCCGCCCGCGCGGGACCGACACCAGGTAGGAGGCCAGAGCCTGGACGGGCGGCCGGAGGGGGCCCGCGCTGCCCCCCAGACACCTGGGGCCCTCGGGGGGCTGGGGGGGCGGGTGTGCGACGGGCCCCAGCGAAGGCCCAGGGCAGACACAGGCCCCGACGACGCCTTTGTTGTGGTGGCGAGGTGGAGTCCAGGGGCAGCTCCTCGCAGGCACCAAATGGGGAGTTTCGCCCTCGTCTGGCTGCCCAGGCCCTGCCCCCTTTCCCCAGGGCCTGGCTGGCATCGCCTGAACCTGGGCGCAGGGAGCGAAATGGCCCCGGCGGCCCCTGGGAGAGCCCTGGAGGAGAAGCGAGGCCGCCACCCTTTTCCACTCCCCCAGCCCCCCCCCCCCCAAGAAGGAGGAGGTGTTCCTGGCCAAGCCCCAGCTCTGCCCCCTTCTCAGCCCTCAGGTCCCGGGGCTCGCTGCCGCTGCGGGCACAGCCCCTCCCCAGACTGCCTCCTGCCCGGTCTCTGGGGCCAGCGGAGGGCGCTCTGCCTGCTCCTGCCGTCCCTTCAGTCCCTTTAGCTCCCCTCCCCCTTGCTCTGTCTAGTCTGGGCCAGGCTCCTGTCCCCTTACTCCCTCCAGCACCTACCCCTGCCCCCGAGGATGCCGTCCTTGGCCCTGGGCTGGGCAGCTTCCAGCAGCCTCCCGAGCGCCTAAAGGGCTTGGGGAAACAAGGGGCCTCCTGAGCCACCGCAGTGCCTAGGCTGGGGTGGGGATACAGGTGGAGAAGAGGAAACAGGGCCGGGTGGGGTGACAGCTCATCTCTCAAGTCTCCCTGTTTTTCAGGAACTGGTGTTTATAGGCGGTGACTCGCCCCTTCTCAGAGTTGTCCAGAGCCTAACGTCTGCCCAAGGGGCGTCTCTGCTCCCACAGCTGCCTGGGGAGCAGCTGAGTGAAGGGCCTGGTGGAGGAGGAAAGGAAGGATCTTCCAGGCAGAGGCCCCCAGGGCTGGGGGAGCCCAGCATGCACTTCTGGTTTGGGGAAGGACGTCTCACCTGGGCACCGAGGTCTCCTGGCAGCGCTGCGAGGGAGCTCTGTTCGCCCACCTGATGAGGGTAACTCAGGGCTCCAGGAGGGAAGAATTTCCTCCTACCACACACATACAAAGTCGTAGAGCCTGTGTTCCCCCACCGGCCCCGGGATGGGGGAGCTGTCCACCACTCCTGGGGGGCCTAGGGAGAGAGGAGTCCAGGGTAGGGAATCTGGGGAGCTAGCTCTCCTCGCAGTAATGTGGGCGGTCCCAGGAAGAGGGGAGGACCGGCTGAGCTGAGCTGGGCACAAGAGACATGGGTGCCAGGCCCCTGGGAGCTGAGGTCCTCCACAGACCTGGCCTCCCCGCCTACCCCAGGCTGGACCAAGGGCTTCTCAGTGGAGTGGCACAAGCCCCTGTTTGGGTGGTGGGGTAGGGCCGTGGCTCCTGGGACCCGATAACCACCAGGGTGAAGACATAAACCTGGGGTGGAATGGGCTGGGACTCATGGCACGACGCCCTCTCTCTGCCCCCAGGCTCGGCCCCCCAACCCCCAGGATCACACGGGACACTCTCTAGATGGACTCGGATTGGTCCTGCAGCCCTGGGTGTGCTGCTGACTGGAGGAGCAGGATGGCCAGGAGACACCCTGGCCCTCAGCACGCATCCCAGCCCCACGGCTGCTCTGGCACCGGGTACTCGTGGCTCTCGTCCTCGGAGTTGCTGGGACTGAAAATCACAGGGGCCTGGTCAGCCCCAGGGACGGAGCGGCCCAGTCTGCTACCATCTGCCCTCCTGGAGCCAGGTCCCGGGTGAAGAGCTGCCCGCCCCACCCCAGGGACTGCGGCCTGACTTGGCACCCCTGCAGTTTCACCCCAACAGGACCTGATGGCATTCTTTACTGGTGCCACGTCTCCTGGGAGCCTCCCGTCCTGGTGGCCCTCGCCCACCCCAGCCCTCTCCACCAGGACCCCTCTGGGAGCCTGCCAGCCCCCTGCCTCTACCCAAAGATCTCTGGGGCGGCCTGAGAGCTCGTGACCCCAGACTGCAGGGAGAGAGGGGTGAAAGGCCTCCTTGGGGCTGATGCACAGAAGCGCCCCTTCCAAGCCCAGCTCTCACCTTCCGGGTGACTCTTGATCCCCAGCTCCAGCATGTGTGTGTGTGTGTGGGGGGGGCGAGCACGTGTGGTGCAGAGGGGAGGAAGCTGTTGACAGTGTGAGCTGCCCTGGGTTCTAGCCCTCCCTGGGCAAGGGGCTCAGCTGTTGCTGGCGGGGGCCTAGGAGACTTTCCCAATGGGGAGAAATGGGTGTGAGAGCCTCTGGGATCCCAGGCCTGGGAGACGTCTTCCCCCGCAGAGCAGCCCCACCCCCTGCCGAGGGGACTGGAAGCCCCAGTGCTGTGGCTGCGGCTGTCTTGCCTTCAGGGGACGGCTGGGGAGGGGCCGGGGCCTGGTCCTTTGCAAGTGTTCCTGCCACTGCTTTTCTTACCATTTTGGCCTTGAGTAGTTGACTTGCTTCAGCTTCCCCACCTGCCCCTTCTCTTCCCTGGGCGCCCCTGCAGCTGGGAGGCTCCCCGTGCACTTTGTTGTTTGCGGTCTGTTTTCCAGGCACCGGAGCTTCTGCAAAATCAGACACGGACCTGAAATGGCTTTGAGGTCTCTGTGAGATTAACTCTGTACTCGTCTGCACAGCCGGGGCAGACAAATGTTCTCGTTTCTGGTGGTGTTAAATCTTGTGACCTCTCTAATTTAAGAAAAAAAGTCCCTGAGTTCAATAAAATAAATAAAACAAAAACGGGCCTCCTGTTTCTGGTGTGGTGCATCAGCCTTGGAGGAGGGACAGGGTGCAGTGGTAAGGTCACGGCTAGGAACTGGGGGGGATAAGGGGGCAGGAGCAGGTGATGGTGTCTCTCTCCCAAGTTCCAGGATGCTGGATGCTTCTGAGCTAGAACCCCAAGCACAAGCTGCTCTCAATGGCCCCTGGAGGGGCCGGGAATCATGCTGGAGGGCAGTGGAATGTGCAAGTTCAAGATAGCCCTGTCTTTACTGAGTACGGGCCTCCCCAGTGACCTAGGAGTTACGTCTCAGCAGTGGCCTGAGTTTGATCCCCAGCCAGGGAGCTACCCACATGGCACAGCAGACGTCTCCTGTCTCACCCACTGCTCCCCTCAGCAGTGTATTTCAGTAAATCTGCCTGTTCTGCTTCCCACGCTGTCTCTGGTGAATACTCTCACCCCTGCACCTCTGGACTACACCCCAGTTCTTCACACACACAAAAAGAAAAGCAGGGCTTCGAGGATAGAACTGAGATCTTCTCAAAATGGGGCTCCCCAAGGGGATCAACTGGGGTCACACTGAGATGAACCCACCTATCTTCTCCCTTACCACTGTTGGGGAGGAGAGGAAATTTCCTTGTGCCCATGGGTTCTTCACAGGCTGGTCCAGCAATCAAATTAATATCAGGTAGGTTGGGAGAAAACTTTATTATGTTGGGGGATCTACATAGACAAGTGGATTCCAGTGGCAATGAGGTGTGAAATGGTAGATATGAGCTAAGGGACATCAAAGAGTAAGGGGACTCATCACAATAAAAGAGCGACTTGCGTGGCAAAGATCAGATGCTCTAATGGGATGTTTGCCCTGCTATATTAGAATATTGTGATTTATAAGAAATATTTTGATCACTCAGATGACCAAAATACATTTCTCATATGTATTTCATCTTGATTCACAATCCAGACTCAGCTTCTAAAAGCCTGTATACTTCTCTAAGTGTTGAGGGTGTAAAAGTGTCTTTTGCTATGTTAATGAAGGTGACTTTTTGGAAAATGGTGGATGGGGGTAAGGGGGAGGAGCTAGAGGTTAAGTTCCATTGCCAAAGGTCAAAGTTAATCACACCTACCTAATGAAGCCTCTTTGAAAGCCCAAGAGCAGGGGCTTCAGAGAACTTCCAGGTTGGTGGGCATGTGCAAATCTGAGGGAGGTTGGCACACCTGAGGAGGACGTGATCGCGCCAGCCCTTTCCCCACACCTTGTCCTGTGCATCTCTTCCCTCCGGGTGTTGGTCCATACCCTTTAGAACCCTTTGCAATAAATTGGTGATCTAGTGAGTAAACCAGTGTCCTGTGTTCTGCGTGCTGTTCTAGCAAACATATTAAACCTGAGGAACGTGTCTTTTGAGACTCTGATTTACAGTGGTGGGTCAGAAACACAGACAATAATCTGGGCTTGGGCCTCCCGGGTGGTGCAGCGGGTTGAGCACAACGCTGTGAAACTATCCACAGCCTCTACAGCTCAGGTTCAATTCCTGGCCAGCCGGGGAGATTCCCACATGGCACAGTGGACATCTCCTGTCCCACCTGCTGCTCCCCTCAGCAGTGTTTTCGGTCCGTGTGCCTGTTCTGCTCCCCACCCTGTCCCTGGTGAATCCTCTCAACCTCCCGCACCTCTGGCCTGTACCCCAGCTATTGTATAAATTAAAAAAATAAAAAAATATTTAGGGGCCTCCCCTGGTGGCGCAGGCGGTTGAACACCGCACTATGAAGCTGTCTGCAGCCTCTGCAGTGCAGGTTCGATCCTGGCCTGCTGGCGAGTTTCCCACATGGCGCGGCAGACCTCTCCTGACTTGCCCGCTGCTCCCCTCAGCAGTGTAGATCAGTCAATCTGCCTGTTCTGTTCTCCATTCTGTCTCTGGTGGATCCTTTCACCCTCCTGCTCATCTGGCCTGTACCCCAGTTCTTATATGCATGAATAAATAAATATTTAAAAAAAAATAACCTGGGCTTGTGATGGGCTCCTGACATCTGAGGACCTGTGATCTCGAGTAGCGTGGTCAGAAGTACGGGTTTGCTAGGACTCATATTTCGAGTTGTATTTGCTAGGACTTGTATTTGATGCCTATCTGAAGTAATGGCATCCATCTTGGGAGACGGCCCTTTGCTTGTGGAATCTAACATTATCTCTTGGTAGTTATTTCTTGGTAGATAGTGTTGGAATCGAGCTGAAATCTCAGACATCCTGTTGATGGCTGAGAATTCCCTGTCAGTGTAGGGAAACTTCAGCACCCCCAATGCAATTGACCTGAAGGATACCAACAGTACTTGTACCTAGGCCTTTCTCCTAGAAAGTTTATTACTTCTGGTAAAAACCCTGATTCCAGGTAATGCCCTTGTGAGACTGCAGAACCTCAATGGACTTCAGTTCACAGTATGCCAGTGGCAAGTCTTGGGGCAAGGGACCTCTTCTAAACATGTTGGGGTGGCCTATCCACCCCTTCCCCTGCCCACCTCTAGAGTCTGAATGGTATCTAAGCAATTGAGGCAGGGGAGTGCAAAAGAGCAGGTTAGTAGGCAGTTCCAGGAGCACAAGAGTGGATCTACACAGTGAGAAATATAAAGAGGTCAGAACCCCACCCACACTCCCCCAAGGGAAACTGCTCAATTTTGGGTGATTTTTTGCTTTGTGTTCATGACTTTCAGCTATGGAAAATTAGGAACAGATGACTTTGAAACGTCCTCTCCCCACTCACGTCTGTCTTACCATGTGTGCATATTTTCCTGTGTCCAAAGCTGCGCAGGATGTCAGGGAGAAGGGGTTTTCTCTAGGTTGTTTGTCTTTTCTGCTGTTTGCTCATGTAAGGGGAGTCACCATGTTCCCCACCCCACTTAACAATGGGCGAAGCTGAGGAGCCAGGTGAAGCTATATAACCTGGAAGACAGGTGAGCTCAGGGATTCCTCTTGTTCCTGCTGCCTGACTTGCACCCTGGGACTCCTGGAAAGGAGACATGGAAGGACACACATGCAGACACTTAGAAGAGACACATGGGTGAGAGACACGTGGCAGCCAGTATCTTGATGTGGTATCTCCTTTTGCCCAGCTTTCTGGGACCTGCTTCAGAACCTCTTTCCTACAGTTCCCCGCTAGAAGATGCCTTACACTTGTGGCAAGCTTTCAGGTCTCAGCGGCCCCACTTCAGGCCAACCTTGCTTGGGCATTTGCCCATGAGGGGCTGGATAATTTTGGGTGTTTTACTAGGAAATGAATACCCTCTCTCCTCTCTCTGGCACACTTTAAAAAAAAAAAGATTTATTTTTAGTTATTTATGCATACAAGAGCTGGGGTGTAGGCCAGAGGTGTGGGGGGTGAGACAATTCACCAGAGACAGAGTGAGGAGCAGAACAGGCAGATCTACTAAAATACACTGCTGAGGGGAGCAGAGGGTGAGGCAGGAGAGGTCTGCTGTGCCATGTGGGTCAGCTCCCTGGCTGGGGATAGAACTTACACCTCAATGGCTGGCAATAGCTTGATGGTGCTGCAACTTTAACCACTGCTCCACCAGGGAGTCCTTGGCACACTAATTCTTTAAAGTTTGCTTTGCCTTTGTGCACACGGATGGCAAGACCCCTTTAGAGTATATAAGTTTGGGGATCTCAGGGTACCCCTCTGTCTCCTGGTAACATTTAGGGTTTGGTTGTTGTTGGGGTTTGGTTTGCTTTTTCTTAATTTTTATTTGTTTTAACCAATGATGCAGTGAGAAGTGTCACTGGGGATAAATGCTTTGGCACCATTTTGATCAATTTCTCTATCTTCCTAAAAGGGGTCAAAACATATGCATGCTTAGGGGCTTTGACACCTCCCAGTATGGTGGTACAAAGGTATTCCAGTTGGCAATGAGTGTTCTGAGACAAGGGTGGCAATTTTGGGTCACAATAGATGTTTTAAAATTTGCTGTTGGCTTTTGTTGCCTTAAGCTGTGTGCATCTCTGCCAACATCAATGTAATCTTTCATTTAACCCATCACTTTCCTAAAATCCTTCCATCCCTATTATCTCCATTTTATAGCTAGAGCTAAATCCAGTGTCCAAGTGTCTCCAGGACTAAACACCTGGATCCATTCCTTCGTCTCCTCCCCTTTACCTGTACACAGGTCTCACCAGAGGTTTTTAAATCTCTCAATTGGATAAGCCAGAATCATTTATTTAAATATTTTATTTTGCATGCCTTTGAATACATATCTGGATTAAAATTTTTCATATGCCCATTGGCCATTTGTCTCTCTCATTTCAATTATGGGGAGTAATTTTATTAATGATGTGTAATTGACGTATACCTTATGTAAACTTAAGGTTTATAATGTGTTGTTTTGCTACATTTATATATTGCCATATGATTACTACTGTAGCATTACCTAACACCTCCATCACCTCACATAATTATCATTTCTTTTTTGTGGTGGGAACAGTTAAGATCTAGTCTCTTAGCAACTTTGAAGTTTATAATACAATCTTGTTGACTATAATTACTGTGCTGTGCATTACATCTCCAGAATTTATCTATCTACTGGTTAACAATTTGTAACCTTAAATAACATTTTCCTGATTCCCCCACCCTGCCCCCTGGTAATCACCATTCTACTCTCTGTTTTTTACAGGTTTAATGTCCTTTTAAGATGCCAAATAATGTGTTATCATAGAGAATTTGTCTTCCTTTGTCTATCTCACTTAACACAATGCCCTTAAGATCCATCAATATGGTCACAAATGAAAGGATTTCCTCCTTTTTTAGCTCTTGAGACTGGTGCTGCAAGAACCTGAGTGTGCAGGAGTCTTCATACTAGCACTGGGGAGATGATCATATTAAGTTGATATCTGGACTAGTGAAACCTAATAAAACATTATTTTGGGGGTATTATTTTGTCCTTCTGGATGAGAAGGACCAATGAACAGTAGTTCTTGAAGCTCAAAAGTTGGGTTTTGTAGTTAAATGGACTTGGGTTCAAGTCCCAACAGTGTCACATCCTGGATATGCCATCTTGGAAAGACACTTTATCTTTGTTTTTGTTTTTGTTTTTTACTTCATTTTTTTTATTTTTTATTTTTTAATAATTATTTTTTATTTTTTACATCACTGTTCATTTTTATTTTTTTAATATTTTATTTTATATAATTCTTACATCATTTTTCTTTTTTGCACAATGTATGCATTTTCATTTTGGTTATATTCCCCATACAATTGCACCCCCACTTATTTTGACCCTAATCCTTCCTCTCCCTGGCACCCCCTCAGTGAAGACACTTTATCTTTGGTACATCAATTTCCTCACTTATAAAATGGAAATAATAACATTCAACATCAGACTGTTTTGAGTGTAAAGTGAGTCACTCAAACTACATAACACAGAGCATTCAATAAATGGTAGCTTCCGTGTGTGTGTGTTAAAATGGAATCTCACATCAACTCGTAGGATTATGACTTTCCAAGTGAAAAGCTCACACAGTGGGTGTCTATTCTATTTATAAACATAGGACTCTCATCTTTATTTGGACAGAAGTGGACTCACTACCAAATACTGGAAGGTGATCATAACCATTTAAAATGTTTTTAAACTTGTTATAATTTTAAAATATTTTAAAGCTCTTATCTGCCTACACCCACACACAGAGCAGATGCATTGCATTCAGTAAGCATTCATCTATTTTATCATTTAAGTATTTTTAAAGTATCTAGTACAAGCGGGCCTCCCTGGTGGCACAGGGGTTAAAGACACAGTGCTATCAAGCTATCGCCAGCCACTGCAACATGAGTTCGATCCCCAGCCAGGGAGCTAAACCACATGGTGCACCAGACGCTGCTCCCCTCAGCAGTATATTTCAGTAGATCCACCTGTTCTGCTCCCTACTCTGTCTCTGGTAAATGCCCTCACCCTCCACACCTCTGGCCTACACCCCAGTTCTTGTATGCATAAATAAATAAATCTTTTTTAAAAAGTACTACAAGCTTCTACTGAAATCTGTCCTAGGAATTCTTAGTGGTATACAAAATTGTTTCTTACAAGAGTCTTAATTCATAAAATTCTGAACTAAATTCACCTTGATAATCTGTATTTTCTTAAAAGTAATAACACAGTGGCATTTTTACATGTAAATAACTGAAAGGGCATAGTATATGTTTTCAAGTGTAAAAAAAAAAAATCAATCTCTGAAGAGAGAAGGATTCCAACTAGCTTCGCAAGCACACACTAGTTACCCTTCAGTTGGCGTCAATCGTACCCCCTTTCAGTTTCACATCTTCTAAACCCCCATGGATATTAAGATGTTGTATCCATGCCATAAATTTTCAGATTTCCTGTGAACTGAACTGAAGAACTCAAGTGTGGAAGAGACAATCTTCCCTAGAACAGCCTGTTATTTATAATTTATCTAGTGTATGTTCATGCCAATCCTTGGCTTGGATCAATAAAGCTAAATACATATCTCGTTGCATCTGATAATTCAACAAAAGAAAGCCAGGATTCCTGGAATCATCTGGGTGTTGTTTTACACGAATCTTTGTGGTTCAGATGTTTTCTACATAGAACAGTGAAGTGATTTGACCTGTTGCTTCTTCATCAAAGCAAGCAAAAGCATGTCTGATGACGTCTTTTGAATCTGTGCCATTTAACTTCTCACCCCACGGCACGAGGCGTAAGATACGGGCTCTGGGGGCCTCGTTCATCATGGCATTGAGGTGTGTATACATCAGTTGGATTTTTCCCTAGACAAGCAAGCATATCATACCAAATGTTCTTGCTGTGAGGCTGTCTTTTCCAATGATTCATGTTGCGGGCTCTTTGGACTCCGGAATCTGTGACCGGTCATGCATGGCAAACACGTTGCATACTGTGCGAAGGGCACTTCTTGGTGACCTTGGTCTTTGCCTTTTTGCTCGACATACTGGCTGTTTAACTCTGGGAACTGTCCTTCACAAGTAGAACTCATCTTGTCCAAACACAGTCTCAGAAATGAATACCGAGTCAGAGATTACAGAAATTGTTTCACTCAACAGCTCCTACAGCCAGACGCCAGAACCCGTTTTTTTTAACTTCTTATAAGTTGGATATGAAACAAGATTGACAAAATAGTGGTACTTTTTGAAACTGGATAGTGGTTACATGAAAGCTGGTTATACTTTTCTTTTAAATTTGGCTTTTGTTTGAAAGGTCCATAATAAAAAATAAGTTAAAATATCCCCTCCCCCTAGAGGACTATAATCCAGTGGTTTTTAAGCTCTTTAAAAACAAACAAACCATTTTTTTTTTCAAATAAAATCTTAAGTTGATTCCATACATGTAAAACAAATCAAAGGGGAGCTGCTCTAGCTGAGGCGAGGGTGAAGGTGGGGCCGCTGAAGTCCTGCCTTCCGGTTTTCCATTGACACCAGCAGAGGGAGCCCTTGAACCACTTTTGGAATCCTCTCTGCTTGCTTTGCACTCCAAGTGTGGTCCGGGGCCCAGCAGTCTCAGGATTACCTGGGAGCTTGTGATTCTGAGGCCCCTACCCAGATCTCCTGAATCAGAACCTGCATTTAACAAGATTCCCCAGGGATTCAAGTGCACTTAGAGTTTGCGGAGCACCGCTCTGTGGTAGCTTGAGACTCCAGTGGTAGAAACCCACCAACAAAAGTGAACTTCTTTATTTTACAAATGAATTAGGAAGGCTCCTTGTGATAGACACAAAGTCATACAACCAGCGGGTGGGAGAGCCAAGGTTAGTAGCCAGGTTGCATAACTTTCAGCTCAGATATTTCTGCACTATTCTTGTCAATTGCACTCTGTGGCAGATTCCACCAAGGTCACAGAAGCCAGGCTGGTGTTGTTTCTGGGACCAAGTCTCAGCCTTTTATGTGTTACCCTTAACAGGGTTTCTGTATCTAATAAATCCATGATCATGTTCCTGCATCTAAATTCATGATTTGCTTCCTCCTCCCAACACATTCCTCACTCTAGTTCTTGCTAGAATCTGTCTTTGAGGAGTCTGACAGCCTAATGGGAAAAGGTCTGGGAGGATATATGCCTTTGGCATTGTGCAGTCCCTGGACTGGTTGGTGCTCAGGACAGGGATTCCTGTTTCTGGCAAGGACTGCAATGAGCAATGTGGAGACTACTGTCCACTTCTTCTGCTTCTTGGCTAGAGTACTCTTCGGATATGCGATCACCAGCTGTGTCTGCTTCTGCTAAAGTTGCCAGGCAGGACAGTTGCCACTGACAGCAAACATTTTCAATCCTGGTCCTTCTAAAGAATATTTTAAAATATAATGTACCCCGTAATTCTCTTCAATAGAAAGCTTTATTCTCTTGATTCCCTATTCTATGACCACTCACTCTGAGACTGGGAATGCTTGATGTAGCCCTTGCCTTAGACCACAATGGGTAAAATAAGAGGTGAAGTTCAGGGCCTCCCCGGTGGCACAGCGGTTGAGCGCTGGGTTGCGAAGCTGCCTGCAGCCTCTGCAGCCGGTTCGATCCCCGGCTGCTCCCCGGCCACCAGAGGAGCGCAGACCTCTCCTGCCGCCCGCTGCTCCCCTCAGCGGTGTACTTCAGTCCTTCTGCCTGCTCTGCTCCCCACTCTGGCTCTGGTGAATTCTCTCACCCTCCCGCGCTTCTGACTGTACCCAGTGCATGTATAAACCAAACAAACAAACAAATAATAAATAAATAAGACATGCCTCTAGAAAATTAAAAAAAAAAAAAGAGGTGAAGTTCATGGTGGACTGCAGAAATGGATTCTATGAATCCATTCTTTATATCCTGTTGCCAGCAGCAGGCTGGCATTATATATTTAATTGGAGTTTCCATAAACATCTGAAAGGCAACAGTCTACCAGCAGATGGAGGTGTGGAGGGAAGAAACTAATCCCAGAGCTTCTTCCCTCCCTCTGGGCTTCATTCTATGAAATCCAAACCTCTGAGTCATGACAGCTTTGCCTCAGGAAGCTCAGAACCCACCCAGTAAGAGAGGCTGCAGAGGAACCTTCTGCCTAGAACCAAAATTATATTTTTCTCAGCATGAATGAGGAAGTGGGTACGTATCATGGGAGGTGCACTCTACATTTTGAAGTGACTTGAAGATTTTTTGGACGTGATTTGCTGAAGATGAATGATTTATGTTAAAGAATTGTTGAGAGCATCTCCAAAGCTCACATCCATGCAAGTCTCCAACTGTGGAAGCAAGAAAGAAGGCTGGCAAGATTTGAATGTTCATGGGGTAATTTCTATGCCTTTTGTGGCCAAAAGAAGTCTGTCTCATGTACATCATCCATGACTGCAAGATACGTGAGTCTGCTGGGAAAGAAGACAATGGTCCTTATGCTTGTGAGATTAGTTGGGCTGGGTTATTACTATTACTAAGCTCCCCTGGCTGCTAATCAGCAAAAGGAGTCTTCATCTGTCCAGGGAGGCTTTAAGAATTTGGGATACAGCTGGATATCTCAGGTGTACCTGCTGTATTTCAGCACACAAAGCGAGTGTGATGGGGCATGAACTGCTTTTAGAGTTGCTTATGTGTCAGGCTATTAGAATAACATGCAAATGGCTGCTGAAATCTCTACAGTCCCTGAGGAAGCTGATGCACAAGATCCTTAATAAGATGACTTTCTCCAGGCCCCTGTAAATTAGATGGGACCACCAGTATCCTGGGGTGTGGGGTGCTAACATGTGCTACTGTTAGGGGGAAGTGATGTCCTGAGTTAATCTCATATAGGCTTTGTGGACCCCACCCCAACTCCAGACTAAAGCCATCAAGACATTGGGAAAGACAAATCCCGTCACCACCAAAGGGAGGGTGGCTGGGACCTGAGGGTGGAGTTGGGCAGCCAGGTTGGATATAAAAAACAAACACGTGGGCCTTGGGCTCTCTGGCTCGTGATCGCTCGCCTCCTGGCTTCACGGCTCCTGGCTGGCGGCCAGCTCTCAGAGCGCCATTTGGGATTCCTGATCTGCGGATCGGGTAGGACTCATTTAAAACTTTGTCTCCCACTTTTCTCCCAGAGCTGTCCATTTCCTCATTTCCCCTTCCCTTGTCAATAAACCTTTTATGAACCTTTCCCGTGTGCCTGCAGTAGAGCATTGATAAGTCCTTTTAAGCGCGCGGGTGAGGACCCACAGTCAGGCACCCCGTTTTGTATCGGGGTTACTCTACAACAGTTTGGCGCCCAGCGTGGTTTCCAAGTTACACCCGCGGTTGACCAGCCCAAAGTAACATTCCTTGCGTTGGTCACCATAAGCGCACTAGTTCTGCAGGACTCGCAGTATATTTGTCTCAAGTCCTGAAAAGTCTGTTTTTTCCCTGTGCGTACAGCCCTTCTGGGTGCGTTTTTGACTCAAATATGGCCTCAACCATGAGCCTATACAGTTTCATCCCTAGCCTGAGTTCTTTCAGTTTCCTTCCGGCCTTGAATTTGAGTAGCCTTCTTCCATTAAATATCACCACCACTTTCATTAATATAAATAATTTGATGAAGCCTGGTGTATGGCACGTGATTTTACTATTGTGTACATACATGGGTGGGTTACAAGCCATCCCTTTACAGTCTGTGCTTCTGGGTGGTTTTTTGGTAATATGTGTAAGTGCCATTTGCTACATTCTTGTTTCTGTGAGAGGTAGATGTTCTACTTCACATACTGAGAATGTGCAACAACACATTCAGGCTCTTCACGTAGCCATGCAACAACAAATCCAGGCTTTTAACGTGGCCATACAACAACAACATCAGGCCTTTGATTTAACTATTAAGCGCATGAGGGATGAGAACCGTAACATCCTTGAGTCAGTTTATAAAAGCGTACAAGATCAAGCCTTTAAAAGTATGCAGGACAGGATAGAGGCCGCCCTCCATAAATTGGATATGGCGGAGGCTCGGCTTATGGCACAGAGAAAGGATAAACCTTCCCCTTCCCATGAGGACTGCCAGCGGGCAGAGTTAGAAGAGGAGGAGCATCATATTTTAAATACTTTAAATACATCAGGACAAAATCCTCTTCTACGTGACAAGGCCCCTCCCATGCAGACCCCTGAGGCTGCACAGCCTCCACTGCCCTCTGGGGAGGAAACTAAAATGGCGTCTCCTCCCCACGCTAGACTCGGCACCCATTTTGGCAGGAAGGATCACCCTGAGGCAGGACAGTTTCCCCTTCGCCAGATGCCAATGGGTGGCTTAAATGAACATGGGAGACCTGCTGGGTACTTTTGGTCGCACCATCCGTTCAGTACTGCGGACCTCCTAAATTGGAGGAGCTCTGTTCCCTCGTACCGGCAGGCTCCCAAGAGGATGGCGAACTTGTTTGCCTCTATCTTCGTCTCCCACCGCCCTAACTGGGCAGATATGCAGTCCATGCTGCATACTTTATTAACGCTGGATGAGCAGAGGATGGTATTCAGGAAAGCCAGGGAGGAGGCTGACCGTCTCCACCAACAAGATAGGCAGTCCCCAGAGCCGGAGGTTGTTGTCCCAGAGAGAGATCCTGGATGGGACCCTAACAATGGAGGAACGGTGATGTTGGAGCTGTATAAAAAATGTTTATTGGTAGGACTGCAGCAGGGGATCCCCAAACAAAAAAACTTTAACAAAATATTGCAACTCGAGCAAGGAGCTAATGAGGATCCGTCAGAGTTCCTTGAGAGGATTATTCAACTTACACTAACCACACAGATATAAACCCAGATGCCCCAGAAAATGCTCGTCTGATCACTATGGCTTTCATTACCCATAGTGCCCCAGACATAAAGAAAAAGTTAGCTAAGGTGGATGGTGTCACAGAGATGAGTCCGTCCCAGGTAGTGGACCTGGCATTCAGGGTTTATAATAATAGAGAGGACAGGAGACCGAACCCCGCGACTGTTTTCTTACAAAGAGAACACAGAACAGGGGTCCAGGGACACAGTAATGGACAGAGACGCGAACCCCTAGGAAGAAATCACTGTGCTTTCGTAGGGAAGAGGGACATTGGAAGCACAGTTGTCCCAGGTTACAGGGAAGCGGCAGACGCAATAATTATAGAAGGCAGGATAGAAGACAGAGAACCCCAAGATATGATGATTCACGTAGGGGTTACAGGAGGGAATATAGAAGGAGCACACAGCACCAGGAACCAAGGAGAGAGGAAAGAAGACAAATGTTAGCACAGAGTAGAGGCTCAGATGATGACAGGGAATACAGACAGAGAAGGAATCGAGAGCCCAGTACAGAGGAAAGGAGACAAATGACAGCACAGGGTAGAGCCTCAGGTGAAGACAGGAGGGAATACAGACAGAGTAGAAGGAATCTAGAGCCAAGTGCAGAGGAAAGGAGACAAATGATAGTTCATGGAGAAGGTTCAGATGCAGAATAGAGGTGCCGAAGGGCTCCACTAGATCTAAAGAAAGCCCCAGGAGGAACTGACCCAGAGACGAAGTCCCATTGGTCTTGTGAACCCATTGAGGACTTGAGATATTTGTTTAAGAAACAGACAAAAACTTAAATATTACTGACTTCTTTTCCAGTTATTGTTGCAGGATACCCAAGGACTCACTTTTTCTGAAGAAACCCTGAGAAAACTAACATGCTCTAACCAATCTTCTTCCTTTCAAAGTTTAGGAGACGCGAAATAACATCTAGGATCCTGCATATGCTGCCAGTATTTTTTTTTTTTTTTACACAGAAAGGCATTCAATCTTGATTTTGGTGTTTCTTTTTAACTTTTGTTTTTAACTTTGAGATTTTTTTCTCTGCTTGTTTTTGTTGTTACTTTGGCCTATCAGTGAAACTGCAGTTGTGTGAGATATCCCACGCGTGATACATGGTAACTAAAGAGCTCTTTGTGTCTATATGTTGTATGTCTGTATGTCCTTTCCTTGTGTCCTTGTCTTGACCTCCAGTGATTGACAAATTGGTATACATGGTGCCCATAGGCGTTGGAAAAAAAAAGTCTCCAGTTATGAGAAAAACTAAAGGTTATGGTTTCATTGTCAACATTGTGCTACTGGACTAAGCCGGTGCCTTCATAGAGATTGAACATTGTTGTTTCTGTTATTTTTCTGATATTTATGGCAAAGCTTCCCAGAAATCTAAATTCAAGTACAAATTTGGTAGCCTGTCATTTGGCTGATGCAAGGAAATTTTGTGGAACCTCAGTAGAGCTCCTGAGACACTCCACAAAGTTTCTCCCTTTCCTCCTGGGAAAGGCATTAGATGAATTTGTTCTATTTGGCTCACCTAGTAGAGTAAAACTAGAAGGGAAGCATTGTCACTTGGGAAAATGAGTAACACCTTGACCTGATATGAATGTAAATTGTCAATGATGATTGTCACCTTGTAATATTGTATACTTCAATTGCTTAATATCTACAAGAATTGTTTCTGGAAATATAGGGAGAAAAGGTCTCAACAGATTCCTATTGATGGAACTGTTGAGAGTAAAACTTTTCTACTAAGGTCTGAATAGACTTGGAATTACACCTGATATTTACTAAGTTTTCTTTGACATGTTACTGATGATTTTTTTTTTTTGCATTTTGTTCTAAATCCACAAAGTTTTCTTGTTTTGATGACCAGGATCTGCAGCAAGGTTGCAATTTTTTTTCCAACAAAGCTAACTTGTGTTTGCATTTTCTCTCCCCTTGATACCAACACAGCATAAAAATAGTGGTAGTAATCTTTTACTACTTATCTCAGAGTCTGTTTTTGCATAACTTCCATAGGGATTTTGTTTGCTTAAACTGAAAAAAATTGGACATAAGTTTCATTGTGTGGCTTTGTGTGGAGCTCTTCCAGAAAGTTGAAACAGCTGAACCAAGAAGAGGAGAACCTGTTTGCTTTGTTCTTAGGGTTCCAGAGACCTCCAAAGAAGGTGAGGAAGCTTGCCTCCATTGGCAGGACTGGACAGCTCAGCCAACAAAAAGTCCCTGGTACCCTCGAAAAGAGGAAAGCCCAGGTGGAGTCTCATGAGACCAACTTGTTCCTGAAGCCTACACGGACCGGATGTCAACAGTTCGCTCTGAATCCTATATGGAGTGTTCCAACAAAGCCAGCTAAAATTGCTGCTTAGTTATTCTGCCCTGTGATTTTATGCAAAAATAGGCAATATGGTTTAAAAGTAGATTTAGTTTGCAAACTTTTGCTATGCTGTTAAAAATTTGGGATCAAGGTTGAGAGAATTTGTTTTTACATAAGTTGAACCATTTTGAGATTTTTTCTCCTGTGATTTTGACATATCTGCTGTCTTGTTCTGACTAATGCCTCCAGATGTTTTTCTTTCGGCTTGGGCTGATAAACTGTTTTTCCAGGAATGGAGGACTTTTGCTTTCCACAATGGACAATACCTGGAGGGATTCGTTTTCTTTCATACTGGAACCCTGGAAAATTTTCATCTGAGACTGTATCCCAGCATCCATATGTTTGATCTTCATCACCATGGAAATGGTGGCAAAAAGTGAAAGGGGGGAATTGTTAGATGGAAATGATGTCCTGAGTTAATCCCATACAGGCTTTGTGGACCCCACCCCCACTCCAGACTAAAGCCATCAAGACATTGGGAAAGACAAATCCCATCACCACCAAGGGAGGGTGGCTGGGACCTGAGGGTGGAGTTGGGCAGCCATGTTAGATATAAAAACCAAACAGGTGGGCCTTGGGGCCTCTCTGGCTCGAGATCGCTCGCCTCCTGGCTTCACCGCTCCTGGCTGGCGGCCAGCTCTCAGAGCGCCATTTGGGATTCCTGGTCGGCGGATCGGGTAGGACTCATTTAAAACTTTGTCTCCCACTTTTCTCCCAGAACTGTACATTTCCTCATTTCCCCTTCCCTTGTAAATAAACCTTTTATGAACCTTTCGCGTGTGCCTGAAGTAGAGCACTGATAAGTCCTTTTAAGCGCGCGGGTGAGGACTCACAGTCAGGCACCCCGTTTTGTATCGGGGTTGCTCTACAACACTACCATGAAAATAATTATCCTCACTACCTGGCCACTCCCCAACAACTACCAGGAATAAAAGATTGGGTTTCCATGGATCCTAGAAGATATTTATGAGAACGAATTCCATTATTGCAAAGCCCCTTAAATGTCTCAGATTAAGGGTTCTGTTCTGAATGGGGCCATGGCAGGGAAAGAGGCAGGATTCTGGGAACACATTATCTGGAGCCTGTGCTCTCAGGATGATATCAAGGTTTCATCCAGGGTTGCAATTTTCCACTGAGGCTAAGGGTCCTCTCCCAAGCTCACGGGTTGTTGATAGAATGCCTCTTCTTGTGGTTTTAGGACTAAGGGCCCTGATTTCTTGCTGACTGTCAACCAGGAGTCATTCTAAGTTCCTAGAGACTGCCCACAGCTCCTTTTCAAGTGGCCCCCATAAGCACCCACAGCACAACTATCTGCCTCTTGAAAGCCAGCAGGGACAAGTCTTTTTGAGCTTCGCCTTCTTTTAAACGCCACTGTGATTACACCAGCCTCACTCAGGAGCAGCTCCCTTTTGATTAACTCACATTCAGCCCATTAGGAACACAATCAGAGGAGTGATATCCCCATCATGCTCACAGGTTTCTGTCCATACTCAAGGGAAGGGGAGTAGGGCACTCCAGGCGCCATCCTAGAATTCTGATCACTCCTCTGACAGAACCCAGTTTGGAAAGTTCTACAAGCTAAGGAAGGACTGGTGATCCTTCCCACCTCAGGGAATATAAAGACACCATACCTGTCAATAATATTCTCATTATCCAGCAGTCTCAATTCTTCTAGTGGGGTCGCCTCTAAGGATCAGGAGGGACAGCACTGAAAACGAGGGCAAGTCTGATCCTGGAAAAGCTTGGTGGTTGCTTCTCAGCTCCAAAGGGCACACAGCAGTTTGTCCACTCTCAGTGAGAGCGGGCAAGCCTGGCTCCTGCCCCCCACCCCCACCACCCAAATCTCCTTGTACCTCTCCATCAGAGCTCTTGGGTGTCCTGGTGCATTGTCAATGAGAAGTAATATTTTGAAAAGAATCTTTTTTCCTGAATAGTGGTTCTCAAAAGTGGAATTAAACTATTTAGTAAACCATATTGTGACCAGATATGCTATCAGCCAGGCTTTGTTCTTCCATTTCTAGAGCACAGGTAGAGTAGATAGAGTAGAATTCTTAAGTGTCCTCAGATTTTCAAGATAGTAAATGAGCATGGGCTTCAACTTAAAATCACCAGTTGCATGAGTCCATCCTTTGAAGCTTCAAAGACATTGATTCCTCTTCTTGGCTACGAAAGCCCTAGATGACATTTTCTTCCAATATGACTCTTTCATCTACAATCTGAGGTGCTTTTGTCCGAGAAAAACTGTTGAATCTCAGTAATGACAGTAAGAACAGTTTTTTAATTTGGACTGGTTCCCACCCCCTTCTCCCTAGCTTCATAGGAACCTTATAATCCAGCCATGTCACAATTACATAACTATGAAAACCATCAACCAGAAAAATGAACCAAAAAAGCCAAAGAGGAAACACCACGATGGCCTACCATTAATAGTGATTATCAGTGAGTGGCCTTAACCAAGAAATAACCACACTGTAATCAAGAGAGCATTTATTCAAGAATAGGGATTGTGACCCAGGTCTTCAACCAAGGAGAAATCCTAAGGTGTATTCTATCGGGGTCATGGCAGAGGAGAGTTAAAAGGTCAAGCAGGGAAGTGGCCTGCATTTAGGTCATTTGTTGTGAAACTTTTGGATTGGCTGACTAGAGTCTTCAGACAGAAAGCTGCAGTGTGGGGCTTTTATAACCATCAGCAGATGGTCTCCTGTTTCCTTCTTAATCGCTGATAAGTAGAGAATAAGAGTTTCTGTTTTTCATAATCATTGATAAGGAGAAACCAGAGAGCTGGTATTCTTCTGTTGTTGACAATTAGGAGAAAACCATGAGTTGACTTAGGCTGCTCTCAGCAACCTACCCAGAGTTCTCAACCTGGCAGTTAGGGACAAGATAGAGTCTGATTGATTGAAAGCAGGTTCCACAGTGGGGAGTGAGATTTGAGAGACTTTTGCTTTTTCACTATATAGCATTTAAATTGTTAGAGGAGTGTTGTTTTAAATGTAAATAATGCTGATAAAGATAAAACAGAGGAAGAGAGAGTCTGAAAATGATTACAGATGGCAGATGGAAACTATACAGGACTACTTATGACTATCCCTAATATAAGACCTTGTAAAACACAGACTCTTTTTCGTTAGTATGCTATCTTTAACATTTCATTTTAGTGAAAGCCAAATCATGTTCTAGGAGCTTTTATAGACTCACAGTTTGACCTCTGGTTACTGACTGTACTTGGCCCATGAAGTTCTAAGTTGGTCAAGTATAAATTCTACCATGATGGTTTCCAGGGACATAACCACAGAAAGTGGGGAGAGATTACAGTATGGGGCATTAGCCTGCTATGGTAATCTTTGCAAAAGTACCCATGAGTCAACTCAGCTATAATCTTAAAAACTAACTAGAAACCATTATAAGCAGCTTTTGGGTCCCAATGTTGTAGCTGAAACCTGAAACTACTTTTATCAATGCAGAATAATGTATCCTATGCCCAAGAGGTACATTAACAGGAAGACTGCAGGTAGCCACCTGTTGTGATAACATCCCCACAATTTTTTAGAAGGTCCTTTGTGTGAATGTGCTCAGGGGAAAAACCTGCCACATACACACACACTCACACACAAATCCCCCAACTTCCACTCCAATTATCTGTGTTTTGGCTGAGATAAGGAAGTAACCTGTAGGGTTCAAATTCTCCCCGTAATTTTGCAAGGTATCTCTGAGGAAGGCCAGGAAGTAACCACTGTGATGAAAGCCCTCACAATTATCTGTTGTCGGTGGATGGGATTCAGGTGGTCTTTGATGGCCTGATATTGTAGATGTAATATTGTGCTAATGTGAATTTGAGAGTGTCCATTGTTTTTATCAGCTTCCGAAGGTGGCCTGTGGCCAAGAGAAATATAAGATCCACTAATGTAAGGGTTTCCTGGGTTGATACTAGGGAGTAACAGACCGATAAAAGACATTCCTTCACCTCCACTTCCCCCTCAGATTCTTCAAAGACAGCTCTGAATCTGAGGTAATCCTTGCACCTGGGATTATTTGAGACTGTACCCAGGCAGAGGATGGAAACACTAAGGGAAGAGCAGGAGGCAGGAAAACATGACAAGTCAGAAGGGTGTTTTCAATTTCTGACCTCAAAGGTCTTCAGATAGAAAAAGGATCTGTCCCAATTTTGAGGGTAACTCTAGTCTTGACCGGGCAGAGGAATCTAGAGGACAGAGGACTCTAGAGGACAGGAGACTTAGAGGGGAGGGGATCTATAAGAGAGGGAATGTAGAAGAGAGGGGACCTAGAGGAGAAGGAACCCGGAGGAGAGAGGATCCAGGGGAGGGGGACCTAGAGGAGAGGGACTGAGAAGCTGTTTGTGGATGTGATGATGAAGCAATGAAAACTGCCATAATAAGAGCCATAATATTGATACATGCAGTTTCTAGTTGCATTCAGGAGAGTTGTTCCTGGAGCCCAGTCAAGATAGAAGCAAGGTCCAGAACTGAGGGAGATAACTTGCCCAGCCTAGAACAAAATAGGCTCGAACAAGGCAGCAGCTTAGCATGTAGGGGAAGCTGCATAGCATTCCAAGTGCAGACCTCTGTCGTCAGCTAACTGCGTGCACTTGGGCAAGACTCTTCACCTTCTGAAATCTCAGTTCCTTTTCTGCAGACTGTGATTTTTGGGTTTATGACACTCACGTACATGTATTATTTCGGGTTTCAGGTTTACAAACTTTGTTTATGTTTCCAAAACTCAGAAAAGTTAGGAGCTAATTTGAGCTAAGTAAGATGTGGCTAAGTTGATCATCTGCATATCATCCCTACCTGGGGCCCTGAGATGCCTCCCACTGTAGCAGACTAGATTTTGATGTCTCAAAATTGCTAACTCAGAGTGTTCAGATTTGAATGAAATGCTAGACAGGAAAAGTGCTAAAAGTGGAATGCTGCTTAGAGCTACAGCCAGAAAATAGCACCCGAAGAAGAGAAGTAGATGCCTCTGGTGGAGAAAGCAGAATCAATCGAGGGGAAACTAGAAGAAGATCCTGTTTCAAAGTGTAGCTTTATTCCATGGATCAAAGAAACTCTGTGGGACTAGTCTTAGTCCTATCCCTTCAAAGCTAAAGTTTATATTCATGGAGCATTAAATTTCAGCAGCAGTTGATGAAATTTATAGGAACAGTTTCTTATAGTACTGACAGCAATGTTCATTTTGGGAAGCAGTTTTCAAATATTTCGTAACCATGAAACTATTTGTACCTTCTGACATAGCAACTTCCATTCGGGGGAACTCTGTCCTAAGGAAATGGCCAGAGTGACTGAAAATGCATTGTGCACAGATTGTCATCCTGGGGCCACTGATCTCAGCAGAATAGGAG
Source organism: Talpa europaea (assembly GCF_964194135.1). Lineage (NCBI taxonomy): Eukaryota > Metazoa > Chordata > Mammalia > Eulipotyphla > Talpidae > Talpa > Talpa europaea. Next base: position 85,156,492 of record NC_140081.1, read on the forward strand.
AAAAATGAAGCACAAAGTAGCAAGCACAAAATCACTGAGACTCATTTTCGTCCAAGCCGGCCCCACTTCCCCAGCCCCCACCAGTTGTCCAGCCTCCACACACACTCTTTTTCCACTCATTAATTTGCAAAAATGCTCCCTAAATAATGCTGCTATCTCGTGTGCATTATGCCAAAGATTCCCCTTTCCTAAAGGAGACAGCCCAAACTCTCATCTTTGCTTTATATCAAGCTTCACGTGCAGTAACTTTGGGTGACAGGCCTTCTGCTTGTCCACTTAATGGATTTGGAATCTCATAAATTAAAGATCTACAGGTAAAGATTACCATTAACCATCTCCAATAGCCCCAATGTCGGAGGAGAGTAAGATGACACAAAACCTGTAATATGATTTCCATATAGAAAGGCACGGGGGTTGGGAGTCATTTATGATATGCTGCAGGTCCAGTTGAGATTGGGAAGTAAGCGAAGACAGAAAAGGACTAATTAATTAATTAGTTAGTTAGTTAATTGACTAGGAGGACGTGGAAGGGTCAGGGAACTGAAATCTGGTGAGCTTAAAAAATGAAACTAGGGCCTCCCTGGTGGCGCAGCGGTTGGGCGCTGGGCTGCGAAGCTGCCTGCAGCCTCTGCTGCACCAGTTCGATCCCCGGCCGCTGGTGAGGGTCCCACATGGCGCGGAGACCTCTCCTGCCACCCACTGCTCCCCTCAGCAGTTTATTTCGTCGTTCTGTCTGTTCTGTTCCATGCTCTGGCTCTGGTGAATTCTCTCACCCTTCTGCGCTTCTGACTGTACCCAGTGCTTATATAAATAAATAAATCTTTAAAAAAAAAATGAAACTAGAACAACAACAAGCTAGTATGTTTGGAGTCAAATTGTGTCCTGTGTAAAAACAAGATGTTGAAGTCCTAATCCCCAGTACTTCAGAAGGTGACCCTATTTGGAAATAAGGTCTTTACAACATTATTAAGATGGGCTAAATCCAATGAGACTTTATAAGTCTTATAAAAGGGGGGAATTTGGACACAGAGAGAGACAAGTCTAGAAGGAAGACAATATGAAGACCCAAGAAGAAGACTGAATATGGAGGATTGAAGTGAGGCCTCCACAGTCTCGGGACCACCAAAGATTGTCAGCACCTACCAGAAGCTACAAAGAGTCAAGGGAGGAAATCCTTCAGAGGCTTCAGGGGAACATGACCTTCATGACACTTTAATTTCAGATCTAGCCTCCAGAGCTGTGAGACAATAAATTTTTGCTATTTTGAGCCAGCCAATTTATGGCTCTTATTGCAGTTCTATGCTAGAGAGCAAAAACGAGGCATGTGGAGAGTAAAGAAGTCAAAGAGTTTGAAAGATAAGAACTGATTAGAGGGTAGACTCTAATTGAGCCCAGGCCCCTAAAGTAGTTAGGAAATCTTGACGGGGTATACAGAACACTCAGTTCCTCATTTCTTTTTCAGAGGAAAAAGAAAAAGAAAAACAGATTTATTGAGGGTGATATTAATTAACTGGGGGACTTCATTAAAGCTGCTGAATTCTCTCTCTCTTTTTTTTAAAGACTTATTTATTTATGGATACAAGAGTTGGGGTACAGGCCACAGGTGCGGGGGTGGGGATGGATGAGAGGACCCACCAGAGACAGAGTGAAGATCAGAACAGGCAGATTGACTGAAACACACTGCTGAGGGGAGCAGCGGGCGAGTCAGGAGAGGGCTGCTGCGCCATGTGGGCAGCTCCCTGGCCGGCCGGGGATTGAACTCATGCTGCAGTGGCTGCGGATTGTTTCATAGGTTGCGTCTTAACCCCTTGTGCCACTAGGGAGGCCCTGAATTCTCTATTATATCAACCCAAATCTTGCTGATGTTCCGATAGCACCCCAAAGTAAAACAAAGATTCCATGTGTAGGACCTCCTCCATGGAACCATTTTGAGATCAAATGAGAACTGTATATAGCTTTCACCAAACACTACTATGAGGCCATTTTATGTGAGACTGTAATGGTAAACAGACTCATGGTTCACCATGGGGTGACTTCCTTTGGCTGTCACTGGGCAACAAATCAGGATGGATCCATCTGCAGCCAATTACACGTTCTCTAGAAAAAAGTCCCATACAGTACCAGACTCCTGGCAGAAACTCTTCACTTTGTTGAATCCATTTTCACCTTTTGGAATTTCTTCAAAACAAAAACATACTTTTATGCAATCAATTGGCTTCTAAGTAGTTAAGACACTCATTATTGTATGAGGAGTGTCTGGTTTTGTTTTATAAAGCTAGGGTTTCAGGTGACCCATTTTATTGACCTACTTTCAGTCTAAATAGAAAGTGTCAACTATAAAAATCACTTCGTGTCAGTTGTAGAGATCCCGCTTTCAAAACCAATGAATTAAGGAAAATTATAACTTCAGATTTCCTCATACTCAACAACAAAAGTCTGTTGGGCATCGACTCCAGACACGAATAGCATACAGTTCCTGCCCTCCATGAGACATGCTACAGTCTAGCTGGGGAGAGGGTACATGTAAATAGAAAATCATGCAAAGTAGCATAAGGATTATCTTCTTGAGTCCTCATAAGGATCCTATGAGGGAGCTACTTTTTTTTTTTTTTTTTTTGCTGCTGCATTCTTTTTTTTTCTTCTACAACTTTATATTTTTAAATTTTTTTAATTTTAATTTTTATATTCCCCATACAATCACACCCCCTTATTTTAACCCAATCCCTCCTTTCCCCACCCCCCCACAGTGTATCTCTGGTTTACAGTTGTTTGTTGATTTTGATTTTTTCTTTCTTATAGTTATTCTTTTTCCTGGTCCCTTATTTAGCTTTTCTAGATTCCTGCTATGAGTGAGACCATCCGGTATTTTTCTTTTTCTTTCTGGCTTATTTCGCTGAGCATGATCCCTTCCAGCGCCATCCATGTTGCTGCAAATTGCATGTGTTTATCTTTTTTGATTGCTGAGTAATATTCCATGGTATATATGTACCACATCTTCTTGATCCAGTCATCTATTTTTGGGCATTTGGGTTGTTTCCAAAGCTTAGCTATTGTAAATAGAGCTGCTATAAACATAGGGGTGCAGGTGCTCTTTGGAACTGATGTTTCTGTGTCCTTTGGGTAAATACCTAGGAGTGGAATTGCTGGATCCTATGGAAGCTCTATGTTTAGTAGGTCCAGAAATCTCCACACAGCTCTCCATAGTGGTTGGACCAGTTTGCACTCCCACCAACAGTGCAGAAGAGTTCCTTTTTCTCCGCACCCTCGCCAACATTTGTTGTTGCTAGTTTTTTTAATATGTGCCATTCTCACTGGTGTAAGATGGTATCTCATGGTAGTTTTGATTTGCATTTCCCTGATGACAAGTGATGTTGAACATTTATTCATATGCCTGTTGGCCATTTCCATTTCCTCTTCAGAGAAGTTTCTTTTTAGCTCTTCTGCCCATTTTTTGACTGGATTTTTTTCTTTGTTTTTGTTGAGTCTCATCAGCTCTTTGTAGATTTTTGTGATCAGTCCTTTATCGTCAGTGTTGTGTGCAAAAATTTTCTCCCAGTCGGTGGGGTTTCTTTGTTTTGGTTACTGTCTCTTTTGCTGTACAGAAGCTCTTTAATTTGATGTAGTCCCAGCTGTTTATCTTTGCCTTCACTATCACTGCTTTGGGTGATGTGTCTGTAAAGATGTCCTTGAGGTGCATGTCATGTAGTGTTGTGCCTATATTTCCTTCTATATATTTTATGGTTTGCTACTTTTTTTTAAATTTTCTACTTTTTATGGTGGACAGTTTTCATGAACCCCAACAACCATCTGGAGTCAGTAGTCCTGACAGCTCACTGCTCCCTTCAGCAGTGTATTTCAGTCAATCCACCTGTTCTGTTCCCCCACTCTGTCTCTGGTGAATCCTCTCACCCCCCACACCTCCAGCCTGTCCCCCAGTTCTTGAATTCATAAATAAATAAATCTTTAAAAAAAATCTCAAAGTTGTATAAATATTCTCCTTCTTAGGGAAAACCATATCCATTTTCTCTCCAGGAGACAGGGCTGTCCCCAAATCCTTGAACCCACAGCGTACCCCAAGGATATAACTTGGGTTCATCAAAGTAGTGTCAGCTGCTTCAACAGGAAGCAGGTCTTCTCTGGAAGGATGAAGCCTGTGATAGGGCATAAATATGCCTTTGCTTCAATGTTGCTTGGCTGGGACAACAACAGGTCAACAGGAAGTTATTAGGTCTGTGCTGCTGAAGACGGCTTCCAGACTCTGCAGGAGCTGAGTAGCGCTGGAGGACTCCCCAGCTGCCTCCTCTTGCCCCCAGGGGCCCGTTCCACAGCACCTGGTACTGCAGATCCATCGCTGTGCAGATCTATCACTGTGCTCAGGTTTTGGCTGATGCTCTTGAATATGCTAACCGGAAAAGTATGACATCAGAGTTGATTTTTCTGCACCTGTCTGATGCCAAGCCAACAGACTATCAACTTTCAGTTTGAAGGATGAAGATATTTCATACTTCTTACAATTTGGGTGAAAGGCTAACTCCATCAAATCAATGAAAACTATATTTCATGATTTTTCTGCTGGAATCCTGAGATGGACGACACTGAAGCCCAGTTTCTTCATAAGTGTCTTTACCCAGTGACAAATTATTTTTTCCTTGAGCAGCAGGGCAACTGTGCTGTCCTCGTCCATGTTTGTGGTTGTGTGGGTGCACAGCACGAGCCTACCCTGATGGAAATATTATGAATTGTTGTGTAATGAACTCACAGAGAGGTAAATTCTTCACAAAGTAATAGGGTCTAGTTTACATGATGAGGTTTTTGTTTCTCTTGATAGCACCCCACATTCGGGAATCAGAAATGAAACCCAGCCATTGTAATAGTGCATCTCCACCAGGTGGAGGGGCTCCAGCCGAAGTTGGGCATCTCCCAGACCAGCAAGTGCTCAGGAACCTCTCACTGTATGCCCAGGGTGGTTCAGCGCTCCCCCGGGAGCTACTATTATTGTGGGCACTTTACAGATGAGGAAGTCAAAGCACAGAGAGTTTAAATAAAGTGCCTGAGACAATGTCGCTATCAAGTGGTACCTCCAGCACTTGAGTGCAGGTAATTTAGTTTGAGTCCACACTCTTAAGACTACATTAGAGTGACAGTGAATGACTCTGAATGGCCTCTTGGGTGTCCTTGAATGAGGACAAGAAGATGGACACTTGAAAGAGAATACTTTTGAACATCAATTCACATTCATGTCCTCAGTAGCTTTATATTATGGATAGTTTTTTGTTTTTTTTTTTCAAAATACCCTAGGTTTATATAAAAGGTCAACTAGTACTAATCAATTATAAAAATTCCTGACATAGGATAACTCTAGGTCATCCACACTTCAGTGGGGCCTCTTTTCCTCTCTGGCTTCTTGCCTTAGTCATCTCCGTTATCATCCTCTGACTATGCTGTGAAGGTCTGCCATATGACTGGTTGAGATAATATTACCACAAATAAAGGGCGTACAAACTTACATATACATTTAAAGAACAACAGCTATTATATCTTGAACACTATCATAGATCAGCCTGTTTGTATCTATTATATCATTCTTCATCAAATACCTACGGAATTAGCATTATTATTACTCCATTGGACATGTGAGGAAACTGAGACACAGAGAGATTAAAGTATATACAGCTACATTTACTCATTCATTAATTGATTTATTAAAATCTTCATAAGTGGGGCCTCCCTGGTGGTGCAGCGGTTGAGCGCTGGGCTGCGAAGCTGCCTGCGGCCTCTGCAGCGCCGGTTTGATGCCCAGCCAGCCGGCGAGGGTCCCACATGGCACACTGACCTCTCCTGCTGTGCCCGCTGCTCCCCCTCAGCAGTGTATTTCATCATTCTGTCTGTTCTGCTCCCCGCTCTGGCTCTGGTGAATTTTCTCACCCTCCCCCGCTTCTGACTGTACCCAGTGTGTGTATAAATAAAATAAATAAATCTTTAAAAAAAATAATAAAATCTTCATAAGCTCAGGAAAAGTAGTTGATCTCAGAAGATATAATAATTGCATATTGTTACTTAAGAAAGTCAATTTCTAGATTAGACTGACTTAGTAAATAGGTATTATTATAGATACACAGGCCATATCTGTGACATAGTATCTCACATTAGGTAGTAGCTGAAGTTACTCATAATTATATAGAGACATAGTCTGTATCCAAGTGTGTACATAGTTGTGCATGTATATTTGTAACTTTTAAGAATCTAGAGCATGCTGAGACAAAATCTGAGAAAGCCACAATTTATAATGACACACTTCACCAGGAGAGACTTTAAAGATTATTAAAGATCTAGAGAAAAAGAAGTAACATTACTAATATCTGAAAGTACAGTGAAACCGTAGTTAACCATGGCCAAATGAACTTCAATTCCTTATTATAGTTATGTAATCCTGGTTACACTTTATTTCTGCCTAAAAGTTAAATATTAAATAATGTATACACAAATTCTCACAACCAGCATAAAGTCTGGCACACTTAAGTATTCAATAATTGTTATTGAATGAACATATACCTTACATTTGGGTAGATTTTTATATATAAAGTTTTTGCATACCTGTCTAAATTTGCTACATACAAGTACCTCCTTCCTTTTTTTTTTTTATTTTGAGTAAAGGAAATTTGACGTCATAATCCTGAGACCTGAAGGATGAGTAAGAGCTAGCCACGCGAGGGGCTGGAGGAGGGAAGTGGCATTACCCGCACAAAGAGTGGCATTGATAAAGGCTTGGAGAGAGACTCTCTCCTGTTCACAGTACTGCCAGTGGTTCAATCTAGCTGAAAGGCTGAGCATGAGGGGGAAGGAAAAAGTGTGGTAAGAGCACCCAAGCGGAAGTTCAGCCCATTGTGTGTAGAAGAGGGGAAGGAGAGAGGTCAAAGAAGACAACAAAGACAGTGATAGTTTGAAAATATTTCAGACATCTTTGCATTGTGCATGTACCCAGCACATAAGAAACACTTAGGAATTGATTCTCAGTTGACCATTCTGCCACTTCTCCCCCCGGTGGTTTAACAGATCCATGTAAGTCAAGGGATGCCATATCAGTTATGCTATGGTAACAAACTGCTATAATCTGTGGTTGACTACAGCAAAAGTAGTCACCTGTCGACTTGTCCATCGTCAGTCCGGGTGGCACTCTGGGGCAGCTTTCCTTCATGTGATGACTGCTGCTCTGACTTGTGGCATCTACATCTCCACATGTTTCCTCTGTCTCTATGGGAGGGGAAAAGAAAGTGGGTATTCTCATGTTGGCAATTAAATGTCATGAAATGTTTCATTTCATCTCACAGTTCATTGACCAGACTGAATCACGGTGATGTAGAATCTACATGGGGATGTAGAATCTTCCAATGTGCTCAGAAGGAGTAGGGAATCAGCTGGTCCAACTAGGTAAGTACTAGACTTCTCTTAAACAGACACTTATGTTTGTGTGCCAAACTGATCTGTTGGCTATTGTATTCAGAATCAACTACTGAAATGATTGGCTTAGATGATGTTATTACAGTTGTTGCATTTCCCAATTGGAAATCATGCCACACCCATTTTGAGGCTTGAACCAATGTTAAGTCATCTGGCAAAGTGATTATATTACTTGAGCCACAGTATTAGTGATGCTGTTATCACCATTTGGAAAATGTGATTTGTACATAGTGTGAATGAAACAGCCAAGTAGCAAGCCAGGTCAGATCTACTACACCTTCTAGTCTTGTTATCCGAAAAAGATTTTCTTCATCTGTGTCTTTTGATGGGTGATTCAGCTATTTCTTTGTATCTGGCTAGTGATATAATAGTCTGGCTAGTGTGATAATAGTCACACCTATTATCAATTTCTATCATAGTTCCTATATATAAACTATGAAGTAATAAATATCAGACATATGTCTTGGTGTGTGTTCCCAGATAGGGCACATGGCAGGCCCTGAGAAATGGTCTAAAGAGCATTTTGAAGATGATTGCGGGTTACATGGAAAAACTATAGAGGCCAAGTAACAGTAACTTCTTAATTTGCCCAAAATATAGATGTTTAGCATGTATTGATTATTGAAACAATAATTATTTGTTCCATCATAGTTGAGCAGTTTAAAAGCTTGAAAAGGATGATAGTATTGAAAAGGATGTAGGTCCTTGCACGTTCCTGCTAAAAGTGAAAATTTGTATAAAATTTTTGAAATGCACCTTGACAGTATCTACTAAAAGATAACTTGCCAAACCCTATGATCCAATATTTCCAGTGCTAGAAATTTATCCTATAGAAATATCAGGCTCATAGTAAATATTGGTGGAACTGACTGAATAAGCTAATGAGTTTTCTTTTACAGGCCCACCAGTTTACATGGCTGCCAGCAAGTGGAGGTAGTCTCTTTCAGCTCTTCTGCCATCCAGTAAGCTTGCTTATCAGAGCCACAAGTGGAGCAACTCCCAGCTTAAGAGAGTTTGGTAAAGTTGATAGTGCTGAACTCAGAGTCTGGTAACCTGGCCTTTTAGCCTCACTAACTAGGTAGGTGACTTCAAGTCTGTTCCTTTACTTTCTCGATCTGTTTCTTCAAAATGAAGGAAAAGGGTGGGAGGATTTCTACAGTCTGCCATTCTAGGATTTTCATACTCTGCAAACTCAAGATAACCAGAGCTACGAGATACTTGGATCTCTGCCATAATCATTTCTCATCTATTCTAGAATGTACTTATGATAACAATATGGACAGAGGCATTTCCTTAGAAATCCTGTCCAAATGTTCTTTCCTTGTTTGGATGTAGCAAGACATACCAGGGTCCAACTATTCCAACTCTCTCTGACTAGTGCTGACTCTCAGCAGGAAACTGGGTAGTGATCTTTAGAAGTGGAAGGAAGAGGAGGACGAGGGGAAAAAAATTAGTTTGAGAGCCACAGGATCCCAAAGCCTCTAACAGTGGGAAGGAACACTGTTGAATTTATTTTAGAAATCTGTTTCTTCTGTATAAGTGTGTTTTAAAAAGTTCTATGGGGGGAGGGGAGGATTAGTTTACTTTTGATAATTAACATTATAATTCTGCTATTTAAATTTATAGAAACCATAGTTCTGTATTTATCTACAGAACATGGTTCCTGCCTTTCCAGTGGGGAGTAGACAGCTGAGGAGTGATGGTTCCTGGTGAAGGTCCAGACAGCAGGAATCCAGAAACTGGGGCAAATAGTGCAAAGTTTACAGGCCAGGGCAACTAAATGCAGGTAGGCATAGGGAAAAGTGAAATTCTTACATCTAGATCAGATTTTATTATTTATTTTAAAAAAATATTTATTTACTTATGCATACAGGAGCTGGGGTACAGGCCAGAGATGCAGGGGGTGAGAGGATTCACCATAGACAGAGTGGGGAGCACAACAGGCATACCGACCGAAATACACTGCTGAAGGGAGCAGCGGGCGAGACAGGAGAGGTCTGCTGCACCATGTGGGTTTCTCTCTGGCCGGCCGGGGATCAAACTCGTGCTGCAGAGGCTGCTGATTGCTTCATAGTGCGGTGCTTAACCCCTTGCGCCACCAGGGAGGCCCTAGGTCAGATTTTAAAGGCAAGAAAGGACAAAGGGCTGCCAAGTTACTTGGCAAAGAAATGTGCATAATTACAGTGTTATATTTGATTAATAGATTTAATGGGAATTGCACTTAAAGTTTTGGTACTTATAAAGCTGTAATAATGGAGCATATTCTTTTGATACAAAGCTGAACTTGGTGTAGAAGTCTGATTCCACCTCCAAGGGAAACTCTTCATCCTTTCGCCATTATCTAGCGGCAGAGGGTGCAAATTATCAGAACAATGATGAAATGGCATTGGGATCACCTCTGACAGGGAAAATAACAGGTGGGAAAAAAGTGTTTTCTAGTTACAAGGAACAACTGTTTTAATGTGTGTGTGGGGGGAGAGAGAGAGACTTACGATGTGCAGCATTTAGGAAGAAAAACAGAATCTCATAACATAAGTGAAATAAATCAGACTTCAGCCTCTACACAATATGGTCGATTGTCTTTCATTTAATGCACACATGTAGAAAATAAAATGACAGAAAATACACACGATATGTTCACAGTGGTTGTGATGGAATCATAGGTGAGAAGCAATTTCTATTTTCTGCTGTATCATTTTCTGCAGCTTCTCAATTTTCTGTGGAACTTGTAGTACTTTTACGATGTAGAAGTAAAATTAATGTCAAAGCCTATTATGTTAATAGAGAAAAAGGCAGGTGTAGATAAAGTTCTCTGGATCCTTGAAACCTATCTTACTCCCCAATTCCCACAGATTCCTAAGAGTAGGATACAGCCATGAAGATGCCACAAAAAAGAGCCACTTAGTACTAAAGTACTAAGTAGTAAACTCCCTGCACTGTGTTGCTGGTTAAAAAGACCATTGGGGGGCCTCCCTGGGGCACAGGGGTTAAAGTCTCAGCACTATCAAGTTATCAGCAGCCACTGTGGCATGAGTTTGATCCCTGGTCAAGGAACTGAACCTTATGGCAGAGCATACCTCTCCTGTCTGGCCCAATACTCTCTTCAGCAGTGTGTTGCAATGGATCCACCTGTTCTGCTCCCCACTCTGTCTCTGGCGAATCCTTTCACCCCCCCCACACCTCTGACCTACACCCCAGTTCTTGTACGCATAAATAAATAAAATAAATCCTTTTTTTTTTAAAAAAGAACACTTTGGGCTAAGAGTAGGCCTGCTTTTTTCTCCCTGGCCCACCCCAATTTCTGCTTTGGGTAAGGTCAAGGGGATCTGCCCATAACAACAGGTGACTCTGGCCTGTCATCATAACAGCCACATGAGATGCAGGGCTTGGGGGGCAATGTAGAAAGACTTGCACCACACTGGAGAGCTGCCCCCTGTCCTGTTCTAGCTGAAACCACTAGTCTGCCCAGGAAACCTTCTAACCCCTAGAGGAGGAGAGGAAGGAGATGCAGGGGTGTTCACACTTTGGGGATGATCCCAGCACATACCCCCTTGCCTAGGCACACAGGTGAAGAAACAAAGTATTCACAATGATACACTCTGACCCCCTCCCTAGGCTTGTGACTTTTATGGGGCTCTGAACTCAGAAGGGCCCCCACTCTTGGTTCAAGGCCCTGACATTTGCTATTTGAAATTCTTAACAATTTTGTTTTTCAACTTGTGTTTTGCAAGGGAAGTCAGATGGAAAAATGTAGCCTGCCTGTGAGTGAATGAGATTTGGGCATATGTGTGTCTGCTGCCTTACTTGCACGTAGTATTTGGGCTGTCCATGAGCACAGGCCTCCAGGGGACCCACGTGTGGGAGTTCAGCAAGATTCAAGTGACGACAAGATGGGTGTGTAGCATCGACAGCTGAGTAAGGCCGAGGGTGAGGTTAGTGAGTGGTGGAGGTGACAAACCTGAGAGGTCACACTTTCCTTTCAAACCAGAAATTGTTTCCAGCACTGAATGAATGCAACAGAGTTATAAGAAACACAAAGTTGATTGTGTTTGATTGTGTTACTTTCTTGGATTAGCTAATCACTTCTGCTGGAAATGATGACATAGAAGGAAATGGAAAGCTAAAGCAACTCTTTTCATTTTACCCTGTTTTACTGCTCAGTAAGCTGAAGGTTGGCCTTGTTGGTAGGGTGCTCGTGTATCAAGAAGGGAAATGAGAACTGTCAAATTAGTTTTGCGTAGCATGTCTAATCCATATATATACCTGCATAAGCCACACAGCATGAATCATATCATTCTAGTGACTCTGCGTGTAAGTTAAATGCTCTTACATTTGCATTTTAAACTAGCCTGGCAAACATGGAGATGTACGGGAAAACTCATGCTAATGATGTCAAACATTTTTTTTACTTAGGATGATAATAACTAGTCAATAAAAAAATGTGACCAGTCAAGAGAGAGACTGTGAAGTAAGAAAAAAAGCTTTATATTTGATTGCCTTTAACAACACTTTTTCCTGCTTTTTGATCAAGGAGTTTTACATTTCCATTTTGCACTAAACCCTGCAAATTCTATAACCAGATCTGCTTATTATGTGGGAGGCCCTCTGATGTTCCTGGCTGGTCTCTATTTGTAAAGGTTACTTGTGATCCACTAAATTGATTTCATGACCCCTAGAGGACTGTGATGAGCAGTTGAAAGAACTCTGCCCTAGAGGTTAGAGTGCATGGTTAATATTCCCCTAAACATTTTTCTCCTCAACTAAACCAGAGGGCTTAACAGTAAGGCCCCGGGCCAATCGGGGGTGGTAGTGTTTCCTCTTGAGGGAGATAATCACAGGTATCAGAAAGTCCTGCCAGTCCCTGCAAGACCGCTGGATTAATTATTGCCATAGTTTCTAGAACCAATGAGATGGATAATTAGAACAATGGTGAGGATTTAGATTCTGGCTTATAATCACACTCAGGTCTGAGTTATAACCAAAAATCTGTTTTTTAACATTATCCAGAGTGATTCTGAGGTTCACTTAAATTTGGGAGACACAGTTTTAGGTGATGGGAAGCCACCAAAGGTTTTTTTCTCTTTTAATTGAAAATTGTTATTTTCCAAAATATCTCCTTGTTTCAGCAACTTAATAGAATGGAGTTAATTTAAGCAGAATTTTAATTTACTACACATGTTTTCCAAAGAGCAATTAAGTGTTCTTATATTTGAGTTATGTTAAACAATGGGAAGTGGTCTGTGTATTTGTGAAGTCCATTTGACATTAAGTCTAGTTATGTCTCTGTGGTCGGTTCCCACAGTTAACAGATGTGACTCGATATTAATTGTAGATTTTTTTACTGCTTTCTCATTGTTTCCCCAATGTCTTTTTTTCTTTTATCCATGTGTAGCACAATTCTAACACATCATCCACGTGGTGCTTTTCAAAATGGAAGATGTCTTTCTGACAGCATTAAAAAATAATTAACATTAAAGAAAAAAAATTAAACTTCTTCATAGGTCACCTACTTTCCAGAAAGAATTTCTGTTAAAGCTATGATGTATGTACTTCCAGACATAGTGTGCATTTATCCAAGAACGGAATCAAAAAATACCTTCTGTTTTTGTCATTTAATATGGTAAACATCTTTTCATGTCAGTCCTTAAAAGAGCTACTTTGTCTTAATGACTATATGGCACTTCACTTATGTATATGCTATAATTTACTTAATCAGTACCCTTCTGAGAGACTTAAGTTTTAATCCAGTATGTTGTTAATGTGGCTTTTTTGCCTTTGTAATAAAGATTTAAACATTTAAAAAGATAAAACCATGATTATACTAGAAAAAATATAGAACATTTTTATAGCTATGCATTAGGGAGAGTTCCTTAAACCATGACAAGAAACCCGGAAACCATAAAGAATATGCAATCAAACTTGACAGCAAAAAAGTTAAAACTTTTAATTGACACCATTAACAAAGTTAACACATGTCTTAACAGATTGGATTAAATCATTACAACACAACAGAACTAATAGTCATACTGTAGTAAGAAAAAACTCATAGAGAATCTTAAGAAGTATTCAAAATTCAATAGGAAAATGGATAAAGGATATGAGTCAATTCATGGGAGAGGAAATAAGTGGCCCATTAACTTATGAAAGTCTGTTCAACTGCACTAATTAAATAAATATAAATTAAAGCAACATTGCAGTAGCATTAATGGTACCCTGATTTGGCTAGAGTGTGGGAAAATGGGCACTGGCACACTGTTGTAGGGGTGAAAATCGATGCAATAACATTAGAATTACAATTTTACACTCCTTATTAATATTTAAATTGTCCACACCCTTATGATCCACTGTTTGCATTTGTAGAACTCTAATCTGTAAGAATGGCACAAGTGCATATAGACATTTTCACAATACTCATTGCATCACTATTTGTTAGCAAAATGTAGAAATAGTCAAACATTTTCCAATAGGGAAATGGCTAAATAAATTACAGAGCAATATTATGCTACTTTTAAAATAAACAAAGTAGATATGCATGTACTCTCAAGAAAAGATAACCAGGAAGTAACATTAGGTAAAAAATAAAATTGCATAACAGTATATGTACTGCAATCCTATTTTTGTAAAATTTCTTAAAAGTATCTATTGTACATGTATATAGAATATATGGCCCTGTGTGTATGTGATATACACTCATACATACCACACACAGACATACACACCTAGAATAATGTCTGGAATCTAACATAGCAAATGCTAACAGTAAGGACTTCTTGTGAGTGAGACATTCACTTTTTTTACACTCTATATTATAATAAATCTGAATTTGTTTCAATAAACAACAAAGCATTATTTCTTAAATATAAATATTAGAATACATACTTACTGAGAATATATATTCCAGAATATGTATATGCATATATATATATATATATCCATATGGAAGATATGTTTTTGTGAAAGTTGCATCTGCAGAGAAACAAGTGTTAAGGAAAAGGATAGAGGGCAGAGACACTGTAGAAAGGAAAATCTATCGGACCTGACAACTAATTATATGTAAGTGGAAAGATAAGGATGAGTTGAAAATAGCTCAGTCACTGAAAGAACTTGGAGATACCATTACCTTGGGTAGGGAAGCCAGAGGGGCTAATTTTGAAGGGGAAATCATAATCTCAGAGTCTAGAAAGATGTATTCATTATTTATTACTACACAATAAATTAATATAAAACTTAGTTGCTTCAAATAACAACAATTATGTATTATTTCTATGGTTTCTATGGGTTGAGAATTCAGACTAGGCACAGAAGGGAAAACCTGTTTCTGCTTCTTGATATCCCCCTCAGCTGGAAAATCCAAAAGCTGGGAGCTGGAATCATCTGATTGCTCTTTCACTTATGTGATGACTGATGCTGGTGTCAGCCGGCAGCCTAACTGGGGATGTTGACCAGAGCTCCAATGTGTGGCTTCCTCATATGCCCTGGTTTCCTCACAGCATGGTGGCTGAATTTCAGGAATGAGCATCCTGACAGAGATAGAAAGAGAGAGAGAGAAAGAGAGAGACCCAGTTGGAAGTCACATTTCCTTTTATGACCTTGCCTTGGACATCTCCCAGCATTGCTTCTATTCACGCCATTGACCAGTGCAGTCACAATCCCCTACCCCCACCCCACACCCAAGGTCAGGAAGCATGGACACCATTTCCCAATGGGAAGAATGTTAGTCACATTGTAAGAGCATGTGAGTAAGATAAATACATGAGCACGGCCATCTTGGGAAAATAAGATCTCTCATACTACATCATACTTTAAGATGAATTAGACTATGAGTGACTCAACAGAGTATCATTTTCAGAAAGATTTGCATTTTCCAAGAACCCGATAGTCCCCAATGTGTTTACTTATATGAATAAGTCACTAAAGGTGGGGAGGCTACATTAAAGCTAGGAAGCATGATTTGAGGACAAGTGCTTTAGTATTTAAGATTAAAAAATTCAATATATAAAGTCTTACTATAAAGGTAAAAAAAGACCCAGAGATTTTTAAAGATTCTCTATAGTCTGGTTCTTGTCTAACTCTTGGGCTTAATCTCCAATTATTCCTTCGCTCATCCCACCTTAAATACAGTCATGTACCACATAACAATGTTTCAGCCAACTACGGACTACATATGTGATGGTGGTGGCTATGTACATTGCCTGGGTGTGTGGTAGGCTAAACCATCTAGGTTTGTGTAATTAAAACTGTATGACATTTGCACGAAAAAATAGCTTAACTACACATTTCTCAGACCATATCCCCATTGTTAAGCAATGCATGAGTGTGTAAGTTATGCCACATTTCTAGAAGCACATCAAACATACTACCTTAGGTCAGATTCCTTAGAAGCAGAGCCTGAGACAAGGATCCAGGTCTTTGCACTTGTCTGAGAGAGCTCTCAGGAAAAAAAGAGCGAAGAAAGCAGGATAGGCAGGGAATGGACCTAAGGAAGACATGGTCTCTCTTGAAGTCTAACGGTGTAACTTTGGCTGGATCTCTAAAGCAGTGAAGCATAAATGACACCACAAGGTGATCCCATCCTGAGGCAAGGGGGCTGTGTTGATCTGTCATTGGCTGCAGGTTGGGGGAGGGGAGACGGGCAGGCTGCCCACGTGGCTTGTTGCCTAACCTTGGGCCAAGGCAGCTCTCATTCCTGAGGACAATTTTCAGGAGAAAGGGGGGCGGGCAGCTGTGAATCCTCAGTAGTCCACACTCATAGCAGCTAGAGATGATTTCACTGGCCTTGCAAAGAGCACCAACAGGGTCATCATGCACGTGAATCTGTTTCAAGGCTTCAGACAACTGTGGCTCCTATAAGTCCTTTATCTTGGGGTACAATGACCTCTCTTTTTCTTCACTGTTATCACCTCTCTCAGGAGGCTTTCCCTGATAACCAGCTAGCTACAGCCTCTCGTCCTGCACTTGCAAGGAACCCTGGGCAACTCTATCTCTGAATTTACCGAATTGTGTTGAAAGTAGCTGTTTATATAACCAGCCTTCCCCAGTGGAGTAGAAGCTCACCAAAGCAGGAAGCATGTCCTGCTCATCTCCTTGCCCCAGGCAATTAGCAAAGTGCCAAGCAGAGCAGGCCTAAGTAAATATCTGGTGAGCCAAACACTAAGTAAGGGACTTCTGAGGTGGCAGTGCAAGGCCAACCAGCTCTACTGTCAGAAACTCTTCCATACTGATGCAGGAGGAGGGAAAATGGAGAAACTAGTGATACATTGGAGACAAATTGAGTGATTTATGACAAGTAACACAGCTGCAGGAGTTCTTGCTATGCCTAAGTGCAAGTGGAGTACAGCTCTACTATTGTTACATTTCGATGGACATGTACGAACATGGTTTAAATGTTGTCATTTTTTTCAAACAGCCTCAAGAAAAAAGGCAAGAATTATGAAATCCATTATTTAACAGGAGTAGAAATATTTCTTTTCTGTATTAGTGGAAATGGCTTGGTGTAAGAGCTGCTGAAGAATGTTTTTCAGCACTAATCTTCCCCAGAGGTGAGCAGGGAAACTAAAGGCATGTCAATACTCTGGACTAAGGGCCTCCGCCAAGGGGAAGGAGTGAGGTGAATCTGAGTAAGATCTATGAGGTAAAAATTCACTAGTAGAAGACAGTCTGATGTATGTGTGGGGAGGAAAGAGACTCAGGATTCCAAGTTTCAGGAGGCAGGAGAGGCTGAAGCTGGTGGTGACCTACCACCACCGTGTCACATACTCTCTGGGTATAACGTTACCCCTGGAACTTTGCAGACAGAATGAGGATGCCCTTGCCTTTTGAGTGCCTGACTCTTCCATATAAGGAGGGTATGGGGCCCTCACCTCAGGGCGGTGAGGTGGAAGGAGAGGACACCACAGAAGATATGAAACTCAGCACAGGCTCCTATGCCCTGATGTGATAGGAAGTTACTCAAGTGGCAAAACCTGCTGGGGAGCTTGGCTGGGGGCTGCCCTGTGCCAAATCTCATCACCAGGTGTTTTTTTTTTCTTTACGCTTGGGCAGCTCTCAGCGTTACCAGGTCTATAAATAGCTATACTACTTGCTGTGCCTAGGCCCAGGACAGAAGGGAGCAGCTGCAAAGGATTGTACCAGGCTTTGTGCTAGGTTTAATTAGCAGATGCCTGGATCTCAGATATCCCAGGTTTCCTCTTGGGGTGCTCACCTCTATTTTCTGGGCAGCACCCCAGAAACAACTCTTACAGCCAACCTCCTGTCAGGTTTCAGAAAGAGGGTTCTCTGGGCAAAGGTAAATCAACAGGTGTCAGTAGGCAGACCACAGCAAACCCAGGTACCACATAAGTCCACTAGAGGGTTTACCCAAGGTGAACGTTTTAGGGAATGAGAGGGTTGTTTATGGGTACTGCTGGGGTTGTACCTTCTGGCCCCTCTGCACCTACTTCCATGCTGGGCTGCTTCTAATTGGTGTCTGTGCTCTCAGGCACACACACATCCTCTCATTCTGATATTGTTCATGCAGATTTGGGAAAGAGAGCTTGGGCTCTGGGGTCAAGGAGCTGACTAGCTGTCTCCTCTGGCAACATTGGGAAGAAATATAATAGGCTGTTGTTCTGAGGTAAGGGGTATAAAGTACCCTCACATAGTACTTGAGAAATGAAGCACTCGTAGCTCTAGTATATTCCCCCTACATCAGCCTGAGAAGCTTCTCCCCTGCTCTGTAGCTGTTTTTGCTGCTTTACTCAGCTGGGCTCCTAGTTATTTCTATTTCGATGTCCCATGGGAGATGCCAACTCACCTTGTCCACTGGCACACAGACTGACCCTTTCCTCTGCTTATGTTTCCCTATAACATTCATCACACACTGACACACTAGGCATTTAGTAGATGTTTGTTTATCTGCCCCAAAGGGCAGGGGTTTTGCCTTGTCTTGTTCACCAACGGGTACATATCTCCCTCCTGGCATGACTGACACACAATAGATGCTTGATAAACATTTGTTGAATGACCCTCCCCTAAATGCATCTCTTTCTTTGCCCCCTATCTCAGAGAGTGGCCCCGCAATTTCTTTATTGCCCAAGCCAGAATATTAGTCCTCCTGGACCCCTCTCCTATCCTCATATCCGACATTCAGTCAGTGGTTAAAATCTGACTGTCCTACCTAAGGGTACCTGGTGCTCATGCACTTCTCTCCATCCCTTCTCAGCACTGCAATTAAATCCACTGAGATTATAGAAATTACTCCTAACTTGCCTTCTGGATTCCATTTTTGCCCTCATCAACCCATTCTCCATGCTGAAGATAGGATGATACAATCAAAACATCATCTGCTGAGAATCCTTCAGTGGTTCACCATTGCTCCCAGGTCAAACCCCAACTCTGTGGATCAAGATGTTGTATATATTCACAATGGAATACCGCTCAACAATCAAAAAAGATAAAACTCATGCCATTTGCAGCAACATGGATGGCGCTGGAAGGGATCATGCTCAGTGAAATAAGCCAAAAAGAAAAAGAAAAATATCGGATGGTCTCACTCATAGCAGGAATCTAGAAAACTTAAATAAGAGACCAGGAAAATGAATAACTATAAGAAAGTGAAGGTCGGAATCAACGAAAAACTGTGAACCAGAGACACTTTTTGGGGGGTGGGGGCGGGAGGGGAGGGATTGGGGTCAGAATGGGGGTTGCAATTGTATGGGGAATATAAAAATAAAATTTATTATTTAAAAAAAAAGAAATAGGGCCTCCCCAGTGGTGCAGCGGTAGAGCGCTGGGTTGCGAAGCTGCCCGCGGCCTCTGCGGAGCCGGTTCAATCCCCAGCTGCTCCC
Source organism: Talpa europaea (assembly GCF_964194135.1). Classification (NCBI taxonomy): domain Eukaryota; kingdom Metazoa; phylum Chordata; class Mammalia; order Eulipotyphla; family Talpidae; genus Talpa; species Talpa europaea. Next base: position 85,175,775 of record NC_140081.1, read on the forward strand.
CGGCCACCGGAGGAGGGTCCCACATGGTGCGCAGACCTCTCCTGCCGCCCGCTGCTCCCCTCAGCAGTGTACTTCGGTCCTTCTGCCTGCTCTACTCCCTGTTCTGGCTCTGGTGAATTCTCTCACTCTCCCGCGCTTCTGACTGTACCCAGTGCATGTATAAACAAAACAAACAAAGAAACAAACAAATAAATAAATAAATAAAACATGCCTCTAAAAAAAAAAAATAAAAAAAGAAATAAAAAAAAAGAAATAAGCCAGACAGAGAAAGATAAATACCAAATAACCTCACTTACAGGTGGAATATAGAAAAACCACACAAAGGGTCAAAGAGTTTAAAGCCAACCCTTGAAAGCTGACCACAGACCTGTGGCTTTAAGAGGCGGGGGAGAGGACTATGAATGGGAGGGGAGAACACACTGGACTGTGGGAAACTATGAGTGTTTTCGGTGGCGGTGGGTGGTGGTGGAGCTACAGTGACTACACCTGAATGGGGGAATCCTATACTGTCAAAACACTAGCCAGGATGTATGACAACAATACTTCAATAACAATAAGTGACATTTTTAAAAAGAAAAAAAAAACAGGTAAAATCTGAGAAACTATCAAAGTCAATAGAAGCCTCAGTGGACATGATGACTAAATGTGATGTGGCATCCTGCAACATAAGAAAGATAGTAAGTGAAATGCAAATCTGCATAAGAATGAATACTAGTAACACTTTATCGTATGGGTTCATTCATTGTAACAGATGTGCCATAGGAACATAAGATATTACTTGTAGTGGAAACTGGGTACAGGTATATGGGAACTCTCTGTACTGTCTTCACATTTTTTTCTGTAAATTTAAAACTATTATAAAAATTGAAGTTTATTGAAAATCATAAATTAACTCCAACTCCTTAGCAGGGCCTGCTAGTCCTGCATGGCCTGGCTCTGTCTACCACTGCAAGCTCAGGTCTAGCTCCCTCTCCCCATCCTATTCCTTGGCCCCAGTCTCCCACATTCCTGAAATACAGAACTTCACGTTTCTTCTCCTGGGTCTCTTTCCATCTCTTTCACTATCTTGCCCACCTCAGCATTCCCTGTCTGAACACTCTACCGTCTCCCCTGCACCGTTCCTCACCCCCACCATCTCCTCCCTCCTTGGGCCAGTTTCTACATTTCCCGATGGTGACAGCTTCTCTGTATCTCTGGCATCTTCACTCCTCTAGGAGTACCTTCTTCTTAGTGCTCCCCTAACACCATGCATTTCCCCTCTCATAGCACCTAACAGAATATCACATCTACCCTTGATTATTTTCTCCGCTAGAATGTAATCTACAAGTCCTAGATTGTATCTATTCTTGCTTTTATTCAATATTTATACAGAGCTTACTCTGTGCTAAGCAGGCATACAAACTATAAAATCTCTTTGGTCTCATTGCCTGTCACACAAAAGGTCCACCAGAGAAATATTTGGCTAAAAGAAAGATTGACTAAATGAACAAAGACAGTGGAAATAACAAAATCCTTTGTGGGAGTGGCTTGGGGTGGGCACGGAGACAGAGATTAAGTTTAGGAGTCAGAGAAGTTGAAAGCAAATAGTCCAGGGGGTTAGGAAGACGCCAGGATAAGTGGCAGGTGATGAAAGGCAAGGTGGTGGGGGGAAGGGATAGCTCAGAAAGGCGAGTGACAAATGGCTCTGCAGTCAACCAAGAAAAATATAGAACAGGTCATTGGATTTGGCCAGGAGCTTGCCCCTGGGAACCTCAGAGCAGTTTCCAAAGAGTGCTGGGGAGAGAAACCAGATTGCAGGGGCTTGAGGAGGGGCTGGAAGGTAGAGAAACCAGCTGTGAGAGTGCACTTCCGTAAGCCGTAAAAGGGGGAGTGGGGAGGGTGTAGTAGCAATTAGGTTAGGTAAGGTCTTTTTCAAGATTTGGTGATTAGGGCCTGCTTAAAGGCGAAAGGCAACAAATCTTTGGAGAGTGGGAAGTTAAACCTGCCCTCACCAAAACAGAGGGTCTGGTGTATGGCAGCAGACCACACTGTGGACAATTACATGAAGTGGAATCAAAGCGTGAGCTGCCACATATTGTGAAGGGAATGAAAGCCTGGAGATGTGCTTGGTGGGAATTCCTTCCCAAGAGATGGCTGGTCACTCCAGACATGAGGCAGAAAGGTCTGGAATGGGAGAGTATGGTGAGGCATTAAAGTGACTTGATTTAGAGGCTGCCAATGAAAGGAAAGCAGATGAAGAACAGAGACAAGGGGGCGGGGGTGTGGAGAGGAAACCACCTCAAGAGCTCGGCAGTCTAAAAAGCAGGAGAAAACTGGAAAGAAGATACGATGGTTAGTTCAGGTCTTAGAGCTGCACTGAAATTTGGAAGCAGTTAAAGATTTGGCTGAAGGATCCATAATGAGCAGTGGTCCAAAGGAGAGCCATTTCATAAGAAGCATGAATGGAACAAAAGGGAAGCTGCAGGGTTTCCTGAGAGGGTCTCAGCTCAAGGACTTGGTCTGAAGAAGCCTACTGGGGCTCCAATCAAAAAAGGCCCTGCAGCCCAGGGACCAGGGAGCTGCGCAGGTGGGGCTGGCAAGCAGGGGTCAACAAGGCAGGCTGAGGGACCCAAGGAAGGGAAGACAATGAAAGAGTGACAGCCAGGGCATAGTCAATGATTTCTTTCTTTCAACAACCATTGATTGGGCAAGCACTTCACAGCAGGCATTGGTTAGAGGCTCTGCCTGCTCTCCGGGAGTTGACTTTCCAGTAGGGGACACAAGTCCAAAGCCTGCATTAACCTATACAAGACAGAGCTGATGCTCTGTAGCAGAGAAAGATGTAGAAAGAGTGGGGGGGGGGGTGAGGGGAATGTTAGTATTGATCTGTGCCAAAGAAACACAATAAAGAGGCCTATACACACTCTAGCATAATACAGAGTTGACTTTCCCCCAGGAAGTGAAAAGGGGCTTCATGCTGAGGATTTGGGGTTTATTTTAATTTGAATGAGGCCCTACTAACTCCACCAAAAGGTTATTTTTTTGTATATTGTCACTTTTGTAGTTTTATAATAAGACATGGACATTTTTTCAGATTCCATATTTGCATCATGTCAATTCCGTTTGTATGCATGCCAAAAAGGATCAATAACCTGCCCTGTTAGAGAAAATATAAATGAATGCATTAAGAGGCATTCACCTGCATGGGGAGTCTATTCCGAGGGCAGTCCTGGGGGCCTGCTACTCTCTGGAGCTGTGCTCCTGAAACCTTTGTGCTTCCCTGATGCAGCTAAATCCGTTTGAATACTTTGTATGTTCTTTTTAATATAATCTATTTTCCGGTGATAAAACTGTGGCTTCCCTAATGCCCGTAAATCATTTTTTGAAATTGTTTCAGTAGTATTCACCTTGGAGAGATTTTTTTGAATACTTTGTATAATTTTTAACACAACATCTTTCTGATTATGAAAGGCACACTCATTGCAGAAAAGTTTGGGGAAGTATAGAGAAGTGTTTTTTTTTTTGTCATCTTTGTGAACTGGAGCTTATTCTTTCTCACTCTCTCTTTTTCTCTCCCTCTCTCTCTACAAAGACACACATATGTGTGCATATGTATAAACTATGATATGCCCCAGTTCATAAGTAGTTCTATATGTATTCACAAGAAATATAATAGGAAACCTTGTACTTCTTCAACCAAAGAACCAGCCAATCCACCCCTTGCATTTAGCTGGTGGCTGAAAGTGACCCATTATCCCTTGGACTTGACTTCAACAAAAACCGTGAACCGAGTTTGTTTCCAGTAAACCCATTCCCACCAAACATTAGGCAGAATTCTTAGATGCCTCTTGATTTCCACACCATGGAGTTAACTCCTGTGTGATCTTCTCTGAGTGTGGGTACAGCTTGTGGCTTGCTTCTAAGGAAGAAAATATGGCAAAGGTGGTAGAAAAGGCAGTGGGTATCACTCTCATGATTAAGTAAGTTACACTCTGTGGATTCCATCTTGTCAGACTGGAGTGAGAGATTTCCCTCTGGCCCTGAAGCAGCAAACAACCACACTTTGGAGGGGGCCACGTGGCAGGGAACCTCAAGTGCTGGCTGACTTGAGGGCTGCCTCCAGCTAGCGGCCAGCCAAAGGAAATGAGATCTGCCTACCACCTGAATGAACGTGGAAGCTGACTGATTCCCAGTTTAGCCTCCAAATGAAAACATGGCCCAGCGAACCCATGGATTGAACCTTGTGAGACTAAGCAGAGAATCCAATTATACCATGCTCAGACCCCTGACTATGAGGTAATAAATATGTATCCCGTCTTAAAGCTGCTGAATTTATGGTAATTTGTTACATAACAATGGAAAACTAACACGCTGGCCCCACCAATCCTTACCTTTAGCACCTTAGCTCATGTAGGCATTACCCTTCTCCAATAATATTTGTATCAAATGAAAATAGAGACTTCTAATGTCTTTCCCATCCTTATTTTGCCATTAATTCCCCCAAACTGGCCTGAAATACACCGTATCTCCAGCTAAATTTTAGTTTGCATGATTCCTTCCATCCCAGAATGCCTCCCTCCCCGCTTTGTAACTCATCCATGAAATTTTCTGAACTTCTAAGCACTGGACCATTGATTCCATTGCACTTTTCATTTGCTACTCATACACTTCCTAATCATATAGTGCCATGTGGCTTCTTTGGAAATCTTATTTGTCTGAAAATGTTATTGAATGTGTATATAATACAAAGGATATATAAAATATTATATATGTATAATCTTTGTCATCAGTGAAATGGTACTGTCATTGAAGGTCCGGATTCCTTGTTGTGGATAGCATACTGCTAGGAATACACACCTCCATATTTAAAAATTGTATTATAGGAAGCAATCAGCCCAGTGGGGGTTGGTCACTGATGGAGCCTCTACACGGAGCCAGACGTCAGAGCCTCCCTCATTGTTACCCTAATCTCACCCAGCTGCGCTTCCCTTTACTGATAATTTTAATATAATCCCATTGCAATCCAAAGATTAAACAAGGCTAATGTTGGTGCCTTGCACTTCCTATGTGCTCAATAAATGGGAGTTGAATCAGGTTCTTGGGTGGCAAAATCTCTGTAGTGTAAAGGCTGCCCAGAGACAACAGTGGGTGGAATCATCGCAGGCAGGCCTATAGTTTAGAGTTCAGTGGAACTGAAGAAGTTTGTACATACAAAAGTGTAGTTTAGGTAACTGTTTATGCTTTAGTTTCCTCTCTAAGTAGATCTATGTGGAATGCAAGACCAGTAACTGACTTGAGAATACTGATTAAGAGTGGGGAGGGATGTAAAGGAATGTGGGTAATCTTGCCAGGAAAGAAATTTGCCGCTTCTGAAATGTTTTGGTCTTAGGCACTGGCAGGATTGATCGATTGCAGTTAGCAAAGCATTTTCTGTGCAGCCTGTCCAAGCATCTGCTTCTGTACAACTGTTGCTTGGGCTCACTTTTCCTTTCACATCATCTTCGAAGAACTAGAAAAAAAAAATCCATCCACGCTACGGTAACGAAGCATCCGAACAGCTTCCAAGTCCTTTAAAGGAGAATCCTAAAAAGGGTCCTGAACATTTCCTCTTACCCTGCCTGGGTTCAAACTTCAACTCCAGGGTATGCCCAAGCCCCACCCCTTGCCTGTCATCTAATGAATATGCAAATACAGTATAATTGGCAGCCAATGGCGTGGGTTCTAGTCACATGGTGCCCTGGTAGGTGAGCGGACAGAAGTTGTGTGTCGGTGAACAGAGACGGCTCTCATTCTGGGGCGAGCGCCTGAGTGAGCGCGGACGGATGCTTGGGCAGTCGTTCCTGTGGCTGCGGCGGCAGTAGTGGTGGCAGGAGAGAGGAAGGGGGAGGGCCCCGAGGGCTACACACGCTCACACTTTCAAGTTCCCTTGGAGGGAGAGGAGGTGGGGCTGCAGCGAGAGGAGACCCGGAGCAGTTGCATCCGTCCCGTCCCGTGCTGTCTCCCCCTCTTCCTCTTGCTCCCTGCGCCGGGGCTCTGCGAGAGTTGAGGGTTCAGGTGTCGGTACGCAGCAGTGAGGGCAACAGGGCCAGGAGAGTGGGAAGCGGCGCCCAGGGTGCGGGGGAAGATGCCCATCCTGCTGTTCCTCATAGACACGTCCGCCTCTATGAACCAGCGCACTGACCTGGGCACCTCCTATTTGGACATTGCCAAAGGCGCTGTGGAGTTATTCTTGAAGGTAAGGAGAGGGGAGGGGAGAGATGGGAAGAGCTCCGGAGGGATGGGGGTAGTGGGGGATTTGGGTGCTTCTGTAACGCTTGTGTCGTCCCCTCCTCCCTCCTTCCCTTCGCGGCCCCCTCCGTCATCTCTCGTCCTGCAGCTGCGCGCCCGGGACCCGGCCAGCCGCGGAGACAGGTACATGCTGGTCACCTACGACGAACCCCCGTACTGCTTCAAGGTAAAGGGGTCATGTGGGGGAGGGCCGGGCGGGAAGCGGGAGCCAGTCGCCCGGGGCTGCTAACCCCTCGCCCCCGCCCCAGGTGGTCCAGCGGCGCCCGGCGGGGTGTGTGGGAGGGGGCGCAGAGGGCGGGCGGAGCGGTGCCCGCGGAGGCTTCCGAGTAGCTGCGGCACCGGAGATCGCCGAGAGGGAGTCGGGGAACGGCAGCCCCGGGGAGAAGCCGCAGGACTGCCGGGCCGGCGGCGGCGACGACCGCAGCCGCCTCGGAAGATGGCGGACATTTTGCTTTTGTATGAGCCAGAGAGGGAGACTGAGGGCGCTGCTGAGATGGAAAGGAGGGAGGGGAGGGGAAGGAGGGCCTGAGACCCGGAGGGAGGCTACGGGGCGGATCCACCCCTTCGGGCGCACCACGCGCGGCGGCGGCAGAGGGGCCCGCCCGCGTCCGCGACTCCGCCCGGAGGTGCTCGGGGCCGGCGCGCGGGCTTTCCTGCCGCCCGGGCTCCGCCCTCAGCCCCGCCCCCCTCCGCGGCCCCGGCCCCGCCTCTCCCGCCCCGCGTCGGCGCCGCCTTCCTCCCCGGGGCGGGCCCGCCCTCTCCCCGGCCGCCCGCTCTTCCCTGCCTCTTCTCCCTCTCTCCCTCCGGCTCTCCTCCCCTTCCTGCTGCGAGCGTGGCGGAGCCCGCCGCCCGCCGCCCGCCCGCAGGGGCTAGCCTGCGGCCGTCGCACTTCTGCAGCCGCGTCCCCACCCCCACCTCATGGAAAATCTGTCCCCAAGCGAGCCTCCCGCCCCTCAGACCCTGAGAACTCTTTTTCTGCTCTTCTGAGTCGCTCAGGTTAACCCTCTCCGTTAGTTACCGTACGTGCAGTTTCATTGGAGGCTCTGGGAAGCCCAGACGGGTGGGGCGCGGAGATGCCGCTAGGGAACCCGTCAGGTAGGGACCCGGCCTACCTATTTACATCACAAATGCGGTTTGTGTTAGCCGAGTAGGGATTGATCCAGGGGATAGAAGGAAGCTGGAAGAGGTCTCCATCTCACGCAGTTATACTAGTCAACTTCCACGATTTGATCTGCAGTATTCTGACCCACAGGAGAAAAGTATGGAGGACTTCACCTCCGTGCGGCGGTTAATTTACGTTCCTAATGCTGAGGAGATAAATCTTTGCTTTGCCTGCAGTGACCCGATAAAATTGCACTCATTAAATCAACCTCCTTAAGAGTCCAGCTTGCATACTGCAATTTAAAATATATATTACCACAGTCCTTCTCGTCTTTTGCTAGACGCCCTCCCTTTTCCCCCCAGAATTAATCTTCATAGCGATGGATGGGGAGGCGCAGTCCACAACTGTGGTGATCAGTTTCAGCCCAGTGGTGCCCAAAGAGTGTTCCTTCAGACCATTGAGACTTTAATTTTCAACTTGTAATTTACGTTAGCGGTTGGATTCATAGGTTCCTCTTAAAACTGCTGGTTTCCATGCTTTGTTTTCAGTTTTTGATTTGTCTATTTAGAAAAACGGAGCAAGTAGACAGCTTTCAAAATGCCATAAGCATTCTTAAAATGTCAGTTTCCCAAAAGGGTGTGACTGTTTTTTTTTTTCACATAGAAAAGCAGATGTTTGAACATCCTAAGTCTGAACGTCTGCACCCTATAAGTACTAATACAGGTAGAGCTCCTCATTTGTAGTGTGTCATTTAAAGTTCTCCTTAATTTGAAGTAGTAAAAAGGAGAAGCTACAAAGCAGTGTCTCTTTTTTGTCTTTAAAGGAATAACTTATTTAAAACATTTTTTCTGAATACCAATACTCGTAGTTTAAAAATGAATCTTGATCTATAAAACTCACGTGGCAATATTTATAGATTCTTTGGAAAGGAAAAAGAAAGCCTCATCCCCTCTTACCCATCACTACATCTTTTTACCTATTAGTGTAACCACAGGGTGCATGTTACTTTCTCTTCTGCTTTTTCCACGTATTTTCGGCATGAATTATTCCAGGTTGCCACATAGCCGTCATACTAAAAAATTTTAGTGACTGTGTAAATGATCCATGCTTTTTTAGAGGCTCTGCATAGTTCTGGGAGCAGAGGGGAAAGTTGGATTTTGGTTTTAGTGGAAATTTCATGTTAACTCTTTATCTTGCCATCTTATGGGCTACATTTTTTCCTAAAGTAAAAAAACATTCTTCCAAATTGAGTTTGATATTTTTTCTTTTGTGGATCAGCTATGGGAAAATACCTTGCAGTACTTTTATTACTATAGCCTTTGCTATCTTAGTCTTTATGCTTTTCCAAGATTATAGGTTTTCTGTTTTAGTTTTGCATAGCTACATGTGCTAAGAAATCGTCGGTAATCTGACTTTCTTTTCATTTTGCCATTTATACCTGAATTACCTAAAATATGCCATATCTTAGTAGCATTTTCCTTTTCTGAGTCTCTTTCAGCCACTCTCTCCTGCCGGCTCTGACCTTCCCCTCAGCATGTGGTAACTATTTGTTTTGTGTGTGTGTGATTTTTGGAAAGTCTGAAATTTTAGAACATCTGGTGAATTTTTCTTAAAATTTACACTAGTCTTTCCCTTGCTAGTAGCTGGGGAGCCGTAAATGTCTGTTTTCTGTCACACTGATTATCAAATGGGTCTTTGATTGTCAGCAGGCATCTCAGTTCCTGCTTAAAACTTCACTCTTCATTAAGAGTTGGAGGACCTTTCAGCAAAATGATGCTACATAGTATTTCATTTGTAGCTTACTTTTCTGTAGATAATGTGGAGTTTTTCTAAGATTGGAGGGCCACTGTTCATCTTTTCTCACAATAACTGCTCATTTCTAAGGTCGTGGTTATATCCAACTCTACAAACTGCAAAATGCAGTGTATTTTCTAGTAAAAGATTCCATTCTGTTGGTGTTGCAATGGGGCATGATTTGTGCATTTGGTTGGGAGGCTTTTTTGTCCTAATAGGCATGGAACTATTCCCAGTATATCCACTTACTAGCTCTGACAATAAATCTTGTGAAAAGTTACTGTGACTGAATTTTTTCACTAATGTATACCGTTGAGTATGTGAATATAGCATTTCACCGAGGTTTTAGTAACTTCTTACTGCATACCCCGTAGGACATGGCTGTGTGCTCTTTTAAAATTAGTCATACCTGTTACTTGCAGTCAGCTTTGCATGGATGGAATTACGTTTGATTTGGGGACCATGTCGAAAACATATGAAATGGACTACATCTGTTTCAAGTGTTGCTTTGTAGACAAGTTTTATACATAGTGTCCGAAGTATCAACACTACCGTTAGACAGTGGTATCTCTACTGTACATAGGTAGGATGAAACGTTGTTTAGTGTTTTAAAATTTCCAGTGTAATCTCATAAGATTAATACACAGTGTTTAAAAGTGTTGTTTTTTTTTTTTTAAAGTATAATTGCTCTTAATAGTTTGGGCTGAGGTCCTGTTGTCTTGGATGTTTTGTTTTGCTATGAATCATAATTTCCTTTTATTCAGTGAATAGCAGTGGCAAAATTGAGGGTGCCAAGAAGAAAGTGGGGTATATAATAATGCAAGTATTCAAAATAGTTTGGTGTTTTTTTTTTTTTTATAGAGGCATGTTTTTATTTATTTATTATATTTGTCTGTTTGTTTTGTTTATACATGCACTGGGTACAGTCAGAAGCGCGGGAGGGTGAGAGAATTCACCAGAGCCAGAGCGGGGAGCAGAGCAGGCAGAAGGACCGAAGTACACTGCTGAGGGGAGCAGCGGGTGGCAGGAGAGGTCTGTGCACCATGTGGGACCCTCCTCCGGTGGCCGGGGAGCAGCCGGGGATCGAACCGGCGCCGCAGAGGCCGCGGGCAGCTTCGCAACCCAGCGCTCAACCGCTGCACCACCGGGGAGGCCCCAAAATAGTTTGGTGTTTTAAGCTACTTTCTTAAGATGATTTCTTTTTTATTGAAGAAGTGTTTTTTTGACAAAAAGCCAAAATGTTTTTTTAACAACAACAAAAAAAAACGAAGTAACTTTTCTAGAAATAGCTAAAACACATGTGTAAATGGTGGACAGAAGTTTTTTTTATATAAATAGGAAGAGATGTATCAAAGACATATCCCAAGTCTAATTTGAAAACACAGAGCATTTGAAATAGTAAATGTCCCCTTGTGTGCTGCTGTTTCACATCCTGTAGCAGTTTGCTTCCTGGTATCTGCATGCCTTTGTCAACATGTAGCAGCAAAAAGCAGCATTTGGCTTACAGATTTAGGAAGTAAACATATGCTTTTTTATGGTCTGTGTCCCAAACATTTATTGGTATTTTAGCTAAGGCATGACTTTTTCATATGCCCATGAGTATTTTATGGGCCTTATTTGGAATAGGTGTGGCTTTTAGGGGACCCTTTCCTGTGCTAGGAAGCTGAGGAAGTACTTTGGGTAGAAGAGTAGTAAATGGCCTGTAAGAGTAACCTGAGACAACGGAAGGTGCATTTAAAAACACAAAATGCCACAAAGGCAGAGCCTTGACTTACATGATGAATTGTTTTCCCCCTGATCTCCTTTCCTTTTCATCTTCCTCACTGGTCATTTGAGGCATGTAATGATAGTTAATTTGAAACATGAAAAGGAGAAACCATCGACAAAATGGAAAAGCAGATGGGAGAGAATATTTGCAAGTCATATCTCTGATAAGGGTTAATATCCACAATAAATAAAGAACTCATACAACTCAATAGCAAATAAGTAAATAGCCCAAGTTTAAAACAATGAGCAGAGAGGATCTAAATAGACTTTTTCTGGAAGAAGATACACTGAGGGGCAGCAGGGACTTGAAAAGATGCTCAACATTACTAATCATCAGAGAAATGTAAATCTAAACTACAATGAGCTATCAATGCATACCTGTTCGAATGAGTGCTATCAAAAAGATAAGAAATAAAAAGTAGTGGTGAGGATGTGGAGAAAAGGGAACACTGTGCACCACTGGTGATAATGTAAATTGGTGCAGCCACTGTAGAAAATTGAACTGCCATATGATCTGGAAGTTACACTTCTGGGTATTTATTAAAAAAAAAAAAAACACACACACTAACTCACAAAGATATATGCACTCCCACATTCACTGCAGCATTATTTACAACAGCTAAGATGGGGAAGCAATTTATGTGTCCATCAATTGGTGAATGGATAAAAAAATTGTGGTACACACACACACACACACACACACACACACACACTGGAATATTATTCACCCACTAAAAGGAATGAAATCTTGCAATTAGCAGCAACATAGATGCACCTTAGGGCATTATAGTAAGTGAAATAGGTCAGGCAGAAAAAGACAAATACTGTATAATCTCACTTTTGTATGGAATCTAAAAAATATCTTTATGTTCATAGATACAGAGAACATATTAGATGGGTAGTTGCCAGTGGCAGAGGACAAGGGGTGGCAAAATGGGTTGATGAGGTCAAAAGGTACAAACTTTCATTTATAAAATAATTATGTCCTGGGGATGTAATACAATGTTATGTGTACATACATACATACATTGGAAATAAATGCTTACAGATTTTTAGGCAACCTACAAATTAACTACAGTTTATTGGGAAATATTTTAGGAGTAAAGTATCTGAGAAGGCTTTTCCTCTAATAGAAGAGCAGAAGACAAAGGAGTCAGACCTTTAGCTTATACAGTTAACCCTTCATCACTCATGTGCATACCACTTTTGCTAGTTGTACTTTAGTTTATGGCTTTGTTTTGCACTGAATAAAATATTCTTTGTTTGAAAAAAAGGAGAATGTTATTAGTAGAAAACTAGATCTCTGGGCAAAAGAGTAAGTGCTATCTTCAGGCTAGGTGCCGTCTAGAAGGTGGCACCTGGAAGATGACTGGAGAGTGCTGACAAAATTAGGCAGTCCTGTCTGTTCTGTATGCCGAAGCTGTCTTCTACCCACTCGTCCCTATTTGTTCCTCCCGTGTTTCAAGTTTCTTCAGTCTCCATCTGTACTTTTGTTGCAGCAGTTACTCGGATGGTCTCTCTACTTCCACTCTGGCTCGCCACTGAGTCCCTGCCTCACTCCCCCTTGCTACTAGATCATTTAATCTTAACATAAAATAAAATGTCATTCCCCTATTAAAAATCCTTAAGTAGCTTCCCATTACATTTCAGAATAAAATCCAAACTCCTTCCCCTGACTTCTTAGGCCCTTCATGATCTGGTCCTTTCTTAACCTTTCCAATCATGTCTCTCCACTCTCTTCTCATGGACCGCAGGCTCCAGCCACAATGAAATCTTAGGGTATCCTCTCCATCATCACTATGCCTCTTGCTTCTATGCCATTGAATATGTTGTTTCCTCTGCCTGGGGCATACTGGTTGGCCTGACATGCTTCAACTCTTCAGTCTACATTCTCAAAAGTCATCTTGACACTCTCTCTGCCCCAGCCCTACTCTAAATGGTGTAACAACTCCCTCTGTGACCTTCACACATTGTCCAGATCTTAACCACAGCAGACAGTATGGTGTATGGTGATGGCCAGTGTTCGTGTTAGCCTCCCTAATGTCAACACTTTAGGGGCACGTATTTGAACTTTGCTGCATTTGTATCCCTAGTATCTGAAGGAATGCCTAGATTTTAACAGGGATTCGATAATTAGGGGAAAAAAAGGTTTGAAGCAATATGTAAGTGTGGGTGCTGCCTAGTCCTCCTCTTCCCATTTTCACTTTTCCTCAGAGGATGACTGCTATTAACAATTTGATATGGTCGATGTTTATTACAGCTCACATTTTCATCTAGGTTTGGGTTTATAATATGGTTGAATCACATTTTTCACAAGACCAATGCAGTTGTGTCCTCTTCCTTTTGCTTATTGAAGTATAATTCATATACATGAGAATACAACCTGAATGACTGTGCATTTTTAAAATCTTTGTATATTCATGTAACCTCCACCCCAGACCAAGATACAAAGCATGCTCATCAATCCAGAAAATACCACTTGTATCTTCCTGCAACCCCATCATCCCCTGCAGGTAACTCCTGGTTTAAATTTTATCACCATTGTAGTGATCTGATAGAAATAGTGTTTCTTCTGGAAAATGAGTCAAACAGTGGGTTTTTTCTACAGTGACCTCGGCATTCATTTACTGTACATTCATTGTTCATGAAACACCCTCTCTGGACTAAGTTGTGTTATAGGGGCTTAAGGTAACACCAAGAAAGACCTGGCCCAAAGAGAGATCAGAATAGTAAAAGAGGTGATCTTAGTCACTAAGGGTCTTAAGGTGCATCATTGGGGAAAGATGACTGGAGAGTGTAGGTGAAGGTGTGAGAGGTGTCAAGAACAGTGGACTCATTTTATTTTTTAATGAAGTACCATTGTTTTACATCCTTGTTAGTATTTTGACAGTGTAGGATTCCTCCACTCAGGTGTGGTCATCGTAGCTCTCCCACCACCAAAAGACCCACAGTCCATTGTGCTACCCCCTCCAAAAAAAAAAAAAAAAAAGAACAGTATACTCCTAACCAACGGGTTGGAGCGGGGAGGGCACACAGGATACAGTGAGAATTTAGTTTATCCAGTCAAGATTGTGAGTAGGTGACACTGCGTGCAAAGGAACTGTGAAACCTGCAAGCTGCAGATTGTACTTTTCTCCCAGAATGAATTGCTCTGAGGTGGATTTGAAGAGAGCTAGATCAAGGCTAGTTGGCTGGGTGCTTGTTGGGTTATCATTAAACTGAAACATATCTTGAGGTGGGCTGAAGGGAGGGGAGACTCAAAGGTAGGGGAAGCCCAGCAGCTGTAGTTGAAACTGCTTAGTTGCCTTAGTGCGGGCTGCTTGAGAGCTTTTGACCTTGAAGTTGGGATTGAGATGGGAGGGATGGCAGGAGGGCAGGACACGCATAAGGAAAGGACAAACATTGTCCTTTTCCCTTTGCCTTTGCTTCAGGCAGATAATTAAAACCGCTCTGAAGACAGGGTTGTTGGTTTCACAGAGTGGTCAAATGGAGCAGCTGCTTCAGGTCTTGGGTGGGGGGCAAGATATGCTTCCCAGGGAAAGGCAGGATTGAACATCCTCTGCATGGGGGGTGGAGCAGGGACAGGAATGAAGAAGGGAACTGACGGGTTTAATTTAAAATCCTCAAATGAAAAACTCTTTGTAAACATGGCCTCCAGTTCCCTTTCACAGAGTGTAAAGAGAGATCTGGGCAGTCCCTTTGTGTGCTGCTGGAGGCCTGGGACAGGCTAGCTCCTGGATACAATGTTCTAGATGGTGATTAGGTTCCCAGACCTTCCTCACCAGGAAAGCGTTTTTAACCCTTAAAGTCACTTAGCCTTACAGCTATTGTGCTTGTTGTTGTTTCTTCTGGGAAGTGCATTTGGGTTTCCAAGGTGATGTCTTAACAACACTTCCTTCCTGCCTCACAGCTCTGGTGGATTAGTGGTCCCAGTAAGGGATGAGGCCATTCAGAGGGATCCAGCAAAGAGGGTGAGGGACTGAAATGGCAGTGAGGGTGGCCCTTCTGATGTACCCATGATTCCTCTTTTAGATTGGCTATATTTACACCGCTCAGCACTGCATCCACTAGCCCCTTGTGGTTATGGAGCCCTTGAGACTAGCCCTTGGCTAGTCTGAATCATGATGTGCTGTGAGTGTAAATTTGACATTGGGTTTTGAAGACTTAGTACAAAAAAGTTATAAAATAGCTCACTAACAAGTTTTATATTGATTACAAATTTAAACCATAGTATTTTTGATGTATTGGGTTCAATAAAAATATTATTAATTTCAGCTGCTTCTATTTGAAATTATAAAATTATACCTGTGGTTTGCACAATATTTCTATTAGATAGCAGTGTTGGTCTATATTCTTTCTTAAGATACATATGATGTTCAGGGTCCTAGAAATTGTTTCCGAAGGAAGATCCCTTCTCTGTTTAAATTGAGTCTGTAAAGGACTCATTTGTGCACCAAAGGTTATCACAAAGTTCAGAATTGATAGGTTGATCACCTTTGGCCCTGGGACAAACTACAAAAGCATCCCATTCTTGTTTGTATTGAAAGCCACTTTTGGTTGCTTAGACTTTTGGATATAGCTGGTGATCCAACTGGTTGAATTAGATGTTTTTTTCTCCTGAACTCAGTACAATTGGATCTATATGTGAACTCCTAATGCAACTACAGTAATACCAAATTCTATTTGTAATATGCACTAAATATTCCCTGCTTTTAGAAATATATAACATATTCCTTGATAGATTTACATAACTCCTTGGCTCCAAGCATTCCCAGGAACAGAACTCATCAAGAAAAGCAGGATAAAGGATAAATTCTCTAGCTTAGCATAGTGTAAGACTAAGAAACAAAAGGGGCTTGTATCACTTCTCTTATAAGAGGCTTTCTTGATGTTCCCTAGCAGAGCCTTTCTCTTCTATCATGGGAAGTCATCCGTAGCATTAAAAGGAGGGAGGAAGCTCACACAACAGGAGGGCTTGCATGATTATTACTTTCTCTAAACTCTGTCCCTCTCTAGTGGGGATTATGGGAGTGATTATGTTCTATTTTGTAACTGTAATGGTTTCCATTTAAGGAATAAATACTAACACCTAATCCTGAGGCTGGGTAAAAGCACGGATATGCTAATGAACAGCCTCTGTACAAGGTGTACCAGTTTTATAGCCCCAGTTTGGGATCCTTCTAAAACCCATCTTAGAGTTAAAGGTATTATCTGGCTTTCACAGATAGAATTTGACTTACATTTACTTCCTTATAATAATGAACAATAATTTAATAACTTTCTAATAATAGCAGCTGACATTTACTGAGTAATGCTTATGTACAGGGCAAAGTGCCAACGAATGTAGTGCTTATTTAATTCATCTTCCCAACCAGCCTAAGTCCCAGGTATTCTAGTTATCCTCATTTAGCAGATAAGGGACCCAGAAAGGTTAAGGAGCACAAAAGAATGGTAACCCAGGTCTGTCTCTATTCCAGAGTGTTAAGTAATGAGCCACTTCACTTTTTCTGTGAATCATGATAGAGCATTACTTTTAATAACTTCTCTCTGGTATTTTCTCATTCTCATATATGTCCTGGGACTGTGTTTTGTAAGACACAATTATCGGGCTATTATTTATAGTTACTTTTGATATAACAGTGCTTGGTATTATAGCAAGCACTCAATGAATAAAAAATATTACTTCTAGTGTTACCATTTTTATTATTTATCTGACTACTTCTAGGTGAATAACATGGTATATTGTTTGTGAAACACTTGGGCCTTTGATGCCCCAGAGTTATGCCCCTACTCGGGACAGATGTGGTGTTGCCAGGACTCTCAGCCGCTGGAGCTTGAGATAATATATCCATTGGGGGTGGCGGTTGACCTAGGTGGCCTAGGCCGAGCAGGCTATAAGGGAAGAGTGTGGTAGTCTGCCTGTCTGGTGGCCTCCAGAAATGGATTTGCCATTTTCACTTTGTCAGTGTCGTGATAAATGTTTTTCTTATAGGGAAAAGAAAGATCTTCCCTGTGTGTTGCTATAACCATGCAGTATCTTGTAATCCAAAACCTGTGGGCAAGGCAGGCGTGCTTTTGTAAATGCACCATTCTGAATGCACCATTCCATCGCTGCAGAGTTCTGTGTCTTGGCCGGTGCCTCGCCTCCTGGCCCAGTCCTCATTCCGTCCAGGTCCCCGCTCTCCTCTGGCCTCACTGCTACCATCACCAGATATTGAACCAGAGAAAAGTTCTAGTAAGACTATTGTACTAAAGTGGAGGACGTTCATAGAAAATAGAGATCTGCATATTAAAACCTGATTATTATGCTATTCATTAATGGCAGTTGTTCCTCTTTTTTAATCTTTTTTTTTTAAAGATTTATTTATTTATACAAGAACCGGGGTACAGGCCAGATGTGCAGGAGAGTGAGAGGATTCACCAGAGACAGAGCGGGGAACAGAACAGGCGGACTGACGAAATACACTGATGAGGGGAGCAGTGGGTGAGACAGGAGAGGTCTGCTGCGCCATGTGGGTTTTCTCCCTGCTGGCTGGGATCGAACCTCTGCTGTGGAGGCTGCAGACAGCTTCACAGTGCGGTGCTCAACCGCCTGAGCCACCAGGGAGGCCCTGTTCTTTCATTATTTATATCCCACCCTGTCAGTCCAGTAGTTCAGTAAACATAGTACTAAGACACAAACTCTGAACTTGAATGCCACTGAACAAAAGACTCAAAACATTTTATATTTCTGTAAGTAAGAAATAGAGTGCTAATGAAAAAAAATAGATATGAGTTATTAAAATCTTAGGATTTACTCTATTGCTACTTGGGTCAATGGACTAATGTTTATACTCTTTGTCCTCCACTGCATTTGAAACTGTTACTGCTCCTTCCTCCCAGAAACATCACCTTCACTTCTGTTTCTCTAACCCTTTCTCTGATAATTCACAACCCTTTCCCTGATAATTCTTTCCCATCTTTCAAGTTCTTTTCCTTGGTGAATGTATCCAGTCTCACGCATAGTTCCAAATATTCCTTCTGCACAACTTTACTCCACTTTCAGTGTCTTACCCCGCACCCCTGGCTGACTACAGAGCATCTCCACTTGGCTATCCTGCCACCAGCTCGGAGTCAGCATATCAGAGAGCATCCCTGAATCTAAAACCTATTTCCTCTGCCGTACTCCCTGCCTTTTAGGGGAAACTCCCAGGATTGAAAGCTTGTCATTATTCAGCTTTGAACCTGTCCTTCCAACTCCTTCTAAGCTCCATCTATCATCCCTTGGAAATGTCTGTAATATATGTTCCTTCAGCTCAATTTCAGCTGTCCTCACTTGAGTCCATGGCCTGGCCTTTTGGGCCTTGAATACGATGACAACCTTCTGTGTTGTCTCCCAAGTGTCTCTCAAATTCCTACTCACTACCCACACCAACTGCAAAATTTCTAAAAATCAAAGCTGGTTTCAGCATCTCATTCCCCCTACACAAACTTTCAAAGAG
Organism: Talpa europaea; assembly: GCF_964194135.1. Classification (NCBI taxonomy): domain Eukaryota; kingdom Metazoa; phylum Chordata; class Mammalia; order Eulipotyphla; family Talpidae; genus Talpa; species Talpa europaea. The sequence continues at coordinate 85,194,186 of NC_140081.1, forward strand.
CCCCCACACCTATGGAATCAAGTCGAAATTGCTCAGCCTGCCATTCTGAACCATCTGGATTTGTTCCACATGTCCGTATAAACTCATTTCCCATCATTTCCACATAAAAGTTCTGCAGTTCAGCCAAACCTGTGTCTTCCACCCCCGGAATATGCTCCCCATTTCTGATGCTGGTAGTTAACCAAAGAGGAGATAGAGAGCTGGGAGAGCTGGAGGCCTTGGGGGAGGAGAGAGAGTGAACTCCATTAAAGGTGTGACTTGAGGGACAGGATGTGACAAAGGTGCTTTAAAATTTATAACGATGAAAAGTTGCACAAGGGGAGGGGCGTGGGTAGCTGGAATATGACCTTTAATGGTCGATTAGCCTGAACTAGACCAAGATGTTTGGATTTAAATTTGCCTGGAGGCACTGCTGTTTAATCAGAAGCCCAGACTGCGTTTGTCTCTGCAGAAGGGAACTCACATAACTAAACAGTAGACAATAGGCTTCTAGGGAGACTAGCCTTTAATGCAACTCTGAGTAGAACTGGAAGGTTTGGGGGTCCCTTCTGTTTATTTCTTGTAGGAGGATGCTGAAGATATGTAGAGCAAAAACTCCACTTAAAAAAAAAAACACATTTGTATATAGATACTGAAAACTCCATTTCTTAGTGATGTTATGAGCTGTGATAGAAGCTCATGGTACTTTAATAAAAGACAGGTTTTAAAGTGGTCACAGTGTAGCTTTTCTGGGAAATCACATCATCTGTTGTCATGTCCATCCTGCAAGTTGTGTTTCTTTAGCAGCTCTGTCGAGAGTGCTGGATTGGAAAGTGCAGCCCAAGTTCTTAGCTGAAGTCTGCTGCTGATTAGATGGATACACAACCTGCAAGTCACTTAACCTTTTATCGAGTCAGTTTCCTTATCTGTAAAGTGAAGGGATTAAACTACATTATTTCTACTTTTCTTCCCAAAAAGTACAGGAGAGAATTGTATTACTCAAAGGCAGGATGTGGAATAAAGAGGCTTGGGATTCAGGGTGATTTCAAAATTATTTTAAATTTTAGAAAACAGTTCTTGACTGTGCTTAATGTGCTGTGTCACACACTCGTGGTTAAATCAGTAAATGTTACTCCATCTTATTGGTCTCATTTTTACTTGCCACTCACAGTTCAGGACATATTTTATCAATGGTTACCTCTGAAGAGTGGAACTGAGAGCTTGGCAAAGACATAGACTAACTTTGCATTTCTGTTGGGGTTTTTAACAATAAAAGTATGTTACTTTTATAATGTAAACAATAGCCTTTTGGGTAATTGTATTTTTTCATTGTAATTTTTTATTCAGATAACATCGGTTTCCCACACTATGTATGATTTAGGGGTATAGGATCACAGCTCTTCAGATGTATGTGACCATGCCACACCTGCCACCAAGGCACCCGAAGTCCTCCACCGTAATCCATTGGGCCCTCTCCTCCTTTTGTTCCCAACTTGTCCGCTTCTCCCTTTATAACCTCAATTCAGCAGTTAAATTTCTAGGGTTTGTTTTGGTTTGGTTTGGTTTGTTCTTTTGTATCTCTGTACTGCACATGAGTGAAATCAATCTGGTATTTGTCATTTTGCTTCTGACTTCCAGTTCCATCCACACTGTTGAAAATGGCAAGTGTTCATCCTTTTTTATAGCCGAGTAGTATTCCAGTGCATGTGACATCTTCTTAATTTATTCATCTATCTCTGTCCTTGGGCATTTAGATTGTTTCCACAACTTAGCCATTATAAATAGGGCTACAATGAACATAGGAGTGCCTATGTCCCTTTGAATTAATGTTCTTGTATTATTTGGGTAGACATCTAGGAGTGTAATTGCTGGATCATCTGACAAATCTATTTTTAATATTTTGAGAAACCACCATACTGAACAACTTTTTATTTTTTTATTTTTTAAGGTTTATTTATTTATGCATACAAGAGCTGGGGTGTAGGCCAGAGGTGTGGGGAGTGGGAGGATTCACTAGAGACAAAGTGGGGAACAGAACAGGCAGATCTGCTGAAATACACTACTGAGGAGAGTAGTGGGTGAGACAGGAGAGGTCTGCTGTGCCACGTGGGTAGCTCCCTGGCCAGCCGGGGGATCGAACTCATGCTGCAGAGGCTGCGGACAGCTTCATAATGCTGTGCTTAACCCCTTGCGCCACCAGGGAGGCCCTGAACAACAGCTTTTTAAAGGTGGCTAAACAAATAATGATGAGTCTAAAATATCTGCAAAGTACATTTTTGACTTTTCATTTCTTATCCTCAGAGAATTAGAAAAAAAAGGTTTTTGAGGTAATCATCTAAAAAATTAGTCTGGAGGGCCTCCCCTGGTGGCGCAGGCAGTTGAGTGCCGCGCTGTGAAGCTGTCTGCAGCTTCTGCAGCGCCGGTTCGATCCCGGCCAGCCAGCAAGGGTCCCACATAGGGAAGCAGACCTCTCCTGTCTTGCCCGCTGCTCCCCTGAGCAGTGTACTTTGTCAGTCTGCCTGTTCTGTTCCCTGCTCTGTCTCTGGTGAATCCTCTCACTCTCCTGCGCATCTGGCCTGTACCCCGGTTCTTGTATGAATAAATAAATAAATCTTTAAAAAAAATAAAATAAAATAAAAAATTAGTCTGGAGGAAAGAGATGCTATAAAGTATTTAGACAGTGATGAATGTCCACTGTGCTATCACCTCTATTCAACTCTGCTGTGTTTGGGTGGCCTAGTCTCCCTCCAGTCCTTGTGTATTTTTCCAGGGCCACCTTTGTTCATTTCTATTTTGTGTGTTCATAAAAATGTCTCCTATTACAACTGAACATCTAAACAATTGAACATGTGGTCTGTAAAATAGCTGTGTGTGTGTATTTTTTTTATAAAGGTATTGGTCAATAATTATAGTTGAAATCGATTGAAAGTAAGAGGAAACATTTAACATTTATATCTGACCAAGTTTGGTAAATTATTTGCAACTCTAAGATATTTTTCCTTCACTACCAGAGCAATTGACTCTTTGAGGAGAAAAGTTTCTAAAATTCATTTTCTACATGTTAGCATGCTCTGGTGAAGATCAAATTTCTTTTGATCTTATCGTGCTTTCAAGTGAACTCTGAGAGGTGTGTCACTTTATAATTTTATCCTAATGCTCTAGGGGTAAGAATTGAAAACTCACAAATGCATTTTACAGATATTTTAGACTAATCCTTGATTATTAGGCATTAAAAAAAACTCAGTAGGCATTTTTAAAAGACCTGTAACACAAAATGTTGAATTTTTTATCAGTGGAATCAAACTGTGAATCATTTCTTAACCCAGTTTACTTAAAAATATGTGCTCCTGGGTGTGTTTAACCATCTGCTGAAAAGCTATTCAGCAGTTCATGAATTGTTAAAGTTTCTGCAATATATTGGGGGGCAATTTCTTAAGAACCGTTTTTAAAAAATAGAAGGCTTCTATATAAACTAGATTTCTTTTTTGTGATCTTGACTGGTAGTGTTTCCTGAAGGGTGTGATTAAAAGTTGGGGGAGTGAACCACAGAATGATAGCATTCAGAGTGCTCAAGAAGAGAACCTATCAACCAAATGAAATGGACAGAGCATTTTAGCAAGTTCAGAACACTAAGAAGTGTCCTTGGGGAAGTAACTTTGACAAAAAAGAATCCAAAAGAACTGGGTAATCTTTTTATTTCCCTTTTCATATTTATACACTTTTAGAGTTAGATAGGAAATGACACAATTATTAACCACCCCATTTGAAATAAAGAATTTTGATTTCATGAATGAAACACAAAATTCATTGCTGTATGACAGTAATATATTTCCTGTTATGAATATTCCTTGAATTTGTTTCTAATATTGCTATTTATTCAAAAAGAACATTCTTTTCTACGAAGTAAAGCTTAAAAGTGCACAGCAGTTGGAAACTTTATTCCTTTTTAGAATAAAATATTTTGATTGATGTTACATCGGTTTACAACACTGTATATAGGATGTAGGGGTACAGGTTCACACCTCTGTGGATATATGTCACTATACCCACCATGAAGGCACCAGTAGTCCTACCACAGTCAATTAGTGCTCCCCATTCCCCCTCTCCCGACCTCTGGGAAACTCAGTTCTGCAGTCATATTTCTAGGGTTTGTTTTATTTAGTTTTGTCTGTTCCTTTGCTTTGTTTCTTTATATTCCACATATGAGTGAAATCATCTGATACTTGTCTTTCTCCTTCTGATTTATGAGAACTGGATATTTATAAAACAAGGAATTTTATGAGAAAAAGCTCTATTAGTCCACATCAAAACCACAGATGATAGAATGCCTCCTTTGAACCTAGAAGTTTACCAGTACTTTGCGTCAAGTGATGAAACTAAGAAAGCGAGATTAGGCCAAATTGCGATATTATTAAGGGGGGAAATGCACCAGACAGGGTCAGAAAATATAACACAAGAAGAAAGTTTTAAAAAGAGGTACAAGAAGCAAGTAATTCTGTTGTCTTTAGGATCTTCCAAATGCACTCCTCACAATTTTAACAAACTGCTTTATAGGTGGACTATCTGTAAAAAAAGACATTTTAAACTTCCAAGGTGATTCAGCTGTCACAGTATTGTGTTTGCCCTAATGAGGACAAACTTTGTGTTATATTTTTTCAGAATAAGAGTTCATTTTGTGAGAAGAAAGTTCTTGAAGTTGTAAAGCTTTAACTCGCACAAATATTCCATATAAGGCTAAGGGCAAAGACTAAGGGAAAAATCATTTGTCTCTTCAGGAAAGAGTTGATTGGAAAAGCAGGGCTTCATATTTTTCTGTGTCGTTCTCTCTCACTGGGCCGTTTACCAACACAAGAACAGTTTGTGATGGCAAAGACCATAGGATGCTATGTTGGAGGAGAAAGCAAGTTGGTTGAAAAATGCTGTTGAAATTGATTTATTCACATTGTCTGCGATGCCGCAGGGCAACCTCCCTCCAAACTTATGGAGCTCAGATGGAAAAAGGGAAATAGTTTATCTTTCAACAAGAAAAATGATGACCTGGCTAAATTTAGACTCCAGCTTTAACTTGTGACATCTGGCAAAATACTCAAACCCTTTAATCATCTGGTTTGTGACCACCTAGAAGAGCCCAAGGTCAGGTCCATGCCAGGTCTCTAACATGGCATTGGAAAAGGCCTATATTACCAAGCTGATTTCATTTCTTTTAATGAAAGATAAAAATTCCTGTGAAAGAGGAGAGCAACACGTAGTTCTGTAGATTCCAAGGAGGCTTTTTACTCACTTTCACAGGCTTGCCAACAAGCTAGGAACTTGGACTAGACAGTTCAGGGAAGTGTCCAGATAGACTGTAGGTGTGTGTGACCAAAATGGGTATGTGCAGTGACTGGCCCCCACGTCAGAGGGACGTAGCAAGTAGCACCTTCCAACGAGAGCCTCCCTCGCTGTGTGAGGGAGGCTGGCTCGGCGCAAGTTAGAATAGAGAATGGATTAGTTTTGCTCTGTGAAAAGATTCACTGTCATTTCCTTTCACTAACTGCCACCCTGGAGAATATTACTTCTTCATTTGTTGAGGTACAGATATTCAATTTACACAGTTTTTAAGGGGCACGTCTCTTATGGAAAGTTAGTCAGCTGCCCTAAATATCTTTGTTACCTTGTGGGGAAATTAATAGCATGTGTGTTAAATCTGCACATTATTACACTGGGTCTAATGAGATCTTTTTACAGAAAGGGGTAAAGGGTAACCTCCTGAGACAGAGCTGGGCTTTTCAAAAGGCCTCTCGCGCCCCTCCAACATCCCTTTAAGGACAGTTAGTTTGCTTTTACCTCTCTCTTGTTTATACTTCCTGGCAGGATTCCTGATGGGGAAAAGGGTTCTTCTGTTTTTTGTTTTTTTTTTTTTTAAAAAGTAAAAATCAATGAATCAGAGAAACCATTTTCCCCAAATGGGCTGAAGTTCAGGAAGGACAAGTATTAGCATGCTGAGGTTTGGGGGAGCCACTAAAAAACACCCTTCCTTCCCTCCTCCGTTGAAACCAAGGGAGAAATAAGACAGGACTCAGCCAGAGTTCCAAATAACAGTTTTATTCCTGATAAAAGGCTTTTTCCACTCTGGAGGATAGAGCCTAGATGTGTATTTGCAAAAAGCTTCCAAATGGTTCACATGTGACAGACATCCCAATGGATCTGTTGTAGGGGCTGAGCCTGACACTTAAAAACCGTATGTCAAAGAACATACTAGAAAATTAGAGTATTAGCAGCAGGCCTGGAGGGAGCAGGCCCAAGCCCACCTGTCAGATGAGAAGATGGGAATAAGGGTGCAGAGGGTAGAGCAAAATACTTCTTTTAGACTTTGCCCCTCTGAGGAGAGGAGTACACATTCTCTCAGTTCTGTGGTGACATGAGTGGGGGCTACATAATGAGTGGGGAGAGCTGGCACAAGAACCGAGGCCACTGACAGACTGAAAGGCCCATACCTTTTCTCTTGATATTCAAAGAGGGTTTTAGTTGACTATACAAATTTAAACCAGGCCCAAATTCACCTATTTGCTAAGACAGAGGTATTTCTTTCTATAAGTCAGATCTACATAAAGAATGGGTATAAGGTATGGTATTATGGGCTACAACAGGGACCCTCCAGTTGTTTTTTCAGCCCTTTTGTGGCTTGAAGACAGAAACAGCTCCAGGAAGGGTAAAGGACTTACTCTTAACAACTTGCCTGGTTAGTTTGTGAGGGCCACACACAGACCTCGTCACTGCTTCCTACACCCAAGTGGTTTGAATTTAGACAGCAGGGGAAGGTAGGCTTAAACGAAATTCTATTCCACTTCCAAACTTAAAAGCTCATATAACCAGACCCATCTCTGAGGTGAACATGTGGAATAGGTGGAAGAACCTTTAGTAGAGCGGTTTAAATTTGTCGGGTCTAAAATTAGACCACCTGAGTTCAAATCCTAGCTGTGTCAGGGCCATTAAGCCACAAAAACTCGCTGAGCTTCTGTGAACTTCAGAGAGCTTGTCTGTAAGATGGAGATAAGAATAGCACCTCCCTCATGAGGCTCAGATGAGAAGGTTACATGAAAAATGCTCTCCTCAGCTTATGTGAGTTCCTGACACAAAGGTACTGATAAATATCACCTATAATTATTCTTTATCATCATCATCCTTTTACCTCTGGAAGACTTTTAAACTTGACCTGTGAATATAATAAACTCTTCGTTTAGGATTTCACGCATCTGAGGTTACTCCTTGTTCTGGACCTCTAGTCTTTGGGTCTCGCAGGCTAGAAGCTTTGTGACCATCTTTTGCTCTCTCTCTCTCCTTCAGGCCTATGGTCTGTCTGTCACCAAGTCCTATTCTGTTTGTTGAAAATGTTTCTCAACTAACCCCTGCCTCCCTCCTAACTCAGGCCTTGATTCCCTGAGGCATGGATTACTAGTCAAGTCTCCTAACTTCTCTTTTTCTGACTTCAGATTCTCTTTCCCCAGTCTTTCTTATTTGTCACTGCCCAGTCTCATCTTCCTGAGACACTGCTTTGATCCTGTTTCCCCAGCCTTGGAATCTGTAATGAGTGTATTGTCTACCGAATCAAGGCGAGATCTCTTATGTGGCCTTCAACTCCCTCTGAACATCTCTGTACCATAGCTACATAAAATTTAAAATTATCTGGTAGCCATATTTAAAAAAAACAGGTGACATCTTTGTAATATATTTGATTTTACTGAAAACATCCAAACACTTATCATTTCATCATGTAATCAATATAAACATAATGAAATATTTTCATTCTTTTTTTTACCCTTTACAATCCTCAAAATCCCATGTGTCTTACGCTTACATCACATCTCAAGTCAGACTAGCCATGTTATAAGCGCTCACTTTCCACTTGTTTCCACTAAGGGCTACTGCTTTAGCTAGTGCAAATCTAGAGTGGAACTCGACACTACTGCCACCCCACAAAGTAAAATAGACCTAACTTTTACTTCTTTCTCGTTTGTTAAAACAAAATAGTGGTGGCAAGACCATGCATATTTTGTAGGGTTGTCCTAAGCAAATGTGAAGTGTGAAAGTGCTTTGTAAGGTATAAAGTTCAGTAAGAATGCATGGAAGTTATCAGGAGTAAAGGTTGTACTGGCATGATATGTAGGATATCTTTGGAGTATTACAAAAGAAAAGAGTGTATTAAGAATGAAAATTGGCTGTCCTGGATTCTTTTTTTTATGAAAAAAATAAATTCCAAGCAATGAGTGGAGAGTATAAATATATACTTTTCCCACTAACTCTTCAGAATTAGCTTTTTGGGAGAAATGGGTCATATTAATAAGGTTCCCTGGGCATTTAAGTTAATCTGCAGACCTTTTTTTCCCCACTCAGTATTCTCAGAAATGGACGTAGGAGTAATTAGTTGTTCTCTTAAAATAGGAGCTAGACAACACTAAGAGGCTTATGGCTTTTGGTAGCGAATGTAGCCCAAATGTTTCATAGTACTGAGGTAGGTGCATTGTTCAAATTTCTCATATTATCCAATTCATTGCAAAGAATTAGAATTAACCAAAACAGAAAAGTCCAGAATGCCCGTGATTCAGATGCATAAACTATTTATAAAATGCTCTTAATTCATATATAAAGGAAAATTAAAAGAGCAATTATTCTGACAGATTGATGAGTAAGAAAGCTAGCAATCAGCATCATTATTACATAATTTACAATAATGATGAGTTAAAATGTATCGATACTTGATTAAGTGGTACCCAAAGCTTATCCCAGCTGTTTACCAAATCAGGTAGTCCACTCATTTTCCTTTAGTCATGTCTTGAAACTATCCTGCGGCTCTCAGGAATTCAATACTTGTTGGTGCTGTAATGTGTAACTGCACATGCTCAGTATGGAAGTAAGTAAGTAAATGAAGTAACTCCAAAGAAAAGTCACATTATAAAGTGGCTTCTGGGTGAAAGACCCCACCATTCACAGGTTTGCCCAAGCCAGAAATCTCAACCTGGTGTATTACCCTTTCTCCCTGACCCATCCCTTTAATTAGCTACTAAATCCTCATGACTCCACTCTGAAATTCTTTCATCTGCAGTCTCCTCTGCATCCCCACTGCCCTAGCTCAGCTTTCATCACTGTTCTCATAAGCTATTACAACAGTCTCCAAACCAGTTTCCCTGCCTCAAGCTTCACCCTCCGTTCCACCCCACAATTTATTCTCCAACTCCCAGCAGAACAATCTTGCTAAAATACAGATCTGACCATGCCACTCCCCTAATTAAAAACCTCGTTATTCCCAGGGCCACCAGATAGATCCAAACTACTGAGCATGGTGTGCAAAGCACTTTACAGTCAGAGACAAATTTATCGGCCTTGCCTCTGCCAGGTACCCAGATCAGCGAGTCCTGTGCTTTTATGAACTGTCTCCTTACATCAGTCTGGGGAGCCTTTTAATCATCTCTTTGTGCCATTAGGTTTCCTCAAATGCACCCTCTTCTGTGAGAAGCCCTCCTTCACTCTCTGGCTGCTTGTTCCTTCAGCCTCCATAACTACTTTTCTTATTCCTGTGTGGCAGGAGCTCCTCAAGGTCTACTTCCTCTCACGCCCAGCATGTGTCTATAGCATTCTGCCCAGCGTGGCATAGTTGGTCCATAAAAACTTGTTAAATAACAAAAGAATCAATGCTATCTGCCCCCACCCAACTGCACAGCTTTCTCTTCCACCCCAAAGAAGAAAGCTAGTCTTTAAATTCAGCGTGACTTATAATCACCTGCTGATATTTCTAGGCACAGACAGTCCCTGAGTTCAGTGGTTCTGTTTGCATTTTTTGACTTTATGATGGTGCATAATATGTTATGGATATTAAAAGAAAAAACTAAACACATCTTTAATTTCACAGAATCCCAGACTGTTGGACTGCTGTGGAATACCTCCACTTGTGTGGTTATGCAGGTTGTGTGCTGTTCAACCCTAAAGGGGGTCATTCTCAGGGTTACAATGTGAATGACACTCATCTTCAGGGTTGTGTGACACACAACCTAACACAGAATCCCAGCTTATCTAATCTTTCTTTTCAAATAAGAAACTAACAGATTTGCTTAAGGTCATGCAGATACTTCATTGTAGGGTGCAGCCAACAATCTGCCCCCTTTCTGCCTGTTGGCCATTCTGCTGATCCAGATTGCTAGAAAAGATAGTGTTTGCTATAGTTGTATGGACAATGGACAATATGCCTTTAGCTAAATATGAAGTTTATCTCTATTATTTGTTCTTACCTCCCACCTCCAGCTGTTGTGGCCTGGTTGGCATGACTTCACCATTCAGCACACCACACTGCTGGCCCTCAGGGCTACCAAGACTCAAGTGACTGTCCCATCAAGTTGCCAAGCTGTGCTGTCCGCTCCCTCCCTTGCTGGCCTATTCCTTTGCCGCTTGCTGTTAGCTACATCTTTCTTCTGGCTTGTCTCCTTGACATTGTGTGCTGCTTTGTTTTTATACCCACTGCTGACAAATCAACATGATCTTTCCTTCTATAAACCACACAATCACAGCATGTTGGCTGTTGGTCTTGGGTCTTTGGTTCTTTGCTGATATTCATAGCTACTGAGAGTGCCCAGGAGATGCTACCTCTTTGCCAAGCCTTTTTTTTTGTTTTCTTTCTCCTCTTATTCTAGATTTGGGGCTTTCTGAATGCTTGAAGATGTAGAAAGGGTTGTCTCCAAATAGTTGTGGCTCTATTCCTATAATCCCCCCTATACTCTCATTTAAAGTGAAAATATTGTTTGGGAGGAAGAATCTGTTTAGAAAAATTCATGTAGATCAGATACTCAGTAGCTAATTGTCTCTATCAAGAACAATGCATTTTAAAAATAACTACTCCTTCCTTTCCCCTTACTCCATCACATCATCAGTGTCAAGCTAAGGTAAATAACTGAGGTCTTTTGTTAGATTTGGTTGACCCTAAATAGAAAACTGGACCTCTTGAGCCAAAGACCTCTAGTCACATGGACAAATGCATTGTTTGCTTGAGTTCTTTGCTCTTGATCAATAACGCTGGCAGATCTTTCTGAAACTGCTTGCTTGAGTTCCAATTGATCAGTTAAGATAGAGAATAGAATTGGATTAGGAACTATTAATCAGGTACAGGATTGATAGTTGCTGTTTAGTGGTTGTTTGCACTATATGTATTGTTCATTGTATAATCAGAAATTTCTTTATAAATGTTTGATTTTCAGGCTGGTTGGAAGGAAAATCATGCAACGTTCATGAGTGAACTAAAAAATCTTCAAGCTTCTGGACTGACTACTCTTGGTCAAGCTCTAAGATCCTCATTTGATTTGTTAAATCTGAATAGATTAATATCTGGAATAGACAATTATGGACAGGTAAAACATTTTTCTGAGTGAGTATAACTAATTTATTTTGGTTCCTTGGGGGTAAGAATTTTAAATTTGGCATGGTTAAGTTTTCTGCTACTTTTCATAATCTTCAAGGGGGGTTCATATATCTTTTAAATGCAAAATTTTAAAAATAGATCCCTCTATTTCCAAGTCTTGTATGTGACTTGATGATAAAATAGTTTAAATTGCCTACCCATCAGATCATCAGACATTTGAGAGTGGGATGAATAAGTTGCTGAGAAATGTTGGAACAAGACAATTGAAGAGACACTTTTAGTGTCCTTAACTCCCTCACTCCTCCCAAGCTCTAGAATAAGAGGAAGGCAGAGCAGCTTGTGCTGTGCCACAACTGTCCTTTCCTACTGCAAAAGGTGTGCTCAAAATAGCCAGAGGCACTTTGCAGGTTGTAGAGCATGAGTCAGTAATGCCCCTGTCAGGATTTTGACTCAGATCAATGGGTTCAGTAGCATGGATACTGATACCATTATAATCTCTTTAATATCTTTCTTTTATGAATGCTTGGAAAGCAGAGAAAGAGGCTGTTTGAGTGCTATAGTTTGGGGAGACCCTGAATAAGAATTCCTCTGTTCATTCTGAATGCTATCTCTTCAAAGATTGTTGATTCCTACCCACTTCACTCCCTAATCTTTTCCATATACTTGAGACAATTGGCAAGGCAAATATAAAAGTTGAAATAAAATTTTATTACTTTACACAGCTCTAATACTTTTTAAATATATTTTAGGGGAGAAATCCATTTTTTTTAGAACCATCTATTTTAATTACCATCACAGATGGCAACAAGTTAACAACTACTGCTGGTGTTCAAGAAGAGGTGAGATTTCATTTATTTAAATTTCATTTAAATGGCAAAAGATATGCAGCTATTTCTGTGGAAGGCATAAATTTCCAGTTAAGAATAAGTTTGATCAAACCTTCCATCTTGGTAATCCTTGAAAGATTGCTTCATTTTATTGAGTATGTGAAAGAAAATTGAAGTCGTCTTCATTTTTGTATACGCTGTTATGATGAGCCATTTCAAATTTGCCTTGTTAGCTTCATCTTCCTCTGAATTCTCCTCTGCCTGGAAGTGAACTAACCAAAGAACCTTTTCGTTGGGATCAAAGGCTATTTGCCCTGGTGTTGCGCTTGCCTGGATTAGCAGCTACTGAACCAGAGCAATTAGGGAGCGTACCAACTGATGAATCTGCCATCACACAGATGTGTGAAGTCACAGGAGGTATTGATCATAATTAATATTCCTAAGGGAGGAATTCAGGGCAGCAAAGTGTAGTTTTTCTTAAGTGCCGTATCTGGTCTTGTTTTCCTTCAAAATCTTTTAACTCTGCTGCTTAAACTCATCATTAGTGCAATGCTTGCTGCCTGTGTAGTTAGGATTATTTCAAGTTATATTTTAGGACTTCAGTGCTTGCATTATTAAATAGTATTTTACTTGATCAAACTTGTACTATTTTTTCCCCCTTCTACTATAGGTCGCTCCTACTGTGTTAGAACACAGAGAATGTTGAATCAATGTTTAGAATCTCTAGTTCAAAAAGTTCAGAGTGGTGTAGTTATTAACTTTGAAAAAACAGGACCAGATCCACTTCCTATTGGAGAAGGTATGGTTGATAACATTTTTTTTAACTCTAAAGTGGTATATAAAAGAGTGGTTTGAGATTGAGAAGCCATTACATCAGTCTTCACTGTCGACATGCATTCAGGTGGTTACAAACACCCATCCGAATAACTGCCCTTCATTCATTTTGTTTACATGTCAGTGGCCAAATTCTAGCAACTCTAATTTAATGTCAAGTCTACTTAAGAAACTTTCTTCTCTTCCTATCCATTTCACACTCCTTGGTCCCAGTCTTGAGATGACAATCATTCACCTCTGTTCACGAAGTTTCTGTAGATTCATGATGGAGTTAACACTTAACTAGTAATCTGGGTTGGGTCTTATGAGAAGTGCCAGGCTATGTTTATAAAGTTTGCATTTGTTACCACAGGTCAGCAAGACATTGTGAATGTTTACCCAGGAAATGCTAGTTCTGTGAGAGCCTGTACCAGTATTCTACCAGCCGCCTTTTAATTGCTGAGCCATCTTTCTTCAAATGAAGTTTTATGAAAGTTCATCATCTCAAAATACATGAATGCAAAGCTACTTTTGTATAGGGAAAGGCACTTTTCCCTCACATTGTACCTGCATTACAAAACTTCCACAGAGCAGTGTTCTAGGCTATGGCTTCTCCTCGTTTCTGCCAGCTCACATACATACATACATACTGTTGTGCCCCTCTATTACCACCGTGCTTTTCTGATCTGATCATTGCATTTTAATTGCCTTGTACATAATCAGTGGTAGCAGCCTAGGGAAGTGAAGGGGGCAGAGGGACACATTTCTGTTTGAAGTGGTGGGTCCTTGTGGTTTCTGATCTTTTTGCTATTTTTTTTCCTGGGTTCCTTTAAAAAACTGTTGGAAAAACAGAGAACTCCTCTCCCTAGGAAAACAGACATAGGCCACAGATTGACACTTTTGTTTTAATTCCAGTGGTTTCTTGGACACCAATTTAAGAACACTTGCCATCGAAGATAGGCCTCACAGCCTATTTTATTTTTTTTTTTTAGTTTTAATTTTATTTTTATATTCCCCATACAATTGCAACCCCCTTATTTTGACCCCAATCCCTCCTTTCCCCGCCTCCACCCCCCATAGAGTGTCTCTGGTTCATAGTTGTTTGTTGATTTTGATTTTTACTTTCTTATAGTTATTCTTTTTCCTGGTCTCTTATTTAAGTTTTCTAGATTCCTGTTCACAGCCTATTTTAAATTAAATTAATGTACAAGAAGGACATGTTATAGTGCTAGCCATTGACTGCTTAATCCATCATTTTGTGTTTGTTACCTTACCATGAACTTTCAGCTTTTATACTGGTCTACTGGATTTGGTGCCACGTAAATAGCTCAGATTTACTTTTTAGTTGTTCCACTTCCCATTTGTCAACTGTTCTTAATCTTTGAGATTCTGATGGAATTTGAGAATTCTCTCTTCAGGAAAATGCACATTCCCAGCATTGTGAGCTCAGCTTAAGGGAATTCTCTTATAGTTATGCACCACTTACCAACATTTGGTCAACAGCAGATCACATATATGATGGCAGTCTCAATAGGCTACACTGTGGAGCCTCGGTGTGTAGTCTGCTCGAACATCTAGGCCTCTACAAGTACTTTCTATGACAATCATGTAATGATGGAATTGCCCAACAATGCATTTCTCAGACTGTATCCCCGTCATTAAGTGAGACCTGACTGTACATGTGTTCCCTAGATCTTCATGGGCCCCCAGTCAGTATCCTGATCTAAAGTAATTACTTGTCTAAAGTAATACTTAATAAGGAAACCAAATGATCTATAGCTTAAGAAAAATGAGACTCAAGTCATTAAAACATAACTTTTACAAATACAATTTAGGCTCATGAATCATCACATTAAGGGTGATGTAACTCTTGTGCTATTACAGGCAGGGCAAATGAAATATAATTAAATAATTCATTTAAAAATTCAATAATTAAAAAATGCATTCAGGATACATTATTGAGTATGATTCAATGCCCAGTTTCCATGGAATGTTAATGGTGGACACGAAAACTATAACAGATTAGACCACAATATACTTGATGCATTAACTTTGTGTTCCCGCCCCCAACCGTAAACGTAGATTGTATTGTCAGCACTTCTCTACCATTGAGTGAATGTGGATAGCTTTTGTTCTGTGACCATTGGCTCTGTGTAGTAAAGAATACTCTTTTCACTGACGTGTGAGTAGTAAGTATCTAAATAGAATTTATGACCTATTTGGCAGATTCCAAAAATGTAAAACTATACCAGGGGATGAATAATTTCATTTGCTTAATTTGGAAAAATAGCTGTGTAGTGGTTTGGTGTGTTTAATTCATTATGTGTCCAAATCTCAGAAAAGTGAAAACTAGTTTTATAATTGCTCTTCATATAACTGCATATTTTGGTAGTAGGTTAAGGATAAGGGGGTGGAAGTTGTATTCGAGGGGATAGATTAGATGGAAAGAGTTGCTGGAGAGAACATGCAGAAATCCTGGTGGTTACTCTTTCTTCCATTTCTCAGGAATCACTGTTTTGGTTTTGTCCTCTGCTTTGTTTTCAGCTGAAAAATTTGTAAGAGAAGATCAGCAGCTGTGAAAAGAAATTCATGCCTCAGTCTGTCTTTTGTTTAACTTTTAGATGGATGTGTGGATTCAGCTAGGCCAAGCAATTCATTTGCTGCTCAGCCATGGCACAGTTGTCATAAGCTCATTTATGTACGACCTAACTCTAAAACTGGCGTTCCTGTTGGACATTGGCCAATTCCAGAATCTTTTTGGCCAGATCAGAATTTACCTTCACTAGTAAGTGTCATGAAACAAAATGTTAAACTTTCTGGATTTTTAATTTTCTGATTACAGTAAATCTTTTAAAATAGCTTTGAGGCTTTAAATCCATGCCTTCTATCTCTTGTGGAATTCTAGCTTGTACTTAAGAGCAAGGGAGAACTTCTCTTCTGTTCAGGCACTTTTCATTCTTTCTTTTTGCCTTTGCCACTTGAACTGTCCTCTTTGGATATAAAAGTGTCATTATTGGGGCCTCCCCGGTGGCACAGTGGGTTGAGCGCAGCACTTTGAAGCTGTCCACTGCCTCTACAGTGCTGGTTCGATTCCTGGCCGGCCAAGGGGATTCCCACATGGCCACAAGGCGTGGCAGACCTCTCCTGTCATGCCCGCTGCTCCCCTCAGCAGTATATTTCAGTCATCTGCCTGTTCTGCTCCCCGCTCTTTCTCTGGTGAATCCTCTCACCCTCCTGTGCCTCTGGCCTGTACCCCAGCTCTTGTATAAAAATAAATAAATCTTTTTAAAAAAGTATTGTTATTTTGATGCTGTTGCAATCGTAACTTGGTTTTTATTTCAGAGCAGCTGACTTGATTTACATGGTAAGTACAATGTCTAAAATTTGCTGGCATTGGTTTTCATGTACAGCCTCAGGAAATGAGAACATAGTTTGCACCTTGCTTGGATATAGGTTCTAGAAACATTCAAAACAGAAGTCATTCTATTTCCTCCTAAGGAGTCATTACACACCTAGTAGGACTTTGTGGACCTTTTTGTTGCCGATAAATTTGTATGTCTTGGCAGTGTACCTTATAATGACAGGTAACTAAACAATATTTTCAGAATGATCTTTAAGCAAGGGCTTGTCTTTTTGCTCACTACATTTGGAGAAGAGGGTTTGATGTTATCTTTACCCCTGGTACCAGGGGAGTTGGCTTTTGGGGAGGGAAGGATGGTGTGTAGTAATGAAGGAAGCCATATGAAACCCACTCTCTCTTCCTCCTCCCTCTCCCCAGGCTATATAAAAAGGTCAGCAGAATCCTTCTTGTGGGGTGGGGAAGACGAGGCACAAAAAGATCTCTTCTCTAGCTTAGCACCTGCCTGCTTCAGCTAATCTGTATTCCATCTAAGTTTCAGAAATTTCTAACATGAACTGCAGTTTCCCCTGATTACTGTTTTTAGGCTCCTCCATTTTTTTTTTTTTCAGGAGTGGACATAAAAAACCTGAATGTAAGACTAAAGAGCCATTTCAGCCCTTGCTGTGGGTGAGGGTAAATCTCTTCCTGCTTCACTTGGGGCCCCAAGGTGGCACCCTTGTCAACGCAATGCCCAGTTGCTCTCAGTCCCTTCAAATTCCACAGTGAATGTTGTAGTTAGGGATTTACTACATGATGCCTAGCAATGGGGCTTTGTTCATGTCTTTACTGTCTTTTTCATAGATTTAAATCTAATAAGCCAGAAATATTTCTCAAGTTTAATTCAAATTAATACCAGGAGAAACTAGAATAAAAGAAATTCCATGTTACACGTGGCTCATGTTACCATTCCTTGAACTTTATTTTTTAAAAGATTTATTTATGCATACAAGAGCTGAGGTGTAGGCCATAGGTGGGGGGAGGGTGAGAGGATTCACCAGAGACAGAGTGGGGAGCAGAACAAGCAGACTGACTGAAATACACTGCTGAGGGGAGTAGCGGGCGAGACAGGAGAGGTCTGCTGCACCATGTGGGTCAGCTCCCTGGCAGGGGATCGAACTAATGCTGCAGTGGCTGTCAACAGCTTCATAGTGCTGAGACTTAACCCCTTCAGCCACCAGGGAGGCCCTCCATTCCTGCCACTTTAAAAGCACATTTGAGGCCTATTTATCTCAGCCCCAGAACATCTTATAAGCTTGTAAAGTGTAAAAACTAGTCATCAGGGTTTTCCTTTTTATAAAGCAATTGAAAGTTTTGTCACATTCATATTAGCTTTACAGATCTCTCAGCAAGATTAGAACCACTTCTCACCCTTGTCCTGGGAACTTGTCCTATCTCCTTATCTCTCCAGAGTACCATTATTGTCCTCATCTTTCTCTCTGGTATTCTCCATTCCCACAAGCGAAACCTGTTAGTGAAACGGGTGCGCCATCAGTCTGCTCTGGTATCCTGGCACGCAGGCCTTTGCAGCCCAGCCAAAAGCATCCCAGCTCCAGCTGTTCAAGGCAAGCATAAGGGTGTGAGAAATGCTGGAAAAATTCATCTGTGCCCTGGAGTTGTGACGGCTGATTATCTCTCTGGTTCTGTGTTGCCCTTTCCATGCCTTTACAAAATTTCATCTTGCTTGTTGGTGGTTCCAAGTCTGTCATTACCTCATTAAGAAGTTTCATGGATTTCTTCTTTGCTGGTAGTGCCTGGATGCTCTATAACCTCATGGTACAAATCAGTGAAGGGCAGGTAGTTCTTGGAGGTCACAACATGGATCCAGAATTCAGGGTTCATCCTACAGATCATAATGACTTCTTAAACATATTCAAAGCAGTCTTTTTACTTTACTGAAATTGTTGTTATTAGTGTTATAATTTTCCTTTCCTTTTCCCAATGGTAGAGATAAAGAATCTGACTCCCCACCCATGGAAGCCATGATGATGTCCAAAGAGCAGGAGCCCTCCTTCTTAAAACACTAGTCTGTATCTCACCTATGGTTTAACAAACCACAAAGGGGGTTGTATAATTGTCAGAAATGTACTCTTGCTTGATAATAGACTTATTTTCCCCTCTTGTTTTTTAGCCTCCACGAACATCTCATCCTGTTGTGAGGTTCTCCTGCATAGACTGTGAACCAATGGTAATAGACAAACTTCCCTTTGACAAATATGAACTTGAACCTTCACCTTTAACTCAGTACATCCTGGAACGAAAATCTCCCCATACCTGCTGGCAGGTACTTATCCTTAACTGTTGGCTAAATGTTTCTGTAACCTCTCGGGTTTCTGGGAATTATTTTAAGAAGTTTCAAAGATTAATCGGGATAATTTGGCTGAATCTGTTAATAGTGTTTCTTGCAAAAGCTACCATGTAAGCAACAGGGCCATGCCAATAATTTCAGACTGATATGAAGCATTAGCCTACTGCTTATTGCCAGTAAAGGCAGTAAAAGCTGATGAAATCTGTGGATTTGGGGATTTGGAGGACTCCCATTCAGAGACCCCAGATTTAGAAAGCCTAACCATTGCCTTCAGCTGTGGATTCCTAAAGCAAGGTTTTCAGGCTTAATTTGAAGTTGACAGATTATATGTATAGGATATTTTTGGCAAAAGAAAAAGAACTGTAAGCCCGGAAGCTATTTTCACTGTTAGTGTAATGTAATCAAACCCTTCCTGCGGTAGCAAGTACGCACGGGCTGCGTAGTGCGAGTTTACTGGGATGAGGCAAATGCACAGACAAATGCACGCATACTAGCTCTTCCCAGTGTCTGACTTCAGCCAGAAGGGCTTCCTGACTGGTTAGTAGATTCCACCTTTGGATTTTAATTCATAAACATCCAGACATGGCAGTCACAGCTCTTTTTATTTAAGTAGAATAAGGAAATCCTACGCTATGAGAATGTTTATTCTCTTTCTAAACTACAGCACCACACAGCAGTCAGTGATTGTTAGGCTCTATTTATGCAAGGAACACTTTCACACTGTCATCTGTTTCATCCTAAAATGTCAGATTATTGCCACTAGCTGTCTTTGGGCTACTTGAATTCTTCAAAGTTGCTAAAACTGTGTGGAAAAGAAAGGGACAGGCTTCGTGCAAGGATATAAACGTGCAAGAAAGAGAACGATCTCATAAATATGATACTGAGCAAAAGAAGTCAGACATAAAAGATCACATATATGATTTTACTTTATGTGTGTTCAACAAGAGCTAAAAAAAAGTTACCCTGTTAAAAGTGAGGATGGTTTTCTAAATTCCTGCTATGAGTGAACCTAAATAAGGGACCAGGAAAAAGACTAACTATAATAAAGAAAAAAATCAAAATCAACAAGCAACTGTAAACCAGAGACACACTACGAGGTGGGGGGAGAGGAAGGATTAGGGTCAAAATAAGGGAGGTGCAATTATATGGGGAATATAACCAAAATGAAAATGCATATATCGTGCAAAAATGAAAAATGATGTAAGAATAATATAAAATAAAAAATTTTTAAAAAGTCAGGATGGTGGTTTCCCTTGGGGGTGCAGGGTAGCAACCAGAGAAGGACATGAGGGAGTTTCTGATCATCTTCTATTTCTTGTTCTGGGTGCTGATTACATGTGAACACTCACTGAGCCATATACCTACAATTCATGTACCTTTTTAAATGCATGTTTATATTTCAATGCAAGTCACTTAAAGGTGCTAGAAATGTAGAAATAAGGATTTTAAAATACTAATTTCAAATCAAAATAAGAGGTTTGAGTTAATGGGTTGAAAAAATATTTACAATAAAAGCAAATAAAATTACAAATTGTACTTTTCCCCCCAAAAAACTCTTTTCTATATAGCACATCCCTTGAAAAGCTTATTGAAAGAAACTTTAAAAATCCTGTCCTCATTTCCAGTACCACCCCTCAGATATGTGCTGTCTTTCTTCTGTACCTTATGTTACTTTGCTGTAGAGTAGTTTTAATACGGTGACTTAGTGGGAGTGAAAAGGAATGAGATGAATCAGGAGCCAGGAAATTTGGCAAAACTATAATGGAGACTGGATTCTAATCCTAGCTCTGCTACCAGCTATGTTGCCTTGGAGCGAGTGCTTACTTTCGCTGAGCTAGATGGTCTGCCCCTAATGACGCCTTTGAACCCCCAAATTCTATTAATTTTCATGTGGTAAAGAATTTGGATAAACTCAAGGGACTTATACGAAAAAAGGATGAGAAGGGAGGGAGAAAGGGAGAGGAAAGGAAGGAAGGAAATAAAGGGAGGAAGGAAGGAAGGAACAAAAAAACAGCATTTTTCCTAGAGAATCAGTCTAACACTTGATGGCGGTACGGATGAATCTTTTTTATGCCTCGTGATGCTTTTTCCTCTCTTGTAACATACACACTTAGGAAATAGGGGGTAACCAAACATTTTTTGTTATAGTTAACCATTTCTATTAAAGTTCAAATTAAGACATGAGATCCGATAGAGATCATGAGTCTTTAGCATGAGTCATGTTTTAGCATAACTCACTGTTTTATGGAGCCATAAATTATATAGGAAAGACCTATTCTTCGCTATACCTAAATGTAGTAAGAATTTAGTGGACCATTAGCTGATATCGCTAGTACCAAGAGTTAGCAGGTAAATAGACTCTGTTCAACAGCAGCGTATAACTGTTGTCTTAAATGATTCTGTTGAAGGACATTGGAAAAGGACACAGTTTATAAGTCCCATTAGTATATTAATACTAATGCCCTGATTTGGGAAAAAAGTGAACATGGAACAGAGAGTAGCTAGAAGGTTCCAGCGCAGTATAACAAGTGTATAGAGGCTGAAAATATAATATATGCCAACTCAGGAAATCAGTAAGGACTAAATTATATGGAATAAAGATTAATATTTTAAGTGTTTGCTCTACCAATATAATTTACAAGAGAAAATGACTTCCAGATGAACCAAAGTATCCCCTTGCCTCAAAATAACTAGCACCCGTGCCTGGCTTTATTTATTAAGTAAGAGGCTACTTAATAAATATTTATGGACTGAAAAATGCATAAATGGGGAGGGGAATGGAGCATCAAAGGGATATACAGCAAGATTTGCTAGTAGTACACATGAGCAGTATTAGCGTAATCCTTTAAATGGGCTTTGTTTTTATAATCAAATGCTTTAGACTTGGGCCCATGGTCTATTTTCCTAAAAGTCTCCACTCTTATACTTTTGAGAAGTCAATTTGTTTTCATTGGCTGGTCTCACTTAGCAGAATTTCAGCCTTATTTTCCATTGTGCTAACCAAGTAAATATTTGGGTATTGCAGCCTGTGGTCTCTGAATGGTTATTTCATAGTGCAGTTCATTTCTTAATATAATTAAAAAAGAATTGCAAGCTGGACATTCCTATTTAGTATGATCTATTTTGACATAACCACAGGCTATGTAATTTTATGTTATAATGAAATTGTACCGTAAGTGTCACTATGGGATATTGCTGTGAATTTGGTTTACATAAAATCCTTGTTTTAAGTGTACATTGCTTTGTGTTCTTCTCAGGTATTTGTTACTAGCAGTGGAAAATACAATGAACTTGGATATCCATTTGGTTATTTAAAAGCCAGTACGACTTTAACTTGTGTAAACCTCTTTGTGATGCCATACAACTACCCAGTTTTACTCCCTCTTTTAGGTAAGTGAAGTCTGTGCCATCTACTCATCTTTCAAATAGGACAGAAATGAAAAATAGATAATGGACTAAGCATTTTTAATGGAGTCAAAGAGCACTTGGTATCAGGATATATAAAAATCTGAAAACTTATTTGGAAGGATGGAATTTGCTTACTGTTTCTTTTTGGTTCCTTTTCTTTCTGTTGTTTTAACATCAAACAAAGAGACACTTAGCCTCTGGAGCATGCTTCTTACACTGTTCTTGAGGTTACAGGCCCCACTGCTTCCCCCCACCAACCCATTTGAAGTGCACTTGGCTTTTTTGTAGGCTAGTTTGGGCCAAAAAATAGTACTGATAGTGACTAATGCTCCAAGGATCTCAAGGTTTTCCTCAGAAAATAGGGCTTCTGTGGGGGTATTGACTGCACTCATTACGCCACGAAAGGATATTAAATGTTTTTGAGGCATCTGTTTTAGGCAGGATAGCAAGTTAAGGAAATATGGATAGGAGTAAATTCTGCAATAACTGCAGTTGTAAAAGCCATGGTTTCCATGGCAAAATTCTAAAAGGAACAACTCCAGAAGCTGTAACTCAGATACCGCTGGAGATGTGTGTGGGGATTTTTCTCATTTAAAAAGCCACATCTGTTTAGAGTCACATGGTACCATGTGGCATCCTTCTAGTTGCAAATTTGTAAGCATTTTTCATTTGGTGGGGATTCTTAATTTTTGTGAAAAGGATGAAATCTTTACTATGTTTTAATGTGCTTATTTAAAGCATGAGATTTTATTTAAAACTAAAGATTTTTACTGTTATAAATCTTTAATAAACTGAAAAAGCAACTCTTAAATGTTGCAAATGAAGAATGAACCAAATATGTTAGCATGGTTCCCTTGTGTAGCTTATCCTCTTTATTTCCTATTCCAATCAAAAAACATTCTCTAGTAGGTGATTGTCACTAATATAGAATATGGCTTATATATTTGGGATTAATAAGACTGACAATAAAAGTGTCTATTTTCTGCATTTGCTACTTTTTCTTAAATATATCTTTATAACTTTTTTTTTCACCACTACAAAAGTGACAAATGACACTAGATAATCTTCACTTAAACTGTAAATAGTATTATTTTTCTATTTTTGAGTACTCTTTATATTGAGGTAATTGCAGTTACATGCATTTGATGAAATAGTAAGAAAAATGATATCCAGATTATATATAGAACTTCTAAAATGTAACAGCAACAAAAACCCAAATAATCTGATTTAAAAATGGGAAACGACTTGTAGACAGTTATCCAAAGAAAATATACACATGGCCAACAAGTATATGAAAAGATGTTCAATATCATTAATCATTAGAGAAGACAAATTAAAACCAGAAGAGATTGCCTCATGCCCACTAAATAACCACTGTGGGGGGGGGAAACGCACCCAGAAAATAGCAAGTGTTGGCCAGAATGTGGAGAGATTAGAATCCTTGCCCATCCACTGCGGGAGGGTGTGAAAATGGTGCAGCCATCATGGAAAACAATACAGAGAGTCTTAAAAAATTGAAAATAGAATTACCATATGATCCATGAATGCCACTTCTGGGAACATATCCAAAAGAATTGAACACAGGTTCACCAAGAGATATTTGCACACCCGTATTCATAGCGGTCTTATTAACAATATCCAAGAGGTGGAGGCAATCCAAATATCAACAAATGAGTGTATAAAGAAAATGTGGTATATAATGCAATGGGATATTATTCAGCCTTTAAAAAGAAGGAAATCCTATCACATGGACAAACTTGGAGGACATTATGCTAAGTGAAATGAACCAGTCACAAAAGACAGATAATTTATGATTACATTTACAAGGTAACTAAATTAGTCAAACTCATGGAAACAAAAAATAGAATTGTGGTTGCCAGGGTATGGTGGGAGGGGGAGTGGAGCTACTACTATTCCATATTAAGGATGTAATATAAATATATAGGACTGTTTCTGAAGTTTCAGTGGGCAGGGATATTTAGTGGACAAAATAGGAAATTTAAGTCACACATATTTCATAAAGCCCAGAAATATCACTACATGACTGTATAGTACAATAACCATCCATAAAGGTGACCCCTTTTTTCTTTTTTAATTATTTAAGCACTAAAACTTATGTGGGCTAGATAAATGAGGCTTCACTGGATTAATGTGCTGTCATAAGAATCAGATTATTACAATTGGCAAGAATATTACTCTCAATCAGGAAATTACGACATTATTAAGGCATTTATAAGAACTTTTCTCTTTTTCTTGAATATATCACATTTAATTTACCTATTTTTGAAAACAACCTTTTTATTGAGATATAGTTGACTTATAACAATAGTTTCAGATGTACAACATTGATTCCACATTTATATGTTGCATTTATATAATACTCACCACTATAAGTTTAGTTAACATCCATCACCGCACATAGTGACAATATTTTCTCTTGTGTAAGAACTTTTAAAATCCACTCTCTTAGCAATTTTCAAATATATAATACAGTATTATTAATTATAGTCATCATGCTGTATATTACATTCCCAGGACTTATTTATTTTATAATTGGAAGTTTGTACCTTTTGACCCTTCACCCATTTCACCCTCATTCACACGCCAGCCAGTCATCTGTTCTCTGTATCTGTGAGTTCAGTTTTTTTTTTGGG